>NC_056685.1:88975739-89597961 GCF_018350215.1 Panthera leo | reverse complement strand
GGAGACATGGAATCTGAAACAGGCTCCGGGCTCTGAGCACAGAGCCTGAGCCTGAGCCTGATGTGGGGCTCGAACTCCCAAACCGTGAGATCATGACCTGAGCTGAAGTTGGATGCTTAACTGACTGAGCCACCCAGGCACCCCACATCTATCATGTTTCAGGCACTGATCTAAAAAGATTTCTAGGGGCGCCTGGGTGGCTCAGTTAAGCAGCTGACTTTGGCTCATGTCATGACCTCACAGTTCGTGAATTCAAGCCCCGTATCAGGCTCTGCACTGACAGCACGGAGCCTGGAGCCTGTTTTGGATTCTGTGTCTTCCTCTTTCTCTGTGTCCCTCTCCCACTGGTGCATGCTTGCTTGCTCTGTCTCTAGTAAATAAATAAATGTTAAAAAAAATTAATAAAATTAAATGTGCCCATCTTTAAAAAAATTAAAATAGAGTAAAAAGATTCTAAAAGTTTCCTTTCTTTCTGATCTGGTCATGTCTAAGGATTTCTGATGCCCCACTTGTCTTGCTTTTCAGTATGGAGCCCCAGATGCAGGTGGACTAGAGCATGTTCCTCTGGGCTGGAGTTACTGGTACGCCTTGGTGAGTGATTACTGAAGTCATTGGCAATTACATGCGGCCCTACAGATATGAAATATATTTACTCTCTAATTTAGTTCTGATTTTTCACATAAATTGCTTTGTGTTTATGAGTAGCTATTTTATCTCCTTAAAACAAAGTCTGTTGATTTACAAGTCACTCCCTGCAGGATATTTTTCCTGCATCACACAGAGTTTAACTACGTTTTGCTGTTCTACCTGACCTACTTGTGGCATTTTAAACTAGGACATGTTATTGAAACTATGTTAGTAGTTCATAAAACTTCAAAGAATCCGATTCAGTATTGAGATAATGTAAAATCCGATTCAGTATTGACTTAATTGCCTTTTTTTTTTTTTTGATGTCCTATCACTAATTAAACAGTATAGGTTAGCCCAGCACGATTTTGACTTTTGTTTGGGGTGCTGACCTCATAACAACTTCTACTTTCCTGTCTTAATAGGAAAAGAATTCTAAATACTATAATTATACCCTCTCTATCAATGGGAAGGCACGAAAGCATGGTGAAAACTACAGTGTGGACTACCTGACAGATGTTCTGGTGAGTTACTGAAGCTCTGTCCTTGCAGGTTTGTTTTACAAATGAGTGAAGGCTCTGCCTAGGAAACCTTTGGGTTTGGTCATATTGAGTATGTGAATGAATAATAACTTCTTTTAACTGCCAAGGAATATTTCCAACTGATTAAAAACTCCTGAGGGTATTTTTCTTTGCATATAAGCCAGGCTCAAAGCTAATGTTCTTGAAATTCCAGCAACAAATCCCTTTTCCAAAGGCTAATCTCTAAGACTATAGAGATTACTTTGAAGAGGTTTTATTTTAGAGGTTTTTACTCTTGACCCCCGTTTCATTCACCAGCTGTGAGATGGCAGCTTCACCATGAGGGTGGGGAGATAGGGATTGGGAGTTCTTAAGGCATTGTGTATTTATATATCAAAATTACTGAAACTGGGTGAATTTAGGACTTTCCTTTCCTATCTAAGGTGTTTCTAATGACACCCCTCCATAGAGTATTCATTCAGCAAATATTTGAGACCCCAGCATAACATGTGTTCAGTAGATGAAGCAGAGTCCCTCTTGGTGATCGGTTAGAGAAGTAAGGCAGGGTATGGGGGTTACTTAGATAACACTGACAGAGGTGAGATTGAGCTGTGCAGATCAGGAGAGAGGTTGCCGCAGACAGAGGGAACAACAAGTGTGAGGGCCCTGAGGCAGGAGTATGCTTGGCATGTTGGAGAAACCACAGGCTTCTGACAGGGCTCAAGCAGGTGGGTGGGATGGTAAAAGGAAATCGATGCAGTCAAGTATCCTTTGACTTTAGTGATGGGGATAAATGAAAATATAACAACTAGAACAATTTTTTTTTTTAAGTTTATTTACTTATTTTGAGAGAGGGAGCGAGTGAGCAGGGGAGGAGCAGAGTGAGAAGGAGAGAGAGAATCGCAAGCAAGGTCTGTGCTGTCAGTGCAGAGCTCAATGCGGGGCTCAAACTCACGAACCGTGAGATCGTGACCTGAGCTGAAGTCCAGAGTTGGATGCCTAACCGACTAAACCAGGCACCCCTCAGCTAGAACAATTAAAAGCATAACATGTATGTGAGATGTTTTCAGTTTCGTGATGTATCTCCAGATAAGCAAATGAAAAATATAAGTCAACATAAATTAAAAACCTGGTGTTTGTATTTGGATTTAATGTTATTCATACAGCTTAGCTGCTTTCACTGGCATAACTTACCGTATCTACGCTCTGTGTATTTTTTATAAGATTAAGGTAACTTGATCCACCCGTCCCACTGTTGTGAATTAGGTTGACTCTTTTTACATTCTTCAAGGTATCAAAGGAACACTCTAAGCTGTTTTAATATAAGCTAATACTTGAATGGCCATAGTACTATTTCTTTTCTTATGGGAGGCATAACAATCTTTAGATCATGTAAAATCATTAGGATCTTCATTCCTTTCTTAGGATGGTGTATCTTTATATTTTTTGAATAAGTATTGCCTGAAACCCAAATATTTGTTCTAACAACACACTTGTAAGTAACTGTGACATAGGTTATGTTTCGATTAAGATTGTTAAAATTCTTAAGATTGCTTAAAAGTGAATATGACCGTATACCTCCTGTTTACCTGAGAACAAGCATCTCTCAGGTCCTCAACTGTTGGATAGGGTCGATGATGATGGAATTTATGTATCTCAGGCTAATATCTCTTTGGGCTTCCTGGACTACAAATCCAACTCTGAACCATTCTTCATGATGATCTCCACACCAGCACCACACTCACCTTGGACAGCCGCACCTCAGTACCAGAAGACCTTCCAGAACGTCTTTGCACCAAGAAATAAGAACTTCAACATCCATGGAACGGTAGCTTCCCCCAATCCTTGAATTAAACCACACTCGATATAAGTAACTTGTCAGGGAGCCATTGAGCCAGTAGTCAGTTTTCCTTCCAGGTCTTTTAAAGGTAATTGTACCTGTCTCAAGTACAATAGATAGTGTAAACTTACTTCTGAAGTACGGATAAGCTTCCTGCCGCATATGTAGTTAGCAGCTGGAGCGTGCACAGGGAATATTAAAGAAATGCCATCTTCCCTGACTACAGGCTCTCTTGATAATTTTTTTTTAATTTTTTTTTTTTTAAATATTTATTTTTGAGAGACAAAGCTAGAACATGAGCAGTGGGGGAGCAGAGAGAGGGAGGGAGACACAGAATATGAAGCAGGCTCCAGGCTCCGGGCTGTCAGTACAGAGCCCGATGTGGGGCTCGAACTCCCCAACTGTGAGATCATGACCTGAGCCGAAGTCAGACACTTAACCGACCGAGCCACCTGGGCACCCACTCTCCTGATGATTTCTGTGCTGGTTCTCCTCAGTGTCTGAGGCACATCTCTTGGGGCTGAGCTAGGCCTGCAGCAGCCTCCTATGGGTGGCCCTCACTAGGCCTGAGGCATGGGAAGGAGGGGGTGACTTAGTGCAGAATGATTGGAAGGGGAAGTTAAATGGAGATATGAGCCAGAGCAGGGAATATAATTAAGGACCACAACCTAAATATTTGCCTTACATGCAGGATACTTATACTTTCCTTGGCACAGGGGATAGGCAGTTCACTGATTCAGAGACAGAAGTGCTCAACTGCCTCCTGTGTGTTACCCAGAAATCTTCATTGTTTGTGAACCAGTAGACAGAATGAGTCTTAGAGTAGACTCAGCATTACCGTTTTCTAGCTAAGTGACCTGAACATGAGCAAGATGCTTCACTTCTGCTTTTCTGTCTAAAGTGGGAGATGCTCATTCCTCATGCAGCTGCTATATGGATTAAAGAACCTAGAAATGAGTAGCGTGTTGCCTGGCACATTGTAGGCAAATGCTTAAGTATGATTTTTAAAGCTGAGAGAACAGAGTTTTGAATTAGAGAGTCATTCTCAGACTTTCAAAAGCAGTTAATAGAAGTTCCCATGAGCAAGTAAGTTGAGGAATTTTAAATAGGTCACTCTTATAGGATTTCTCAGAGATATTCCTGTTCTAACATGAATTCCCAGCAGGACGATACGCTGTATAGCATTTCTCAAACACGTTAACTAAGAACCTTTTGAGGATGGTAGTTTGGGAGATGGTGGCTTGGGACTTTATGAAGAGGGAGGAGAGAATTAATGATGTATGGGAATGTTTTTGTTTTTTAGAACTGTGAGTGTTTTGTTTAAATGAGAAGAACCCTCTAGATTTGAGTTTGAAGTTTTAGGAAATTGCAATGATGAGATTTTTCCCAAGGCTCTAGGATGGTCATCTTGGGTAGGAAAATAGAGGGTGATAGAATGATGGCTTATGAGGACAAAACTTAATGGAAGGTAAAGTTAATATTTACCCTTTTGGAGTTTGGGCAGTAGACCCAGAGCATAGACTTAAAGTTACAAATTCAGTCTCCTTTTAGCCAGTAGTTTCTCAGTATTTTTTTACCAAATCTATTTTAATGCTGCTAACAAGGAGTCCAGGCCTTCTCTCATTAGGGAGGTAGTAGGAAGAAGCTAAAGAACAAGTGATAATCTATAGGACATGTTTTTACAAACACATGGGGCAGGGGAGAGGAAGTCTGAAGTTGCTTAAGTGTTCCTCTTTGCTGAAGTATAAAACGGTCCTTTTCATTATCAACTCTGGTAGTTTATTTGATTGTAGTAACTTGGTATTAACTTTTTTTTTTTTCTTTTAAATTTTAGAACAAGCACTGGTTAATTAGGCAAGCCAAGACCCCAATGACTAATTCTTCAATACAGTTTTTAGATAGTGCCTTTAGGAAAAGGTAAGAGCTGCTACTTTATCAGTCTGGATGGTCTTTGAGGACCTTTCCAAACCAGTCCATGAACAGGGGACTGCACAACATGGTTATCTTTGAGATAAAGTCAGAAGGTAGACTTTATCTGGTTGATGGGAGAAACTTTGGTTGGGGGTCCGCTGCCCCAGAAGCGGACTGAGATTCCTTTACATTCAGGTGTATAGGAGATGGTCTTTGGACCCCAGGACTAACATAATTGCAAACTGGAGCCATTTGGTTTAAAAAAAAAAAAAAAAAAAAAAAAATCCATTTGAAGAAAAGGTCACTTTGTGAGAATCAGACCCAATATTGGTATAAGACCCAAAGGCTTAGACTAGAGCAAAGTATTTTCTTTGCTATTTGGAATTTCAAGGAATTGCATTAAGTCAATTCTTAAAAATCAATTATACTCTCTTAAGATGTATTTGGATTATACCAGGGAATAACAGACTTTTTCTATGAAGAGCCAGATAGTGAATATTGTAGCCTGGCAGGCCATACAGTTTTTATCACAGTTGCCCAGCTTTGCTGTTGGAGCCCAGCTAGGCAATATGTGAATTAATGAGCATGACTGTGTTCTAATAAAACTTTATATAAAAACAATTTGTTGTTTAATGGATACAGAGTTTCAGATTTAGAAGATGAAAAGGTTCTGAAGATCTGTTTCACTGGGTGAATATACTTAATACTACTAATTGTATCCTTAAAATTTGTTAAGATGGTAAATTTTATGTCGTGTATTTTTTACCACAATTTAAAAGCAAACAAAAACAGTGGGCAAACTGTGGCCCATCACCATGGTTTGCCAACCCCTAGTTTAGACCCTTAAACTTTATTGTAGCATAGGTCTGTCTGAATTAATCTGTATTCATCAGTGCTGAATTGACAGTTTTCTCTTCCAGTTGCTTCTGCTGTCATAACCAGTGATGATAAAGCTAACTGGTTATTAAAAGCTCCATTTATTTCTCTAGAAATCATTAAATTTGTAATGAACTAATTACATTCTGGAATTTTTTTTTTTCCCTTCTGGAATTTCCTAATTAGAAATTAGAAAATTATCTCTGGTTTTTTCCAGTGAGGGGTTTGAGGAAAGGAAGTTTGGGATTTGAGCTTTTTAGGGGTGTGGTTTGGGGGCTTTGTATTGTTTTGTTTTGGACTTTGCTCCCGCTCTTTTGGCAAAATAATATTCCCTCAGTCATTGTTTCTGAAGTCCCATTGTCACCTTCTGTTTACATCCAGGTGGCAGACTTTATTGTCAGTTGATGACCTTGTGGAGAAACTAGTCAAGAGATTGGAGTTCAATGGGGAACTTAACAACACATACATCTTTTATACCTCAGACAATGGCTATCACACAGGTAAGGGGCAGGCTGGGGTATTCCTGTGACCTTGATGAGGTGCCTTTCCTCTTTCACCCAGTCAGCAGCACTGGCAGGCAGCTCTGGTCTGTTATAGGGGTGCCCAAGCCTGGAGGGTGTTGTCCTCAGGACTCCTCTGCTTAGAGGCTCTTCTCATTAGCATGGAAAGACCAGGTTTCATTATTTGTATTTCATATGCTAAATTACTTGATGTTCTAGGAGTTGGGAAAGGAGAGTGAGCTTGCTGGGTTAGAGGCAGGCTTTATGAAAGAGGTAGGAAACAGAACTAGATTTAAAGGGCAAGTAGACCTTAGAGAATACAGGGGTAAGAAATTTTACGAGGAAAGACCAAGATAAGGTTGTCTTGTGAAATTGTGAAAGAAGTTTTACTGATTTTGTGTGTGTGTGGTTTTGTTTTGTCTTGTCTTTTCAAAAGTGTATATGAGTCAGCCCTAGATCTGTGACTTTCCTTTTCTCCACTTGGATGTTCTTAGAAACCAATGGCTTCTTTCCCTACATATAAATTTCACAAACTTCAAACTGCTAACCTGAGACTTGCTTGCATAGTAGCAGATTGATTAGGCATTTAATTTTTTTTTTTAAGTTTATTTATTTTGAGAGAGAGAGAGAGAAAGCAGGAGAAGTGCGGGGGGTGGAGAGAATTCTGAGAATGCTCCTCGCTGTCAGCACAGAGCCCTTACTTGGGCTTGATTCCACTAACCGTGAGATCATGACCTGAGCTGAGATCAAGAGTTGAATGCTTAATTGACCGAGCCCCCCAGGTGCCCCTAGGCATTTAATGTTTTGTTGTGAATATTTTGAAGCACTCAAAGTAGAGAGTAGTAAAATAACCCTCATTATCCAGCTTCAATTTTTAGCTACATGTGACCAGTTTTTTAAATTCTTCTTAACTTCCCCTTGTTTTTCTTTTTTTAGCTTGGAAGGCTTTGGAAAAACTTCAGACATTGTGATTCCGTACATCAATAATTGATTGTGTATCTGACTGGTCTGTTATGTATTGGGATCTAGACAAAGTCCACATGCTACCTGTATTTTTTGTGTGCCCTAAGGTTGTCATTGCCACTAAATTCATTGGGGAAAAGTGTTTTTTGTTCTTTAACATCTCGCATTCTAGATTTGGCTGATTGCGGTCTTGTGATGCTTGTTTATCTTTAGTCAGCGTTTTCCATAGATGGGTAGTTAGATCTACGATCTTAATAGAAATTCACGTTTCCAGTGAGAATGCTTTCTTTGGTGATACTGACACGTACTTCCTGTTGCATCACTTCATGAGGGTGTCTGCTTGGCCCACTTTAGCAAGGCTCCTAATTGATGGCTCATGTGGTATCAGCCTGAGCCTCTCTTATGAACCTTTTGTGATCGAAGCTTCCATCGATGATTGTTGCTTTAATCCATTCTCTCAAAAATTGCAAAGTGTTGACTTCCTAACTCTGTCCTTTTTGCATTTATTACTTGGAATTCCTTAGGGAAGAACTTCCTCACATCAGCTGTTTGGTATCTTGAAATTGATTGATTCAGGAAAGGCCGAATAAACGTTTTCGTTCCTTTATTTACAGTTTTTAGAGTAACCTCGTTCAGCTGTGGTCAGGTTGAGTAACATACATAAATTATATTTGTTACAGTACTTTCCAGGCATTCTTTTTGCTGAATATGTCCTATGTTAGACCAACGAGTCCCCTGAGACATTTGTTTAAAGATGAACTCATTTCCTGCCTTGTAGTAATAAGAGACCTGAGCGATTGTAAACTTTCCATTAAAGTGCCATAAATAGTAGGACAAAGTTGTTTTCATTCTTACTATCAATTAAATGAATCAGTGACACATCTATCCTGGCTCCATCTTTACCCCATGTATTTTGTTTTCAGGACAGTTTTCTTTGCCAATAGACAAAAGACAGCTGTATGAGTTTGACATCAAAGTTCCACTGTTGGTTCGAGGACCTGGGATCAAACCAAATCAGACAAGCAAGGTAGGTGCCTGAAAAAATGGTGGTGTTTACAGGTAGCACTTGCCTAAGAAAAGAAGGTTATTTCTCTGGAGAAGAGCCTAATTAGATTTCTCCCGCTATGAGGAGGATGTCTGATTGGCTTAAGATCTTTTAAGTGTATTTATAAGCCTTGGAAATAGTGATTTCCTTTTTTATTTTCTGGCCACCTTCCATTAACTGTATTCCCCCCACCCCCATATCATATCATATCATATCAGGATAAATAACTTTTATTTGTCCTTCAAGACGTAAATCTTTTTTTTTAATGTTTATTTTTGAGAGAGAGAGAGAGAGCAGGGGAGGGGCAGAGAGAGAGAGACACAGAATCCAAAGCAGGCTCCAGGCTCCAAGCTGTCAGCACAGAGCCTGATGCAGGGCTCAAACTCATGAACCGTGAAATCATGACCTGAGCTGAAGTCACATGTTTAACCGACTGAGCCACCCAGGCACCCCTGCAAGACTGTAAATCTCTACCTTGTCCTAGAACAGTGACTCTCCCGTGCAGTGCTCCTCAAAATCACTCTCTGAAATTGTGAAAGGTTCAACATCCACAATGGTTCTAATGGACTCACTTGGATGGAATAGAGACCCAGCCTCTGTTTTTTTTTCTTCAGTTCACAGATGATTCCGAGAGGCAGCCCGGTTTGAGGCCTACTACCCTGTAGATCAGAACTCCTCAGGCAGATTTCCCCTGGGGACCTTGTTAAAATGCAGGTTCTGACTCTGCATTTCAGACTTCCCAGCCGATGTCTGCTGCTGATCTGTCCTCACTTTGAGTAGAACATTCTAGAAAGCCTGTCTTGTGAGGATTTCGTTCCTCTCTCTGTGGGACTTTTCCTTGCTAATGTGTTTCTGCTTTACTGATTCTCCTAGAACTGTCATAATGTACCACTTTCTTTCGTTGCCATTTCCATTTGGTTTCATTGTCTTTTTCCAAACTTGGTACCTCCTACTGAGGCACTTTGTTCCTAGATCCAAAACACTTTGTAGGCACCCTGATTCAAAACACTTTGGTCTAACGCTTGGGAGATAAGAATTGATAAGCTCTACCAGTTATGTCTTTTGTTTCCTGATAACAGCTCTGTGAGGCAAAAGGAAATGAGTAAATACATCGTTTAAGCTAAATTTGGAAAGTGGGCCAGACTTTCTGGGTATACTAGATACTTTAGTTTAATTTGGAGGTTTAATGTTTATTTTGTTTAAATGTCTGTAATTCACTTATTTCCTTTTGTAATGCTCAGATGGAATTCTGTTGAAATTCTTTCAGAAAGGTAAAATGGCCTTCATAATTTCCTTGGGAGTTTTCTTTTTCTCCTAAGACCTGTAATCCTAAACCCAGTTACTTCCCAGTACAAATTCAGTTCCCTATACATGGGCCTTTTTTCAAAGGAGATAGGCGAGTTTGGAGGACCATTAAATCTTAAAAAGCATTTTATTGATCTCGATGTTGGGAGTTGATTCAGGGACGTGTCTGCAGCTGTGTACATTTGTAAGGAGCAGGGCTACTGGGGCCACTTCTAACCAGTGTGCGGAAGGAGGCTGAATGAGAACAAAGTGAAATGTAACAGCCAGCTGCCCATTGAACAAACCATTCCTTTTGTCTTCAAGTTAACAGTGGCAATGAGAAAAGTTCACCTTCTCTAAGCAGTCTAAATGAAACTTGGTTCTTAGAAAACCATTTCAATAATAAGTATGATTTGTTAAATGCTTCATATGTGACAGCTCTTATTCTAAGTGTATTAGCTGTACCGATTCATTTAACTATCACGGCCTTATGAGAAATAGATAGCTATCCCCCTTTTACAGATGAGGAAATTGAGGTACAAAGTTAAATGGTTTGCCCAAGAAAATGTAGCTAAAAAGTATCGCAGTCTGGCTCCAGAGTCTGTGCTTAACCATTACAGTATAGCTCAGAAAATATTTAAGTATCTTCTTGTGCCAGCAGCCTTGGATACACAGTACTGAGCAGTCAGGGAAGATCAGTTCTTAAGTCCCTGTGTGCAGGAGAACCAGATACTTTAGCTACACTTGTTAGTGAGAGCCTCCGACGCATTTGAGCAGAGACCTGAATGTTGAGAAGGATATAGTCCTGCAGAGATTTGTGGGAGGTCATTCTGAGCAGAACAATAAGTGCGAAGGCACAGATATGAGAATGAGCTTGGCTTGTTCAGGGGACAGAATGTGGCAGTTGTACTGAATTATTTTCACTTCCTAAGTGAACCATCTCTCTGCCCTCCTCACCTTTGTATGGCTGATTGCTCCTTCTGTTTGGAATGCCCCTCTTGAGCCCCTTCCACCTCACTAATTGTCCTTTAGAGCTTCGGTTTTGGACTCCTGTCTGGAAAGTCTCTACAGACCCCTGCCCCCACTTGGGGTAGGTGTTCTTCCCATGTTCTTAGCTGGCCTCACACTTACCACACCCTACTGAGTTTGTCTTTTATCTGGGGAGTTCCTAGAAGAGAAGCACTGTCTAAGCTTAGACTACCCAGCCCTTACACACACTGGGGGACATCCTTGTTGCTTGAATGGTTAATTAATTACCAAGGTCACATAGTAAGTGGCAGAACCAGGACTGAAAATTAAGTGTGTGGTTAAAATCCGTGTGTGTGTGTGTGTGTGTGTGTGTGTGTGTGTGTGTCTTGCACTGCTGTGCTGACAGATGTAGTTGGAGACGTGTGAAATGCTCAGCTTCCACCGTGCACAAAGAATGTCAGAGATGGTGGGTAGTTCATCATGTGTTGACAACATAGTTGTCTCAGTGCCAGTTGTCCCGTGTGAGTGGCACAGGGTTTTGAGTTGGGCATAATAAACTGAGCCTCCAGAAGCTGATGGCCAAAACAGGGCACGTTTGACCAGTGGGGCTTAGCTGTTGGGAGATCAGAAGCAGGTGGTATGTGTGAATGCCAAAGACTGGCTTATTGAGGTTTTCTCCCCTGGCTGGAAGTTAATCTAGCTTTAGATTTGGTGGTAGAAATTCTTCAAAAGGGTTTTAAGCAAGAAAAAGGTTAGCAGGAAAAAAATGACCAGCATGATCCAGGGGAAATAGAACTGAACTGGGAGTCAAGAAGACGACATAATGGCTTTAAGACTGGACAGAATAAGCCTTGTTTCCCTACGTGAAGTCGGGAAGATGGTAAGTGAAAGATTCTCAGGTGTAACTTAGTGACACCCTAGCTTCATACTTGTAGGGAAGCTGGGGTTGAGGCGTCAACCCAGATGAAGCAGCCCAAGATGGGGAGAGTTCTCTGCTCTCTTACATGGTTCCACTGCTTTTCTCCACATGGATTTGGGGTGTTCTCTGGCATGCTTTGAGTCTTCCCTTGATAACTCTACATGAATTCTTGATTCTCAGGGCTTAAATGTCTGTTTGGAAATCTGATGTGTCCTCCTGAGAACCCTCTTATTTTATTTTTTTTTTTTCAGTAATTCTGTAGCACTGTCATTTTTTTAGAGCTAAAAAAAAATAAGCAGCTGCAAGGCATGATATCCCTTGATTTCATGCCCCAGAATTTTCTCAGAGCTTTTACTTGATCAGAATGTCTGTATACTTCAAACCTAAGAACATTACCAAACAGTGAGGCTGTGATTTATGAAATAATTTATTTTTGGTCTTGTCAGTGCTTTTTTGGTTTCAATCCATAAATGAATCTTTATACTTATAAAAGCAGTACCATTTTAGGAACTTGAATGCTAATGTTTCTAGAAGTCATTATGATCATGGGTCCATAGTGTCCATTCTAATTTTTATTTGTAAAAACCAGAGCTAGGTGTAATTCTGTTGAATTCTTTACTCCTCCCATTTCCACTAAAAGTCTACCATCTCCTGACATAGTATGCTAATTTTGAGACTCTTCACCTCTTAGTCAAATAAAAGTCTAGAAGGTAATAGAATTTGTCCATTATTTTTATGAAAAATGTGATTATTGTAGATAGCTAGGAACGGAGAGTCCTGGGGTGGTGTTTATGGCACTTGGGCCGAATCTTAGGGACTCTTGATTTGTACTGAAACCTAAAAGACCTGTCTCCCCATAGAGCAGACTCACTCGACAGAGGCCCCCCACCCCCGGTTCATACAGCTGATGGTTCTTGAGGCAATTGCTGGTGAAACAGGCAGTCACCATTTTAAAAAAAATTTTTGTTTAATGTTTGTTTATTTCTTAGAGACAGAGCACGAGTGGGGAGGGGCACAGGCAGAGGGAGATACAGAATCTGAAGCAGGCTCCAGGCTCTGAGCTGTCAGCACAGAGCCTGACGTGGGGCTGGAACTCAACAGACTGCAAGATGATGACCTCAGCCGAAGTCGGACTCCCAACCGACTAAGCCACCCAGGCACCCCCAGGCAGTCACTATTTTATATCTCTACAGGCTTTATTATTTTGGTGTTTACTTTTTTTTTTGTTTTCTTATGAAACTGCCTTGGTCCTATTACTAATACCTGTGGAATTGGCTTTACGTCATTTATGTTTTAGACATGACTGAAGATCTTTTAGTCACGTGTCAGGGTCTTGTTGCCTTGATCTGATTCCGAAGGTAACATATGTGCTGCTCTTTCCTGCCACGATCTTTTCTGTATTCATACCCAGTCTTCTTGACTGTGTTCAGAGCGGTTCAGTCTGTCTGGGAGTCTTGGAATTAGGCAAGATATTTCTTACACTGGGTCTTGTATAATCTCTAGAGACGTCATTTTTGTGGGTTTTTTCCCCAGTAACATACGGATTGCCTTTCCCGTGAGTGGCTTGCCACTGAATGGTAATTTCTGACAGCTGCAGCATTACACTAAATGATTCACAGCCAAGATAAGCATTTTGGTCTGCCCTACAAGAGCCATCGTAGCCACAGGAGAGCTGGCCCCTGGATGTTGCCCTGAAGATGCTTTCTTGCCCTTCATGTCTGTACTTTTGGTTTTGTTTTTAAATTAAAAGTTCCTGACTTGGTAGGAATCCCTGTTTGGCCTTTCCTAAGACGCTCTAAGTTTTCTCAACAATGTTGAAGACTTAATTTCCTTTGAGTAAATGGTAGCTTTTCCAGTTACAAGCTGTTGGCTTTGTTTCAGTTACTTCCCTTTCATTTTCTCATCTGTAAAATGGAAATATACTGCATCCTACAGTTGTGGTGAGGATTAATTGAGGATAAACGGTAAATACTGGCACAGAATAGGTGCTCGGTAAACATTAGTGCCCCTAGTTTCCATGGTGAATTGTCTTCACCATTCTCAAAGGTTTTCCTAGCCTGTGACTGAAGTGACTTCAGGTGTATGCTTAGGTCCTGTATAGGCCTACACTGTCCCCTACAGTAGCCACCAGCCACACGTACCTGTTAATGTCAAGTTAAATAAAATATATACAATGAATTTCCCCCTTTTTTTTTTTTTCACTTTAATGTGGTCACTAGACAATTTTAAATTGCATATGTGGTCCCATTGTATTAGACTCTTCTGGTTTAGGTCCTAATGAGGATTTGTGTACAGAAAGAAAATAGTCTAATAAACTAAAGGAATAAGGCAAGGTATAAATGCAGGACAATAACTTTAATGTCTAGAATGTTTATGTAGCACATTTAAGTTCTGTGCTCTTTAAGGAACCTTTTATCAGTGCACTGTTGGAATAAGTTTTCTGTGGTCTCCAGCCTATTGCAAACATTTTTTAGTATGTGTTAATCACTTTGAGAAACTATGAAAAGGGCTAATATCCTCCTTGGTAAAAAGTATTTAACTTTTGGGACACCTGGTTGGCCCAGTCGGTTGAGTGTCCCAACTCTTGATTTCGGTTCAGGTCATGATCCCAGGGTCGTGAGATTGAGTCCCATGTCAGGCTCAGGACCCCCATTCCTGCTCCCTCTCCTCCTCCCCCTCCCCTTCCGCCCCTCTTCCCCACTCGTGCGTGCTCTGTTTTTCTAAAAATAAAAAAAATAAATTTAAAAAGCATTTAACATTTGAGACTTTTAAAAATGTCAGGAGTTCATTTGAAATCAAATTTAGTGAACTATAGAAATAATCAAGTTGTAAACACTTTGTATAAATTAATTAGCCCAACATTTTCCTCATAATTCATCAGACTTCGGGCAGTCCCAAAGAAGTTTTGAAAAATGTTTTGATCAATAACAGTATAGGTTGAATAAATACATAACTTCCCAGGGGCTTATATTACAAGTCTTATTAAACCTTTATGTGTTGTTGTTGTTTTTTAATTATTGTAGTTATGTTTGAATCAATGAGTCAGTAGACCTCAGTAAGTCTAGGCTATACAAAAATAATAATAGTAAATGCTGTTTGTCTTCTGGATGGGGTGGGGAACAGCTATATTACAGGTAAAAAAGAAAAATCAGACAAACTGTGTTCTAGATTGCTTCTTTTTTCCTCATTCTCATAGATGCTCGTTGCCAACATTGATTTGGGTCCTACTATTTTGGACATTGCTGGATATAACCCAAATAAGACACAGATGGATGGGATGTCTTTATTGCCCATTTTGGTGAGTATAAAGCCTTCAATCAGGCCTGAGCCAAGACTCTGAAATAAATTCCAGGGTGTATAAATTTAGACTTAAAAATTTAAATCTTAAACTATTAAATTTGGGGAACAAAATAGAATTTTTCTCTTCTCTATGGTGGGAAAGAGTTTTCTAAAAGACTGGACCACATATAAAGAGTTCTGTATCCTCCCTTCCCTCCCCACTGCCCCAAAAAGAAACCATCATAAACAAAGTGAAGACAGGTGACAAACTGAGAAAATAGTTGCAACATACATGAAAAAGGGTACTTGGTCCTAACAGATGAGTTCTTAGAAAGCAGAGATTAATATCCCAGTAGAAAAGTGGGCAAAAGAAGTAACTTAACAACTCATGGAGAAATGAGAAATGGCCACAGTAAATGCAAAAACATTGCTCCAGTGCTCATCCAAGAAATGCTTAACCGAAGGAGGCCTTTATTGCCTACAGTACTGGCAAAGATTACAAAGATTTATACCCAGTATTTTCAGAAGTCTGAGAAAATAAAAACTACTCACACTGTGTTCACAGAAGTGTGATCAGTATGAGCTGTCAGGAGGCTAAAGGTCTTTAACAAGACCTTTCACTTCAGAATATACACATTAAGAGGCTCCTGGCTGGCTCAGTCAGTGGAGTGTGCGACTCTTGATCTTGGGGTTGTGAGTTCGAGCCCCACATTGTGTACAGAGATTACTTGAAAATAAAATCTTAAGGAAAGGAAATACATTAAGCAATTCCATCTGGGAATTTATTCTAAAGGAAACACACTTAACTCAAGAATATTTGGGCACCTCCTGTTTGTCTGGCACTGCACAGAGCTAAGGATCTGTGGAAGGATCAATATTAAGTTGGGAGGATCAGTATTAAAATGTGCTGCGGTTTACGGTGACTCATTATAGGTGACTCTTACTGGTCTGAACCTGTTACGACATATTATTAGGTAGTATATGCTTCATACGAGAGGACTCCTGTCACTCACATAAGTTACGAGATAGAAGAAATCCCCGTGAACTCATCACCTTGTTTAAGAAGGCAGGTATTCCCAGTGCTGGTGCATCCCCCCCGTATGCCTCTCCCCATCCTGCCTGCCTACCTACCTACCTACCTACCTACCTACCTTTGTATGCCCCGTGGGAGTGATCCTTTTCCTGAATTTCATGGTTACCATTCTCTGGATTTTAATTTTTTAGTAATGATGTACATATTCCTAAACGAAATACCTTAGTTTTGATATTGTTTTGCACTCTAAAAATTATACCCTACTGAATGTAGTCTGGGACTTTTTTCAACTCAGCATTGTTTCCAAACTGATACATGTTGTTCACAGATGCCTAATTTCCATTGTATGAATGCATCACAACTTAATTACCTGTTTTGTCAGTGGATAAACCTTTCTGTTATGCTAGTTTTGTTTTAGGAACAGTGCTGTTAGAGCATTTTTATATATTTCTTCCAGTGAACATGTGTGTATATACCAAGGTATGGGAACTGCACATTGTTCTCTTCTACAGATATTACCAAGTTATTTTTATAAAGAGGTCATCAATTTACCTTCCCAGCAGCAACGTATGCGATTTCCCTTTGTTCTATATGAAACTGTCAGACAGCTTAATTCTTGCCAATCTAGTGGTTTAAAAAGACCAAAACTTTATTTGGTCCTACTACTGTGTGTGCATTTCTTTCTTTATTAATGAGATGAATCATTTTAACAGCTTACTTGACTTAATTTGTACAGTTTACTGAAGTTGACAGTTCAGTAATTTTTGGTATATTCAGAGTTGTACAGCTGTACCATAATCTAAATTTAGAACATTCTCACCTTCCCAAAAAGAAACCCCAGATATATTAGCAGTCTCCCCCCACCTTCGCTCCCTCTCCCAGCACCAGGCAAGCACTGATCTACTTTCTATTGCTATAGATTTGTCAGTTGTGGCCATTTTGCATAAATAGAATCATATGTGGCCCCTGTGACTCGTTTCTTTTCCTGAGTATAATGTTTTCAGAAATCATGTCGTAGCATGTATCGGTATTTCATTCCTTTTTATTACCAAATAATATTCCATTGTATGGATATGTCACATTTGTTAATCCATTCCTCAATTGATAGGTTGTTTTCCCTTATTGGCTACTGTGAATAGCGCAGTATTCCCAGTATACCCCTGGGAGTAGAATTGCTCTTTCGTATGGTGACTTATGTTTAACTTATTGAGGAACTGCCAGACTATTTCTTAAGCAACTGCACCAATGGTGTATAAGGTTTCAAAATTTGCTATATCCTTGCCAACACTTGCTGTTATCTTTTTATTACTTCGTAGCGGGTGTGAAATGGTATCTCCTTGTGGTTTTGATGTGCACTTCCCTAACGACTGATGATGTTGACCATCTTGGCATGTGTTTATTGGACATCTGTGTCTTCTTTGGAGAAACGTCTGTTCAGATCTTTTGCCCATTTTTTAATTGAGTTTTTGATCAGTGAATCCTTTTTCATTTATGCTTTTTATGTTGCTTCCCTTGTGAAGTGCATCTTTTTGCCCGTGATGTCCTCCCTGTTTGTGACTTGTCCTTGCTCTACATTAAGATATGAGAACACAGGAGTTAAATGTATAAATCCTCTCTTTTATCGTTGGTGTTCTTTGTATCTTGTTTATAAAAAGGCTTCTGAACCTCGAGATCAAAAACAATTTTCCTAGGTTTTCTTAGAATAGTTTCATACTTCTCCCTCTTACACGGAAGTCTTTGGTGTATCTAGAATTGGTTTTTCTGGCATGGTATGAGGAATTCAGTTTCATTTTTTTCTCTATAAATACTCCGTTGTTTTTTCTGTTCCACACATGTATCTTTCCTTGTACCAGTATCATTTTTGTCTTGTTATAAAGCTGTGTAATTAAATCTGTAAAGGCACACCTCTGTCATTGTCCTTGTGAGGATCTTAGCCACCTCTCATACAAACTTTAAAGACCACTTTTCAGATTAACTGAAAAAATTCATATTGGATTTTTGGTTGATATGCTGAATCTATAGATCAGTAAAAGGAAAATTTACATCTTTTAATGTTCTCCATACAAACTTTATACTATCTGTCTCCTTTCTAGTTAGGAAAAAAACCATTTCACTATGGGGATGAAATTACTATGCAGTTGACCCTTGAATGAGTATGAATTGTGTGGGTCCACTTACATGCAGGTTTTATCCAGTAAACACTGGAAAATATTTTGGAGATTTGTGACAGTTTTTAAAAACTAGCAAATGAACTACGTAGCCTAAAAGTATTGAAAAAATAAGAAAAGGTTAAATGTGTCACACATGTATAATTTATATGTAGATACTATTTTATTTCTTACTACCATAAAATATACACAAATCTCTCATAAAAAGTTAACACTTATCAAAACTTACACAGGGGCGCCTGGGTGGCTCAGTCAGTTGGGCGTCCAACTTCAGCTCAGGTCATGATCTCACAGCTCATGAGTTCGAGCCCCACCTCGGGCTCTATGCTGACAGCTCAGAGCCCGGAGCCTGCTTCAGATTCTGCGTCTCCCTCTCTCTGCCCCTCCCCTGCTTGCATTCATTCATATTCTCTCTCTCTCTCTCTCTCTCTCTCTCTCTCTCTCTCTCTCTCTCTCTCTCTCTCTCTCTCCCCCTCCCTCCCCCCGCCTCTCAAAATTAAATATTAAAAAAAAAACTTCCACAGAACATACATGACACCATTCGAGAGAAGTGTAAAAAAATTTAACAAGGCAGGATTAAACCATAAGTGCATAAAATTAACTGCAGTACATACTGTATTTTTGTATAATTTCCTAGCCACCTCCAGTTGTTGTTACAGTGAACTCAAGTGTCATGAGTATCTGCTTAAAATGCCATGTGGTGCTAATCATCTCTGCATGAACAGTTTGTCTCTCTAGTAAACTGGGTATGGTGGTAAATGATTTTGGTTCTCGTGTATTTTTCATTGCCTTTAATATAATACCATAAGCCTTGAATAACACCATGGGACTCTTACAAAGTGCCACCTGGGATGCTAGAAATGCTCCCAAGAAGCTGAGAAAAGTCATGACATTATAAGAAAAAGTCGAATTGCTGGATATGTACTGTAGATCAGGTCTGCCGCTATAGTTGCTCACCATTTCAAGATAAATTAATCTAGCGTAAACACCACTGTGGAAAAAAAATAAAAAAGGAAATTCGTGAGGCCATTACTGCAGCCATGCCAGGAGGCATGAAAACTTGACACCTTTTGCAAAATACCTTTTTATCTGGTATTGAAAATAATAGCTTTTATGTGGGTACAGGATTGCTATACGGAAGACATACCTATAGACTCTTAAAGTGATTCAAGAGAAAGCAAAGTTATTATGTGACAACTTAAAGCAAAAGGAAGTTGAAGGATCTAAAGCTGGAGAATTTAATGTCAGCCAAGGGTGGTTTGAAAATTTTAGAAAGATATGTGGCTTAAAAATGCCAATGTAACAGAAACAGAAGAAGCTGCTTCTGTCAACCAAGAGGCAGCAGACAAGCTCCCGATGCCATTAAGAACATCCTTGAGAGTATCTGCCTACACAGGATTTTAATGCAGACAGAGGTTCCCAATTCTGGAGAAAAAATGCCATGAAGGACATGTATTAGTAAGGAAGAGAAGGAAACACCAAGATTTAAGGCAGAAAGGGACAGGCTAACTCCTGCTGTTTTGTACAAATGCAGTTGGGTTTATGATCAGGACTCCTGAGCCTTGAAGGGAAAAGATAAACACCAGCTGCCAGTTTTTTGGTTGTACAACAAGAAGGCCTGGACAATGAGAACCTTTTCCTGGATTGGTTCCATCAATGGTTTGTTCCTGAAGTCAGGAGAAAGTACCTTGCCAGTAGGGGACCGCCTTTTAAAGTTCTTTTGATATTGGACAATGAGGATGACCACCCAGAACCCCATGAGCTCAACACTGAAGGCATCAAAATGGTCTCCTTGCCCCCAAACAGTGTCTCTAATTCAGCTTTTAGATCAGGGGGTCATAGGACCTTGACTTTCAGGGCTCATTACACACATTACTCTGTGAAAGGATTGTCAACACTATGGAAGAGAACCCTGCCAGAATATCATGAAAGTCTGGAAGGATTACACCATCAAAGATGTCATCGTTGTAGAAAAAGCTATAAAAGCCACCAAGGCCAAAACAATAAATTCCTACTGGAGAAAACTGTGTCCACATGTGCCTAACTTCACAAAATTTACAGTAGAGGAAATTGTGAAAGAGATTGTCTATACGGCAAAAAGGAGGGGTGGGGGGCGGGTCAAGGGTTTCAAGATACAGATCTTGGAGGATTGACACTGGACAGTCTGGCAGAAGGGTTTCCATTATTCAAGACTGCTTTTAACGTCTTCAGTGCCATGGACCCTTCCATGATATAGGCACTGAAGCTAACGTAAACAGTGGAAGAAGGATTGGTACCATATGGAAACGGTTTTAGAGAAATGGCAAAAAAGACAAAAATTACACTGTATTTCATAAAGTTATACTGAGTGCGCCTGCCTCCCCTTCTACCTCCTCCAGTGTGGAGACAGCAAGACTGGCCTCTCCCTTCCTCCTCCTCAGCCTACTCAACAAGATGCTGGGATGAAGACATTTATGATGATCCTCTGTCCTTAAAATAGTCATCATGCCAGACGTTAAACTTGTGTAGGTTTTTGTCTTTGTGTAAAAATCTAGTAACTGTAAGCAAGAAATGTATCAACAGCATCGCTTAAGTATTTACTGTGTGGAATGTTGTGTACAAGGCTTCTACGGACATGGATGGCCTATCCTTACGTAGGCATAAGGTGAGTGATATTTAAAGTAAAATTAATGTGTTAGTTTTCTTGCCATTTGTGCTTTCAAAGAATAACGTTACCATGCCCTGTGCCTCTCTCAAAATTGGAGAAACTGGGTGTCAGCCTGTCACCGCTGGTAAGAGTTTTTTAATGTAACCATATTTTCAATGCTGTGTTATGAATATGCCTGTAATACTGTGTGCCATAAATTTTGGCCATAAAAGTTATATAATCATCCATTAAGCTAGGCTACTGTGAAGCGTTCGTGTCAGCTGTACTAGGTCACCATAAAGCAGCCACATTACGTGTTGCCAATGCATGAATCGTTATACCCGTAAATAGGAGGGGTTTTTTTTCACATTTTTTCATTGTTGTTAAAACTTCTAAGTTTATTTTGAGAGAGAGCGAGCTGGGGAGGGGCAGGGAGAGAGGAAGAGAGAGAATCCCAAGCAGGCTCCGTGCTGCCAGCGCAGAGTCTGATGCAGGGCTCCATCTCATGAACCAGGAGATCATGACCCAAGCTGATATCGAGTCAGACGCTTAACCAACTGAGGCACCGAGGCGACCCTCGTTTTTTCTTTTTTCATGTCTAGTGTTACCAATATGTGTTACGTGTACAGTGTGTTATATCCCTTAAGGTGCTGACAGATCATCTCGTAAACAGATGACAAGCTTACGATGCGAGAAATACAGTACCATAAATGTATATATTCTCTTCCTCGCGATTTTAATATTTTCTTTTCCCTAGCTTTACTGTAAGAACACATCATATAATAGGTATATAAAGCATGTTAATTGACTTTGTTGTTAGTAAGGCTTCCGGCCAATAGTAGGCCATCAGTAGTTGAGTTTTTAAAGAGCCAACAGTTAGGGGCGCCTGGGTGGCGCAGTCGGTTAAGCGTCCGACTTCAGCCAGGTCACGATCTCACGGTCCGTGAGTTCGAGCCCCGCGTCAGGCTCTGGGCTGATGGCTCGGAGCCTGGAGCCTGTTTCCGATTCTGTGTCTCCCTCTCTCTCTGCCCCTCCCCCGTTCATGCTATGTCTCTCTCTGTCCCAAAAATAAATAAAAAACGTTGAAAAAAAAAATTAAAAAAAAAATAAAAAATAAAGAGCCAACAGTTACACGTGGATCTTCAACTGTGCAGGGTGTCAGTGCCCTTAACCCCTGTGTTGTTGGAGTGTCAGCTGTCGTTAATTTCTCTGCATTCTTGTGGAAGCACTGCTTAGGATTCCACCCTTCTCCTTGTTCCTGTTTTGTTTTGGAAGTTACTCTGGTGAGACCGCTGGTGTATGAAGGTCGCAGAGCAGCTCGCAGCCCTAGCCTGCCCCGATTCAGGAGCTGCTGGCTGCATGCGGCTATTTAAGGTCACAGGAATAAAGCGAGGATTCAGTTCCTATGTGTCACTAGCCAGACTGTTGAACAGCACAGATACAGTACATTTCAGTCAGAAAATTCTGGATGGTGCTGCTAGAGATGGGAGGTTGGCACACCCCTGTGAGCCAAATTTAGCCCACCCCCATCTTCCATAGATAGTGTTATATTAGAATACAGCCACGTTCATCCATGTATGTATTTTCTAGGCCTGCTTTCCTGTACAACAGCAAAATCAAGTAGCTGCAGCAGAAACTATATAACCACAGACCCTAAATAGTATCTGGCCTTTGACAGAAATGTTTAATGACGCTTCCAGACCATTAGTATCACCTGGAGACTAAAATACAGTAGTCACCCCTTATCTGTGGTTTCACCTTCCACGGTTTCAGTTACCCATGGTCAGCCACAGTCTGGAAGCAAATGATCTTCCTCCTGATGTGTTATTAGAAGATCAGTAGTAGCCTAATGTTATGTCACAATGCCTGTGTCATCCCCCTCAGTTCATCTCATCACGTGGGTATTTTATTCCAAGAAGGATAAGTACAGTACAATAGATATTTCAAGAGAGAGACACCACATTCACATAACTCGTATTACAGTATATTGTATTTGTTCTGTTGTTATTGTTAGTCTCACTGTGCCTTTTTTATAAATTATATTTTATCATAGGTATGTATGTAATAGGAGTAAACAGTATCTATAAGGTCCGGTACTATCCACAGTTTCTGGCATCCATGATGGGGGAGGATCTTAGAATGTACCCTCCACAGATGAGGGGGGGACTACTTACTTTTGCTTGGGTCCCATCCCCAAGATTATGGTTGATTGACCTGTGATATAACCTGGCTGTTGGGATTTTTAAAGCTCTCCTTGTGATTTTAATATTCAGCAAAATTTTGAGACAACTGATGTAGACTTCTCAGATACTCTTTTCTCGTCTGCATATTAACGATGCACAAGTGTGGGGTTTTAAAGTCCACTCAAGTTTGACAGATAAGGTATTCCCCTGACTCCCAGCTTCCACAGCTGAGAGTTGGTAGAGTGGGTACCTGCAGAGGAGTTGATGGCTTCTGAAATCCTGTGACTTAACGATTTCTGAGACCTTAACCTGTGTGGGATTGTTCAGGCTTCATTATAGGATAGTGGGTTAGTAGACGCGTTCCTGTCTGTGCATCCCCCTTTCCAGGCAGCTGTGGCGTTCCGAGGCCTTGAACAGGCTACCAGTCCTTCCCACTGTGGTCAGCAGGTTAAGTGGGTGCGCTGAAGTCCTTAGAGCAGCAGTTTTCACACTTGCATTCATCAGGAATGGTTTCCCGCCCCAACTAGGAATGAAGAACTTGCATTTGCAGTAAGTCCCCACCTGATGCTAATGCTGCTGGGGAACACACCCTGAGAACCACTGTTTCAGAGTGTGCTTCTCAAGTTTTACTGTGCATATGAATCACCAGTGGATCTTACTGAAATACAGACCATGGCTCATTAAGGGTAGAGTAGGGCCCAAGATTGTGCATTTCTAACAAGCTCCCAGGTGTTACTGATAGACTGCTGTTAAAAATTCAGCTGAGTAAAGGTAAAGATCAAATTGGCTTCATTCAGTGATTTATTACTTGGGCAGTGGCTCATCTGGTAATAGAAAGGAGCTCCACCAAGCTATAAAAAAGCAAAGGTTTTTAAAGGCAGAAAGAGGGCAGAAAAAAGTCGTTAGCGAAGAATGCATCATTTCAGGCATGGTAGCCCTCCTAAGGGGAATGGAAGGGCCCAGTGGGCAGATTACCTCACTAGTACTGACCAGATAATTCCAGGTTGACTGGTTACAAGTACAAGGTAGGGGGGAGGGGGGGCTGTAATTAGGTATTAAGTCTTGGTTTGCTGACGTGGAGTTTAGCACAAGTGACTCCATTTTGGGCCTGTTGTCTCTTTTTTTTAATTTTTTAAAAATTTTTTAATCTTTATTTTTGAGAGAACTGTTGTCTCTTTTTAAATATGTGTATATATGTATATGTATATATATTTTAATCTTTATTTTTGAGACAGAGAGTGTGAGCGGGGGAGGAACAGAGAGAGAAGGAGACAGAATCCGAAGCAGGCACCAGGCTCCGAGCTGTCAGCACAGAGCCTGACGCGGGGCTCGAACTCACAAGCCGTGAGATCATGACCTGAGCCAAAGTTGGACGCTTAACCGACTGAGCCACCCAAGCGTCCTGTTGTCTCTTTTTTTTTTTTTTCTTCTTAACAGTTACCCCTTTTTGATCAGACTGTCAGCTTAACTGAGAGTGATAAGAATTTAAGGCATTAGTGTTGTTCTCAGATACTGCTCTATAGTTCTCGCAGCTTTTGTCCATCCTTTGTGTGGTATTCATAGGTCATGACATCTTTTGCTTAATCTCTGTGATATTCACAAGCCACAACTTCAGGTTCATAATCTTTTTTTTTTTTTTTTTTTTTAACGTTTATTTTTTGAGAGAGAGAGAGACCAAACACAAGCAGGGGAGGGGCAGAGAGAGGGGGAGACACAGAATCCGAAGCAGGCTCCAGGCTCTGAGCGGTCAGCACAGAGCCCGATGCAGGGCTTGAACTCAGGAACCGTGAGATCATGACCTGAGCCAAAGTCGGATATTTAACCAACTGAACCACCCAGATGCCCCCAGGTTCACACTCTTTGAGTCGATCATTCTTTTCACTCCTTTTCTGACATTCCAATCTTGGAGAGATCATTTGCTTGATGGTTAGTGGCTGTGAACACACATTTAATTCTTTTGAGAGAATACAGTGCACCAGGAAGATTATGATGATTATTATGGACAGGATAGTTCCCAATGTTTGTAGTCCCCAAGACCCAAACCAATCAGAATCTGTCAAAAAAAAAAAAAGATCCCACTGAAAGTCACCTTTTTGAGCGAAGTGGCTTGTTCAGGAATCTTACACAACTGAGTTTCAACTTCCCCAGAAGTGTTACTCCAGCTACAGTATAGCCATAGCACAGAAACCTCTGTGTTAAGCTAAAATACAATCAAGGGCTATTCTTTTAACAAGAACAACTTTAGCCAGAGAGTCTAAGGAGCTTTTTCTGGAAGCTATTGTCTTCTGCTTTCTCTGCCCCTCCCCTGCTCCCATTCTCTCAAAAAAAAAAAAAATTTTTTTTTTTCTTAAAGAGTGGAGAGGTTTCCGTCGTATTCTAATTTATATTTACTAATAACCAGAAAAGTATCTGCCAAAGGAGGTGATTTCTTTTTTTTTTTTTTTTAATTTTTTTGTTTTTAACGTTTATTTATTTTTGAGACAGAGAGAGACAGAGCATGAACAGGGGAGGGGCAGAGAGAGAGGGAGACACAGAATCGGAAGCAGGCTCCAGGCTCTGAGCCATCAGCCCAGAGCCCGACGCAGGGCTCGAACTCACGGACCGTGAGATCGTGACCTGAACTGAAGTCAGACGTTTAACCGACTGAGCCACCCAGGCGCCCCAAAGGAGGTGATTTCTGAGTCATGAATGTCTCCTGGTAATTTCTTTCTAACTTGATATATAAATCAAGAGAGTCAACCAGTGAGGTGTCTTAGTTCACTGTGGAAAGTCAAGGGCACAGTTAGATAATCTAAGACATTGCCCGGCTGTGTGCCAGCTCTCTCAGCATTCATAGGCCCAAGGAGAGTGAAAACCACCACAAAGACAGACTGGATCAGGGCACAGATCATCTCTGTTTAAGTGGTAGTGTTAATGGATCATTCACAGGATTTGCTGTGTGTACCTGTTCAAACAGGGGACAGTTAGGTTTTTAGCACATAGGGAAAGAAAATCTCCCAGCCTGAAATAGTCATTCTAAATGCCTTGCAGAGGTGGGTGCTGCTGGTGAGATATTTCCGTGAAAAGGGACAGGTCTGACCTACATAATCATGAGAACGTGAGGGAGCAAGTGTACTAAGATTTACATAAATACTTGGGTCTGAATCCGGCACATAACAGTCGTAAATGGAGAAATGTGAAACAAGGCAGAGGATGTTCTAGCTCTAAGAGTCGAACTTGGTAAAAGGCTTCTTGAAGGGGTGGGGTGGGGGGCTCGATCATGGTTTGTAGTAACATTGGGAATAGAAGAGAAATTGGTCACAGGGGACACCAGAGGATCTCTAGCATCATGGGTAGATCAGAATCTTTGATGACAAATCCAGCAGTCTGAAAGGTTACCTTCCTTAGCACTTCCCTGAGAAATAACGGATCAAGCATGTTATTTTTATGGGCCAAGACAAGAGTAAAGGAAAAGAGGGGAAGGTAAAAAAATTTCATGTTCGGTTAAAAGTATGAAGTCTTGGTCCAGGGGGAAGCAGTCTACTTTGATGTCATTTGCTTGTCTTCCTCATCAGTTTGATTTGGAGGTTTCCAGTGTCTGTATATGACCAGATGTCAGGTGGAGCCTTCTTAAGCTGTGAGGTGTATACCCAAGGCTCAGTGCCTTCTAGTTTTGCAGCAGTGTTAGTGATCAGTAACCACTTGGGGAGGACCTTTCCAGTGGGGCTTGAAGGCTGTTTTCTTATGATGTTTCCAGGACATTTATTCACCAGGCTCTAAGACTGTGACCCGACAGGATCCTTGAATTGGGATCCAGGAAAGCTTCATTAACCTATTGATAATAGGCTTTAGCAAAAGATGTTAAAGACTTACAATATCATGTCAGGCTAGCTTGAAACAAGGCATCAACAGAAAGTTGTATACCAATAGACATTGGTCTACCAGTAACTGTCTCATGTAGTAGAATGAGTTCGTTTCCCAAAGTGGGTGCTATGAATAGTCGTCAAGGCCAGAAGCGATGCCTTAGGTCAAAGGAGTCCAGTTTTTCAGCAAGTTTAGAGATTTGTAAGTTTGAGGATCCCATTCGTTCTCTCAGTCTTGCCTGATATAATCGAGGGTGATTGGGACAGTGATCATTTCAAGAGGTTTGCAAAGCTTTCATTAATGCTTGTATGATTTGCCCATTGAAGTGGGTGACTCAATCACTGGTGATTACAGAAGGTATACTCGAAGTGGAAAACAAGTTTTCTAACAGTCTTTCTGCTGCTATAAGGGCATCAGCTTTGCAGCAGGGCAAGGCTTCAACCTATCTGGAAGACATACATACAAGAAAATATAACCCATGCTAGGTGAAAAATGAATGAAATTCAGTTGCATTTCTGCAGAGGGTCTGGAAAGAGGAGGTTTGAGTTCTCTGAGAACAAAAATAGTTTTTTCAGGATTATGGTCCTGATAGGTCAGACATTTATAGTTCTTTAAAGAAGTTTCACCACCGATGTTTTTTATAATTTGCGTCATCTTAAATGCACCATGGTTGGTGAAGGAATGCAAAAGCCACAAAATGGGATTTGTCAGGGAGCCAGGAAGAAAGGTCTTGATTTTCCGGTAACCCCAGTCGTTTATTAAGTTTACAACCATTGTCTTCCAATCTTAATTTCTCTGTCTCGGGAACAGAATGTTGCCACGTTGCAAGGATGAGACCTCACCCTTTGCCCCACATGGCAAACTTCTGGCAACAAGATGTCATTTTTTGTAGAAGCAGAATAGACTTGATCCACATGTGCCACAACCTGTACAAGTTCTGTCGCTGCTACCTTTGCATGAAAGCCAGCTAGGGTATTTCCCTGATACTCAGGTTCAGTCTTTTTAGTGAGAGCCTCAGTTTTGATGACAGCAGTTTCAGAGGGTAAAAGAATGGCAGTAAGGAGTTTACTTGCCCATTTTTGATTGGGGTCCCAGTGGACATAAGAAAACCCCTATGTCTCCAGAACATCCCTAAATCATGGGCCTACTGGCTCTCAGTGTAACAGTTCTACCTTTCAGGAATTTGCATGCTGAGGTGGGGGCATAGAATAGAGCTCTGCTTATTGGGCCGAGTGAGCTTGTGGGAGATTAACAGCATAACCTGCTTGGAAGTTCCCTTTCTCGTATTTATAGTGTGACCCATCAATAAATAAAACTACTCAGGATTAGTCAAAAGGGGGATGGATGTCTTGTAAATCAGGACGCAGTGTCACAGAATGGGACATTACTACCCCACAGTCCCGGGCTCCCTTGCTCAGGCAGGGGCAGTAAATGTAGCAGGATTAAGAATGTCCTGACAGTTACGATGCAGATGAGGGGGTAGGAGTTGAAAGAGTTCCTAGGAGGTTAGTCTGCTTGCAGAAAAGTGTTGGAAGTGTGAATCCTTTTGGAATTACAAAGGCTTTAAGCTGTGTTTGGGTTGTGTAAAGAAATGTCATTTCCTAAGGTTAAATTCACCAAGGCTTCTAACTGCTGCTGGATCTGGAGCCTTACGGTGGCTGCACAGCTCTAGCAGGGGAGTCGAGCTGTATGCTGTAACAGGCCTGTATTTATTGCCTTCTTCTTGCATCAGCATTTCTTGTGCTTGATGATCTCTTTCACACACAAATAAGACGTAAGGGTTTTGGTTTGGTTGGTTTGGTATCTCTAGGGTGGACGGTTCTTCTAGTGCTTATTTTAGTTTTAAAAAGGCCCGTTCATGTTTATCTTCCCATTCAAGGGGTTCAGGGACTGATGTCTCGGTAAATTCATAGAGTGGGGAAGCCAACAGAGAAAAATTAGGAACCCGTAATGTGTAATAGCCAGCTAGGTTAGAAATCCACAAAGCTATGCTTAGCTTAATCATTTCTGGAGATAACTGGATTCCTTTCGTGCTTAGATTATGACCTAGGGTAATCAACAACGTCTAGAAATGAGATTTTTTTCCTCAGAGACTTTATGTCCCTTTTCACCTAACTGCTACAGCAAGTCCGTGGAACTCTTTATGGAGACCTCTTTGGTAAACAAGCATAGAAAGAGATGGTCTGCATATTGTAAAAGGATCGATTTCCCAGGAACTGGTGGAGGATGAAATCTTGGTGGAATACATGGGGGAAATAAGGGACCTCAATGAATCGTTGAGGCCTGACTATCCAGGTGTATTATTGATTGTTCCAAGTAAAAGCAAATGGATATTGGCTGCTGGAGTTCACAGAGATGCTGGAAAAGGCTGAACAGGTGTATAACAGCTAACCATTTGAGTCTGGTAAAACTTAGGTATTTGAATTTGGGACAACTGGGAAATGGGGAAAACTTGTTAATAGCTCTCAAGTCCTGGACAAGTCACCATCCTCTCCCGTTGGGTTTCCAGACTGGCAAAATCTGCCTGTTGCAGGGGCTGGAACAGGGAATGATTAACCCCTGGGCAAGGTGTGAGGCCTTGGATAGCCTAATGCTTTAATGGATATTGGGGCAACATAAGAATAGGTTTAGTCCTATCTGTGAATTTCTGTAGGCTCTGCACTTGTTATCCTCCCAATGTCAGAATTAGAAGTGGCCCACAGATTTTCAGGCATCTCAGTTAAAATAGGGGATTTTTGTTGGAAGTCTTCCTCATTTATATCAATGGAAGATCAGGTTCAGGTTGGTCAGGAAATTGTAGGGTGAGGTCTTATTAGAAGCAAAACTTATTGGCCCTTTAAATTTAGAAAGGAGGTCTCTACCTAATACATTGTGGCTATATCACAGAGCCAAAAAGAAGGCTTTTTAGTAAAAGGTCGCAAAGTCGTTTGTCCTGGTTTGAGGTAGAAATTCTGTCTAAACTTGATTAGATACCCCTAGTATATAAACTTTCTTTTCACTCTGAGGAATTTGATGTCCTATGAGAGTGGGGTTTAAAGTAGAAAGTGTAGGGGCACCTGGGTGGCTCAGTCAGTTGAGCATCTGACTGTGGCTCAGGTCATAATCTCGAGGTTTGTGGGTTCGAGCCCGTGTCAGGCTTTGTGCTGACAGCTCAGAGCCTGGAGCCTGCTTGGGATTCTGTGTTTCCCTCTCTCTCTGCCCCTCCCCCACTCACCCTCTGTCTCTGTCTCTCAAAAAATAATAAACATTAAAAAAAATAAATTTAAAAATTTTTTTTAAAAATTAAAAAATAGCCTCGGTAGCTATAGAATTTAGCAAAGTATACTTCATTAATTTTAGTTTCCCCTTGGATGTTCAAGGGTATTACTGGTAGGAGTTTCCCTGTCGGTTTTGGGAAGGGCCCCACATGGGAGCTCTCCCTTGGGAGCATTGAGGAATTTGTGTAGGAGCTTTCAGGACAGTTTCTCTAAAGTTTCGTAGTTAATTACAAGTGAGATAATGGCCCCCGGACCAGCCATTTGATGATGCACTTCTAGGAGGGTATGATATGGAAGACCCAGTAAAGGCCATTGGTTTGGCAGACTTCTGTTTATGATTTTGGTCCAAAATCCTCTCAAAGTGTTTGGCTATGGTCACAAGTTCAGTCAGGCCAGTGGCCTCTCATCCTGTCTTTTTATTAACCCACGAATCTCAGGAAATAATCCATTTACAAATAGGGCAGCTTGAGCAGATTGTACGGAGTCAGAAGTGCCATAGAAGAACATTTCCAAACAGACTTCCAACTCTGCTATGGATTCATCTTTTATTTTCATATTTGATGAACAGACCAACTAGTGCAGGCAGGGAAGACTCTAGGAATGGCTTTTAAAATATCAGTTGGTGAGGGCACCTGGGTTGTTCAGACCGTTAAGCAGCTGACTATTGATTTCGGCTCAGGTCATGATCTCACAGTTCGTGAGAATGAGCCCCAAGTCAGGCTCTGCGGTGACAGTGTGGGACCTACTTGGGATTCTCTCTCTCCCTCTCTCTCTCTGCCCCTCCCCTGCTCATGCATGTGCACTCTGTCTCTCAAAATAAATAAGCATTTAAAAAAATATCAGTTGGTATATTTCCAGCTCTTTATGGTCCTTAAGAGAGCTATGCTGGTGACCTAGGACCCTGAATATCATCGTCCTTGGGATTATGCCATTCTACTTCCTGCATCCATTTTTGGCCTTCACAAGGTCCTGCCAACATACGTGGAAGCTGATAAATATAGCAGCCTGGGGTCATAGGCCCTGGTAAGGATTCTAAACTCTTCAAAAAAAACTTTGGGCTCTTCCCTGGCTTTAGGAAATTCTTTAGCTATGGCACTTAGTCTGGTCTTTGAGCAAGGAATGAAATAGATCTGAGAAGGATCACTTGCAACCGCAGGTAGGTTTATTTTAAAAGGTAACTTTTAAATCTCTTCAGAGTGGAAAGGCAGTTTTGACAGAATTAGTAAAACAAGAGTACTATTGTAAAGAAGGATAGAAGTGTGGAAGTCAGGTCATTTGTGACATCTTTTATTTTAGGTACCTTTGTCTTTAATTTTTCCTTGACCTTTTGAAATGAATCTTTCAGTGAGGCTGTTTTGGAATCTTGAAGCCTTTTGGAAACCTACATATCAATTAAAATAGGTATCCCATTTTCATTTAATTCAGGAACTGTTTCAAGTACATCTTTTTTTTTTTTTTTTTTAATTGAAGTGTAGTTGAGGTACAATATTAGTTTTAGGTGTTCAACATTTATATATAATACAAAGTGATCACCACAATTCATCTGTCTTCTGTCACCAAAGTTATTAAGTTATATTTCCTATGCCGTACATTGCATTTCTGGGTCTTGCACATGTGCTGCCAAAGCGAGCACTCTGTGTCTTATTTAATAGCCTGTAGTTGGTACCTTTTAATCTCCTCACCTCTTACAACCACCAAACTGTTCTCTGTATCTTTGGGTCCATTTCTGTTTTGCTCATTTGGGTTTTTTTGTTTTGTTTTTGTTTTGTTTTAGATTCTACATATCAGTGAAATTATATGGTATTTGTCTTTCTCTGACTTATTTCACTTGGCATAATACCCTCTAGGTCTTCCCGTGTTGTCTTAAATGGCAAGATTTCATTCTTTTTTTGTGGCTGAGTCGTAGTTTATTTTATATAAATATATGTATGTATGTATATACGTATATAAGCTTCATCTGTCCATGAACAGTTAGGTTGCTTTCATATCTTGGCCATTGCAAATACTGCAGTGAACATAGGGGTGCATATATCTTTTCAAATTGGTCTTTTCATTTTCTTCGCCTAAATACCCTGAAGTGGGATTACTGGGTCCTAGAGTAGTTCTGTTTTCCATAGTAGCTGTGCCATTTTACATTTCCACCGACAGTGCATGAAGGTTCCCTTTTCTACACATCCTCACCAATACTTGTTACTTCTTATCTTTTGAATATTAGCCATTCTGATGAGTGTGTGGTATCTCGTGGTTTTCACTTGAATTTTCCAATGATGAGTGATGTGAGCATCTTTCATGCATCTGTTGGCCATCTGTTTGTTGTCTTTGCAGAAATGTCTGTTCAAGCCCTCTGCCCATTTCTTTAAGTTTATTTATTTTGAAAGAGCACGAGCACAAGCAAGGGAGGAGCAGAGACAGAGGGAAAGAGAATCCCAAGCAGGCTGCATGCTGTCAGCGCAGAGGGGCTCTGACGAACTGTCAGACATGACTTGAGCTGAAACCAAGGGTTGGACATTTAAAACTAACTAAGCTACCCAGGCTCCCCTGCCCAATTTTTAATTTTATTTTTGCCTTCTTGCCGTTACCTAAGGAGACCAATCCAAAAAAAATATCCCTATGTTTTTTGGTAGCTGTTTTATGACTTCTGGTCTAACATTTAAGTCTTTGATCAATTTTGAGTATATTTTTGTATATATGGTGTAAGAAAGTGCTCCAGTTTATTCTTTGGCATGTAGTGTCCAGGTTTCCCAGACCATATATTAAAGAGACCATCTTTTTCTTATTGTATATTCTTGCCTCCTTTGTCAAATATTGACTGTACGAGCATGGGTTTATTTCTGGACTGTCCTGTGCCATTGATCTATGTGTCTGTTTTTGTGCCAGTACAATGCTGTATTGATTACTGTAGCTTTGTAATATAGTTGGAAATCAGGGAGCGTAATACCTCTAGCTTTGTTCTTTCTCATCATTGCTTTGGCTATTTGGGGTCTTTTGTGGTTCCATACAATTTTAGGACTATTTATTCTTGTAAAATCCTGTTGGTATTTTGGTAGGGACTGCATTGAATCTATGGATTCCCCTGAGTAGTATGGACATTTTAACAATATTAATTCTTCGAGTCCATGGGCACAGTATGTCTTTCCATTTATTTGGGTCATCTTCGATTTCTTTCATCATTGTCTTAGTTTTCAGAGTATAGATCTTTCACCTCCTTGGTTAAATTTATTCCTAGGTATTTAATTCTTTTTGATGCAATTGTAAATGGTATTTTCTTAATTTCTCTTTCTTACAGTTCATTATTAATGAACAGATTAATGTGTATTAATTTTGTATCCAGCAACTTGACTGAATTCATTTATTATAATACTTTCTTGGTGGAGTCTTTAGAGTTTTCTATATCCTGTTGCCTGTAAATAGAGACAGTTTTACTTCTCTTCTAATTTGGGTGTCTTTCCTTTTGCTTATCTGATGTGGCTAGGACTTCCAACCCTATGTTGAATAAAAGTGGCAGGAGGCATCATAGTCTTGTTCCTGATCTAATCTTCTCTAGTGTGTGTATATATATTTTTTTTTTTTTTCATTTCATTTAGTGTATTCTTCAGCTCTGATTGGTTCTTGATTATATTTTCTGTCTGAAGTTCTGAAGTTCTCATTGTTCATCCATTCTTCTCCCTACTTTGGTGAGCATCTTTATGACCTTCTCCCTACTTTGGTGAGCATCTTTATGACCATCAGCTCTTTCTCTGGTAGATTGTTTACCTCCATCTTCTTTATTTCTTTTTCGAAGATTTTGTCTTGTTCTTTTCTTTGGAACATACTCCTTTGTCTCACTTTGCCTCTCTGTTTCCACGTATCTGTTCTATTAAGTAGATCAGTTATATCTCCCAGTCTTGAAGAAGTGGCTTTATGCCAGAGGTATCCTATGGGGCCCAGTAGTGCCAACTCCCCTGGTCACCCAGGCCATATGCCCTAGGGATGTCCCCTGCATGGGCTGCATGCACCCTCCTGTTATGACTGGCCTGCAGTCTATGTTAACTCACTGGTGTGCAAGGCAGTTCTCTGGTGCAGCTGGCTGTGGGCAGGGCAGCCTTCGGGTGCTGCTGTCTACAAAGTCCAGCTTTAGCTGTTGCGGGCACCAGGGCAGGGGCGCTCATGGGGAGCTCGAGTGCCAGACAAGGCAGCCCACTGGGTGTGGCGTGGCAAGAGGTCACTGGGGAAAGGTTCTGGTGCTGGCTGAGGCTGCCAGCCAGGTGTGGCAGAGTCAGGTATGTTTCTTAAATGAGTGATCTTCTCTACTTGTCCCCATAAGGGCCATTTTAAGCCTGGGCTCTGGGTTGTTTTTAGGAAGATTTTGCTATTGTTGTAGATATTACCTCAGGTACCATAGTTGTTAGATATAAAATAAGCACATGTGCCAGAAGGTGGTACACTCGACTTAGAGTTTAAGATGCCCATTAGCTAAGGCTTTGGATTTCTCTGAGCCAGTCTAAATACCTAAACGGGATGTACCACTGGGTTGGGGGTTGGTGTTTTACAGTGTAGCTCATTGGATAGAAGTTGGTGGGTGACCACCTGTCCATCCAACCCATACCATGACCAGTTTATCCTATCACAGGAGTCTTCTTGAGGTGGCAAGCGCTCTAAAATACTCGTGTCCACCAATTTTTCAGGCTATTTGGCTTCAAAGATCCTCATTAGCAATAGTTTTTATCTACACAAAAGACGACAAACACACACCTTAACATAACAGCAGGAACCACGAAATGTTTACTGCAGACTGGCCAAGAGAAGGCCATATGTACCACCAGCGATTCCCAGCGTGGACTCAACCAGTAAACTCCAGTAAATGGGGATTATGGACTGGAAAGAGATTGCAAATAACTGGGGAACTGCAGATTGAACCAAGGGCTGGGGAGTTAGGTTCTGAATGGAACATTCTGCTGTCTCAAGGTGACCAGCTGAGCCCTGGACTAGAAAGCCAGTTAGACCAGGAGCTTAAGTCAGACCCTCAGCCCTCAGAAATGGCAAAAAGATCATGAACTCAAAAATGGATTTGCGATTATCACGCCTGTGGCTTTCATGGTCCCTAAATGCTGTCAGAAGTTTGCTTCAGCTCCTGGCACCTACTACCCAGTCTGTTAAAAATTTATTCAGTGATTCATGAATCACGCAGCAACTTCTCTACAATAGAAGGGCACTCTGGAGAGGTGTAGAAAAGGAAAGGGTTTTTTTAAGGCAGAAAGGCAGCTAAAGGAAATTATTAACAAAGAATGCATCGTTTCATGCGTGGTCACCCTCCTGAGGAGAACAGAAAGACCCATCGGGCAGATTACCTCCCTAGTACTAACCAAGTAATTTCAAGTTGACTGGTTAAATAAAGGTTACATTCCTGGAGGGTTGACACTCAACTGGGTTAGGGTAAGTATTAAGTCTAGGTTTGTTGATGTAGGGTTTAGCACAAGTGACTCCATTCTGGGCCTGCCGTCTCCTAACACCGCAAAGCAGACTTTGATTAGTAAGGCTGAAGACCATCTTAAGAGCACATTCTAACCTGATCTCCCTAGCTCCATCTCTCCACCCCATCTCTTAGACTCTGCTACTGGGATGACTTTTCTAAAGGACAGCCTTGATTGTGTTACTTCCCTGCTTAAGAGCCTCCCGCTGCTTCCCACCACCTGCTGCTGTTTACAGAACAAGTGGGCAGCCTCCTGTCCATGCCGTTTTCTGTGTGGTTGCCACCCTTGTCTGAAAGCTGGATTTGGGGAAACCTTACTACCCCATGTTCTTCCTTCCAGTACTCCTGTTGTCCTTTTGATCCAGAACTTTTTACTTCTGTCGCCTTCCTCCTTTCACCATGTGTGAGCCTGTCTTCAGCGCTCCTACTTCAAATGCTGGTGCTTCTTTCCTTTCACTCCACGGATGTGCAGTGAAGACTAAATGAGTTCATTTACGTATGGTATCAACATTCTAACCAAGAAGAATTTTGAACCTGTTATAGTCCTCAACGCATAAGCTGTGTTTAATTTTTGTCCTTGTGTGTATTAGCCTGTAAATTTCTTCAGATGAGTTAAGAATTCTTAGATATCGTTTATAGTTTCCATTCCTGACCTGCTTCTCAGAAGTAGTCTTGGGAAGTAACTACTAAATGCTCAAAGTATTTGACCATCACTTGGAAGGGCTCTGTAAATACCAAACATGATACTCAGAAGCCTTCATCTGCATTAGTTTTTGTCATTCTCTTTAGGTGCCGAATGCACAGTCCAACCAGCTTTGACTCCCGTGTCCCCTGAAGTAATAGAATAAAACTTTGTGATCCTTATCACATTCTGTATGCCTCACAGAAACCATTTTTGTTCTTCCTTCCAGAGAGGTGCCAGTAATCTGACGTGGCGGTCTGATGTCTTGGTGGAGTATCAAGGAGAAGGCCGTAATGTCACCGACCCAACATGTCCTTCCCTGAGTCCCGGAGTATCTGTGAGTTGGCTTAGATGGTTTTCTTACCAATAGCATAGCAAGGCATTGGTTCAGACGTGTCAGGTACTAAAACCCCAAATCTGAGTCTTGCTCCTCTTTCACTTGACTTTGTCACTTGGCTGTGGAGATTAGTAGATGAAAAGTAAATTCAGTAGTCCTGAAAATGATGCTTCTGATCTATTGGCAGAATGTGCTCCTTGAATTCTTGCAGTTTTTATAACAAGTGCATGTATCTGCCCATATTCTTATCTATACCTCTTCCCAATAGCAGTACCATTTTTTTTATTAGGGAAGCTATCTATCCGTGGCACTCAGTAGAGAAGTGGGGTTGCCACAGTTCTGTGTAACTGCCATCATAAGTGTCTTGCATTGGTGGCGGTCAGGCTGGTGACGGAGGTGGTAAGAGCACGTTGGCTTCACTTTGGAGAGTGGGAAATAGGAGAGTCAACTCTAGATAGAAGCCTAATACCAACGTGTAAGGATGTAGTGAAGAACCGACCAGAAGTTGGTAAGGAAAACATGAAAAAATAACTTACCTGCAACTGGTTCCACAAAGCTCATTTAGCCTTTTTATCCAAGTGTTTAGGGCGAGCGTTCTTTAATATACCATAGACACGACTCACAGGAGATTGATTCTGTCTCCTTACCATCTGTCCCACCCATTTTCCAGTCGCTCACTACCACGAATTCTCGGCAGGAGATTAGCAGACAGGGATGGCAAGAGTACGAACAGAACTACCACCAACACATGTTCCTTAGGTTGGCCAAAAGAAACAAAGCCCCATATCTATTGATTTGCTTCTCCATGGAAGGTTGCCTGATTTCGGTCCAGTTGTAGGTCTGGCTTGAGCCAACTTGGTTGCCCCTGTAGGCCGGTGTTACGTATTAGAAGAACTGTTTTCGTTTAACTCTTTAAATCTCCCTACAGCAATGCTTCCCAGACTGTGTCTGTGAAGATGCTTACAATAACACCTATGCCTGTGTGAGGACCATGTCAACACAGTGGAATTTACAGTATTGTGAGTTTGACGACCAGGAGGTAAGAAGGTCCCCACTTCCCCCACCCCCTTGTGTCTCGTGCCAGTGCTTTGTTGGCTGGACCTGGTAGCAGAAGAGCAAGTCCAAGGATGTTCCCCGGGGAAGATAGGTTTCTTATCTGTACTTCCATTCAGGCTTCCTTCAGTGAAGAACATGGAATCCACGAGGCCATACTGCGCCTCTGTAACTGTGATCTTTCCGGATGGGATTCTCTCCACGCCTACCACCACCCAAACACCCTTTAAATGCACAGTCCACTTTTTCAGATTGTTGCATGCCTGGTCTGTTTGTTTCTCTGATAGTTTGGGGTCAGAGTAAGACACCTCAACTTCTGTGGAGCTGTAAGGAGTTTGGGACATTTCCTAGAAGGCTTACTGGCAGCCAGCTTGTTCAGAAACTTCTGTCCCCACAACAGCACAGTCCAGAGCTGCTCATTTAAATAGATGAGCAGGGGGGGGCAGGACCAGGAGTTTCCATCCTCATAAGAAGGTGGCTTTTAGGGGCACCTGGGTAGCTCAGTCAGTTAAGTGTCTGACTTTGGTCAGGTCACGACCTCGCAGTTTGTGGATTTGAGCCCCGCCTGCCTCAGGCTCTGTGCTGAGAGCCGGGACCTGCCTCAGATTCTGTGTCTCCCTCTCACTCTGCCTCTCCCCTGCTTGCACTCTGTCTCTCTTTCAAAATAAAAACATTTAAAAAAAAAAAGGCAAGGTGGTTTTTAGCCAGCACAGATCAGTGTGGGTTGTCTGAGGATCTCCTGCACTGCAGTCCCTTGTGCTTTCACACTCTATCTGCCTGTGCTCACCTGCCTCATCTGGCAACCCACATCTTGCCACGGGGAGCCGAGGCTCATTGTGTTTCTCAGAAATGGACTTGCTCACCATTTGTAGCTCCCGAGCACTTTGAAAGAAGCTCTGTTGCCTATTGTCCAAAGCCCATTCTTGTTTCTCCTTCCCCCATGATGTTTACCTGTCATCTTCCTAGCCTATCACTTAACTCCACTTAGGAGAACACAGTACAGAGTGGGGGGGATGGTGATATTAAATAGAGCTAATGTTAGAAACAATAGGGTTAGATCCTTCCCCACTTGGGAAGACATCCAACACTGCTTTTAAAACAGGAAACTTTAGCATCTGTACAGCACGAGTGACTGTACTTTCAGATCTGTTCTCATTTGAATCTTAACAGTTCTAAGGCAGAAACCTTCAAATGTCAACTCTCACTTCTATAACAATATTACTGTTAAGTCTAGTTTCTGAGACTCGCTCTTTGAGGGTCCTCCCTTCTGTTCTGCTTTTATTACATAAGGTCATAAATGTCCCCTCCTGCCTCTGCTTGAAGCCCCAGGGTGTGCCAGAGGCTCCTCTCCAGCATGGGCCACAGACCTGAAGCATTTTAACATAGTCTCATGTATACCCATGGGCTCTTTTAGGATCTTGAGACCAGAAAATGTTCTCCTGGGCGCTGCTCTTCCCTTCCCACTTAGAAATAATTCACACGAGGGGCACCTGGGTGGGTCGGTCAGTTAAGCGTCCAACTTCAGCTCAGGTCATGATCTCACTGTTTGAGAGCTCACTTTTCAGTGAGTTCAGGCCCCCTCATCGGGCTCTGCGCTCACAGCTCAGAGCCTGGAGCCTGCTTCGGATTCTGTATGTTCCTCTGTCTCTGCCCCTCCCCCGCTCACGCTCGCTCTCTCTCTGAAAAGTAAACATTTTTTAAAAAACTCACATGAGGAATATTTCAAATATAATGCTTGCTCTTCTCTTTCCTCCATCTTCATTCTTGTAGGTGTTTGTGGAAGTCTACAACCTGACTGCAGACCCAGACCAAATCACGAACATTGCTAAAAGTATAGACCCAGAGCTTTTGGGGAAAATGAACTACCGGCTAATGATGTTACAGTCCTGTTCTGGACCAACCTGTCGCACTCCAGGTGTTTTTGACCCGGGGTAAGTTCCCATTTTCTTCGAAGGCTTTGTCAGGCTTTGTCAAGCTGTCGGTGGCAGTCGTGTGTGCTTGAAGGCAGAGAAAGCCTGAGGGGTCCTTTTGGCTTTGAGCTAAGCTGTGTTTCTTGTTCTTCTGCTTTGTGGTAGGAGTACTGTGTGTTAGTGCATTTGCCTGTTGTGCTGGGGAAATGAGCCCTTTGAAACTTCTGCTCTGTGGTGCCAGTAGCTACTTTAGCTGGAGGCCTAGCCCTACTCCCTGCCACATGGGGCTCTTCTTCCTCCCTTTCCTCCTGTGACTCTTTTCATGGTACCCACTTGATTGCACTGGTGACAGATGGAGTTTCTTTAAAGTGAGCTGACCACCTGCTACCTGTCTCCCTAGCGCCTCCAAGAGGTTATGCCTTCATTTCATTTCTCAGAAACCCTGATTAGAGGAACTTGAATGCTTGCCAGTAAACTTAGTAGGCTGAACACACAAAATAAATTAAAAGGTACAGACTTCAAATGTTTAAATATATAAGCCCACTGTAGTATATGAAGGCAGAAAAGGTTATCACCTACTAAGCGGGCTCTGTCCCTCCCACTCATTCCTCTGGAACAGTTACCCTTCACCAGTGACGTGGGGTCTCAGCACACCATGCATTTCAGCTGCATGTAGCAAGAAACCTGTCATTTTGGGTTTAAGATTATGAAATTTAAAGTTGAATTTTCACCAGGAAAGGATTATTTTAGTTCTTACATTGATTGTAGGAGAAATGGGAGATTGATGTCCTAAGCTGATGGAAAGGAGTAATTTGAGTAGTAACTTAATTATTTAGCCAGCCTTCTGTGAAATATTTTCAGTACACATTAGAGAGTAATATATGTGAATGAGTAGAGACACTGGATAATAGACTTCTGATGAAAGAAATGTAATACTTTTGCTTCTAAATACGGTATACACACTTGTAAATTCTAAATCCATGTCGGTCAGGAGCTCTTCTGCAAGATAGTGAAATGCATCCTCACTTACACCAGTTCCTTGAAGCAGGAAGGAAGTTCAGTCTCTAAAAGGCACAAGACTTTTAGTTGACACATGCTGATTTTGCAGTTTCCAACAACTGTGCTCAGAATGTTTTATCAAATCAAATTAGATGTCTAGGGGCACCTGGCTGGCCTAGGAGGTAGAGCATGTAACTCTTCATCTTGGGGTCGTGAGTTCAAGCCCCATGTTGGGTATAGAGATTACTGGAAAAAAAAAAAAAAAAGTAAAATCTTGGTAAAAAATAACTTTAGATGTTTATAGCAGTCTCTGGATGACTTATGAACTTAGATGATGGATTTAATCTTTTATCTTTTAATGTTTATTTTTGAGAGCGAGCACAAGTGGGAGGTGGGCAAAGAGAGAGGGAGACACAGGATCTGAAGCAGGCTCCTGGCTCTGAGCTGTCAGCACAGAGCCCCACATGGGGCTCCAACCCACGAACCATGAGATCATGACCCGAGCCGAACTCGGATGCTTAACCGACTGAACCACCCAGGTGTCCCATCCTCTATTTAAATCTTGAATGGAGAGTCAGGACTTAACACCTCTTGAAGTACGGTGTTTGGCCAAACAGTCCCTGACCGTGCTGCTTCTGGAGCGTGGACCTGCTGTGCTGGCAGCCGGTTGGCCAATACGGCAGATTCCTTCGGTCTTCTGAGCATCAGCCCATAAGTGTTAGGACTTAACCATAGAATTTCCATATAGTCTTTAGAGCCCAGAGGTAAATGTGCCCAAGGGTCACCCTGTTAGGACTGATAGGCAAGATCTGACTCCCAGGCAGGCTTTGTTTTGTAACTATAATTTAATTGTCTTGTTCACATTCTAAGAAGCTTATAACCAAGACTCTAGATGCTGGCTTTACTAATGTCAGCCCCAGCTATTTAAACTTTTTAAATTCCTTATCAATAGCATATTCCTTCCCACCAAACATTTAGGCTTATACACTCTCTGAAAATGGAGGTCAGCAGACTAGGTCCTCAGGCCCAATCCAGCCACCACCCTTTGCAAATAGCCACATTCATTTACATACAGCAACAGAGTTGAGACATAGTTAGGACAGAGACCGTATGGCCTGCCCTTGTTCTAAAATAATGCTAAGTAAGAATGAGTTTATCCCTAAAGATTGCAGGTAAAAGGAAAATATATTATTTCTAGCCTGCCTGTGTAAAATGTCTTTGCAAACTACCCTCTTTAGTTTTACCACCCAGGGGAAAGTAAATGCTGACTGGTAACGTGACACTGGGCCGACTGATATTATGTGCCAGACATATTACGTGAATTGAATTCCCGTACGATTTTATTGGTAGCTAGAGAGGTTAACGACTTACCTGAGTTCATAATGAGCCAGACAGAAATGTCTGTCTGAGGTGCACACCTGTGCTCTTGCCTGCTGGTCTGTGTGAACTGTGAGAGAAGGAAGGGCTCTGAAGCTGCTGGTCAGGCTCCGACAGGGGCTAGCCTCTGCCATTAGTTACTTTACACCTTAGGGAGTCCTCCTCCCCCTCAAAAACCAGCTCAGATCTTGTCTCCTAATGCCTCTCAAGATTATTTTACATCATTTTGTGCTTGCTTGCTTGTGATGGGAATGCTCTTAATTAGTAAGTTCTTCTGTTTTGTACTACAGACTTTGCCACGAGATTCCTTTCTGGGGACTTAATTGTTCCTTTTATCTTCCTTCCTGCCATCCTTTCCACCGAACATTCTGAATGAGGAACATGGCGGCTAACTGGAGTTGATGTAACATCCTTTTTCTTTTTTTCCTCCTCAGATACAGGTTTGACCCTCGTCTCATGTTCAACAATCATGGCAGTGTCAGGACTCGAAGGTTTTCAAAACATCCTCTGTAGCGACCTCTGCAGTTGGGTCCCAGCACACCTCTGTCTGATGAAGTGATTGTAGTAGGTTTCTGTAGCTAGTCCTCAAGACCACGCCTTGAAGAGTTTCTGGACTGGCTCTAAGTCCTGTTTGAAAAAGCAACCCAATCAGCTGACTTCCTTGTGCAATGTGTTAAACTGTGAACTCCGCCCACACGTCAGGAATGGCTGTCCCTTCATTCACCTAATAACCGATGCTCCTGAGGTCTTTGTCCTCACCCACACCCTTTCTGTCCTGGGGTCACAGTTCTTGATTATTCCCCATGTGGTCATAGTCTGAATTACTTGCTTGGGGGCAGAGGGGTGGTTTACAGCTTAACCACTTCACTATCAAAAATACCAACATCACATGGCTTGAAGAATAACCCTCAGAGCTGAATCATCAGAGCAAGAACAAGTACCGCCATTTTCAGATTAGTAGAAATACAGTGTGTATAATACCCATCACAATGTGATAAGGTCACAAGTTCAAAACCTGTCAGCCAAGCACGGTTCGTGTTGTTTTGGTTTTTTTGTTGTTGTTGCTTTTTATGCATTCTGGGCTGATGCTACACTTAAATAGAACAGTTTTTGGTACAGGCTAATAATTCGAGGTAGTTCTAAAAGTGAAAGCCGTGGACTTCCTGGTGGCTGCTAACCACATGGAGTACCAGTCAACAGAGGTATCAAGGGAATGTTTCTTCTCCTGATAATTACTCCTCTGAGATCCCAAAAACAAAATGGCTTAGGTATCCTATCCTAATATTTCTCAGTAGAGGAAAAGAACTTTCAAGGGTTGGTGAAGGTTGCATTTTCTGAGGGCCTTCTATAGACGGGGCTCTTGGGTGGACAGGTTGAAGGGCTATTGTTGGGATTTAGTAAGTGCCTGTCTAGCAGGGAGCCTGGGTTTCAATTTTGACTCTCTGCATTTTGTGGACATTGTGTTCATTTGTTACAGTTTTTACAAAGTTCCAATTGCTTTACCCTACCTTGTTCCCTTTTAGAGAAGTTCTTCTGGAGGGTTTGGAGTCTTGCATAATTTGAGCCGCATTCACTGTTCCCCCTGGCAAAGCCAGACCTTGTTGAGGTTTCCTGTATAGAACACCTACATTTGTATGTTTCTGGGCTCAAAGACCAATCCCGTTTCTACTGTTTTCTTCACAAGAAAGTTATCTGTGGTGGGACAGCAGGGGGAAGAGGAAGAGCTGTGGTTTATAACCTGTTCAACTCAGGCATTAGTGATTTTAGCTTTATGTAAGGTCTTAGGTTGAGCTTTAAGCACTTTGTAAGACATGGCTGTAAACAACTTCTCTATCAACTCTAGAGAGCCATGTTGGGTTAATAGCCATTGGGTTTATTCCTTTACCTCATGCAATCCCAGTAACTGTGGTGGTATTTAGAGGTGAAAGAGGCAAGTGAAAGAACACCTCTGCTGTGAATGTTTTAGGGAAAGAAATTCTAAATATTTTGTAACTAAAAGCAAACTACACTGTTAAATATGGGTATTAGCTTTATTCTACACTTTGATTCTTAACATTAATCAGTCAACTTCTACCTTAATGAAAGTTGACCATAGTTATTCCCGAATAAAAAGACACCAATACTTACCAGGTCTTATATTGTGATGTCCTGTTATTCAATTTTAGGTTGCTGGTTCCTGAGAGCAGGTAAAGTTGTAAGAGCAACACAAGTCAGCTGCCCATAGTGTCCCTGCCACACTGTTCTTACATTCAGCGATTTCTGTTTGGGTGGGGGGATCGGGTGCCCTCCCTGTGTACCTCTCCTATATGTGGTACACTTCCCACTAACCTTGGAGTGGCCTATAATTTCACTTTCTCTTAGACTGGCTTCATTCTGGATCTGTGCTAAAATCATCTTTTGTGAAGAGGCCTCAGTTTATATAGCCTAGCAGACAACAAAATGCACTGAACTTTTCAGAATGTATATGTACAAGGAACCCACTGCAAGAGGTTTGGCTTGTTTCTCTCTTAATTGTATGAATTTGAATTTTGATTATTTTCTCTTTTAAAGAAGGCCAGGTCTGGACTGGTTGGTACCCTTCAGAGTAGAAAACTAACCCTTAGGAGGGATCCAAGGCCATAGGAATGAATCGAGATTCTGCCTTACAGGATTTCCTATTACAGAGGTCTCCCTCAAATACAAAGTGGGGAACCCCTTTTTGAGTATCTCTGAATTTGACCAATGGTACTGTTACAAAGTACGTTTTTAATTCACGATACTAAGGTTTTTGTACAAAATCGTAACAGTAGCCATGGAAGTCATAGCCTCATCTGTGAGAAACATTCTTAAATTTATTTTTACCATCTAAATTAAATATTAGTGCTTTAAAGCACTAAAGAAGGATTTCTCCAGGGTCCTTATTAAGAGGAAGCAAAGGGTACTTCTGATCCACCAGTGACCTAGGTGGGAATATTTGGGTTTTCTACTTACACCACCACTTGGGTCCCACACTGAGTGTTGTGAATTCCTGCGTTTGCATCTTCTGTTCCCAGAAGTTATTCTGCCGTGGCTTTGTGTCATCTCGAGTCACCTGACTTAGAAAGTGCCCTTCCAAAGACCCTGTTCACTGCTGCACTTTTCAATGAATTAAAATTTATTTCTGTTCTAGTGGGAAATGTGTCCTTTGTTTTAGTCCACAAGTAATTTTGACAAGAGTTTTTTTCTTTGTCATGCTGGTTAATGTTGTCATCACTCACCTAGGACTGGAGAATGAGCCCTTTCCTCTCTAGGTGCTGTAGTCTCTACCTCGAAAGCTCTTTTTACATGTGATCTGCTGACCAGTACCCCTGAACGAGCACCCCTAAATGAAAAAAATAAGTCTTTGTGCATTTACGGCTTTGCAGGAAAAAAAAAATCTTGGCAGGCTTTAAATTAGATAAAACTAAGCTTAATTTCCAGGGTACTTTCCCTTGATGTCCAGTCATGTGATCCACTGCCCTAAACAAAGAAGGACTTTTTTTTTTTTTTTTACATTCATTTTTGACAGAGACAGAGCACTCGTCGGGGAGGGACAGAGAGAGGGAGACACAGATTCCAAAGCAAGCAGCAGGCTCCAGCCTCTGAGCTATCAGCACAGAGCCCCACGAGGGTCTCGAACTCACAAACCGTGAGCTCATGACCTGAGCCAAGTCAGATGCTTAATTGTGCCACCCAGGCACCCCATTAAGGACTTTATACAGGTGTTGACAAACATTCACTTAAAGGGAGGTCTCTGTCATAACTACTTAACCAGTGCTGTAACACAAAAAAGTAACTACTCAAATGTATGAGTGACTCTGTTCTGAGAAAATTTTACTTCCCAAAACCGGCCAGGATTTGCCAACCCCAGACCTAGTAGGTTGCCTCCTATCTTACAAATCATAAAAACCTGGGGCACCTGGGTGGCTCAGTTGGTGGAGCCTCTGACTCGATTTCAGCTCAGGTCATGATCTCACGGTTCGTGACATCAAGCCCCGTGTTGAGCTCTATGCTGACAGCACAGAGCCTATTTGGTGTTCTCGCTCTGCCCCTCCCCCATTTGTGCATGTGCTTTCAAACATTTTTTAAAAATTATGAAAACCAAGTAGAAAAGATGTTAGAGGACATCCGTAAACTTGCCAGATCACTATACAGAAAGTAATTTGAAGGGCGCCTGGCTGGTTCCGTTGACGGAGTATGCAACTCTTGATCTCAGGGTTGTATGAGCCCCATGTTGGATGTAGCAATTACTAAAAATCTTAAAAAAAAAAAAAATGTCCAAATAAAAGTGTATTTCTATATGCTTTCCTAATGCTTGGCTAAATTATAAAAATGTAATTTGTATCAAAAGGTGAGGCCAACAAAAAAGAAAACATTTATTTGTACAAAGTAAGGCTAAGTACAGACTATACCAGATCATTTTTCTACCTTAGCTCACCTCCCAAGGAGACTACCCTGCCCTGTAGAACCAAACTCCCTACAGAATTCATCTTTGTTTCATTTTCTTCCTCCATTAGCAATGGGCTTGAAAGGCTGGTCACGGGTGTACCTTTAAGTCTGCTGTGGGAACAGCAGACTCAGAGAACCCAAAGGCCCCAAGCTAAGGCCCCTACAGAAGGGCTAGGAATTCCCACAGAAGAGCTTTAGATGTGGGACATGGGTGCCTGCTTCTAGACTAGCATAGAGCACAAGCATTCTAACACTTCATCTTTCAGAGGAAACGTCCATGACCACCTTCTGCCCAGGAGAACCGAGGTCCACAAATATTCCCATAACCTGCAAGTCTGACTGATGCTGACAGGATAGATACAAAGGATGCTTATAATTAGTACTTATCATAATAAAGCACATCTGCAGAGTAAGTTTTTTTCCTTCAGCTGAATTTATCCAAGGTCACATAGCTAATTAAAGAATCAGGATTTCAAAGAAGTTCTGGCTTCAAAGCCAACTTGGCTGTCTCTGATCTAAGAAGGATTTTTCCCTCCTCCATTTTACATCTGAGTGCCTACTCGCTGCCTGGTAGTGAGCTTGGTTATGAAGTGGAATTATTCTATTCCTGAATATTCTATGTCCTGTCTATTCTAGGACAGTATATAGATTGGCAAAAGTAAATGTATAGTAAATGTAGATTAATTTCATAAAGCTAGTGTAAGGTTAAAAGGCAAAGGTAGTAAAAAAAAAAAAAAAAAAATAGTACAATTAAGGGATGCACCAAAATAAAATGTGACCTCAAAAACATTAAAAAGTTGGGGGGGGGGGGCAAAAATGTGTTCAACCTATCAATTTAAAATAGACTGGTATAAGTTCTTTATAAGCCTCATGGTAACCACAAGGCAAAAACCAAAAGTATGTACACATCCCACTACAGAAAGTCATCAAACCACCAAGGAAGAAAGCAAAAAGAAACAGCTATAAAACAGCCAGAAAATAATTAACAAATGATAATAAAGATAAAAAAGATTTTAATAGCAGTAAGTACATACCTACCAATAACTACTTTAAATATGAACTAAATTCTCCATTCACAAGACACAGAACAGCTAAGTGGATTTAAAGAACAAAACAGGTGCCTGGGTGGCTCAGTTAACATGACTTTGGCTCAGGTCATGACCTCACAGATCGTGGGTTTGAGCCCCGTTTCAGGCTCTGGGCTGCCAGAGCCTGGAGCCTGCTTCAGATTCTGTGTCTCCCTGTCCAACCCTCTTCCACTTGTGCTCTCTCAAATATAAACATTTAAACAATTAAAATTAAAAATAAAACACAAGACCCATCTACATGCTGCCTACAAGGGACTCACTTCAGCTGTAAGGATACAGACAGACTGAAAGTGAATGGATGAAAAAAGATGCTCTATACAAACACAACCAAAAGTGCCTGGTTTTGGGCTCCTTGCTGAGCATGGCGCCTGCTTGGGATTCTCTCTCCCTCTCCCTCCCTCTCTCTCTCTCTTTCTCCCCCCAACTCCCCTACCCAAACTCTACAAAAGCAGGGGCAGCTATATGCATACTTTGTTTCCAAGCCTATTTTGTCTAATAAACAAAATAGGGCATTACATAATGATAAAAGGGTCAAGCCAACAAGAGGATGTGTTTCTAAACATTTCTACAACATTTATGCACCCAACATAGAAGCATCTAAATACATAAAGCAAATAACAGACTGCAAAAAAGAGGAAACTTGTCCCTGATACCTGTATTTACAGGGAAACGAGTTTCAGACTAAGACAAGGAGGTGTCGCTACTGTGCAGGTGGTTTCTTAATCCCATCCCACAGCATGGCTTTTGGAAAAGAAGTCAAAACGGAGCTCCTCTCTTCACACCTCACGTAGCTATTGCAGAATGGCTGTGGTAAGCCAGCAGCCAAGATGGTTCCTAACGACCTTGTGTAGTATCTTTCCACAACGCATTGGGGTTGGCCCACGTGACCAGCAGGATGGGAGATGGGACGTATGTGACACTGTGTGACTTCAGGACCTGGATCATAAAAGACGTGACGACTTCCCCTTGCCCTCCAGTGGTTCTGGAGGAAGCCTGCTGCCACATCATGAAGGCACCCAAGCAGTCCTATGGTTAGGTCTGTGTGGAGAGGATCTAAAGCCTCCTGCAAATGCCCAGCCCCAGCTTGCCAGCCAGCCATGTGAGGGAGCCATCTCAGAAGCCTGTCCTCCAGCCCCAGTCAAGACCCACCACTGACCTTGGCGGCAGTCATCCGAAGTGTGATCTGAAGAGACGCCCAAGCAAGAACCATCCAGCTAAGCTGCTCCCAAACTCCTGACGCACAGAAACCAGGTAACATAATAAGTGTTGAATGTTGTTTTAAGCTGATTTTGAAGTAATCTGTTGTGCAGCAATGTATGACTAATATAAGGACCAAAAAAGCTGGTTATCAAGACAGAAACTGAGGCAAGCCTTTTGCCAAAACCTATTCAAAACCTATTCAGCCCAGGCCCGCGGAAAGCTGTCTAGTGGTAGAGGTTCACCTTGTCTCCACAGCGGGAAAAAGTCTTACATGTGTTACATACGTGAAGAACATAAACCAACACTGGCTCCCAGCTATCGTTCCAAAACCAAGTAGAAGTTTCTCTGTTGGAATGGTCGCTTAAATGTTCTCTCATGTTGTCAAAGACTTTAATGGATGCTCTTGGCTGGCGGGCTCCAGTCACAAATCCAATCCTCTCTCCAGCAGGTGTCCGGAACCTCCAGAAGCTGGTGTGGGAGAGAGCCCTGCAGGGGGGCAGAGCGGCTCTCTCAGCTACAGCAGCAAGCCCACATTCCGACTTGATGCGGGAAGCGCCTGTTGTCAAAACCAGATCGGCACTCACCACTGCCTTGCTCATCCCAATGCTAGCAAAGTAGCTCAGAAGCAAATCGCATTCTGTTCCTGCTAAAGTCTCTGAGACAGCGGCTCCTTCGCGTATTTTTCTTCCCCTGTCCCCCCATCTCCTAGCACCTCCCAGATTAGGTGAGCCGTAACTTCACTGGGCCTGAGATCAACGTGACAGCCTGGATTCCTTTAAAAAACTTTGTCACCTAGCCGGGTAGCCTTCAGCCTTTGGCTATGCCTTTATGGATGCTCCCAGGGAAAATGAAGCCTGGGGTGTCAAGTCTGGTCCCCTATGCAGCACAGGAGAACAAAATCTGGGGGCCCCAGTCATCCTGCCCTGTTATTCCTGTAGTGCTGCCGGAGGCCCTAGCTAAGTTCAGCCAAGGGTGAACACTGCAGTTCTGCCTGCATACGAACACCTGCCTGTCTCAAAGCTGCCCAAGTGGCTGTTTCCAGACAAGACTGTGAAATGTTGAGTCTTCCAAATGTTGTGCCCTGCAGCTGAGAGAGCTACAAAAAAGTAAGCTGAAGATATGGTCCAGCCCCCAAGGAGAGTTGTATGGAAGGGGCGGGTGGAAGAGCATTCACATGTTTGACCACGCTGACCAGGAAGAAGGAGAGGCCCCAGAGTGCACCTGCATGTGGCTCTCTGGTCAGGGTGTCTCAGCATCACTCGCCCCACGGTGATGGTGACAGGTATCCCTCGTCTTAGCTGCTCTGAGCATTGTTGCTCTAACTTGTCAGGGAAGAAAGACAACATTCTGCCACTGTATCTACGGGGAGCGCAAGGGGAAGTCAATGAATGTTGATTTCATGGTCTACCAATTGCCCTAGAATCTTGGGTGGTTTGCTTAGTTTTGCTTTAACTGTCATCTTTCCGAAGCAGGGGTTTCAAAAACAAAACAAAACAAATGTTTCTGCTTGGGAAAATGTCCCTTTTAGAAACAGCATCCTAGGTGACGCTTCTAGGTGAATTTTAGTGTCAATGCCATAGGTAAGCATCTTAGCCTAGTGGTAAAGCAGCTATTAACACCACTGCAGGACCAAGAACTTGGAAAAATAATACCACCTTATAGGACATTAGGCTTTATGGCCTAGAGACTACCTTCACAGTTACCATTGTATTTGGTCTTCACATCAGCCCTGGGGGTAAGGGGGCAAGGAGCAAACAGGTGATGCTCTACTTCATAGGGAAAAAAAAAAAGAAAAAGAAAAAAGGTGTGATCCAAAGCAACTGCCACTGTAAATTTTAACTCTGCCCTTGCCAAATAGAATTATTTAATCCTAAAGTTCCTGTCTCAGAATAAAGGAAAAACAGCAAGACTGATGCTGACAGAACATGCTGCCGAAAGGACTTTAGAAACCAGCCCCCACCGTGTAGAAGACATTCATGTAAGTTACGGAATCTACGAGGCAACCCCTCCTCATCCTTAAGATCTCAGCTCTAACTCACTCTCACAAGGAGGCCTTCTCCAGCCGTGTAAACACTCATAACAGTCTGTACTTTACCATCATAACACTTACCAGTCTGTATTACACATGGACTCTGGTTTCCATGGAGGGGCCATGAGGTTATTTCTCATCATAATCCACCCAGTACCTAACATCTTCAGGGTGATCCATACAGGTACGTTGAATGAAAGAAATTAAAACGGGGCACTTGGGTGGGTCAGTCAGTTAAGCATCCGTCTCTCGATTTCAGCTCAGGTCATGATCTCACTGTTCATGGGTTCGATCCCCCACATGGGGCTCTGTGCTGATAGCACGGAGCCTGCTTGGGATTCTCTCTCCCTCTCTCTGTACCTTCTCCACTTGGATGCACACATGCTCTCTCTCCCAAAATAAATAAATGAAACTTCAAAAAAAAAAAAGAAGAAATTGAAACACTTCATGTTCAAGTTTCTTTTTCTACAAAGAACAGAATATATAAAGCGTTAAAAAAAACAACAGGTAATTATAAGAATACAGATATCACAGAACCCAACAGTAAATCAGATTTTAAAAAATAAATAAGTCATTTTTCTTTTTGTAACTTGTTTTATTTTTTTAAGTAACCTCTACACCCAGTGTGGGGCTTGAACTCACAACCCCAAGATCAAGAGTCGCATGCTCCACTGACTGAGCCAGCCAGGTGAACCAGATTAACTCACTTCAAATATAATTACAATTAATTCCAAGCTGTTGACTGAGAAAGGAAAAAAAGGAGGGAGGAAGAGGAGGAAGAAGGAAGAATGGAAGAGAGGAAGGATGGGGAAGGGGGGCGGGTAGAAGGAATGGAGAGAAGGAAGCAACCATAATCATAATTCTCATTTTAATAAGCATAAACCCTACTGTACTTCCAATAATATGAAAGTAAGTTTAAATGTTAAAGGAGAAAATTACTGGGGAACCTGGGCGGCTCAGTTAAGTGCCCAACTCGATCTTGGTTCAGGTCATGATCTCACGGTTCATGAGTTCGAGCCTCACATCAGGCCCTACCTTGATAGTGCAGAGCCTGCTTGGAATTCTCTCTCCCTCTGTCTCTGCTCCTCCCCCCCTCTACTCTCACTCTCAAAATAAATAAAGGAAAAAAAATTATTGGTCACATGCATAAAAGTTACATACTGCAGATAATTCCCAAGGAACCAATATGTTGGTAGCAGTAGTATCATCTGCACTTGTCATTTGGCAAGCATTTCAGAAACTAGGCAAAATCGTAGGCAACATATGTAGAGCTCTTTTTTTTTGCACACAATTTTTTTTATGTTTAGTTATTTTGAGAGACAAACAGCGTGAGTTGGAGAGGGACAGAGAGAGGGGGAGATAAAGAGAATCCCAAGCAAGATACACACCATCAGGGCAGAACCCAGTTCAGGGCTCAAACTCACAAACTGTGAGATCATGACCTGAGCTGAAGTCAAGAGGTGGACACAACCAACCAAGCTAGCCAGGTGCCCCACAAAAACAGCAATTTTTAAGGAAACATTTCAACACAAGAACCTAAAACATGAACATCTCGAGTAGATCTGTACAATCTGTAGTGATGTCACATTCGCCTCTTATTCCTGATATTGGTAACTTGCATCTTTCTTTTCCTGACCAGTCTGGTTAGGGGATATTAACTCTGCTGATGTTCTCAAAGAACTGGCTTTTGGTTTCATTGGTTTTCTGTTTTCTATTCCACTAATTACGACTCTTTTGTACTTCCTTTTTCCTGCTTACTTTGGGTTTACTTTCCTTCTTCTAGTTCTTAGGGTGGAAGCTGAGGTCTATTTGAGCCCTTTCTAGGAGGAATTTAGTGCTAAAAATTTCGCTGTTTCCACTCTTGATCCCATTGTAGAAATGGGCACATTAGTACAGAGCTCATATAAACAAACATGGTTCTTTACTGGAGGCAGAGGGATAGCTGAAAAATCCCAGGTAGCTTCTGGATTTACTCTCCATCTCACAGAGACCACAGAGCCTCTCCTCTGCTTCCCTCTGCTCTGTTCTGCTTTCTCTGCAGTCTCTCTCCCCTGCTGACACAAGGTCCATGAGGTCCGAGTACCCACTGCTGACTAACTAGAATCCCTGTGTTTAAGATTTTGAGAAAGTTTAATTGATCAACAGCCCGTATCAGAGGTCTAAGATCCAACTAGCCACAGTCAGGGGCCCAGGGTCATACTGTATGTAAAACTGTCCTTTCCAGGGCTAGGGAAGGCAGGTCAGGGAGACTCCTCGCAGGCTAGCCATTACTCTCAATTTAAAATCAGTTTGTTTAAACACATGCCATGTGATTTCATGTCTGTGTGGAATCTAAAACACAAAATAAATGAACAAAAAAGCAGAAACAGACTCATAAATACAACGGACTGAAGGCTGCCAAGAGTGGAGGTGGACAGAGGATTGAGCAAAGTGAGTGAAGGGAGGCAGGAGACACAGGCTTCTAGGTATGAAATGAGTATGTCTGGGGAGAAGAGACAACATAAGGAATATAGTTCCTGGTATTACAATAGTATTGTATGGTGCTACATTTGTGGTGAGCATAGCACAACTACAGACTTGTTGAGTCACTATGTTGTACACCTGAAACTAACATAACATTGTGTCAACTACACTAAGTGTTGTGTTTTTGGGGGGGCGCCTGGGTGGTTCAGTGGGTTAAGCGTCCAACTCTTGATTTTGGCTCAGGTCATGATCTTGAGTTCAAACCCAGCTTGGGATTTTCTCTCTCTCTCCCTCTCTCTAAATAATCATTTAAATAAAAAATAAAAAATAAAAAAACCCACAGAACATTTATCTGGAAGAAAGGCCATGGAACTTGGACTTTTCTGAAGGCCAACACCTGAGTTCCCCAATCACTGTGGCTGCCCTTGCATCCTTTATTGATATGGCATTAGATGATATGCCTGATTTTACCTAAAAATCATGGACTCTGAACATTTTTCTTGAGAGATTACACATGCAAGAAAAAAATATTTGAAAGGTTTGCCATTTTGAAAAGAATCTGAAGACCCCATTTATGTGTAGCTCAGAATCAAACATCTGAGTTTAAGCTGTTGCCTTCCAGCTGCCACAGTAATAATTCAAGGACTGTACTATATGTATGGTTTGATGCTCCAGAATTCCTAGAATTTAAGCAAATCTTAACTGCACTTGAAAATCAGAAAGCTCTGGAGAGCAAAGCCCCTTGAACTCCACTTCAGAGAAGAGGAAACACACAACAGGATTTCATTAATCTCTCTTGCCAGTAAAGGTGCCGAAAACAAGGGGAGGCTGCAAACACCCCCAATCTGTGCCACTATAGCCGCATTCAAGGTAAGACTCATTTAGAAAGATTGAAAAGAACTACTCTGGTTAAAATAACTCCTGTCCAAAAACGAAGCCGAAACCCCAACTTCTTTTGAAGTTACAAAGAGCCCTGGTGTTCTGCTGTTTGTGTGCAAACGTTTAAAAATTCCAACCTTCACGGTTCTGTTTGGAGAGGAGCTTGTGGGGTTCAGCCGCTGCCAAGTGCGACCTCAGCCAAACAGGAGTCCTAAGTGTCTTTGCAAACCGTTATTTAAGATCAAAAGGGCCTGTCCTCTACCCTGCCATTCTCTCTCACCTTGTAGAATTATAGGGAAAGGTCTGCCAAAAAGCAAAATGAAACCAAAAAGTGCCACCCAAAAACCCCAAACAAAACAAAAAACAACCCTGCAGGTGACATTTCACCTGAAGGCTGTTATTTAATGCTGCCCGCTCCCCTCCCCCTCCCCCATTTCCTCCCCTCACCCCTGTACAGAGCTGTTCCTCTGCACACTTGAACATGTGGTGATTCACACCACACAAATGTGTGCTCTAAGGACTTTGAATAATACTTAGTGCCCTGGGTTCCTGTGGAGAGACTCATCCATCCTTGATGGGGGAGTAAAGCTCCAGCCTTCTCCAAGGGGAACAGTGAATTCTCCCTGACGCTATTCTTCCGGTGGTTCCAGGGAATTGCCATGCTAATTGCAGTGAGAACGCAGGCCTGGCTACCTGCCCTGTCAGTCTCCAGCACAACAGAACCTGCAAATGAAAACACAGGCAGACGGTTCACTCTAGGTAACTTGTAATCACTTCAATGGAATTGCTAAATGCCCAACAACAACAAAGGAGGATAAAGCACTCTGACATCAAGGCCGTCCTTTCGTTTCCCACAAATCCCAGCTGTACCCGGACGCCTGGTAGCAGACGAACTGCCCGTTACAAGCAACATAAGAGGGTTTTCATTGGCAGTTGAACTGGAAGACCGCATGGAACTTACAGGAAGACCAGAGAGGCCGGGCAGCTCGGCTGCAGGGAGCCAGCTCTGCCACCCTCGGAGAGGCCATGGGGAAGTTGCGGGACCTCAGCGCATTTCCTCATCTGTAAAATGGGGGTGTTGACGGCACCTACCTCACGGAGGAGAAAATGAGTTAATACGTATTAAGGTTTTGGGATAATGCCTGGCACATCGTCAACACTTTGTCTGAATTTGCTATTATAGTATAGAGACTTTCCCTCTTCTTTTTTTTTTTTTAGTTTTTTTAATGTTTATTTTTGAGAGAGAGAGAGAGCGAGCGCGCACGTGCGAGTGCAACAGGGGAGGGGCAGAAGAGAAATGGAGAATCCCAAGCAGGCTCTGCACCGTCAGCACAGAGCCTGATGCAGGGGCTCAAACTCACGAACCATGAGATCATGACCTGAGCTGAAACCAAGAGGTAGATGCTTAACCGACTGAGCTACCCAGGCACCCCTCCCCCTTCTTTCAAACACAAAATGCAGTATTCACCGTTCTTGGGGATTTTTCAAAATAAGAAAATTTAAACAAGTTATCAATTGGTAACTAATTCTGAAAAGGGAAAAAAAAAAAAAAAAAAGCACCTACGGCAGGTAGCTAACTCCCTTTAAGTGATAAAAGTTCCAAAAAATTCCCCCTGCACCTTGGGTAGTAACCCAGGCTGAACTCCTAAATTCCTTTGGATGGTTCATCAAAACACACCTTTATCTGAAGCCATCATTTTGTTTTTATTTTAGAGAGAACGTGAGCAGGGGAGAGGGGCAGAGGGAGAAAGAATCTTAAGCAGGCTCAGCACAGAGCCCCACGCGGGCCTCAAGCCCACAACCCTGGGTTCATGACCTGAGCCGAAATCAAGTCTGACCCTCAACTGACTGAGCCACCCACAGGCGCCCCACACCATCATTTTCTACTATAGTATTTTCACTTATAAAAAAGCTATGGTACTTGGAATGTTTCCCCCTCACCAATGGGTGCAGCCTCGCTATTTCACCAACGCCTCTAGGGGGCAGTGTAGCAGAAAAAAAAACACTTGCCTTGGCGGGCATGGAGGTCTGCACACAGAGCATATTACCCGGTCACCATTGCTGACCACCAACCACTCACCATCCCACCATACCGTGTAAGACAGTCATGCTGGCCAAAAAACACAAATACCTTTAATGTTAACAGTGGTCTGTTTCAAGGACAGGAGACCTAAAGGCAGGAATTGAGGGTAAAGGGAGAGGATTTCTAAGGAACTGATGATAGCCCTCCCATTTGGTCGTGGCCACAGGCTGCCCACCTTATGTCAATTCTTTGTTCACATGCTTTATATGCGTTTGTGTTTTGTTTTTTTTTTGTGAGAGAGCGAGAACGCATGCACGTAAGCCAAGAAGAGGCAGAGAGAGACGGAGAGAGAGAGTCCCAAGCAGGCTCTGATGCCAGGCTCGAACTCACAAATCATGAGATCCTGACGGGAGCCGAAATCAAGAGTCAGACACTTAACCAACTCAGTCACCCAAGTGCCCCTTATACACTTTTGAGTGGATGTATGTTTCACAATTAAAATGTGCTGTATGGGCAGACACTCGGCTGGGGTTATTTTCCCCAGAGGATAAGACAAAGGAAACAACCCCTGGGGGAACAAATGTGCCCCACTCAAACCCAGTAAATCATTGCATTCCCGTATGGTCCTCACATATCTGCAGAAGTTCACCCCACCCCCGTGACCTTCTTTCACCTGGCATATTACGAGCCATAAATAAAAACACACGAACAAACATCAACAACTTCGACTTTTAATAATGGAAACAATTTGCCATTCCAGAAACAACTGTAGGGAAGAAAAATCTTCCCTATAAAAATAAACTCATCAAAATTATAAATATTATAACTTTTTACTTCTGCGATTTAAAATGCTCCCCTGCAATACTACGCCCTTCATTTAACAACATTCCTGTACCATCACATACTGAAGAGAAAACAGTATTACAGCAAAGCTTAGTTTAATTTAACGTAAGAATTTGTACAATGATTTTTTAAAATCTTTGGCCTTAGTGGCCTTTCTTCTTTCGCCCATGAAAAACGCTGCTGCGGTAACCAGTGTTTGGGAGAGAACATCAGTATTCAAAGAACTGTGTACTGACAGAATTTCAATACAGCAACTTTTCCAAATTGCAAATTGTAGTGCACACGACAATGAGCGAGGTTCCGGGTACTACGGAGGAGGATGCCTATTTTAGACAATCTAGTTCAAGTAAAAAAAAAAAAAAAAAAAAAAAAAGTTGGTTTTTTTTTTTTTTTCCTTCACAGATAGCCATCAGCTACTACTTTAGGTTCTAACAGTGTCTTCATCAGAGAAACAAAAGCTTCACAAAATATAAGCTTACTGGATGGGCGAATAGAAGACCAGGTGGTTGATAACAGTACGCTCAAACCCAAGCCACAGTCTTGAATAGTAAAACCAGTATAAAAATCACGAAGGCATTCCCTGAACAAAAAAGGTAAAGTATTAGATGACAATGTCACTAAAACCTCATCGAGGCACTAAAAAGAAGTTACATGCAAAATTAAACAAGTTGTGCCATACATATTTTATAGCTAGTTCTACTTCCCCACCCCACCCCCCAACTCTCCTTAAAAAGCTTAGGAAGATACGATTGTCGCAGTAACGTGTGTGGCACGGCATGACCGCCACTTACACCTGCCTCCAACAAGATGGGTGTGCTCTGAAAAGTCAGAAGTGCCACACCAAGAGGGGAACAGAAATGCTGCGATAAAAGGCACAGTTCACGTAAGAGGCAAAGAAATGAAGCACCTTGGAATTTCAAAAAGAATCCATTAGGTGTCACCAAAGTGTGGACAATTCCTTGGGAATTTATAAACAAAACACATCTAGACTAAAATAGACCACAAGGCCCCTCTAGAACCAAAGCACACCTTTCCCATTGTTTTCAGATTGCTGAAAAAAGAATGGGGTTATTTTACCTGCTTTCAGGAAGGCTCCTATTGCACATGCCTTTCTTTGGTTGGGAGGAACATGCACGTTTGTGAAAGCATTTCCAGAAAGAACCCCTCTTGTGTGATCAGCTGCGGGGCGGTGGGGGGGGGGGGGGGGGGGGGGAGGGTCCCTCCCTTTCTCGCCACCCTCCTCCCTACAGCCAAGTAGTCCTAGGGTCTATACAATCCATATCCCGATTCTACCTTATGTCAGAACAGACTGTAAGAGGAAGGGGGAAGGAAAAGAGGGGAGATGGAGAAGGAGGGAGGAAGGAAGGGAGGGGAAGGGGAGGAAAAGGGGAAAACTGGGGAAAAGAGGGGAGTGATTGTCACAAAAGTATGCTTCTGCGAGCTCTCTACCTGACAAGCCGCTCCCTACCCAGACTCCTTTTCAATCCAGAAAACAGCTGGGGGGCGGGGGGGGGGGTGGGGGGAGGACCACAACATAACAGAGTTAGCAAACGGTCATTGTCCCACCACCCTGAGAAGAGAGCATTGGGACCGTCCACAGGGAGGGCAGCCCCAGCGGCATGACTCCTGTATGTATGGGTCTGCGAGGTCCACCTGCTGGAATGTTCTGCTCAGCTGCAGACTTCCCAGGTCCCTCCTTTTGGTCTAGCTGCTACTTTCTTTGGCTCTGTTCCCATATTTTACTCACCAGGTAATCAAGCAATACTACAATGGGTTTAACATCTCAAAACCGAATGCGTCCACCTCATCAGCAAATACACCTTTCTCCCCTACCATCAACGCCTCACCCAAACCACATTCCTGCAGAGCTCCCCAACTTCCACTGTCGCCTTCTTGCAAACTTGCTCTTCACTTCCTTTGTCAAACTCCTACGAAACCCTTCACAAAGTCCTCAGAGTTCCTAGCTTCCTGTGCCTTACAGTTCACATGGATTGCTTTCTCTGACATTTAAAAACAAAACACAAACAAAAAACAAACAAAAAAAAAACAGGTAGTTTCAACACAGGACAAGTGTTCAGATAGATTCCTTGTTAAGCCTTTAAAAAATCATTTGCACATCCTTCAGCTTAACAGCATCATCACATAATTAAAGTAACTAAAGGAAAGTAAGGACTTAAAAACAAAAACAAAAACCCGAGTCCATGCTTCAAAGCAGTCTGGATGGCTCCAGATGAGACTACAGATTCACAGCTTGCCGAGAGGTAACACCGCAGTGCCGTAACAGAACAAGCTTGCAGAATCCCTTACAGAAGATGCCTAAGGTGCGGGACGCTGCGTGACCAGGTTTTGGGAACTAGATCTAGCGATCGAAGAGGGAAGACCCTAGCGTCACGGGGCAAGAAGACAGCCCTCCGACGAGAGAGACCCTTGCGCCGGTTTGTACACAGGTCCTGCGCCTTTCCTTCCCGAGCGGCAGGGAACCTGGTGCCTTAATCGGGTTTCCACACCTCACTGAGGGCTTCTTCCAGCTTGTGTCTGTAGGCTGCGTAGCGCCTCTTCAGGCTCTGCAGCTGCTCATCTTCCTCCTTGTCCAAGATTCGCAAGAAATTCTGTAGTTCTGGAAGGCTGAAGGCTTCCCACTGTGAAAGGACACAAAAGAAAAATGCCAGGTGTTGAAGTCAGAACTCGGGAATGCTGGCCCAGAGCAGGCGGGGGTGTGGCTGCCCCTCCTACTCCAGCCAGCGTTTCGAAAGGCCTGTTTTACAAGGTTACAAGGTTTTTAAGGCTGTCTTACGCAGCCCTCCCACGGAATGCAGCCCCTGCCCTCCAGATGGCAGCCAGGCCAACCCCCACACTCTCACCCCGCGTCCTTCCCTCTTCCCACTGGCCTCCACAAGGGCTCCCACAAGAGCCAAAGTGCTCTAGACACTTTCACTGCTGATTTGGCCCCTCCTCCTCTGACCCCAGAGGCTCCCCTACCTGCCCCCTCTCCCTGGAGTCACCACTGTCACTGCCTTCTTCCTCACCTCCCACAATCTTACCGGGGCCTAAAGCAGCTGTCCAATTGGCCTGCTTTTCTCTACCTTTACTGCCCCTGATTTATCCGCCATCCTTTTCTCCATTCCTGGGAGAGCCTCGCCCATGTCCTTCTTACTCTGGTCTTAGGTTCCCCACTCTGTTCCCCCAACAGTGAGCCTCAATCCTCTGTAAGACGCAAATCTAGGCCTCACCCTGCCCTGCTAGAATCATTCGGTGGCTTCCCCTAGTTGCTCTTGCTAAGTCTGAAAGACTCTAACCCCTCTAGCACCCTCCGCACCCCCTCCCCACCCCACCCCGCCATGCTGTGGCCCTCACCCATAACATTAGCCTCCGTGGCTGTGCACATGTTCTCCACTCTGCCTGGCGAACTCAACTCAACCTTCAAGCCTCAGCTTAAATGCCACTTCCTCTAAGAAGTCTTCCATAATTTCCTCCCTCCCTTCCCACCCAGAACTACATCCCTTGGAAGCTCTCACTGAGCAATGACAGCCACGATCACAAAAGATTTAAAAGTTATGACCATTATTTGCTGAGTACCTCCCTCACCTACACTTTACCTACACTGCAGCTGCTGCACCTCTCACTATTTGAGGTTTGTCTCTTGCCCTCGAGTCTCTGAGTTGTTTCCCCAACAGCACCTGGTACCTAGCAGGCACAAAATAAACACCGGTGGGGTTTAAATTTTGTTTTAACTAAAGCAGTCAAGAAAGGTACTTGGCATCACGGGGGAGTTTTTGTTTGTTTGCTTTTCGACACATCCTCCCCTCCCAAAAGGGGACCCTGGGTCTTCTGCTGAGAGTCACTGCCTCCGTCAGGAACAATTTCCAATGGGGACCTCCCAGGAGTGTGGGGAGGAAAAAGACTGGAGATAACCTAATACAAGTGGAACAGATGGAACAGAAGGAATAAAACCGCCAAGTGGGCACATGGTAGAAGGCTTTTTGGAGAGGAATTCTGACCTGGTTATTAAACATGGAGTAGGAGAACAAAACTTTCTACATTAGAATACGCCATTAATTAAAACAGCACTGTCAGGGAAAATGGGGGGCGGGGAGGGCGCCTGGGTGGCTCAGTGAGTTAAACGTCTGACTCTCAATTTCGGCTCAGGTCATGATCTCACCGTTGGGAGATGAAGCCCAGCATCCGACTCGGTGCTGAGAGGTACAGCCTGCTTGGGATTCTCTCTCTCCCTCTCTCTGACCCTCTCCCTCACTTGCACTTTCTCTCTCTAAAATAGATAAAATGGAAAAAAAAATTCCTTAATAAAATAAAACTGGGGCACCTGGGTGGCTCAGCTGGTTAAGCGTCCGACTTGAACTCACAAACTGTGAGATCGTGTCTGAGCTGAAGTCCTGCATCAGGCTCTCTGCTGACAGATCAGAGTCCACTTTGGATCCTCTGTCTCCCTCGATCTCTACCCCTCTCCCACTCGTGTGTACGCTCTCTCAGTCTCTCTCTCTCTCTCTCCCAAAAATAAATATTTTTTTACATTAATAAATAAAAATAAATAAAATAAAATCTTTCTCCCTGTCTCTCTGTTCCTCCCCCGCTCACACTTTCTCTCTCAAAATAAATTTAAACAGTAAAAAATAAATACATTTGGGCGCCTGGGTGGCTCAGTCGGTTAAGCGTCCGACTTCGGCTCAGGTCGTGATCTCGCGGTCCGTGAGTTCGAGCCCCACATCGGGCTCTGTGCTGATGGCTCAGAGCCTGGAGCCTGTTTTGGATTCTGTGTCTCCCTCTCTCTCTGACCCTCCCCTGTTCATGCTCTGTCTCTCTCTGCCTCAAAAATAAATAAACGTTAAAAAAAATTTTTTTTTAAATAAATACATCTTTAAAAATAAAAAATTAAAATTAAAAAAAAAAGCACTGTCTTCCTAAAACCCCCCAAATAAACTTCCAATTTAGACATATGAACATAATTTACAAGGCATGTTTACATACATTTTTAATTTGTGACTCAAAACCACCTTTTAAAATCTTTAGTCCCACTCTACAGATTTTAAAACTGAGGATTGAAAAGACTGGAAGATTTACCCAAGGTCATGCTCCCAATCTAACAAGAGGAACAGTAGGAAGTTGAGACTTGGTTTCCTTTCCTTTTTTAAATTTTTTTTAATGTTTATTTATTTTGGAGAAAGGGAGAGAGAGAGAGAGAGAGAGAGCGAGCGCGCTCACGAGCAGGGAAGGGCAGCAAATGAGGGAGACACAGAACCCAAAGCTCCAAGCAGTCAGCACAGAGCCTGATGTGGGACTTGAACTCAAGAACCGTGAGATCATGACCTGAGCTGAAGTCAGACACTTAACTGACTGAGCCACCCAGGCACCCCACTGGTTTCCTAACTTTTAACCTGGAAACTATTCTCATTGTATCACATGATGTTCTACATGGATAACATTTCCTGTTCTAGACAGAAGACGGAGACCCAGGCCTTGCAAGATTTACTCAAGCATCATTTTAAACCTGACATTTGATCTAGAAAAATGGTATAAAGTGCTTTTTCCTTCAACAGAACTGGCCTAAATTCAATCCTCCCTGGAGAGAAAATGGCAAATGATGCATATACCAACATAATTTCTAAATCATTCTGGCAAGAGGAAAAAAAGATTCTAGAAAGTTAAAGGTCTTTCATGGTAAAGAGATTCCATTTCCTTTTATTTCTCTTTAAATGAATAAGCCTGCAGATGTTTGTTAGTAGCAAACATATGGAGAGTGTCAACTTTCATAGTTTAACTGGATTGGCAATTTGGAGGTAGAAGGGGTGATAAGCGCTCTTTAGGTGGGAGGCAGCTTTCTTTCTTACTCTCCTCCCACCTCTGAAAACTACACACCAAAAGAATGGATGTTGTAAAAAAAAATTATATCGTACGCTAACTTCGGGTCTGCTTCTGAAAACTGAAAAACACAGGGACACCTTGGTGGCTCAGTCGGTTAAGTGTCTGACTCTTGCTTTCAGCTCAGGTCATGCTCTCTCTCGGTTTGTGGGATCAAGGCACACGTCAGGCTCCACAGTGATAGCGTGGAGCCTGCTTGGGATTCTCTCTCTCCCCATCCCCACCCTCTCTCATTCGGAGAGACAGACAGAGAGAGAGAGAGAGACAGAAAGAGAGAGAGAGAGAGAGACAGAGAAAGAAAGAGAGAAAGAGAGAAAGAGAGAAAGAGAAAGAAAGAAAGGAAGGAAGACAAAGAAAGAAGGAAAGAAAGAAAGAAAGAAAGAAAGAGAAAGAAAGAAAGAAAGAAAGGAAGGAAGACAAAGAAAGAAGGAAAGAAAAAGAAAGAAAGAAAGAAAGAAAGAAAGAAAGAGAAAGAAGGAAAGAAAAAAAGGAAAGAACAAAAGAAAGACAAAGAAAGAAAAAGAAAGAAAGAAAGAAAAAGAGAGAGAGAAAGAGAGAAAGCACGTTAAAACACACACACACACACACACACACACACACACACACACACACCACAGAAAGGTATCGTCCACAGACCAGCTCTCCCCCCCTCCCAAGAGATACAGCCAGACACTCATGCGCGCACACACACATTCTCTCCCTTTGTCCCCCTCCCAAGTGGATAAAAAGTCACTCCACTACAGCAGTAAAACAGGATCGGCTGCTCCGTACGGTTTAAAGCAAGAATGAACAACTACTCACCTCTCCGATTTCGTGCTCACGAAGAACAAAACTAAGGGTGTCTGTCCTGGGCCCAGCCACCAAACGCAGGTAGAGCGGATGTTCCCGGTCTGAGAGCTTACAGGCGTAGACTGGGTGAGGAGACAAGCGGCATGTGACAGAGTACTGAACCGTCCCCCAGACCATATGCCCTGCTTACCAGCCCCTCCTCCAGATCAACACAACAGCCCATGTCACCCAGCCACCAAGTCACCGTCCTCCTCCTCTTGTGACCAGAAACAGCCTATAGTGGAATGAAATCTACACTATTTCCACCGTATGGACAGCTGCACAATATACGCTGCGCCTTGATCAAAAAGGAAATAACTCTCGGGGCACCTGGGTGGCTCAGTCGGTTAAGCGTCCGACTTCGATGGTCCCTGAGTTCGAGCCCCGCGTCGGGCTCTGGGCTGATGGCTCGGAGCCTGGAGCCTGCTTCGGATTCTGTGTCTCCCTCTCTCTGCCCCTCCCCCGTTCATGCTCTGTCCCTCTCTGTCTCAAAAATAAATAAACGTTGAAGGAAAAAAAAAAAAAAAGGAAATAACTGTCCAGAATGAATTTAAATGGGTCTTAGTTAGTCCCCAAACGGGCTTACAATTCATTCTGCTCCTCCTTTCAAAACGCATCTGCAACCCCTTTCAGAAACCATAAAAATAATACACCATCCAAAGAACACAAAATTGGAGCACTAGGAGCAAATCTGTCTACAGATTTAGAATTTTAGCAGCTGCAAATAAACCGGGCGGTCAGGATGCAAGCTCTGGTGACTTCAGGAGCACAGCTGTATGTGTCTCCTCCCACACACTCACCCCCCCACCCTCCCCCGAGGGTACCAGCACTGCCTGCAACGCTGGAAGATTTCGCCAGCCATCAGGGTACTATCTCAACAGGCCGCTATCACACTATTACTGTCCGTGTGTGCCACTCCAGTCCAGGTGGGCAGGCACAGCAGCTGGCAGGATAAAATGCCATCTGAGCTCTTTTACGTTATTTTGGCACTTCTGGAAAAAACTGCATCGCAGGTCCTGATTTCCCTGTGGACGGAAACCCCCACAACTCTGAGCCTGGGGCCTCTTGAGGGTAGGCAGGAATCTTGGCCTGCCCCTCTTCGTATTCTGCAGGTGGCCTGTGCTCAAAACAGAGCATGCACACCTAGCAACTAGCTGGGTTCCATCCCCATGCAACTGAAGGGCAGTTCTCTCGTGTCAGGTTAGTGTATTTTCCTCCATGGCTCTGCTGGAGGCTTTACCCCCCAAAAGCACAGTTTAAGTAGCTGATCGCCTACACATAGTTACCATTTGCAAACGAGCTCTTGGTGAATCACTGGATCACAGTGGTATCGATTTCTGCTCAAGTACCTGCCCTCGACTACTGTGTGTTCAGTTTCATGCAGTTCTTTAATATTCTCTTTCTATCCACCGAACGTGGGTATTAAGTTCAGACAGGCAGACCCCAGATCGGAATGTCATTCATCCAGCGGATTGGCCTCTGGAGAGCTACGTACCAAAATGCCCCAGCGTCAAGGCCAGTGTGGCAAGCTAAAGAAACTGAAGAACTCACGGCTGTGCCACTCCAGGCCGAGATGTTCAGGCACACGTGTGCCTCCCACCCTCAAAGTCTCTGAGGACGCAGGCCCCCCCCCCACACCACTCCATGTTCGGATGCACATCAAATGTGGGATGTGCTAATGAAGCCTTCAAGCACAGAGGCATTCCTTTTCGTCCTGAAGAGCATCAAAATCAAAGCGGGAAACAAAAAAAAAAAAAAACAAAAAACCAAAAAAAACCCTCAAAGCTACCCCCCCCCCCATCCCGTGCACACATCACAAACTCCTCCACAAAGGCCCATCACATGTGGCTGCCTCGGGGCTCCTCAGACCCCCAACTAGCCAACTCAAAAATACGGAAAGCCAGCAAACATCAGGTGTGAGCCACGATCACCACAGCTTCCAGAACCCACCCCAGGGCTCTGACACCACCGAGGTACAGACACCCAGCAGTGTCCTTTCTGCGAATGAGGATAGAGACCTAAAAGCAGAGACCTTTTCATCTCACGCACGGCAGCATACCTTGGTCTTCCCTGTGACAACGCTTATAAAGTGCAAACTTGGCAGGGCTCTCGGTCACGAGAAACTTCTTGAGCAGGGCCTCGATCACTTCTCCCACGGTGTTCGTGCTGCTGATGTGAAGCGTGTTCGTACAGCCATTGCTACTGGGAGCAAGCTTTCCAAGGCTCGGAGAAGTCTGTGGGGGTCTGCAGAGTTCCATCTGGACTTTAATGAAGCCAGTGTAAATCCCATTTGAGTTCTGAAGCCAGAAGAGAAGCACACACTTAGTTGCGCTGACTGCGGCATTCGGCATGGCATTCGAGGGAAGCACCCCGGCAAAACAAGAGAAAGAATGTCTCGCCTTCCTTCTCTTGGTCTTTGTTTTTCCTGCTCTGTGGCAGAACTTCAGTAAAGATCACCCCTGAGGGAATGATCTCAGAGGGAGGGAACACCCCCAACAAAGTGCTTCCAGAGCAAGGTCTGTAGGGCAGATGTGGGACAGAAGCCTCCCCCTGCTTTGGAGACCCGAAGCGCCCGGAGCTACATGTGAAAGGTCAGGGCCCGTTGGAGAGGTTACAATCCCCTGGGGCAGTGGCCAGCCAAATCCCAAGACGCCTTCACACATGGGGGCCTCCGTCCATCCGCAGCTGATGGCCAGCTATTACACAGAAAAGGAAGGTCACTGGGGGGCTGGGAGACACCCAAGTAACCTGGAGTGGTCAATGAACAACCTATTTCATTCCCAGTGGCTTTATGGTATGTCCTCGATGACCGATCTCACTCAAACTTTTGTACACAACACATATGCCATATACAGCGTGGGGTACACGATGATGTGATCCCGGCACCTCGAGCGACAAGATGTGCAAAACAGCCCGAAGGTACGATGTGAACTACAGAGTTTGTAAGGACTTGTCTTTCTGGTCTGACTTGTACCTCCGTCTACATACTATTTCCTAACAGTTTTACTGAGGTATAATTTTTATTACCCCCCCCAAAAAAAAAATCACACATATTTATACAGACAACTTGTTGAGTTTAGCGTTTAACCGAGAGCAGAATTACTATTTCTTGGTTGCCAAAAATAGTAATAACGGTCTGGGCTTCACTTTTTCTTTTACAGCGGGTATATTTAGAAAAAGTTTATTCTAACGTTTTATTAAAACAAATCTTCAGGTGTTATATCGATAAATGAGACAGTTAAAGTCAAACATTAAAAATATCCTTTTTGGTCCATATATTTCTTCCTTTCCACAAGGTCAACTTACAATGCCAATTCGTGTGTTCATTCCTTGGAAAGTATTATACGACACTTAAAATTTCTATCTATGAAATGAATGGAAACCTGCATGTTTTAATCTCCATGGTGGGAAGGGAAGAAGAAACCATGGCAAGTGGACTATTTCTCCTCTGATGAAAAATGCATTTGAAAAAAGAAATGTGAGCATTGGAATGACGAAGCTGGGATCGTCTGTCCCACCCCCCTTCTGGGGGAGTCTGCCGGGGAGGGGTTCTTTATCACAAAGGCTTGGATTTAAAGGCTCCTCCCCAAAGGTCAGAGAGCTCAGTAGGGCCTGTCCTAAACGGGTCAGCCTAGTCTTTGCTCAACTGTCAAGTTCACGGTCAACAGACTGACAGGCCGAAGTCCAAGGGCCCTGGAAACCGGCAAAGGGATGGCAGGTGCCTCAAGGAAAGTCACCAAATGCGAGGACGAGGCACAGATGCCAGTCCAGTCTGTAGGCACATGAATACTGTGGCTTTGTTGCTGGCTCTCCTTGTACTGTCACTAAGCCCTGGGCCTCCTTCCTCCTAAACCCTCACCCCCCGCTGAGCATCAGCGTTCGGTACCACACTGTTGAAGCCCGAAACGGCAACGTGTAGGACGTGAGCACGACCTCCCTCATCTTCCACAACAACCAGCTGAGAGAAATCTTAGCTCAAGTATATTCTGAGCCACGGGCACGAAATCCTTTTGCTGACACTTCCAAACTTATCTGCACAAGATAAAACTTATCTAAAGCCTTATTAGAATCTGAGTCACCACCTGTATGTGAAACAGACAGTGGTTATACTCAACGCTAAACATCCTTTGGGGGGGGGGGGGTCACAAAAACGTTTACAATAAAACTGTAAAGTGTTCACCGATGTTCACCTACTTCAACATAGAACTTTACTTTGAAAGCTGCGGAAACACTCCACCTTACCGTCCTGCACACCTTGGCCATTCAACCTCTGCAAACGCTACTCGGAGATTTTAAAACACATAGACTGTAGTCCCAACAATTTACATTCATTTGTCTTTCGACCCGTGCCAACATGGACAGTACCGTGGGTGCTTACCAAGGTCATCTTCAACTTGTCGGTGACTGCTAAGTTGTATTTGTGAACTTTCTCTTTGATTTCCTCTTTGCTGAGGTAATTGTGGGTTTCCTTCTCTTTCTCCACATCCTAGACGGAAAACAAGCCGTGCCACACATGAACAATCATAGAAAAAATGCAGGTAAGGCAGGACTCTTTATACAGTCCCCACAAGAACTCTGGGGCACTTCACCTCGAAACACACGCGCAGACATGAGCACACACACACCCTCTCGCTGTCAAACTCTCAGGGTCATCCACCGAATATGGTTCTCCTTCCTTCAGACTACCACCTTCCTGAGGGCTACAACTAATTTGTCAGCAGCTAATGGCAACGCTTCATTAATTATTATTTTGTGAAACCGCCTTTGCTAAATTTCCCTTCTGCACAGACACCATTCTCTCAGAGTGCCTATAGGATTGGCTATTTCCATTTATTGTATTTTTTTGAGAGAGAGCGCACACGCACAAGCAGGGGAAACGGGCAGCAGGATGGAGAGACTCTCAAGCAGGCTCCATGCTCAGCGTGGAGCCTGACACGGGCTCGAACCCACAACTCTGGGATCACGACCTGAAGCGAAATCAAGAGTCAGCCGGCTCAGCCTCAACCGAGACACCCAGGTGCCCCAGGCTATTTCCATTTTAAACAATATTTAAAGACACAAACCAGGGGCGCCTGGGTGGCGCAGTCGGTTAAGCGTCCGACTTCAGCCAGGTCACGATCTTGCGGTCCGTGAGTTCGAGCCCCACGTCAGGCTCTGGGCTGATGGCTCGGAGCCTGGAGCCTGTTTCCGATTCTGTGTCTCCCTCTCTCTCTGCCCCTTCCCCCGTTCATGCTCTGTCTCTCTCTGTCCCAAAAATAAATTAAAAACGTTGAAAAAAATAAAATAAAAAATAAAAAAATTAAAAAAAAAAGAAAAAAAAAATAAAGACACAAACCAAAAGCTCCTCATTAGCAAATTCTACGAACTTTACGGTCTTTACAGCTTTATGCCATATTTATAAGCAAAAAGTATGGTAATTAATCATGTTAACTGGCACTAACCAATGACCTAATTACACACAACTACCACAGGGTAATTGATCTTCCAAACACATTGTCATGTCAAGATACAAGTAGCCAGATTTCCCCTACTCACCCACTCGCAACCCATCCAGTCTCGACCCCGGCTTGGACTGTCCACACTGTGGACGGGATGATAGTAAACCCTCTTTCCACTGAAGAATTCAATAACGGTTTCTCGTCTAAAGAGCTCAAGCAGTGCGTGATATGATGTAATGGCTAGATGCAATCACAGACGGCCAGACTTCAGTGTGCTGTGACCCCCAAGAAGCCAAGCATACAACACACCTGGCTTGTGTTGCATTTAATTCTCCCAACAACCTAACCAAGTAGACATTATTATTCCGGCTTCCAAAGGAAGTCAAGTTCTAAGTAAATTCACCTGCCAATAGAAACTTAGCGGTTCTGTGGCAGTGACAGAACTTCCCTGAAGCCTGGTTCCAAAGCCTACCAACCCTCAGTAACTCCAAATCCTGAGATCCCTCGGGAAGTGTGTGGTTTGTCCGGGGACACCTCAACTAGTTAAGAGATCAAATTTAATTTTAACCCAGGTCCTCTATGTTGCTTCCACTAACAAGAATAGGGGGGCGCCTGGGTGGTTCAGTCCGTTAAGCGTCAGACTTCAGCTCAGGTCATGATCTCACGGTGCATGACTTTGAGCCCTGCATCAGGCTCTCTGCTGTCAGCACAGAACCCAGTTCGGATCCTCTGTCTCCCTCTGCACCCCCCCCCACCCCCCCACCCCCATGCACTTGCCCATGCTCACTCTCTCTCAAAAAATAAGTAAACATTAAAAAAAAAAAAAAAAAAGGAGTAAAAAAATAAAAAAATAACTTTACAGAAGCTTCAATGACTATTTCTAAGGAAATTCAAAACATATATTGTAACTCTCGGCTTGGCCCTGCTCTTTCCAATCCACAATTAGCTGGCCATGGGCCATAGCTGAAAAAAGATCCTGAGTCTTTGTGTCGACTTTGATTTTTCAGTACAGACTGTCCAAAGACTCTTCAGAGCAAATACTAAACAGTGAACCTAAGGGATTTCCACTTCCTAACGGGTGAGATGTGGCACTGGCAGAGCTAGAGGGTGCTGTGAAAAGCGTGCCCAATTCCAGCGAGACGGGGGGCTCTGGTCCAGAGTCTCTCACCAACTAATCCCGTGCCCTCCGCTCATTGACCTGAGGCCACTGCCTCATTTCCTAGGAAATAAAGGGACCAGAGTGAATCATCTCAACGGTGCTTCTTGACCCTAACAGGACAACTTTGCAAAAATCTGACACTGCTCTCACTGGTGGGACCTATGGGGCAAAATGGTTCCATTTGAGGAATCAAGGCAACCAAAGACCCACCATTAAAAATGTACAAAGTAGCTAACTACACAAATATCGTAGCGTACGTCCACCCTAGGGGCTTACCACCTAAATAAGAGAAGGGGGAAACGGAGTGATTAAGAGCAAAGAGCAAGGTCAAGTCCATTTAGAATTTAGTGAGGTTTTTTTTTTTTTTTTTTTTTTTTAAGAATCTGTGTGATTTTTTTTTTTTAAGATTTTTTTTAAGTTTATTTATTTGGGGGGCGGGGAAGGGCTGCAAGAGAGAGAAAGAAAGAGAGAGAGAGAGAGAGAGAGAGAGAGAGAGAGAGAGAGAGAGAATATCCCAAGCAGGCTCCACGTTGTCAGCACAGAGCCCAACACAGGGATCAAACCCACTAAATGTGAGGTCATGACCTGAGCCAAAACCAAGAGTTGCTCAACTGACTGAGCCACCCAGGCTTTCCACACCCAACACGGGGCTCAAATTCACAACCCCAAGATCAAAAGTAGTATGCTCTACTGAGCCAGCCAAGCGCCCCTAGTGAGTTCTTAACTGTCCCTAGGCCACCTCATGTCAGCATTCCCAGCAGCGTGAGGAAAACCGAAGGCGCTAGCTGGCCTGCAAACAGAAACTCACCCGGCTTGCCCACAAAAGCATAGCTGAGACATACTTGTGCAACAGCTATCCTTCCTTCTCGGAGATTAAAAACCAAGGAAACTGTAAGCAACGATAACAGAAAAGAGTTGGGCCCAAGGACCTCCACGATCCTTTCAAGGCAAAACACCTTGTTATTAAAAGATTAACTGGAAAGTAAATCCCAGAGAAGCAGCTAAACCCTAGAAGGCTGGGACCCTGAGTTTTTTACTGAGATATAATGGACATATAACACTATTTGTTTTAGGTGTACATCATAAGGATTTGACATACGTATATACTTCAAACCAATTAGCCCCAGTTTAGTTAACATGCATCATCACTTCACATCATTAGGATTTTTTGTTTCCTGTAAGAACGGTTAAGATCTACGCCATATTTTTAAGTCAACTGACATAGCAATTGCCCACAAAGGCCACAGACCAAGGCCTGCTCACTGAGCAAATATTTACTGAGCTCCTGCTGTGTGCCAAGCGCTCGCCTGGGCGTGGGGACGTCAGGCACCACACCTCCACCCTCATGACACTTATTGTCCAGCGAAGCCCGAGTCTCAGTGAAGAATGTCAAGGAAAAAAAGCTTCTGAAATGATAAAAGCAACGCTCTGAGTGGAGTGTAGAAGCAGGGGGAAAGGAACAGAAGTCACGAGCTCAGGCTGTGGAGTGAAGGACACTGGTTCCTGTTAGTATCAGAATGGGAGGAAGTCTCTAGAGCTGGAAAACTTCCAAATTGTTATCCCTTTAAGACCCCCCCCCCTTCCTCTCACACAGGGAAGGATCCCCCTGCCCTTCCTCCAAATACAATGCCTTTGGGAAGACGGCCTTACGAGCAGAAAGAAGGAAAAAAACATGCAACACTGAAGGGACAAAGTAGGTACATGGGTGCAAAAGGTAAAAATAAGGAGGAGCTTTTAAAAACCTGTGTGGCAAGTGCAGAACAGATCAAATAGTATAGACGTTAACCTTGAACTGCGATGGCAAGGACAGGAAATGGCATGGGGCGCAGCAGTCTGAAGTATCCTTATTGTTCTTGGCGGCCGAGGCGGTGACGCCACACCCAAGTACGTCTGTCTGGGCAGTTACAGGTCCTCTTTTTTATAAGCCACCTTTCTTTTATAGTCTCCCAACCCTCCAGTTTTTCAGTTCTTCCATGAAAAATTATCAACCCTAGACTCTTCCCTAGTGTGTTCATCCTGCAAGCCCGAGGGCTGCTCTGGGGTTCGCTTCGGTTCCTGGGTGGGGTCACCGAGACGTTTCTCCACCGGTGAACTTTCTCACAGGGCCACACCCTGCCTCCCAGACGCGGCGTGGTCCTCCTGCGGCGTGGCCCCATCCCATTTTAAATCAAGACTGTCTGAGAATGAACGCACCGCTTTACAAACCTGTTTATACCCTTTCTTGCTAACTCTCCTGGAATTCGACATTTTATCTCACCTTAAAATTTTAAGTCCAAAATATAACAACAGCAAAACAGAAAGCATCCAGGAGGACTGTGACCGCGAGCGGGAACGAGGGCTGGACCCCTTGCGCTGGGGAAGGCATGTGGCCTCCGGCGTGGGCATACACAGGTGTGATTCACAGCTTTGCCACGTCCTCGCTGTGTAACCCAAGGCAAGCTCTTTAACCTCTTGGAGACCATTTTCTCATCTCCGTAAAACGTGCAAGCCAATACGTACTTGACAGAGCTGCGATGAAAATACGATACAACTCATTATCCAACAATTCTACTGAGTGCCTGCGGGCGCCCCGGTCGGGGCCACGCACTTACGGCCAGGACAGACGGCCGTGACCGCTGCCTTTCTACCTTTCCACAGCTGACAGCCTAGTCAAGTTTGACCCACTCCCGCCCCACTCCCTCTCGTGTCTTCTTTAAAAAAAATAAAACTATTGACCCTTTAAAAAAGCAACTAGCACAGCTTCTCTGATTGGGTGGGGGACGCCCCGGTAGACGCGCGGTGCCTGATGACAGACGCAGTGGATGGTGTCAACACCTCCCGGTCCCACAGGTCCCACGGCTCTCGTGTGGAGCTGCTCTGACTCCTGGCCAGGTTTGAGGGCTAGCATGTGTCAGTGGGAAAGGGTGAACTTACCGGGCCAGCAGGCGCTTACTCTAAGTGATGCTAGATTCCAAACTTACGAATTCCTACTTTCAAGCTCATCTTCCGGTGGTGGCAACTGGCAGTCACCTAATGATGTCCCGAACATACTGGGATACCCGGCGCATTACACACGGAACCAGTGCAGACCTGGGTACGGAACAAACCACAGGGACCCCGCAGGCTGTAACCGCACTGTCCGGGGGCAACGGGCCCCCGCTGCAAATGGAATGCAGGGACAGCTCGAGGGGAATGGAGTGTTGGTAGTGACTTCTTTAAATGTCCTCCTCCCAGGCTCCGTTCCCACAAAGACAGCAAATAAAGTGTTGTGGACCTAACCAAAACAGAAAAATCTTCTCTGGGAGAGATCTTTCCACTGCGGTCACAGACAGACCTAAAAGCAAACCAAAGCAGGCTCGCACTTAAGCACCAGCATCAAGCAAGTGATTTCCAGCAGCGGGTGAGCAAGCAGTTAGGGGACTCCAAGGCAACTTCCAGAAAGTCCAGTTAGATGCTCCTGAACTAGGTTTTAAAGTATAACTAGCAGGGGGCGCCTGAGTGGCTCAGTCGGTGAAGCGTCCAACTCTTGTTGTCAGCTGAGGTCTTGATCTCATCAAGGTCGTGAGTTCAGGCCTCAGGTTCGGCTCCACGCTGGGCACAGAGCCCACTCAAACATTTTAAAAAATTAAAAAATAAAGGGGCACCTGGATGGCTCTGTCGGTTAAGGGTCCAACTCTTGATTTCAGCTCAGGTTACGATCCCACAGTTCGTGGGAGTGAGCCCCACATCGGACTGTGCACTGGCAGCGTGGAGCCTGCTTGGGATATTTTCTCTCTCTCTCTCTCTCTCTCTCTCTCTCTCTCTCTCTCTCTTTCTCTCTCTGCCCCTCCCACTCCTGCTGTCTCTCTCTCTGCCCCTCTTGCTCCTGCTGTCTCTCTCTCTGCCCCTCTCGCTCCTGCTGTCTCTCTCTCTCTCTGCCCCTCTCGCTCCTGCTCTCTCTCTGCCACTCCTGCTCTCTCTCTCTGCCCCTCACTCCTGCTCTCTCTCTCTGCCCCTCTTGCTCCTGCTGTCTCTCTCTACTCCTCTCGCTCCTGCTCTCTCTCTCTCTCTGCCACTCCTGCTCTCTCTCTCTCTGCCCCTCACTCCTGCTCTCTCTCTCTGCCCCTCTTGCTCCTGCTCTCTCTCTCTACTCCTCTCGCTCCTGCTCTCTCTCTCTCTCTGCCACTCCTGCTCTCTCTCTCTCTGCCCCTCACTCCTGCTCTCTCTCTCTGCCCCTCTCGCTCCTGCTGTCTCTCTCTACTCCTCTCGCTCCTGCTCTCTCTCTCTGCCCCTCTCGCTCCTGCTGTCTCTCTCTACTCCTCTCACTCCTGCTCTCTCTCTCTGCCCCTCTCGCTCCTGCTCTCTCTCTCTGCCCCTCTCGCTCCTGCTGTCTCTCTCTCTGCCCCTCTCACTCCTGCTGTCTCTCTCTACTCCTCTCGCTCCTGCTCTCTCTCTCTGCCCCTCTCGCTCCTGCTGTCTCTCTCTCTCTGCCCCTCTCTCACTCCTGCTGTCTCTCTCAACTCCTCTCACTCCTGCTCTCTCTCTGCCCCTCTCGCTCCTGCTGTCTCTCTCTACTCCTCTCGCTCCTGCTCTCTCTCTCTCTCTGCCACTCCTGCTCTCTCTCTCTCTGCCCCTCACTCCTGCTCTCTCTCTCTGCCCCTCTTGCTCCTGCTCTCTCTCTCTACTCCTCTCGCTCCTGCTCTCTCTCTCTCTCTCTGCCACTCCTGCTCTCTCTCTCTCTGCCCCTCACTCCTGCTCTCTCTCTCTGCCCCTCTCGCTCCTGCTGTCTCTCTCTACTCCTCTCGCTCCTGCTCTCTCTCTCTGCCCCTCTCGCTCCTGCTGTCTCTCTCTACTCCTCTCACTCCTGCTCTCTCTCTCTGCCCCTCTCGCTCCTGCTCTCTCTCTCTCTCTCTGCCCCTCTCTCACTCCTGCTGTCTCTCTCAACTCCTCTCACTCCTGCTCTCTCTCTCTCTCTCTCTGCCCCTCACTCCTGCTCTCTCTCTGCCCCTCTCGCTCCTGCTGTCTCTCTCTACTCCTCTCGCTCCTGCTCTCTCTCTCTCTCTGCCACTCCTGCTCTCTCTCTCTCTGCCCCTCACTCCTGCTCTCTCTCTCTGCCCCTCTTGCTCCTGCTCTCTCTCTCTACTCCTCTCGCTCCTGCTCTCTCTCTCTCTCTGCCACTCCTGCTCTCTCTCTCTCTGCCCCTCACTCCTGCTCTCTCTCTCTCTGCCCCTCACTCCTGCTCTCTCTCTCTGCCCCTCTCGCTCCTGCTGTCTCTCTCTACTCCTCTCGCTCCTGCTGTCTCTCTCTACTCCTCTCGCTCCTGCTCTCTCTCTCTGCCCCTCTCGCTCCTGCTGTCTCTCTCTACTCCTCTCGCTCCTGCTCTCTCTCTCTCTCTCTCTGCCCCTCTCACTCCTGCTGTCTCTCTCTCTCTGCCCCTCACTCCTGCTCTCTCTCTCTGCCCCTCTCGCTCCTGCTGTCTCTCTCTACTCCTCTCGCTCCTGCTCTCTCTCTCTCTCTCTGCCCCTCTCACTCCTGCTCTCTCTCTCTGCCCCTCTCGCTCCTGCTGTCTCTCTCTACTCCTCTCGCTCCTGCTCTCTCTCTCTCTCTGCCCCTCTTGCTCCTGCTGTCTCTCTCTACTCCTCTCACTCCTGCTCTCTCTCTCTCTGCCCCTCTCGCTCCTGCTCTCTCTCTCTCTCTGCCCCTCTTGCTCCTGCTGTCTCTCTCTCTGCCCCTCTCGCTCCTGCTGTCTCTCTCTCTCTCTGCCCCTCTCTCACTCCTGCTGTCTCTCTCAACTCCTCTCACTCCTGCTCTCTCTCTCTCTGCCCCTCACTCCTGCTCTCTCTCTCTGCCCCTCTTGCTCCTGCTGTCTCTCTCTCTGCCCCCCCCATCGCTCCTTCTCTCTCTCTCAAAATAAATAAACTTTAAAAAACTAATAAAGTAGAATTAGCAGGGAAAAACTGTTCTGAAATGTCTTTTAGGTGTGCAGAACAGAAACCCTGTGAGGAATGTAAGAAAGGCCGTCACACAGAGCCAAACCCGCCAAGTCCTTAGAGGGTCTTTTAGGCTAGGATCGTGCCCGGCGAGAAGGGTCACAGGGGACAGCTGTGTACTTACATTAGATGCCTGTTGGGACATTCTTCACTTTTGGTGCCACAACCTCTAAGATATAAAAGTAGGCAGAGCAGACGGGGGAGCTGAGTGAGCCCAGAAAGTTCTCTCAAATAAGGAGCGGCACCACCGAGAGACAACAGCACCTTCCACAACGAGGGAAATGTCCTATAACTGCTGTCCAAAAGAACAGTCACTAGCCACATGTGGTATCTGAGCAAGTAAAGGGAGACCATGAATTTCCATTTCAATTTTCAATAATTTAAGTGTAAGTAGTTATGTGTGGCTCGTGGGACTCGACCCGGCCACGTGAATCTGGACTGCACTGGGCGCCGTGCAAACGAACAACAAGGTGGGGAAGCCCACAAGAAAGCAACGCGAACTCTGTGTTTTAAGTAAAAAGACAACCTTTCTGGGACAAATGAAACTCTCTTCCTGAAGGAAAAAGCAACTGTGTCCAGGGGGCCTGGTGCTGCCGTTCTTGACCTTAAAAGTACAGGGTGCTGCTTGCTGCCACGTTCTCACGGCACCAGTGTTGACAATCGGCTGGGTGCCACGTCTAGAGACTCGCACTTATCTTGGTGAACGGCCTGCTGATTCACCCTGGCCAGTCCAGAGTTTTTTCCCCTGCCGGATGAGAAGATTTTTTTTTTTTTAACTGCGGGATATAGAGCTGGGATATATTACGTCCCATTAGGTGAGGTTCAGGGATTCACCTTGCCCATTGTAGGCTTCTCTGCACCCATAAAAGAGGTCTGCTGTTCAGGTTTCCGACGGCAAAGAAAAGGCAAGGGAAAGATGTCCCAGCCCGCTCCATCCTCCTGTTATGGAGAAACGCATCTCTGTTATCTCAGGGGAGGAAGAGCAGGTGGAGGGACGGGAGGGCAGCTAAGAGGACAAGGTCAATGCGCACAGTGCTGCCCAGAGGCTGGGTGCCAGGCTCCCCAAGAGTGCCCCCCAGAACGCTAATCCCCCAGCATGTTCTGTGGGCAGAAAGGGCGCCGCCGCTCCTCGCCTCCCTCTCCCACCCCCCTGGCGAGTCCCAGAGGGACCGAGATCTGAGAAGACCCGAAGGTTTAAAACGAAATAACACAACACACACACAAAAAAACCCTGTATCGGTACACAGCAAGAAAACTTGTAAGAAAACAGGCCTGTCATAATGTTGTAACTGGGACATTCGTTAATTATGAGCAAATGGGTACATTACACAAGAACAGATACTTCTTTTCTTAATTATTCACTTAGTGAGTAGATTCTGTACTCAATTCTGGGATATTAGCACACATGAACCACATCTGTTGAACTTGACAATTTTAAACAACTTCTTTGTCCCAAGGCTACTTGTTAAAACAAGAGAACAGCACGAGAGAGTCGATGTGGGCATTTTAGAGGAGTTTTTAAAAAATGGGCTTCAAAAATAGAAGCAGGCAGCACCCTTATAAGGATGGAACACCATACTAGGCTCGTCTTCCATGCACTTGAGAGAGACGTCAGTGTGCCACCCACTGCCTTTAAATTCTCCCAGCCGCACCCCTACCACTCCGCCACGAGCCACTGTGCCCTGAGAGCACCTTGTGGGCCACCTCCTCGAGGCCCACCCCACCCAGGAAGCCATCCTAGCCACAAGAGCCCTCACTCACCCCTGTATATTAGGAACCCCTGGGGTACCCCATCCCTGCCGATTTAGCACTCACCGCACACACCTCCACAGTTTGCTGTTTCCTATGTTTGCTCCTGCCTCCCCGTGACCTGACAGCATTTTTAAGTCTTCCACTCACTCTGGAATACGGTGCTGGAACTAGCGGGGGGGGGGGGGGGGGGGGGGGGGGGAATATTCCTTTCCAACTGATTGATTCTATCTGGTCACAGAACCCGCATCTACAAGATTGCATTTGCAACCCAGCCTCGCAACATCTTATCTGCAGGAGGTTTTCTGTTTGCTTCTCCAAACTAAATGAATCTGCGAGGGCACACAAAAGGCCTTTATAACAGCAGATACAAAGTTTTACACGCTTCTGTTATGCATCTGCACCATCAAAGGAGACAGTCCTTCAAAGCCTGCCCCTTAAATACCCTCAACACACCCGAGGCAGTGAGAGCAGGCACGGGCCCAGGATGTTAATAAGATTAATTGCAGTTGTGATCCACGCGAAGAGAGTTCCATCTGGGCCTTCCATGACCTCACTTTTTAAACCCCCTGGTTCCCAGTCCGCAATACCCTATATGGCTGTGCTTTCAAAACCCGGGTCGCGTGCCAATCGTCAAACAGCCACTCGTTTGTTTGGAGCCAGAAAACAAAGTTGGAGGTGGACGAGTCTCCTCAGAGTGCCCCAGCCTGAGCGCCCAACCTCAAGGGGTACCAGATTACACTCAACCTCAGCAATCCCAGTTTGACGTGCTTTCAAAGGGAGTCAATTAAGATGCTGTTCATTTCTGAAAGGTGATACATTTTCACAACTGGTTTAACTTTCTCAAATTCTAGGCGAGCTAGGTAAGAAAGAAAGAAGATTATTACAGCCCTCAGAGCCAAGCACATCCAAATCCAGCTAATCAGCTCTGATAATTAGAAAAACAACATGGCCGCAGGTGAGTCAGCAGGCCTGCCTCAGGCCCAGCTCTCTGAGGTGTCAGAAAGGAAGCTGCAGTGGATTCTCAGGTTTCCAAAGGAAGGTGGGTCCTCAAGGAGTTTCCCTGATTATTAAGAAAACATTGGACTATGGTCCCTGTCCTTTTCAGCAGTGAGTTTTCTAACATTTTTGTTTTCATTTAAGTAGCCTCTACACCCAACGTGGGGCCTGAACTCACGACCCCGAGATCAAGAGCTGCACACTTTTGTAACTGAGCCAGCCAGGTGCCCCAGTTTTCTAATATTCTGTATTATCTATACCACTGTCCTAATCAAGTACCTACAAAGTCAGTCCACTGAGTATTAGGAAAATTAACTGGAACAATAATATGAGCGATCGCTGAGAAGCCAGGAGAGAAGAAAGACACTACAATGGCAAACGGTGACACAACGTCCACCCTAAATTCTAGATTAAATGGTCTCACTGCTCAAGGCTCTAAGGGTCATTCAGCAGCCAGCCACTTCCTTTGGCTAAGAGCAATTACAATTGTGGCCTTGGAGGCCATCGTCACTAGTTCAGGTTAGCCCAGGGGCACTAGAGGCTCTTCCAAAGGTCAGATCTTGTGACTTCCACATCATTTGAGTGTTCATGGAACCCTTGTACCTTGGCTGTAAGGGGAGGTAGGTTCCGGAGAAAGGAAACGAGCAGGCTCGTTTGGAAGTGAGCCAGACGGGAAGCGCGAAGGAACGCTGAAGCCACCAGGACGGGGCAGGTGGAGCCCATCTGGGAAGCTGAGCGGGCTCCAGCTCCACCTACGGCGGGAATGTGAAAGTCAAGGGCAGAGGCTTACAAGCAAATAGGAGTCGTCACCTAATCTGAACAGGGACAGAGTGTCTCAAGAAAATCAGAAGTGCCTATAGGCCAGCACTCCAAGAAAAGTGATCAGAAGCAAGCTTATCTAAGAGACACCTGGTGTTCTTCCTTGCCATCTCTAATAGGAGTCTAAGTTGCCGGCACATAAAAGATTTGAAAGCGACTTAAAGTTCTATGTTTTCATGTAACAATTAAAAAGTGTGGATGACAACAATTTGTTGAGGAGGAGAATGTCCAGGAAGTCACATTTGACTCCTTAGGGTCTGGATTTGCAAATCCTCTATTCTTACCCACCGTAGCCTTGCTAATGCACTAGTCCAAACACACTTGTAAAGCTCCCTCTCATATGGTCTGAGGAATAGGGAGAGACTCGTCGGTCCTTTCAGGCCAGATGTCCAGACCACGAAAGATTTTAATTAGACAAACTTGAAAGTCTGAAGGGGGACGCAAGCTTCAGCTATTTTCTATCACTCTTGTTCCCGTCCCCCCATCCCCTCTCCTGAGGTCTCCTTCTCTATGCTCCACTCGAGGCGGCTCTTTTAAGTCTGTTCCTAGCCCTTAAAAGGCTTAGCTGAAGTACTACTGTGTGTATGAGGACTCACTCTTCCACACCACAGGCAATACACGGAGGACAGAGAAAGATACCCCACTGCTGCCCTCCGTTCTCAGAAAGACACCCGTACCTCCAGCTCCACCTCAGCGGCCCCAGGTTTTGGTTTCATCTGAGGAATCACCTTCCTCCTTCCTACCAGGGAGGCGAAAGCACTCTGGAGTAATTAAAAGATGATAGAGCAATTCAAATAAAAATCTGGTGGATTATTACCTCGAAGGGTTTCACCCAGGAATTTGTAAAGACACTCTTTTTCTACAGAAATCCGCTCCTGCCCTCCTGCTTAGCTGTAGATGGGGTGAGAACCACAAAAGTCACAGGAAGTGTGTCAGGGATACAAGGCTGGTCACGGTCAGAGGTGTGGGGTGAGTTAGGACACCCAAAGAATGACCAGAAGAGAGCCCAGGGAGGCAGAACCCCGTGCAAAAACGCCCAGGGGCCTGGCGCTCCTGGCCAACCTCACCCACCTCACTGAACCCAACCCCAGCAGTAGTGGGGTAAAGCAGCACCACTGCCTTTGAGGGTTCTGGCAATCTCTGAAACAGTTGACCTTTCCCTACACTTGGGTGGGGGGGAGGCCTTCTGGATACACCGCCCCCCCCCCCCATTCCGCTTCTCCTTCTTTTCTGCCCACTCTTCCAAAACAGGACAGAATTAGGCCACCCAAATCCCTAGGAGGGGCTGAGGGTGGGGAGGAAGGTGGACAGCAAAAGCCCTTAGTGAAACTTGTCACCAAACCCCAGACACCGTGCCACCCTCATCACAACCTGACTCGGGATTCTTAGAATAAACCCAAAATTGGGTACCACTATTCTCCCTATTTTGCAATTGGAAAACAGAAGCTTACAAGGACATGAGGTTGGTTCGTGTAGAAGCTAAGTAAGGGTTGTGCCGCGTCCATCTGATTCAAAGCCCATTAAGCCAGGAGGAGGAGGAAACAACCAACCATGTGCTGGGACAGAGAAAGTGAGTTGAGAAACCCTCAGGTCTAGCACCGCTGGCTCCTGGAGGCTTAGTTGTTGTTTTATTTATGAGAGAGACAAAGAGAGAGAGAGAGAGAGAGGGAGGGAGGGAGGAGAGAATCCTAAGCAGGCTCCACACTGCTAGTGTGGACCCCCACGCAGGGCTCGAACTCACGAACTGTGAGATCATGACCTGAGCTGAGGTCAAGAATCAGACACTTAACCAACTGAGCCACCCAGGCACGCCTGCTTAGTTGTTTTAATACACTGTGTTCAACTTGAATTGGGGTGGGGGGCAGCTACCAATACAACCCAGCAATTTATCAGGGAAGTAGTAATCTGGCCAGGACCACAGAGAATTCGTTTAAAAATCAGAAACTGTATTCCCAGCATTAAGAAAATAGCTAAGCAGGGGCGCCTGGGTGGCTTGGTCAGTTAAGCGTCCGACTTCGGCTCAGGTCGTGATCTCACGGTCTGTGAGTTCGAGCCCCACGTTGGGCTCTGTGCTGACAGCTCAGAGCCTGGAGCCTGTTTCAGATTCTGTGTCTCCCTCTCTCTCTGCCCCTCCCGTTCATTCTCTGTCTCGCTCTATCTCAAAAATAAATAAACGTTAAAAAAAAAAATTTTTTTTTAAAGAAAATAGCTAAGTAATACTTCCAAATGTCAAGATGGACCATATAGGAGCTGTTAACATGAAGCCTACAGAAGAGTTTTTAATGGGAGGAGAAAAAAAAAAAAATCAGAGGAACTGTACATCCACTATGACAAACTATGTGCCTGTTGGAAAAATGGAGTCACTTTTGCTAAGCCCAAGTCACCAAACTAAGATTTCATACCTAACTTACAGTTTCAGCTCCCCCTGCCCCTCCCCCCCAGTGGAACCTCAAACTAGTCAACTTGGAATTACCTGGTCAGCACTAGTGAAGTCAGCAGCATGATAGATCCCTGCTGTCCCCTAAAGGAAGGTGACCTTGCCACAATCTGCTTTTTGCTTTTGTAACTTCCCCGTTAGTGTCCCCTACGCCCTGCGTGCCCCGCCCCCAACCCCTGAAAACCTCTCATTTTGTACAGCTCTTTGGAGCTCCGTTCTATCTGCCAGATGGGATGTTGCCCAATTCATGAATCATTGACTAAAGTCAATAAGATCTTATAAAATTTACTCCGTTGAACTTTGTTTTTTAACATGCCTCAAAGACTAGAAAGGAAGATTCCAAAATGTTCACGGCGCTTATGCCAGTCTGGTGAGATCGGAGACGGTTTCTTCTTTCTACACAAAACTTTCACAAAATTTTCAAAAACTCCATAACTGTTAATCGAGGTCTCCGAGGTCTGCATAACTGTTAATCGTTAATCGGGGTGGGGGCAGGGTGGGGCAGGAATCTAGCAAGGAAATAAAAGATTTCCACGTATTAAAAAAAAAATTCAAAATCACATTAAAAACAAAAGTAAACACAATGCAATTCAGCCCCCATCAGCATAAATGAAACACACTTTGATGTGCTGACTGCGCCTGGGGGGCAAGCCACCTCTAGATAAACAACCCCACATTAAGAACAGAGGCACCAGTGTGGCAAGGCTGTTATCCATTTTCCCTAATGTTGGCAGCCAGCTGCACAGACACCAACGTAGGAAGTTGCTAGAGAGCAAACCAGAGATCTCCTAGGTAAAAACAGGCTTGCGGTCTGGGGAATTAAAAAAAAAACAAAACAAAAAAACCCCTCCAGCCACTCACAAAAAAACGAAAACCTGCTACTGCCAAAGACTGTCAAAAAGAAAGCATAGGTTTTTAACATCACTCGACCAAGTCAACAATTTATAAATTAAAAGCGACTCTCCAAAAGGTGGGGGGGGGGGGCAGGGGGGTTCAGCATTTCAGTCGTCTTTGTTGTGGAGGAGTGTTCGTGTTGTTGGTATAACCTGAGGGTTCACACACCCTCCAGCTCTGTTTTCCTCCAGGCTTGCACAGGAAGCCCAAGGCCTGGAGGAAGTGCCCTCCCGCCCCACCTTTCCTCAGTGCTGGGGGGGGAGGGGGGAGGGGGGGGGGTCAGGGACCCAGCCGGCTCCACCAGCCACCAGCCAAGACCAGGTCGGCATGGCCTGCAGGGGGGCGGGCAGGGAGCTCTGCCTGCCAAGTGTGGGCTGGAAACACACAAAAAGCAGAAAGCAGACTTGAGGGGGGAAGAAGAGAAACCAAACGTAGTCGAACGAACGTATCGTTAGCATCAGGGGTCGAGACAGATGTGTGTGGATCACGGTGGCGTGGACACTGCTTCAGAGCAGCATTCACTAACCTGAAGACCTGGACAGGAAGCAAGTAGCGGACACGGAAAGAGGAGGTCACCGCACAGTGTTCAAGCCCGGATGTGCGCCTGCTTAGAGCTGCATTCTTCTCCCTGTGTGGGGCATCGCCTGCAGCAACCGTGTCCCTGAGGGCCCGGCACAGACTGTTTCATCCAGGACACCTCAGGAAACATGGAGACAGGACTCCCATCACATTTCACATGTTCTAGACCAGGTCCCCTGCCCACAGATCTGAATGTTTCCCCTCTCACCCTTTCACCTAGCCCACCAATGCCCCCAACCAGGAACTTTTTAACAGTCCACTTGTACGTTTAACAAAACAACTTTAACACAACAACAAAAGACTTACAGAACGTCCTAGAAAAGAAGTACGAACATTTAAGACTTGAAAGGCATTTGTTCCCCAAAGTTAAACAGGCCACACTGTTCAGTTCCTGACTACAAATCAATTCCAGGTGTGACACAAGTTCTTCTACGGTGGATAGGACACATGAAATTCTTTCCAATTTAACACTTTACTTCCTTAGGAACAACTCTTTTCCTCCCAAAATATCAAATTTACAATACTCAATTTCCAGGACGCCTGGGTGGCTCAATCAGTTGGGCGTCCGACTCTTGATTTCGGCTCAGGTCCTGATCTCATGGTTTCATGAGTTCGAGCCCCGCAGAGGCTCTGTGGAGCCTGCTTGAGATTCTCCCCCTTTCTCTGCCTCTCCCCGCCACCCCCCCCATCTCAAAATGAATAAGCTTAAAAAAAAAAAAAAAAAACCCTCAATTTCCAAGTCCCACTCTGAGAACCACCTCCCCATCACCAAGTTTCCCAAGACTCTAAGCCAGGATTTAAGAGAAAGAACTCGTGGACAGGCCTGGGGAGATTTGCATTGCTGATTAGGGGGAAATGGAGTACTGGCCCAGGCTATTAAACATGGGTTAGATCTACTGTAACCCTCCCAAGAGGCCTTGAGGTCGGAAGTCAGGAAGTCAAATCCCATTGTTCAGATATATAAACCAATGCAAAGGTCACAGAGGTAGTAGCACGTGAACATGAGGCCTGGCCAGCTCCAAAATCATGCCCTTTCCATGCATTCCAAATGGCTGCTAAAGCCCAGGAGAAAAATCTGTTGCCAACTAGCTGTGTGACTTTAAGAAAGGATATCACCTCTGTGGGTGCCATTTTCTTACCTCTTAATAGAAAAGGAAGGCCTCCTCTCTCCACCCATGAGTCTGCCTCCTCAACAAGGGAGGAGAACAGCATCAGTGGGTCTGGAAGGAGAAAGCAGGAGTGCACGCGGAGTCCCCCTGTCCCTCTGTCCTCACCTGGGGGCTAACGTTCTGCGCTCACCCTGCAGAGGGGGCCAGCAGAGCACCGGAGGCCAGCCTTGGGAAGGCCCTCTGCCCATAAGAATAAGCCACATTCTGCACACCAGCATCCTCTGCCGTCAGCCATGAAGGCAAACTTTGGCCTCTACCTTCCTTACCCCAGTCTTCCTTCTCGACTAACTGATCAAAGAGAAGCCAGGACCCCTCCCTTCAAGGAATTTGTAACACAAAGAGCACACTTTCACAAAACTGGAAAACAGTTTCAGAAACGGACAAATGCAAACTGTTGACCAAGTGTACCTAACTTTCACCAAGTCAATGTTTCCCATATGAGGCAGGGAAACCACATTTTTGGAAAGCACAGACAGTATTTTAAAAACATAAACACACCTCAGAAAGGCCCAGTGCTATCTACGGCCCAGGCAGAGGAAAGGTAGGCAGGGAGGTGTTCTCAGGAGCCTCTCTGTCAGGCAACGGGCTTCTGTCACTACACCCTGACCCTGGCCACGCTTCTGAGCCACTCCCAGCCCAACTAGCTTCTCTCCCCCTTTCTCTTCCGTTCCCACTTCCTTAATTTTCACGTGAAGAGACAGGTCTCTTTGTCAACACCACCAACAAATAATATTTCCCTTTCTTTCTGCTCAGTAAATGGACCAACTTTTTAACGGTGGACAAATATTTGTTAGGCGCCTAAATATTAAGCAAATAGTTGTATGAGGCACTGGGATAGAACAGGGAGCAGAGCACAGGTTCTGCCCTTCGGGGTAGGACAGGGGTGGGACACAGAAAGCTGAGCTATTGAGAACGACAGGTGAGATGAAAGAGAGCACAGGAGGGGTGCGGGGCGGGGGGGGGGGGGGGGGGGGGGCTCAGTCTGTTGCTTAAGCGTCCAACTCTTGATTTCGGCTCGAGTCGTGACTGAGCCCCTTGTGGGGGTCCGTGGTGAATGCAGCCAGCTTGGGATTCTCTCTCTCTCTCTGCCCCTCCTCCCCACTCCACCTCCCCCACCTCGCCCCCTCACTCTTTCTCTCTTTCATAAGAAAAGAAAGCACAGGAAACACCTTGGGAAGGCCTCCTGGAAGAGTGAGCCCGAAGCTGGAACTCACCTCAGGTATTTGTAAATTTTTGTATAAAAGATAAAGTCATTCCTAGTTTGCATCCCCCAAACATGTTACCCACAGCTCGTAAAACGACAGCGAGAAGCGGCTAGAGCACCTGATGGAAGGATTTAGAAAACCAGACTACATAGCTCAAATCAGCTAATTTTAGACAGAGAAAATACTTGCTGTGCTAACGGGTATTTTTAGAAGTCTGTTTCAGTTAACCACTCTGAACGTCTCAGAAGACAGAAAAAAGAAAGGAAGAAATTTCAAATTCACATAGCCAGTAAATGGTTTTCCTTCCTTTGTGCTCCAGCTCTTTCCTCCTAAACAGAAAATAAACAGCACTCTGTAACGAATTCCATTCTATGCCTAAACACTGAAGGTATTTGCTTAGCACTTAGGGAAGAAAGTTCACTACAGCTATCATTTCACGTTGCATATCTTGAGGAGGGAAAAAAAAAGCACTGAACAATGTAAAAGAGTATGAGCAATAGGCAACAAATTAGCACAAAATGGTAAATTTTCCTTCCCTTCCCCAAATCACCCAACGGCTTAAACAACACTTCATAACCTGACAGCAATCCCAAGCCTACCCACTAGCCTCTTAAAGCCTCTGGCCCAGCCCAAGAGCAAACCAAATTCCAAAGTTTGGGATGGGAAGTTCCAGAAAGCTCAGCTTTCACTACACACAGTGGCACCTGCTTATTTTCTGCAAAAATACATCAGTCTTGGAGATCTGAACTGGACCACCCAATGCCCTGCCGCTCCCTTGTCAGATCTGTAACAAACTCGGCCTTATTTTCTGAAAACACCCATGAGGAACCCAACAGACAGAATGCCCCCCATTCTTGGGTTCCTGCCAGTCAGTAAGTCTGCAAGGAAAACAAAACAGCTCACTTTGAAACGGTCACTGCCAGTACTTTCAAATGGTGGTGCTATTCACATTTTTCCCATTCATTCGACAGAGATTAAATGAGTGCCCAGGACTGCGCAAGGTGCTTTGGGAAGATTCAAAGATAGACCCTGCCCTTGAAGAGCCCAGGGAAGGGGAAGAAGCAGGCGAAACGGCGCTGGCTGGTTTCTGGGGAAAGGCTTCCCGCTCAGCAAATACTATGCGTGCTACTATGTGTCAGGCGCTAGGGCAGATGTGGTCCCTGCCCTCCGTGCACTCAATTCCAGCCCTCTGTAGGGAGTGAACGTTATTTATTTTGCAGAACCATTTCTCCATTGCAGACATGATGACCCTCTACCCCTCCATCCTTAAGCATGAATCTCTGAAGAAGGCCATTCTCCTACATAATCAAAACCACCTCCATCATACCTAAGAAAAATCGATAAGAACTTCTTAATATCCCTTTCATAGTAAGAGTTCCCCATCTGTTCCAGAAATAATCTTTTACAGCCACTTTTTATCTACTCAAGGGGCTCATATTGGTATGTTATGTCTCTTTGGTCTTTTTTTAAGAAAAACTGTTAAATCAACTTCTCTCCATATTCACTAAAATGTCAACATTCAAAGAGGAAGCACAAAAGTCAGGAGACAAAAATAATGTTGCATTCTAGACCTTAGAATCTTCCTTTCCAGGTAACTAGAGTATCAGGTGTATCAAAAGTTCTAAATTGCTAGGTGTAAGGACAGCCAATTGCTGATTCACCCCAAGTTCCCAGCTGCCTGGAGAACCCCAACATCAGGAATCCCGAAGACAGAGAAGGTGACACACATCGTGACCGTCTCAGGCCTGCCCAGAGCGTCTGGTGACCAAGCTGTCTGCTGTCATTTTCCAGCCTACTTCCTTCCCTGCAGAACAGAGATTACAGGCCCGGCTCTCGTTCCTGTGGGAACTAATAGCCATAAGCCAGTTGTTTGCCGGGTGGACAGATCAATTTAGAGGAAAACACAGAAACTCTCCAGGAATTTTCAGGGAGACCATGCAACTACACCCAACCTGTGGGATTCCGTTCAATTGGCATTCGAAAAACCCAATACTGTGTGCATGAAGCACGGTTAGCTGTTGTAGGGGCAGGCAGAGCAAGACCTGGCTTCTGTCCCGCAAAACACTGAACTGCTTCCAAAAGAAAGTTCTTAACTGCCAACTGTTATCAGCAACCTCCCATGACTTTTTAACTCATGCTGTCTGGACCAACAAAAAGTGATCTCTTAACATTTTTCTTTCCTTACTTTTCTTACTTTCTAAATCTCTTAATCTGCTTCTTGTCAGCAAAAAGATCATCACAGAAATACATGCCCTCAGAGTGTCCCTGTTCTGAGCCACCGGGGTAACTAACACACATGAAGCCCTTCACAGTGTCAGGCTGCCTATGGTCATCATCATTCCCACGACAGCGATTGGCAGCATTCTGTTTTAAGATTTTATTTTTCTAAGTAATCTCTACACCCAACGCAGGCTGGGACTCACAACCCTGAGATCAAGAGTCACACGCTCTACCAACTGAGCCAGCCAGGTTTCCCCGCTTAGCAGTATTATTAAAGCCAGTGTTTAACGGTAACATTAGATTAAAACTGAACATTAAAGGGCACCGGGGTGGCTCAGTCAGTTGAGCATCCAACTCTTGATTTTGGCTCAGGTCATGATCCCAGGGTCATGGGATTGAGCCCCGTGTCGGGCTCTGTGAGGAGTGAGGAGCCTGCTTAAGATTCATGCTCTCTCTCCCACTGCCCCTCCCCACCCCCAGATAAAAAATAAAAAATAAAAATCTAACATAGGGGCACCTGGGTGGCTCAGTCGGTTAAGCATCCAACTTTGGCTCAGGTCATGATCTCACGGTCCGTGAGTTCGAGCCCCGCGTCGGGCTCTGTGCTGACAACTCAGAGCCTGGAGCCTGCTTCCGATTCTGTGTCTTCCTCTCTCTCTTCCCTCCCCCATTCATGCTCTGTCTCTGTCTCAAAAATAAACATTAAAAAAAATTTTTTTTTTAATTCTAACATAAAAATTAATGTTTATCAATGGGGCAACCTGACTGAGGGCTTTCAAAGTCAACATCAGGAATGAACAAATTTCCTTCCTCACAAAAGCCAAATCAACCAGATGTAATTTTAACATCTACCTTGTGTCTGACACACCTATATTAACCCATCAAATCATCGTCACCACCTTTTGAGATCATTACATTTACTTCACGTGTGAGAAAACAGAGACACACTAAGATTAGCCTCAAATTTTATACAATGGTTGAGAAAGAGGCTGACATCTAGATCCATGCTAAACTTTCCACTGTACTTCATCGCTTTTCTAATTGTAGAGGATACTTTAGCTCGCAAAATACCATAACCAACAGAGAACACTGTGTCTTTTAATTCTGGGCCTCTGATTTTTTTAGGGAGAGGGGATAGTTCTAATATTTTCTTTTTTTTTTTTTTTAAGTTTATTTATTTTGTTAGAGTGAGACAAAGATCATGAGTGGGAGAGGGGCAGAGAGGGAGAGAGAGAATCCCAAGAAGGCTCTGTGCTGTCATCACAGATCCCAACGCAGGGCTGGAACTCACAAACCGTGAGATCGTGACCTGAACTGTCAAGAGTCGGACGGTTTAACCAACTGAGCCACCCAGGTGTCCCTGTAATATCTTCAGTGGACATTTATTTACTATTAAAACTGACTTGGTGACCACTACTAAACTGAGGCAGACATGATGTATAGAGAACTGAAATAATTAGCAGTAACCTTCAGTAAAATTTAATTTTTTTAATACCAGTAGTAGAAATCCTTATTTCTTTTTTTTTCTATTTTTTTAATTTTTTTTTTTTTTTTTTTTTTTTTAATTTTTTTTTTTCAACGTTTTTTATTTATTTTTGGGACAGAGAGAGACAGACCATGAACGGGGGAGGGGCAGAGAGAGAGGGAGACACAGAATCGGAAACAGGCTCCAGGCTCCGAGCCATCAGCCCAGAGCCCGACGCGGGGCTCGAACTCACGGACCGTGAGATCGTGACCTGGCTGAAGTCGGACGCTTAACCGACTGCGCCACCCAGGCGCCCCTTATTTATTTTTGAGACAGAGAGAGACACAGCATAAGCAGGGGAGGGGCAGAGAGAGAGGGAGACACAGAATCCGAAGTAGGCTCCAGGCTCCGAGCTGTCGGCACAGAGCCCGACACGGGGCTCGAACCCACAAACCGTGAGATCACGACCTGAGCTGAAGTCGGACGCTCAACCGACTGAGCCACCCAGGCGCCCCAATCCTTATTTCTTAAGCTAAAAAAGCATCACTGAGAATGAGAAGTTGATGGTATACCATCACACAGAATAAGCTCACATCCCTGAACGGAATTCCGTTACTCTCCAAAACCCGTATGTAGTCGCTCAATAAGATATGGCTCAAGTTTAGGAAAAGCACTGTTCTTGTCTTCCCATCAATCAGCATGCACCACACCTTTACTACAGTCTCTTATCCTCATCCCTTTATCGAAGTACATTTTTACAAACTTGACTGTGCTTTGAGAATGTGCTTGTTCCTTTCGCCTATTGATTCAACAGACGTTAAGTAACACACAGCCTCTGTTACATACATTAACCATGGCTCCTGCCTTAAAAATTTATTCCTCCAAATGGCCGCAAGGGCTGAAAGGGGAAAAAAGATGAGAGAGTGGGAAATCGGGAGGAGGAGGGTCCACATCATATCTGTGCTCCAAATCTAACACTTGCGTAATTACTGCTTCTAGCACCAGGCACTTTTTCCAAGAGAGCGGCCCCTCTGGTTTCTATTTAAAACTTCTGAGTTTTATAACAGGAGACAATAGCTAAACAGTGTTAACATATAATAACTAAAATTTATTGAACGCTTGACACTATTCTAAGCACTTTCCAGGATAGATCGAAAGACCACACATACACGTACCTCTCAAACCCTTCGTTACTAGAACCTGCACTCCCAGCCAGGCAGGATCAGAACCCACCACTTCCTCCCGAAAACACCATGCCAGGGGCATCAAGGAAGTTCCACCTCAACAAAGGGACAAGTTCTGGCCTCCAACTGGAGTATCAAGATCCATCACACATGGAAACAACATGCAGCTACATTACAGGTTCAATAACTGAATTATTTCCTCCTTTCCCCTAACACATGCACACATACACAGATCCCTTTCACGCTTGTACTCTTTTCTCCTTAGTACCTATCACTACTTAATGTATCATATATTTCAGGCAATTATCTTGTTTATTACTGCCTTCTGAGCTCCCTGTGGACAGGGTATTCTTTTCTCTGTTTTGGTGTCCAGTACCAAGGGCAAAGCCTGGCATGCAGGTGATGCTCCACAAACACTGCTGAATGAAAGAAACAGACAGGTTTTGGTGGGTACACCATCAATGGAGGTAGCCTGTTATGCATCAATCAATCACATAATTTTATCTAAAGAACGTTATTATTAATGAGAAAACCAAGTTGAGCTTGTTTGTCACGGCTACAATTCCAGTGCATCGTGGAGCCAGAATCTGAACCCAATGCCTACCACTGGAGGGGTCTTCCCTTGTACAGAAAGTCTTCTGATTGCCCCAGATTTAGAAACAGACCCCGAGAACACACATTCACAAGTACAGGGTTGCTGCAGTATATTCTGTTGACTTCAATGGGTTGGTTTGTTGTTGTTGTTGTTGTTGTTGTTGTTGTTGTTGTTGTCTAAGATTTTATTTTTAAGCTCTACCCCCAAAAGGAGCTCAAACTCACAACCCCGAGATCAAGAGTCCCGGGTTCCAACGACAGGTGCCCCCTGTTGACTTTAACATTTAACAAATGCAAAATAAAGCTCCTTGTGCACCCATGGAGAAGACAGGAAGTTGATGGGGTAAGGCCAGGTGACTGCCTCCCAAATCCTCCACATTCAAGAGACCAGACAGGAGGCAGGAAAAGGACAGTGGTATACCCTGACAAGCCCCTCTACAAATACATCCTCCAAAGCAGAAGGGGTGGCTAGGCTGGATGAAAGCAAACCAACAGGGAATCAGCTTGCTCAAAACACACCCAGCAGTTATCCTGAAACAGACTGCCTGAAAGGAAGAGATTTTCCAGAAACTTCTCCATTTTTTTCCTAACTTCCAAGTATTGTGCATTGAGCATGTATTATCTTAGTCACCAGGGAAAACATATTTTAAAGATGTTTCCCTGCATTTAAAATATAAAATAAATGACAGTATCATAGCCTATTTAAAAAAAAAAAAAACAAACAAAAGAAATGATTTGTGACCTACTCCTTAAAGGTCAAGAAATCAGATTAATGACCAAGCAGAAACTTACTTATGAAATATGAAATTGTATCTGTCCCTAACAGTACCTAGCCAGGTTTAGGCAACAGTTTCCTTATAATACAAGCCAACATAGACTCAGTATTCATACCCTTAAACACAATAAGATAGCTCTTTAATATTTTCCTTTTAAATGCCTATTACAACAGCTTCTAAATGTAACTGTAAATGATAATGGAATTAGCAAGTGGAAAGAAGTATTGCTTTTAGTGTAATTATTTTCTAGTGTCCCTTTTATAGGGAAAAAAACCCAGAATTTGTTTCCAGGAGCATTGCTAATAATACCTAATTCTTAGCGTTTTTCATGTCTTTTTTTTAAAGTTTATTTGAGAGAAAAAGTGAGCGTGATGACAGAGGGGCAGAGAGAGTGGGAGAGAGAGAATCCCAAGCAGGCTCCACAGAGCCCCACAAAGGGCTCAATCTCATGAACCGTGAGATCATGACCTGAGCCAAAGTCAGGCGCTTAACCAACTGAGCCACCCAGGTGCCCCAGCATTGATTTTTCTATACTTCCTTTCAAAATTTGCTCTATTCTGAATAAGTGCTTTTCCATATGGAAAAGTGACAGGGAAATAAAGACTGATTTACTTACGAAATTCACAAATCAAATCAAAATAAAGTACTCCACAAAAACTGATGCCTCCCTGATCCAGAAGTGAACTTCAAGTGGGTGTAGGACATGACCTGGGAATTCAGCACAAGAGCTAGGGACCCAGTTTTTCTAAACCTGTCCAGTTTGCTTGGACTTCTTCATTACTAAGCGAGTGACCACAGTTGGGGTTTCGCTTAAGAGGAACTAATCTTATCAGGAAATTACTTTGTATTTCAAGCTGTTCCAAAAATATCACATCCTTGCCTCCCTTCACCTCCCTACCTCCTCCCTCACCTCCTCCTCCTCCCTGGTAAAGAATTTATTTAACAGATGAAGACCGCCTCTGAGAATGAGCTCTCCCTAAAAACACTGACAGCATATAAAGTGTGTTTTGAAGCTAGACTGTCCAAGCTCATGATCAATGACCCATCAGACTTTCATGTTTCCCTTCTGTCATTTGTTCTTAGCAAATTAATTTTCAACCAATTATATATTGCTTCTGTGCTACAGACTGAATATTTGCATCCTCCTGATACTTGTATGTTGAAGTGCTAATCCCCAGTGAGATGGTATTAGGAGGTGGGGTTGTGGGACTTGATCAGGTTCCTGAGGGATTAGTGCCCTCAGAAAAGACTCCAGAGAGCTCCTCCGCCCCTGTGAGCACCAGGGAGGACACAGCAAAACACTGCTGTGAAGCAGGAAGCAGGCCCTCACCAGACACCCAATGTGCACGGCCCTCGTCTTGGCCTTCTAAGCTGCTAGAACTGTGAGACATAAAATCCTGGGGTTTATATGCCACCCAGTCTACGCTATGTTGTTACAGGACACTGTAAACATGTTTCGTCTCGGGTTTGTATTCTTGTGTCCTCCACTGACTGCCCCGTCAGTTCCTGAAGGAACTAGCGGTGTGTCTGGCCTTGTATTGCCCCAGGAAACAGGAGAGCCATCAGGTAAGTCTGCCTCTTTCTCATCCTGGTGGCTCCTCACAAAAGTGCACAGCTCCTCTGGCACCATGAGGACTTCTTTCTTCCATGATGAATTTTCAGGCTATAAACGAGTCTTACTCTTCTACTGACACTGTCTTTTTTAAGAGTGCATCTGTGGGCATCAAATGTCAGCTATGTACTGATTTGACTCCTTTAAACCGGGTTCCAGACATTTCACTGCCACCCCCCAAATACTACCTAAATAGTGCCACCCACACTTACTACCACAGATGAGCACACTATGCGATGGGACACTTGGCAAAAAGCAAATGCATCTCTCCCAACCTCCCTCGGGATTATCAATGCCTCGGGGCACACGTTTACCTTTCTCCAGGGCAGAGCTCAATTTCTGGGACACAGGAGATGCTCCAGGAATGACAGGTGGGAGGATCAGAAGGAAGGTACAGTAGGTGGAGACCTCGCTGAGCATCTGGTTCGTCCCTCACACATACTCGGGATAGTGGCAGAAGCTAAGCTACTGGAACCAGTGCTCAGTCTGGTGGAGAATTCAGATGCTGTGTCCCACTCTCTTTTCTTCCAAAGTGATTTTACTCTTAATTAATTTCTCTCTGTGTGCGTGTGTGCGTGTGTGCCTGTGTGTGTTTAAATATACATAACATAGAATTTAAAATTTTAGGGGCACCTGGCTGGCTCAGTGAGTAGTGCATGTGACTCTTGATCTCGAGATTATAAATTTGAGTCCCATGCTGGGTGTAGAGATTACTTAAAAGTAAGTCCCATGCTGGGTGGCTCAGGCGGTTAAGCCTTGGACTCTTGGTTTTGGCTCTGGTCATGATCTCACGGTTCGTTGAGTTTAAGCCCCGAATCAGGCTCTACGCTGAGAGCATGAAGCCTGCTAGGGATTCTCTCTCTACGTCTCTCTCTGCCCCTCCCCTGCATGAACGCGAGTGCTCTCTCTCTCTCTCAAGATAAACATTTTAGGGGTGCCTGGGTGGCTCAGCCGGCTAAGCGGCCGACTTCGGCTCAGGTCATGATCTCGCGGTCCGTGAGTTTGAGCCCCACGTCGGGCTCTGTGCTGACAGCTCAGAGCCTGGAGCCTGTTTCAGATTCTGTGTCTCCCTCTCTCTGACCCTCCCCCGTTCATGCTCTGTCTCTCTCTGTCTCAAAAATAAATGTTAAAAACAATATTTAAGGGGCGCCTGGGTGGCGCAGTCGGTTAAGCGTCCGACTTCAGCCAGGTCACGATCTCGCGGTCCGTGAGTTCGAGCCCCGCGTCAGGCTCTGGGCTGATGGCTCGGAGCCTGGAGCCTGTTTCCGATTCTGTGTCTCCCTCTCTCTCTGCCCCTCCCCGTTCATGCTCTGTCTCTCTCTGTCCCAAAAATAAAAATAATAAAAAAAAATAAAAATAAAAATAAAAAAAAACAATATTTAAAAAAAAAAATCAACATTTTTAAAAGATAAAAGAAAAAAATACTTTATAAAAAAAGAATTTAACATTTTACCCATTTTCTTTTAATTTTAGGTAAGCTCTACACCCCATGTGGAGCTTGAACTCATGACCCCAAGATCAAGAGTTGCCAGCTCTACTGACTGAGCCAGCCAGGCACCCCACATTTTACCCATTTTTTAAAGTAAACTCCACCCCCGACATGGGGCTCAAACTGACCATGAGATCAAGAGTCACACGCTCTACTACACCAGCCAGACGCCCCTCATTTTACTGATTTTTAAGTGTACAGTTCAGGGGCATTAAGTACAGTTTCACACAGTTCTGCAACATACCAACACCCATCTCCAGGCTGCTTTCACCTTCTCTAACTGAAACTCTGTATCTGTTGTATCTCCCTATTTTCCTCTCCCCCAGCCTCTGGCAACCACCATTCTACTTTATCTCTATAAATGTCACTACGTTAGGTAGCTCATGTAAGTGGAATCCTGTAACATTTGTCTTTTTGTGCCTTAGCTTAAGGTCTCCAAGGTTCATCCACATTAGAGCATGCGTCAGGATTTTACTTTAGACAACTACTTTGTTGACAGCCTGGAATGGTCCATAAATTAAGGGATCAATATCATGAAGTCCCAGGTTTTCCAACGGGCAGACAGGCCCATTTCTCCGACCGCTTTTTGCTCAAGCGAGCCTTCAGCCTGTATTTTTTCTGGTCTCTGGGCTAAAAGACACAGGCTTGTATAAACAACATTCACTGCACAAATTCAGGGCCACTCAGCATTTCCTTACCACCAGAAGATACGAGCGTTAAAGGTTCTTTATCTTTCATTTCAACTACTTTGGGAGATCTGGCAAATGGAAAAAGGAAAGCAGGAAATCACAAGCAATTTGGGAATCTTCTCTGCACTAAAAATTGGTAACATCTCTTTTTTAAAGTTATTTAGATATAACTCACGTAACCATAAAATTCACCCACGTGAAGCACACAAGTCAGTGGTTTTAGTATACTCACAATGTATACAACCATTCCCAAGATCTAAATTTACAATATTCACAGACCCAGAAATCCTATCCCATTAGTATTTGGACCCCACTCCTTCCCATTAGGCCATCTCAAAGTTAGTATCTCGTTAACAGTCTTCCATTCCAGGGGCACCTGGCTGGCTCAGTCAGTGGAGTGTGGGACTCTCAATCTCAGGGTTGTGGGTTTTAGCCCCACGTTGGATGTAGAGACTACTTTAAAATAAAATCTTAAAAAAAGTCTTACATTCCTTCTACATCTTCCAAAGTACTTAGCAAGTACTTAAAAGTCCGGTACGTACCTGTCCGTCACCATCAGATGCATATACACCTATGCCACAAATAACCTCAAAAATAATTCTGTCTAGTAAACATTACATTCAGAAATTTTGTAAGTAGGCATATGCCAAGATCTCCTCCTCCGACAATGAGATTCCAGTTAAAAAGAGAAAAATTGGGGGGGGGGGGGTGCGCCTGGGTGGCTCAGTTGGTTAAGCTTCTGACTTTGGCTCAGGTCATGATCTCAGGGTTCATGAGTTTGAGCCCCGTGTCGGGCTCTGTGCTGACAGCTCAGAGCCTGGAGTCTGCTTCCGATCCTGTTGTCTCCCTCTCTCTCTCTCTCTCTCTCTGCCCCTTCCCCATTCATGCTCTGTGTGTGTGTCTCTCTCTCTTGAAAGTAAAAAATTTTTTTTTTAATTTTAATTTTTTTTTTAAATAGAAAAAGTTTTTAAGCTAGATATATGTTCCCAAAACAGCACCATGTTCTGTTTTTTGTTTTCTACAATTAGATAATTTTAGAAGACAGAACAATGGCTAAAACAAGCATTTCAGGAGCGAACTCCTCTCCATAGCATCTAGGACTCTCTTCTCAGTCCCCTGCCTCGCCACCACCCCAGGAAACTAGATCTGGCCAGCTGTTCCATGAAGATTCCGGCCTCATTCCCTCCAAAAACAACACATACAGGCCACTGAATGATACTTCATTTGATAACGTGCATTTTTTTTTTTTTAATTTTGATACCGTATCCTCTTAAATGAAGCCGTTTCAAAGAAATGGGATATCGCAAGGCACCTGGGTGGGTCTGTTGTTAAACACCTGACTTCAGCTCAGGTCATGATCTCACAGTTCGTGAGTTTGAGCCCCACATGGGGTGAGCATGAGCCCCACTTTGAGTGAGCTCGTGCCCCACTTCGGGTTAAAAACAAAAACAAAAACAAAAACACGAGCCCTGCTTTCTCTCTCTCTGACCCTTGTGGGATTCTCTCTCTCTCTCTCTCTCAAAAAAGGGAAAAAGAAATGGGACATCACAAGATTTTTTTTTAAGGTAAACCATTTGGTCACAGAAATACTAAATACGAAATATAATACCTGTGGGCCTTATGTAGATTTGAACACCTCTACAGATTTATACCAGTGTTACTCAGAGGGAAGCATGTGCTTTGTGCACAAACCACTTTGTTAAACAGTGAACCGTCATGAACCTGTAGGTCATCCTTGAGCAGGGGCCATGCTAATCTTCTCTGCATCATTCCAATTTTAGTGTATGTGCTGAAGTGAACGTGTCCACAAACCATCTGTGAATTAAGCATCTCCCCTTGCTCTCACTTCACTCTGGAGCGGATTTCTCCTGGGACGGGTATCGGTGTCATTAGCTCTTAAGACTAGTAAGTCATGGCACATAAGTAGTTTTGTTTTGTCTTTTGAATAGCATCCATGGAAGTTAATGCAAAAACAAAGATGCACATGACTGAAATCACTTACTTGGAAATGAGAGAAGGGAACCTTGGTGAATTAGTTTCAGATGGAAGATAGTTTTAATTAAAAATTAGACTAGTGGTGGGGCACCTGGGTGGCTCAGTTGGTTAAGTGTCCAACTCTTAGTTTTGGCTCAGGTCATGATCTCACGGTTCATGGGTTTGAGCCCCGCATCAGGCTCTGTACTCACAGTACAGAGCCTGCCTAGGATTCTCTCTCTCACTTTTTGCCCTCCCTGATTCTCGCACACGCACGCTCTCTCTCTCAAAATAAAATGTTAAAAAAAATTAGACTAGTGGCTAGACGATTATGCCAAGGTAGAAAATACTCCTCCTAGTGCTACTAAAGTGATTTTAGTGGGAGTCAGAATTGAGAGAAGGAGGGAAAATGGGCAATCTGACACTGGAGCGATAATATCTTTCTCCAACATGAATTTGCTCTTGGATCCAGAGGAGCTCCACTAACAACTGCCCTCCACCAACCTGGTGATCCTGGAGGGTGAACCGGAGTTAGGACCCGGTTAGGTCATCCTCAGACATCACTCCACAGACATGCTTCTGGTTGAGTACTGAAGACACCAAGACTTTAAAGAGAATTTGGGGCCCCTGGGTGGCTCAGTCGGTTAAGTATCCAACTCTTTGATTTTTGGCTCAGGTCATGATCTCACGGTCATGGGTTGGAGTCTGCATCTGGCTCTGCACTGACAGCATGGAGTCTGCTTGGGATTTTCTCTCTTCCCCAACCCCCCCCCCCACCCCGGCGTGTGCATTCTCTCTCTCAAAAAAAAAAAAGTCTGAGCACCTACCATGAAGCAAGCAGTGTGCTACAGCATACACAGAAAGGTGGAGAAAGTTTAAAAACAATGCCTTTAAAGAAGTCACAGATCTGGTTGTACAAAGCAAAACAAAAATATGTCATCATTCAGAAAATTATACTATTCAAGAAACCTTAAGATTACACTGTTTATTCTGCCATTAGAACCTCAGCTAATTTGAAGTCACGATGCCACTCCTCTTCATCCCTATTCAAAAAGGATATTGCTGATACACTGAAAAGCATGATAATGTAATGTCTAACCACCAACTAGTCTGTTGTAAATCTCAAGCTGCTGCCTTAGATCTTCCAATATTTCAAAATAAGAACGTTTGCGGGTGCCTGGCTGGCTCAGTCAGTGCTACGTGCAACTCCAAGTCATATAGTTTACAGGACTAAAAGTAAATACTCAGAGCAGGGACTTTCCAAGGAGTGTGATTTACTGTAAGCAAATACGTGTAAGAATCCATAGGAAGCACCCAAAATGGCAAATCACTTTGGTGCAAGTTTAGTGCAACTGCTTCTGTAAGGTACAGGAAGAGGCAGGACCCCTAAAACTCCCTAGTAAACATCTCCTGGGGTGCAAAGGCAATTTTATTTTAGCCACAGAAGACAACTCATTAGCCAACTATTGATTAAATACTTGAATCTGATCTTCTCTGTCAGCTCAGAACTCAGCACATTATGGGAGTCATGAGATAGGGACATTGAGGCACTGCTTCAGCCTGGCTCGGAGGCTCTGCTTCCTCTTCTCCTTGGGGAGGATCAAATTTGCTCATCACGCTGGTGAAACGACAGCTGGGAGGGTGGGCCAGATCAAAGTTAACATCCAGGGGCTCAAAGAATAGGATGAATCCAAGATGAACTAAAGGCACACGTAAGGTCTACACTTGTGATCCCTCCACTCCCCCTCAAAAAAGACAGAAGTATATTATTATCTTTGTAACAAGAGAGGAGTAAATGGTCCCACTCCGTGCTCGTCAAAAAAATGCCTAATTTGGGGGATGCCTTATTTGAAGAGCAATAGTGGAAAGAGGACCAATTGAAAGACGATGGCAACAGAGGCTCTGAAAACTCCACAGGAGGACTAAGCACTGGGGAGGTTCAGCACGGGAAAAGGAAACCAGGGAGATATGAAGCCCACTCTGCAAAAGCAAAGCCCACTCTGTGAAAGCTACACAAGGAGACAGTTTGGCTTGTTTTACCAAAAAGCTTTTCCGATCTTCCAAAAACGGCTGCCTGGGAAACTGGCAAGCTCTCTGTTCTGGAAGTGTTTAAGCAGGGACATCATGACCACTTTGGAAACCAGACACATTTAATACCGCTCTCTTGCCTAGCCAGGTGTCAACATTTCCATCTTCTGACTCTCCTGGGATCTGACTGTGTCCTAGAGGGGAGCTCAAGACCCATTTTCCTTACTGATTCTAACCTGCAGCATGGGGAGGGAAAGTACATTAGAATAAATAGAGGCATTTTTAAAAATCCAAATAGCAGGGCACCTGGGTGGCTTAGTCAATTAATAGTCCAACTCTTGATTCCAGCTCAGGTCACTGTCTCCTGGTTTGTGAGTTTGAGCCCCACATCAGGCAGATTCTCTCCTCTCTCTGCCCCTCCCCAGCTCACATGCTCTTTCTCTCAAAATAAATAAACAAAAATCCAAGTGACTGCTGTGACCCCAGAACACCCATCAAAGCTTCCAGGTAGGCCCAGCCACTGTATTTCCACGAGTTTTATGAGCAATTCTGACAACCATCCTGGGTGAACCCCACCACTCTAGAGTTCCAGCCAGGAGCCCCAGTCCACTTCCACAGCTACAACCAGTTTTGTGTTCATTTTCTCCAGCCCAGATCTCCCTCCTGACCCTCAGTTCGACATGGCCAACATCCTACTGCAATGCCATACCCGCTGCCCAAAGAACCTTTCCAAAGTGGGGAAATATCTCAAAGGTTGCAGGGCCAGACATTCAGGAAGTGCCTCCTTGACCTGCTCCAGGTTTGAGGACCAAATTTATGCCTGCCATCAAACACAAACACCTGTTGGGAGCCCAGATTCCATCCCTTAGCCCAAAATCTAGTGCCCATCTGCGTGAGGTCCAGCCACTTTCCAAGGTACAGGTCTCATTCCTTCTACACAAAGCCTGGTACCAGGGCAGCCACAGCACATCATCAGGAGTTTTCCTCTGCACTTTCTATGTCATGGTCAGCCATATGCATTTCCTACCTTGGGTACCTCACACAGGACTCTTAAAATTGGACTGATTTCTCATGTACTGTTTAATACTCCTAAAAGGACCTAAAAACAACCCCACGAATAAAACAAATATGGGCTTCATTTATTTTTTAAGTTATTTATTGAGAGAGTGAGAGAGAGAGAGAGAAAGAATGAGCGGGGGTGTGGCAGAGAAAGGGGGAGAAAGAATCCTAAGCAGGCTCCACACTCAGAACAGAGCCCGATGTGGGGCTCGATGCTACAATCCTGAGATCCTGACCTGAGCCAGAATTAAGAGTCACCCCCTTAACCCACTGAGCCACCCAGGCACCCCGGATTTCGTTTACTGTTGATTAGTGATAAATCACATGTGGATGAATCACATGACATTGCATTGGGCAAAAGCTGTCAGCTACAGAAAGAGTATATACTCCAGATTTCATTGATATGAAGCACACAGCCTGCTTCAGATCCTCTGTTCCCCTCTCCTTCTGCCCCTCCCCCACTTGCATTCGCACTCTTAAAAAATAAAGAAATAAACTTTTAAACTAAAAGTACAGTGGTTCTAGCGGAGAGGTGAAAATATTACTGATTAGGAATGATTACAAAAATGCTCACTTCAGCAGCACATACACTGGGCGGGGGGGGGGGGGAGGGGGGGGAGGAATGGACACAAAAGAACCTTCTGGGGTACCAGAAACATACTGTATTTTGAGCTGGAAATAGCTGGTAGTTGGGAGGGGCAAGAGGGGAGGGAAACTGAGGGGAAGAGACACGCATTAAGCTGTACAATTAAGATTTATACATTTTACTTTATACTAGTCATGCCTCGATTTTCAAAATTCAAATACCTACACAAATAAAGATGAGGATTCTGTGTCTGAAGATAAACCACACTCCATTCTTAACCTCAGGAACAAAATATCTTTTGTTTTGGGTTTTTGTTGTTGTTGTTTTTGGTAAAAGATGACAGAAGGCTAGTAACAAAAAGTTTTACTTAATAAAACAACACAACTAAAGAACACAAAAACTTTCAAAATGGCAATATTTAAAAAAAAAAATTTTTGGGGCGCCTGGGTGGCGCAGTCGGTTAAGCGTCCGACTTCAGCCAGGTCACGATCTCGCGGTCCGTGAGTTCGAGCCCCGCGTCAGGCACTGGGCTGATGGCTCGGAGCCTGGAGCCTGTTTCCGATTCTGCGTCTCCCTCTCTCTCTGACCCTCCCCCGTTCATGCTCTGTCTCTCTCTGTCCCAAAAATAAATAAAAAACGTTGAAAAAAAAATTTAAAAAAAAAAAAAAAATTTTTTTTTAATGTTTATTTTTGAGAGAGAGAGCACAAACAGGGGAAGGGCAGAGAGAGGGAGAGAGAGAGAGGATCCGAAGCAGGCTGCAGGCTCTGAGCTGTCAGCACAGAGCCCGACGTGGGGCTCGAATCTACAAACCGTGAGATCATGACCTGAGCCTAAGTCAGATGCTTAACTCACTGAGCCACCCAGGTGCCTCAATAAACATTTTTTAAAAAGGATAAATTCATCTGTAATACACCGTCCTGTAAATGGTGGGTAACAATACCTATCTCACAGGGTTACTGTGATAGTTGACTGAGGAGATCACATAATAAAGCACTTAATACAGTACCTATTCATCAATACGGTCCATACTCATCACTCTTGATTTGCCATAATTATCTGTCCATCTCCTTCAATCCCTTTCAGCCCATCCCTCAAAAATTCTCAGCCCAGCAGGCATTTAGTATCGGCAAAATAAACTCAGAGGCTCTCTCCGAGCATGCAAACCATCAACAATTCCCACCTGATTCCGCAAGAAAATACAAAGCTGTTGAGGCTGTGTTTCTGACGCCAGTGTCTGTACAAACCTCGGGGCATACCAAGGTGTACTGGAGTTCAGGTAAATATGGTATATATACCGGAGGCGGTCTCACTTAAAACCTCAAAGAAAACGTAGGTGTTTTTAAGCAGACGTTAAGAAGGCTGCGACGTTCGCCAAGGCAGCACAAAGCACTGCTGAGAAGTCTTCGGCGCCCAGCCGCGGGCACTGAAGTGTGGTTCGCTGGCCCTCATTCTCCCTGACCCACCCACGTCCTCTCCTGCTCTCCCCACCTTCATTTCAGGAACAGTTTTCACAGCTCGGGCACCAGGAATTTAGAATATTCCTGCTCTCTACCTTATAAAACTCTAATCAAGGTACTCCTGGCTTCTTAATGCAATTTTAACTGATGATGGCTTGGGCTGTTTCCTTGAATTGTCAACACCACTCTGTCTGGCTTACTAACCCAGTAAAACAAAATATTTATTTTCAGCAAGTCGACACGCAAAAATCGAAAGAACAGGAAACTACAGTTAAGACAAACAAAATACCACAGTAAGATTAACAAACGATATGCACTTTTAAGGATGCTCTTAAGAAGTCGCCATTGTATGAAAGTGTATTTTGGACACAACCATATGCATGCCACAACGAATGGTAACTTTATTTAAATAATTAGTCAATCAAGGGGAACAAATGAAACTCTAAGAGAAACTGAAAAATCAAACTGTCCTTTTTAGGATTAACCTGCAGGAACCTCTGGCTGTTTCTACCCAGAATAAAATTCATATGCAAATTTTTTTCATTTACAAAAGAAAAACAAGACAATTATAGGAGGAAAAAAAAAAACAACACAGAAGCCAAATGAGATTTATCCTATCACCCAGAGAAGTAAACCCTTTGGGGTTTTCTTTTTCCCCTCTCTATTCTTGCATTTAACCTATAAATGCCTTTTTTTTTTTTTTTTAATGTTTATTTTATTCTTGAGAGACAGAGAGTGACAGAGCACAAGCTGGGGAGGTGAAGAGTGAGAGGGAGACACAGAATCCAAAGCAGGCTCCAACTCTAAGCTGTCAGCACAGAGCCTGACATGGGACTCGAACTCACGAACCGTGACCTGAGCCAAAGTCAGATGTTCAACCGACTGACCCACCCAGGCACCTGTATACATGCCATTTTTAAAATCTTTTCCAATTAAAAAATGTCGTGAAGATCTGTGTATTGAATACTTTAACAACTGTTAATGTTTGTTGGTCAAAAGGTACAAAGTTTCGGTTCTGCGAGATGAGGTTAAAGAGTTAACGCACAGGCAGGATAGGATAACTATAGTTAATATCATACTGATCCCAGGAAATATCCTACAACAGATTTCAGGTTGCTGGCATCACAAAAAATAATGGTTAACTATGAAGAAATGACACATTAATTAGCTTGATGGCGATAATTCACTGTGTATATATCAAGTCATGATGTTGTAGGTCTTAAATACGTAACAATTTTTATTTAAGTGAAAATATATATAATATTTTGACATTTGAGTATTACTAGGGACTAGGCCATGACTATGCTTTTTACATGCATGACCTTCTTTGACATTCAAAACAACCTCAAGAAAGCCGTGATGACAATGATCAGTTAAGAAACTTGCCCGCACAACAATGTGAATACACTTAATGTCACTTAATTATACACTTAAAAAGTGTTAAAATGGTAAAAGTTATGTTATGTATATTTTACCATAATTTTTAAAAGAGAGAAAGAGATTCGCCCAAGGTCACACAGCTCTAAGGGGCAGCACCAGAGTCAGAATTCACAGTCTGGCTCTAGAACCTGAAGTTCTAGACACTGTAGCCTACAAATATTTTTTCTCCGATATAAATATTTTCAAATTGTTAAATGTCTGCATATTGGACAGGTTTGATGTTGGACCTTTACTCTGTTTCCAAATTTCCCACTATTAAAAACAATGCTTTGATGAGCTGCCTTAGAACAGATTTTTCATACATCCTTGGGTTTTGGGGGTTTGATTTTGTGGTTTTTGTTTTGTTTGTTTTTTAATTTAAGGGTACGCTTTTAGAGGTAGAACTGGTAGGTCAGAGCAGAAAGCAAACAATTTAAATAACCAGGTGGATGAGCCATCAACCAGAGCTCATTTTGATCAGCTTACAAGGAAGCCGAATACAGTAAGTAGATGATTTGCAACAAGTAACTGTAATTCGATGGCTCTAAGTCTCAGGGTAAGAATGGGGGAGGGGGGACAACACACCCGTGTGGCTCAGTTGGTTAGGTGTCCCACTTCGGCCAGGTCATGATCTCGTGGTTCATGAGTTCGAGTCCCGCGTCGGGCTCTGTGCTGACAGCTCAGAGCCTGGAGCCTGCTTCAGATTCTGTGTTTCCCTCTCTCTCTGCCCCTCTCTGCTCATGAGCGTGAGTTTGCTCACGCATGTGCTCTCTCTCTCTCAAAAATAAACATTGTAAAAAAAAAAAAATCAATAAACATTAAAAAAATATTTTAAAAAAAGGAGAATCACTAGAAATTCAGAGAGTCACAAAGGAGGCTATCCATGACTAAAGAAATGCTGCTATTGAAGAACACATTAACTGCCCATGAAATGTCCCTTGGAGTCCCCACCCTGACAGCTGTTCAGACTCGTGGGACCCCACCTCCACAAGGGTTCCCATTTGTTCTCTACTTTGACCATCACCTGCTTTAAAGTTCTTAGTTCAAACTAGCAGGACAGTGAAGAATATGTAAGAGGCCCTAAGATTAATCAGTCGGTGATCTGATCGACATTAAATCCGCATAAGTGCAAAGCTCACCCCTCACCCCCTCTCCTACAATGGCAAGGAGACCTTTCATGTTGTATTCCGGCATAAAGTTTCTGTCAATAATGACTCATCATAGAACCTGTAACCAAGATCCATGAGAAGTAGCTCTCTTACGGATTCCTGCCAGAAGGAAATAAACGTTTGGAGAAACAACTAAACCATAATAGCAAATGGTTTTAGGATCTTACTGAAAAGAAGAGTTACATAAAAGTTCCTTTAAGAGACGTGGGGAAAACATGAAGAAACTGATATTATCAGCCTAAAGCCAGTCCAACAGGTCTCTTGGAAACCACAAACTAAACCTAGGCAGCTTGAGGAAGGCTATAAGAAAACCGAACCGAACCCCCCACCCCCCCTTTGCCCAAAGGGAGCACTCCCCAGGTTATTCCAAAAAGATGCCATCAGGATTTATGCCATTCTTCATTCCCTTCTACTTGATCACTTTGAGACAGAAAGAGGACTGAAGAAGTTTTCAGTACAGCATGGACACTAAAGTTAATAATACTGCAGCATATATTTGAAAGTGGCTCAGAGAGGAGCAGTTAAGGTAGTTAAGTTCTCCTGACAAGAAAAAAAACAAGGTACTGCCATTTGATGATCATTTTGCAACATATACAAATAATGAATCATTACCGGTCTACAACTGAAACTTACACACATCAGTTACACCTCAAATATGTTTTTTAGTTTAAAAAGACAGTTTCAAATAAATTATAGAAAATTTAAACACCACAAAAAAATGTTATTATCTACTCAAAAGTCTCCCCTGCCCCACCAAGCCATTCTTCCTGCACCTTCAGGTGAGCACAGATGACCAAAGAAATACAGTTTAGGAATTTCTTTTTTATAGTCTTTCTTTGCGATTTTAGGTGAAGATATGCAACCATATATCCAGTTAAGTGGAATTTTACACAAATCACTGAAGTTACCAACCATTAACACATAATAAATATTATCTTCTGTATTCCAACTTGTCCCCAAACCACAAGTTTCCACAGGTCCATTACAGTTTCAAGAAAATATTAGCATACAAGTTAAAAAGAAATAATTAAATCCTCAAGCTTCCCAATTCAAAGATGGAACTGAAGTACTAACCCAATGAACATGAAGATACACATTCCCTTCCCTGTGACTAAGCGATTCCACTCCTGGGGATTACAACCTACAGAAAAGTTTCCCATACACGTGAAAGGAGGCACGTAAAGAAGTGTATTGCAATGTCATTTGTAATAGAGAAAAATGGGAGGAAATAGTAATTAAATGTACATCAACAGGAAAATGGACACACTGTAGTGTATAGCAATTAAAAAGAATGAACTAGAGTAGCAAGAATCTCAAAAACAAAGCTAACAATAGACGTTGAGCTACAGAAGAAAACAGGCAATAGGACACTACAGCCAGAAGTTTAAAAAAAAAAACACGTAAAGTAACACTCAACTATTGATGATTAATATTTACATAGACACCAGTAATTAAAGTATTAAATACATGGACAGCAATGATAAACAACTGGAGAGAAAGGGAAGGGGAGCAAACATGGAGCTAGGAATACCCAGGGGCTTCAACTACATCTGCAATGTGTTATCTTTAAAGTTGGATGATCGGGGCACCTGGGTGGCTCAGTCGGTTAAGCGTCCGACTTCGGCTCAGGTCATGATCTCGCGGTCCGTAAGTTCGAGCCCCGCATCAGGCTCTGTGCTGACAGCTCAGAGCCTGGAGCATGTTTCAGATTCTGTGTCTCCCTCTCTCTCTGCCCCTCCCCTATTCATGCTCTGTCTCTCCCTGTCTCAAAAATAAATAAAATATTAAAAAAAAAAAATTTAAAGTTGGATGATCAGCGGGGGCACCTGGGTGGCTCAGGTCATGATCTCACAGTTTGAGCCCCGTGTCGGGCTCTGTGCTGACAGCTCAGAGCCTGGAGCCTGCTTCGGATTCTCTGTGTGTGTGTGTGTGTGTGTGTGTGTGTGTGTGTGTGTCTGCCCCTTCCCCACTCATGCTCTGTCTCTTTCTGTCTCAAAAATAAACATTAAAAAAAAAAATTTTAGGTTGGACGATCAGCTATAAAGGCATTCATATACTTTTACATAATCACTGTATTCTGAATAACTGTATTGTGAATTACTGTACTATGAATTACTATATTCTGCATGACTTTAGTTTTTTTTAAGTTTATTTATTTACTTTGAGAGAGATAAAGAGAGTTGGAGAAGGGCAGAGAGAGAGGGAAAGAGAGAATCCCAAGCAAGCTCCTACTTACTATCAGCATTGCTGAGCCCTGGCATGGGACTAAAATCCATGAACCATGAGATCATGATTTTAAGATCTATCCCAATCTCACAGATACACTTTGTAGTGTTTCTAGAAAGTCACCACTCGGGGCGCCTGGGTGGCGCAGTCGGTTAAGCGTCCGACTTCAGCCAGGTCACGATCTCGCGGTCTGTGAGTTCGAGCCCCGCGTCAGGCTCTGGGCTGATGGCTCGGAGCCTGGAGCCTGTTTCAGATTCTGTGTCTCCCTCTCTCTCTGCCCCTCCCCCGTTCATGCTCTGTCTCTCTCTGTCCCAAAAATAAATAAAAAAAAAAAAAAAAAGAAAGTCACCACTCATTCTGTGTACCTATCCCTGGAGACCACCCCATTAGAGACACATGCCATTTCTGAAAATTCATGTTTTTGAGGCAATCTAAACCTTTTCCAAACACACATCAGTGCTTCTTCTACAGAAAAATAAGTTGCACACCCAGTCACTGGCTGAACTTCTACCCTTCCAAAACCCAAATCCAAGTGTCTACAACCTCCAAGAAGTACTCCTAATTAGGTCTGCCCTTTTCTATTCAGCCTCTTGGTGCCACTCACTCAACAAGAGTTGTACAAAACCAATAAATCAAGGGTACTATTATATTTATTTTAAATGTCTCATGGGGCGCCTGGATGGCGCAGTCGGTTAAGCGTCCGACTTCAGCCAGGTCACGATCTCGCGGTCCGTGAGTTCGAGCCCCGCGTCAGGCTCTGGGCTGATGGCTCGGAGCCTGGAGCCTGTTTCCGATTCTGTGTCTCCCTCTCTCTCTGCCCCTCCCCCGTTCATGGTCTGTCTCTCTCTGTCCCAAAAATAAATAAAAAACGTTGAAAAAAAAAAATTTAAAAAAAAATAAATGTCTCTTAAATGTATTTAATCTCTTCTGAGTTGTTCTGTGCTCATTTATTACAGCTGTTACCATTCACAAACTGCATATTATATGTTGGTCTCCTCATATAATCCCAGAGAGTTCCTTATAAGGAAGGGAGAGTCTTTTATAATAACCCAATTGTATGTAGTACTAAACCCTGTGCATGGTCCGTGCTCAACAATACGTACTGCAAACATCTGAGCAATCTCAGTGTGCCAATAAGGATGTGAATGACTCAATTTTTGGAACTCACCCAGATCCTTTACATTTTCTTTCTGAGAATATATAGCAATATAGAACCAGCCTCTAGAACTTCATTTTCCACTCCTTGAAACAAATCTCCAAAGCTTATTAATCGCAGACTGCTCTTTAAATCACAACAAACCAGACAGAAATCCCCAATTTCTTACAAGTTGTGACATTCATTACAACCACTATCATTTACACCTGTGTAGTGCATATATATGCACTTTGTTAGATGATAATGTACACAACCGGTATGAAAACAAGAATGCTAGAAATTCAAAAGGTAACGTCAATGTACAATATATGCAAATCTATACATACATTTGTAGGGATTTCACAGTAAATCTTGATATGCAAGGAGACACTGCCTTATCTGGTTCCCATCCCCCTCTCCTATTCCACTACTTGAAACAAGTCTACCCAGGCTTAATTTAACCATAAGCCTATGACTTCCCTTCCCATTGTCCCCCCCAACCCCCGGCCCAAGCTCCAAGCACTAAGCACTGACTTTTGCTAATGTGGCACAGTCACCCCAACGAGACTGCTGCTTTCCCTATTCTTCATCGATTTCTTAAAGCATGGGTTCTTACACCAGACTGCCCATTTTCTAACCCTAGTTCCTCTGTTTACCAGCTACTGTGACCCTCTCTGTGCCTCTTCTCTACAAAGAGAATATCCACGCCTACCTCACTGGGTTAGTGTGAGGAGGAAATGAACCAATAAATGGACAATGCATTGAGCCATCGTTGTTATCAACAGTAAGAGTATCCCTTCCACGTGCATCAACAATGGTCTCTTTATAGCTGAAAAGAAAAACTGGACTGTCTACTCCACTACTCACAACACTTCGCTTCTGACACCAGAGATGGCGGGGCTTCCCCTCACACCAAGCAAGCAATTCTTAGGTTCTCTGCAGACACCCACCCGGTGTCCGTCCTACAATTCAACTCCATTCTGACACCATCCACCTGGGGTTAGCATAGATACCACAAGTGAATTTAAGAGCTTAGTCCCACAAGACACCTTCTACACACACACTTCACGTGCAATCGCAAATCCAGATAGTTATCTATGCTTATAACTGACCAGGCATAAATCAGGGATTCCCATGACGCCCTTCTCAGGTTCATCCATTTGCTAGGATGGCCCACAGAACTCAGGTAAGTACTCTAATCACTATTACCTGTTTTTTTACAAAGGCTACAATTCATGAACAGCCAAGAGATACACAAGAGGAGGTAGGTGGGAAGGGGCCCAGAGCTTTCACGACCTCCCCACAAGTGCCACTCCCCCTTCACCTCCCATGTTCACCAACCCAGAAGCTCTTCCAAATTCCTTCCATTATATATACTACACGTCACAATATCACAATGGCTCTTTATGACTTTCTACTAGACTGCATGCTCTGGAGGTGGGATATTGGCCTTCCTTCTCTTTAAATCCCAGGGCCAAGCACAACACCAGCTATAAAGCAGGCACCCAATAAATGTTTGTTGAGACCACGGAAGCAGGAAAGTAATCTCTCTGCTACAGCATAAACCATACAGTAGTTGCAGATAGTTCAGAAAAAAGTAGGAGGGGGCTAGGGAAAATAACCGGAACCACCCACATCCCCACACAAATTCTAGAGCACCCACTGCACTGTCGGAACTTCCAAAGGATCTCAAAAGTTTACTTCCGGGCGCCTGGTGCCTCAAGCCGGTTGAGTGTCAGATTCTTGATTTTGGCTCAGGTCAAGATCCCAGGGACGTGGGATGGAGCCCGCGTTGGGCTCTGTGCTAAGCATGCAGCCTCTTTCTCTCCCTCTGCCCCTTTCGGCAGGCTCATGAGCTCTTTACAGGCTTTATTTCCCCCTCCCCCCAAAAAAGGGGGGGGGGGCGCGCCTGGCTGGCTCAGTGGAAAGAGCTTGAGCCCCATGTTGGGTGTAGAGATTACTTAAATAAAAATAAAATTAAAAGGAAAAAATAAAGACTTCTCCTTAGTAAACATTTCCACAGATCAACAGGATTGTGTGCTTCTACATTTTGGGAAGGAAAACAGAAAAACGTGGATTTTATGGAAGATCCAAAGTAAGGCTCTACAAACCAGTATTGAGCTAAATATAAATTGTAATCAGCATATTTCCTGAAAACCACTTTAGTTTGTTTTTTTTTTTAATCGATCTAAGGACACTGCATTAGAATATTAATTATTAGGTATCCATTGATGTCAAGCCTGAGGAATACAATCCAGTGATACCACACTCAGACAGTATATTTCATATTCAAAGAGGTTTCAAAAATACAACCAGATAGTCCCCAGTTTTCTCAAGTTTCTTATCAAAAATAATAAACAGAGATTAAGAAAGGGATTTCGACCTGATAGAAAAAAAAGAAAACTATCAAGATAAAAACACTTCTATCGAAACTTCTTGAATTTATTTCCTAACATCTTTTTGTCATTAATTTTGAGCTATTTGGGGGGCGGCAGGGGGGGGGGGGGGGGGGGGGTTGGGTCACATCCACATTCTGGTCATCAAAGGCTTTATTCTAAGAAAGTTAATAATACACTGAAATGGTCTAAGAAGTTTGCTTTCACAGTCCATATCCACATCAGGATTTATTTTTCTCTTGTTCCTTCAAATAAATCTTAACCACTTCCAATTCAAGGATGATGACCTCATGCTTCCGATCTCTCTTGCAGGGACCTCTGTCTTGAGCTTCAGAATCCTGATTCTCGTAGCCAGCTGGGTGCTACACAAACGCTCTGTAAATGTGCCTGAAATTGAACTATCCCACCACCTGGCTAGACCTGCCTCTCTTCCTCCTGTGTTCTCCAGTTCCCCATCGGCAGGGCCATCCTCTCAGCTGTCCCCTCCCCCCCCCACACACACACCTTTTTCCTCCTCTCTCCCCCCGCTTGGTTAATCAGTCAATCTCAGGAATCAGTCAACCTCAGAAATCCGCACCTCTCCCACTGCAATTGCCCCATTTCAAGCCCTAATGACCGTCACCCAGGTTACCGCAATGGCCTCCCGAACAATACCCCTGCTTCTCTCTAAACTCTTCCATAAACTGCTCTCAGCTCCCAAATTCTAGATCTGACCCCGTTACTTCTCCCTAAGTGGCTCCTCCCCACCCAGGAGATGCAATCCAAAGTCCTCAGCCTGACAAACAAGGCCCCTTTAGAGCCGGCTTCCTTCCCCAGTCGTTCACCACACCCACCACACCCGCAGGTGTGTCCTTCCCCGACAGCTCCACCCAGAAGGCCACCTGGTCCCCCAGACACACCACAGAGCTCCCCTTCTGCTTCTGTGCCTCCGGCTTTCTCTCCACACAACAGCACTTGCACACGCATATCCACCTGCTTGGTCGGTGCCCATCGGCCACGACTCAAACTTCTAGTCACCCCCACCCCCCAACCCCGTATCAGGTACAAGTTTACCAGACTTAACCCTGCCCGCCTTCTCCAAGAGGACCCACCCGCTTTCTAAGCAGTCCTCCACCACTTCCGGTCCAAACACCACCCCTTCCGCTGCAAAGGCAGCCATTTCCTTGAGGGAACCCTAGTGCCTCACCTGTATCCCCATCCGCCTTCTTTCTACTCAGGTCGCTCATCTAAAAATGATGCCAACACACCAACGACTCCCTCTCCCCATGGACTCATTTTAGGGCACTCTCCTTTGTAAGAGCGAGCAGTTTGCACCCACTTTTCCTGTCTCTTCCATAGCTGTTCAGTCCTCCTCCCTCTGCAGTCCGACTGCCTCTCCAGTTTTCTGAAGAGGCTCTCCTCAAGGCCTCCAGAGGCTCCTACTGGCTCAACTTCAGTCCCTGGCCTTTCTGCGTGCTGCACTTGCCCTACTGACCACGTGCCTGTTCTTGAGGCGGCCCATCCCTGGACTCCCACAACACCATTCTCCTGGCTTTCTTCACCTCTCGAGTCACTCACTTTGGTTATCTCTGGAGACACACCCTTCTTCTCTGCCTACCCTTTAAATGCAAGGAGCACCTGGAACACTCAGTTGGTTGAACATAGGACTTTGGCTCAGGTCGTGATCTCACCGTTGGTGGGTTTGAGCCCTGTCTGCGGCTCACCACTGGTAGTGGCAGCCTGCTTGGGATTCCCCCACCCCCACCCGCCCTCTCTCTCTCCGCCCCTCCCCCACTTGCATGCTCTCTCAAAATAAAGAAACTTATAAGCAAACTTATGAATGAATGCATGCATGCTGGTGTATCCTCCTTGCTTGGGTCCCCCTCCTCCCATGGCTTCAACAAATCCCAGAGCTCTCTCCCCAGATCAGCTATACCTCCAAGAAGCTCAGGGAACACTGACACCCTACCGACAGCTCAAAAAAAATACACCCAGATTCATTCATTCGTTATTTATTGACTGCCTGGAGTCAATACACGGTCTGAACTTATCCTCCCTCCCCAATCTCCTCTTTCTTCCATATTCCCTTAATTGGCAAGTGATGACATCACCTTCCCAGTCACCCAAGCCAAGAAACCACAACTCATCCCTGTCCTCGTTCTCACCACCCCCCAGTACCCACATCCAGACCTACCCCATCCCAATTCACCAATATCTGCAACCTGGCCCCTCTTCCGCTTCATCCCCACTCTCACTGCCTTCCTTCCACCTCAGTAACTGGGCAGCCACGGAGGCCTAGCTAGAAGTCACTCCTGCAAGCCCCGATAGCCACAAAGAACAGGTCAGTACTTTGCACGGCTTTTTAGCTTCATGTGTCTACCTTTTGGGGGGGACATAAATTATGCAGCTGGGGAAATCCACTCCTTCACACTTCAGCCCACATTTCCTTTTCTGATCACTAGAATTGTTAAAATCAATCACTGCCTAAATGAATGTAATGCCTATATGCAAACTCAGAGATACTTCAAATAATGTTTAATAACTGTAACATTAAGGGTCTGGAGTCCTGATACTCTGCTTGCCACAAAATGGTAATGCAACATTTTAGTTCACCTAAACCATTTTGACAACACTCATTTTCATAGAGCCTACATTTCAAATTAAAAAGAACACAAATGTGAGCAGCTACTAAATCTGCCATCTCTTTGTATTATCGTATCACACATTTTCCAAATCTAAAATGCACCACAGGGGCAGCAGGGTGGCTCAGTTAGTTAAGCCTCAGACTTCGGCTCAGGTCATGATCTCATGGTTCGAGAGTTCGAGCCCCGCATCGGGCTCTGTGCTGACAGCTCAGAGCCTGGAACTTGCTTCAGATTCTGTGTCCCTCTCCCCCTGCCCCTCCCCTGCTCACGCTCAGTTTCTCTGTTTCTCAAAAATAAACAAAACATTGAAAAAAAATTTTTAATAAATAAGTAAATAAATAAAATGCACCACAGAATTTCAGGGACACTACAATGTGCTTAATGAAAAAAATGGGAGTTGCTACAAAAATAATTTTTTTTGTGATTTCCATTCCTAAAAACAAAGCTTCCTATAATTATGTGTTTAAGTATGTTCCTTCTAGCTAATTGCAGAAAACCAGACTCTTCACATTAAAAGGAACCATTCCACTCAGGCCATTCCTTTAGAGTTAGTTATGTCTTTCTAAATTATCAATAATCCCTCAAATGTTTAAAAGTCAAATTTTAAAGAAATATCTTTCCCTATGGGGTCTTGCTGAAATATCTCCTGAAGTCTGTATGAAATTAGAAACAGATGAAAATTCTAAATAAATTGCTCAGATTGAAAATAATTCTTCTTGGGAATGACAATGTCTCAATTATGAATCAGGTTAATCATCACATTCACGAATCATTCAATATGGCCTCTATAAAGCAAAGATCCCTAGCCCTCAAGAGTTTTCATTCTTGTCAGGAAGGCGATACTTAAATATGCCTGTAGCAATCAGAGGACAAGACATTGTTGTAAGAAATGAGCCTTGAACTGGATATCCATGGATCAGTGAATGGAGAAGCTGAGTAAAGCACTCTACACAGGGTGTGGGCAAGGGGATAGAAGCCTCTGGAAGCCTCATATTTGGATATATTGTATTAGGCAAAAGACTCTGAGGTTTTATAATAGAATTTAAAAGAAACTGATTTGGAACATTTACCTGGCAAGGGTCAATGCAGACCAACTGGAATACAAGAGACACTGGAAACAAAAGACAACATTTAATCTTCCAAAGGAAATGAATACACTTCCCTCACTCCCAAATGTGAATGCACACCTGCCTGTAAGCACTCGTCCTTCAGTAAGCACGGGGGCTAAATTACCCACACTACCCTAGCATTCTCTGTAAGCACAAGACTCTCCTACATTCATCCTGCCCAGTTGCTTTCTGGTGGGCTCCTTCTTAAATAGTTCTTGACATCATGTTTACAACTCCTGCAATAATTAAGGCTTTCCTTTGGCTTGCATGAAACCCATTCTTGTTGGAACTATATAGGGATGAATTCAATAAACCACCAGGACCCCCTTGATTTCTTACCCAAGACATTCCCTCTTTAGGAAAAGGAATAATTCATATTCTACTCATATTCCACATATTCTACTCATTTCTCAAACACCCATGACTAACCAATTCACTTAAGTTCAACCCCACCCAACCAGATATGACCTAATACAGCTATTTCCTAACTAATTCATTTGGCATCGCAATACATTTCATGGAATCCCTTTCAAGCCCTTTATCACCGTTACTTTCCCTCCAATCAAGAATTCAGCTCTAGAATAAATCAGCCATTAAATTCCAAAGCTACTTCTTTGGAACAAAGTAGAGGCCTAGGACCCAGGTCTCCACATCCCCAGCCCAATATATGTTCCGTTTCGCCTAAATGGCTCACTTTCACATGATACAGAATCTATTACCATTATTTATTTTAGGATTACTCCCCTTGAAAAAAAAAAAAAGAAACATGTTTCACTGCTTTCAACCAACTTATTTTTCTTGATTAGGATTCTGACACAAATCTGACCAAATGAAAACCACGCGGTCAATTAACGAATAATGACAGGGCACCTGGCTGGCTCACTCAAAGGAGCATGTGACTCGATTTCAGCACTCGGGGAGTTGGAGCCCCACATTGGGTGTAGACATTACTTAAAAATAAAATCTTTAAAAAATAAATAAAAACAAATAACAATAGACCCCACTTGGTGCCCTGTGCCAAGTACCACACTAGCAATGAACATCTAGTGGTGAACAAGACAGAAATGGCCTGCCCTCATGAAGCTCACAGACAGGATAATCTGGAAGGCCTAAAACTAAATTTACTCAAAGCCCCTGATGCATTCAATCAATAATAAGAATGGGATATTGTCTTTCTCCAAAGCATCAGAGTGCTTCATAAACACAATTCATTCATAAGGTAATTTAAACTTGCTGCTTAGATATAAAATGCTCAGGTCATCCAGGGTGCCTGGATGGCTCAGTTGGTTGAGAGTGGGACGCTTGATTTCGGCTCAGGTCATGACCCCAGGGTCATGGGATCGAACTCCACATCAGGTTTCATGCTGAACATGGAGCCTACTTGGGATTCTCTTTCTCCCTCTGCCCCTCGCCCCTCTCCCCAGCTCATGCTTTCTATCCAAAAATATTACCAAAAAAAAAAAAAAAAAAAAAAGTTCAGGTCCCCCAATACAAATCACCATTTTGCAGATAAAAAGAGACATACTTGGGGGCGCCTGGGTGGCTCAGTTAAGCAACCAACTTCAACTCAGGTCATGATCTCGCAGTTGTGAGTTCAAGCCCCGCATCAGGCTCAGAGCCTGTAGCCTGCTCAGATTCTGTGTCTCCCTCTCTCTCTGTCCCTCCCCTGCTCACACACTGTCTCTCTGTCGCTCTCTCAAAAATAAACAAACATTAAAAAATTTTTAATGAAAATCAAAATTAACAAAATATACATGAATGAGATGGGGGAATAAATTCATTTTTCAATAACCATTTATCAAGTATCACCTCCAATACTACCATAGGTTGAGAATTTAAAATCAATTTATAAGACACAATATATGTTAAGAAAACAATTTTATACTAGTCTCTAAACACTAATATTTGCAATTATGTAACAATTCATAACTTGGGAGTACTTTCACACACATTATCTTATATAACCCCTCTAGAATATGTTTTAAAGATTAACAAGCTGATACTCAAAAAGTTAAGGAACCTCTTCAAAGCTCCCAGAGCTAGTGAATGACAGATTCAAAATCAAGATGATTTCCCAATTCTAGATCCCTAGACTTTCCCATCATATCACACTATCTTAGAGCTCCTATGAAATTGTTTTTAATGAATAATGCTAATACTACTAGAAATAATAGTCAACATTTATTGAATATGTACTCACATGCTGGATAATGTCCCAAGTCTTTTATATTAACAAGAGAATATTTACGTAGGAGTATCAGTAAAATTTACGGTTCAGCTAAATTTACAATGGAAGTGATTAAAAATATTCACAATGGCATTCAGAATATAAAGCCAGCTTTAGACAACCAATTTATTGTAAGAAACACAACCAAAGGAAGGGGAGGCTGGGGACAGAGAGGGAATGGCAAACCCCAAGAGGCTCACATGGTCTGAAGGAAGAGGTTTCCCACCAGATTCCAAAACCCATGCCAGTTTTATAGAGCATAAATGAACTCTGAAGAGTTAGCCAAACAGATCACGTGACTCACTGAGCTTCTTTAATGCCTGTGTTCAAACTGTGCACAAGCGAAGCTTACTTCCGAACTGTGGATGTGTCCAGCAATGCTCAAACACTGAGTGGGAGACCAGAGGGCTGGGAGCCCAGCCACAGCGCGTGGAAATGGATTCAAAGGACAGCAACACATCCCCTTTGCCGTGAGGTACTCAGTTCACATAAATTACCCCATTCAATTTGATCTCATGAAAACCAGAAACAAGACAGTGACTAAGTCCCTAAACAATGAGCACAAGGCAATTTACACCTTCTGGAGGAAAAAGGGAAGCCCCCCAGGAAGAAGCAAAAATCTGTCACCAGGTCAAGCCAGTAGCCTCCAGCAGAAAACTGCAGCCAGAATCCTGCAGCCAGAGGCAGATAAGAGAGGGAGAACAAAAGGAAGTTGAAAGAAAAGAGGAGAAAAAGAAAAAAACTTCAGTGTGTTAAGGTATACACCAACTCTTGAGCAAAAGAACCACATTTTCCTATGTCCGATCTCTCTTTCCACTGGGGTGGCTAACTTTAAGGGGAAAAAAGACTTTAGTAAAGACTTTGATAGGTGGCCTCAGGCTTGGTCAGGAGACAACAACTCCTTTACCAGAAAACAAAAGCACTACAGTGAGACTGAAAGTGGTTTCAAAAAGAAAAAAAAAAAAATTTTTTTTTAAGCCTCCAGCAATGACTAAAGCTTCCTCCTGATCAAGGACATTGAGATTCCCAATTTCTTTTGGTCAATAAATCCAAAGTGATGCACCTAATTACCTTTCATTCTTTGGCTTCAACTCTCCCAGGCACGGCCAGTTCTCCATTCAGCCCAAAACTCAAATGAAATACATGACCAAATGTGGAAGAACCTTTTAAAAATAAAAGGTAATTTTTTTTTTAATTGCTAATACTTATTACTGTTTATATGTGCCAGGCATGCTGCTACTTTACAGATGAGGAAATCGAGGCTCAAAGAGGTGCAAGGACTTGCCCAAGATAATGGTGGGCAGATTTAAACCTAGGCTGCCTTACACAGCTGCTTATTATTAATCAAGGACACACATCCTTTTAGCCCATAACAAAATCCAGTTCCCCCTCTCTTTTTTTTTTTTTTTTTTTTTTTTTAATAGCCCTCACCAGAAAAGATCAAGATCCACTGTTAATTAAAACTGTTCAGGGGTGTCTGGGTGACTGACTCAGTCAGTTAAGCATCCCACTTCGGCTCAGGTCATGATCTCACTATGAGTTCAAGCCTATGAGTTCAAGCCCCACGTCTGACTCTGTGTTGACAGCTCGGAGCCTGGAGCCTGGAGCCTGATTCGGATTCTGTGTCTCCCTCTCTCTCTGCCCCTCCCCTGCTCTCACTCTCTCTCTCAAAAATAAACATTAAAAATAAAATTTAAAAAAACTGTTCAGAAGTACCTCCAGTGTGAATGAATTTTACGCTGATTTGCTGATTTGGGTGCTATATTTGCCTTTTTGAAAGGTATTACTTTCCCCTACATAACCTACCTCCAGTCCCCTGCACCAAATGGCAGGAATAATTGCACTCTGGGTACAGTTCATAGAGCAAATTTCTCTAGCACAGACCAGCAGGACAGCCAAGAATCAAACCCCACACCTCAGCACAGTACATCACCACCACACTCCTTCCCCCCCACCCCCACCCCCAGGGCACCACGTGGGCCTGGTCATTAGAGAAAGCAAGAAAGCAATTTTCAAACTTCAGAAAGATCTGAAAGGGCAGTGACTCTCCCCCAAAGGAAAACTGGCAAGAAAAAGCTATCCACGAGCCTGTTTAAACAAACAGAAACAGACCTTAAATGGACAAAAGTAATATTATTGTTTCTTTAAACCACCTACATAATATTTACATTTTCCCATAGCTGGGAAATCATGGACTACAGTCAAATACCTCTGAATTCACCTCCGCAGTGCCATTAAAACCTGGATCTGGTGAAGGTCTAAACCAATAAAACTTCTGTTGGTTTAATTTCTCATTTCCAAGTTCCACTGAAATTAAAGTCCAAATAAATCAACTGAATGTTAATTCTCTTGGAAAGCTCCATTAACTATAAAACACGATGGAATGTTAAACATTTTTAGTACTGCTATTTTTTCCCTATGTAATGCATACAGCTTTTTTATATTTTCATAAAAGTGTTTGGTTTTTGTTTGGCTGCTCAAGAACTGTATCAACTACACATAAATTTCTAGGACTTCACTGGCGAAGTATCAAAAAAATATTCCTCGAAACAAGCATTTGTAGGAAATTTTCAGAGTAAACTTGTTTGAGTTGCCTAAGAATATGAGGATTAAGGCGGCTTCATAATCCATCTAAAGTCAGAAATAATTCTTTCCGTCTCTTTAAAAGATTCACTTAATTAAAATATTATGAATGAAGAAAAAATTAAATGAGGACAAACTACGGGTTCATCAGATTATAAGAGATTAAGCCAAAATTTTCATCACAGGCAAGCCTTAAGATAGAAGGATGCCCGATTCTATCTAACTGCAATGTTTCAACAAAAGACAGTAGGCCAATAAGTAAACAGTATAAAAATTCTTTGGGGTAGGTGGGTTTTTGTTTTTTGTTTTTTGTTTTTTTTAGCAGTTTGTCCTACAATCCTTTTTTTCAATATCTGGTCTGTTTATAAAACTTAGGTTCCTCTGAATTCTCCCGGGGGCTTGGAAGACTCACACTAAATGTACTGAAATTCAAAGATAAACGGGCACCTTCAGTCACTTTTTTTTTTTTTTTTTTTAACATGCTGAGTAAAAGGCACATCGTCCAGCTCCCACCCTCTGTATTCCACAGTGTATTCACAGGACACAGATGCTTTCTTAGTAATGCCTTTCCTGTGTCATAATTATAGGAGTAAAGTGGGGTTTTTTTTTGCTTGGAGTTTCAGAGTGATGTCAGCCTGAGACAGACTCTAAAGGATTTCAAAATGCCAGAATATGTAATGTCCTTTTGGTACAAACAGAGTAAGTCAAAAAATAACCTGGAGTTTAGCTGACCACAAAAAAGGGGAACCATCTCCCCCGCTAAACATGCACACGACTCAAGAACAGAGCTCTTGGGAGATTTCCGGCCTGCCTAACAAATGGTCAAAGGCCATGAGCAATGCTCACACCAAGAGGAAGGTCTACTTAGAAGTACAGAAACATATTAAATTTACTGTTAAAGGAATGCAAGTTAAATAACAATGAGTTATTCTTTGTCCTCAGAGTCACATGCTCTACTGACTGTGCCGGCCAGGCACCCCACTTTTCCCTCTATTTTAACGACGATGCCCAGTGGAGCTAAGGGCACAATGAAACTAGTTAAAAATACAGCCTTCAGGGGCACCTAGGTGGCTCAGTCAGTTAAACATCCGACTCCGGCTCAGGTCATTATCTCACAGTTCATGGGTTCAAGTCCCCATCCGGCTCTGTGCTGACAGCTCAGAACCTGGAGCCTCCTTTGGATTCTGTGTCTCCCTCGCTCTCTGCCCCTCCCCTGTTCATGCTCTGTGTCTCTGTCTCTCTCAAAAACAAACATTTAAAAAAAACATATCTTAAAATTTTTTAAAAAATTTACCATATGATTCAGCAATGCCACTTCTGGGTATATACCTGAAAGAATTGAGATTCACCTAAGACAGATCTGTGTACCCATGTTCCTTGCAGCATTACTCACCATAGCCAAGAGTTAGACGCACCCAACTAGTCACTGACTGATTAATGGATAAACAAAATGTGGTACATACATGGAATGCAGTAGTATTCAGACCTGAAGGAAATGCTAACACATGCTACAGACAGATGAACCTTAAGGACATTACGCTGAGTGAAATAAGCCAGTCACAAAAAGACAAATATTGTAGGATTTCACTTACAGGAGATATCCAGAACAGTCAAACCCATAGAAACAGAAATAGAATGCTGACTGCCAGGAGTACGGTGGGGAGAGGGTTGCACTTTAATGGGGACAGAGTTTCAGTTTCCAAGATGAAAAAGTTCTGGCAATGGGAGACATAACAATGTAAATATACTTAACACTAGATGGCAAATTTTAGGTGTATTTTACCACAATTTTTTTAAAAGTCAGGACAAAACAATTATATGTATGTAAAAGGACAAATGAGGGGTGCCTGGCTGGCTCAGTCAGTTAAGCATGGGACTCTTGATCTTGGGGTCATAAGTTTGAGCCCTACGTTGGGTGTAGGGATTACTTAAAAAAATAAGACAAATGAAAAAAACTAGAAAACAATTCTGCAAAATAATATTCGAATTAGGATATTGACCTGAACTTAGATAATGGACCATTTTCCCCTCAAAGTATATGATGCGATTTTTACAGCACTCTTATTATCAAAAAAATTTGGGGGAGGGGGGGCAACTGGGTGGCTCAGGTGGTTAAGCATCCGACTTCGACCCAGGTCATGATCTCATGGCTGTAAGTATGAGCCCCATGTCGGGCTCTGTGCTGACAGCTCAGAGCCCAGAGCTTCCTTCACATTCTATCTGTGTCTCCCTCTCTCTCCACCCCTCCCCCACTCGTTCTTTCTCTCTCTCTCAAAAATAAACAAATATTAAAAATTCTGGAAAAAAAGATTTTTAAACATACTGCTCCAGCTACCAATAAAACCTTAATATCCTTTGAGTAAAAATGCCATGCCTATGATAAAGTACTTTCTTCGCATATACGAAACAAACATGGAGCCAGATTTTGAACTAAGACCTTGCTCTTTATCATGGACGAGAAATGATGTATACAGACTACAAACTCAACTTTTTAAAAGATTTTAAGTAATCTCTACACCCAAAGTGGGGTTCAAACTTAGAGTCATACAACCCTGAGATCAAGAACCACATGCTCTATCCACCGAGCTAGCCAAGTGCCGTAAGACTCTGAACTCAACTTCTTAAGAGCAGGTTTCTATCTGTTTTGTTCATCAAAACCCTAGCACCAGTCTATCACATTGCGAACATTCCATGAACACTTGGGAATGAATGTAGAAAACTACCTTCACAATCTTAACACACACAAACATGGCCTGACCTGCATTAATTTCATGAAAAAGTTTGCTGACTGCATTCTAAACCTCTTAAATCTAGATCTTCTAAATCTATTCTTCTGGTCTCCAATTCCCAAATTCATCCTTCTTCCTGCTCTAATTATCTCACTTTCTTTAGCATCTGGAAAAAAGAACTGAGTGCTACAATATAATTAGTAAATTATTCTTAGCTGACTGAATCATGTAGCAGCAGTTAGCAATTATAGTCCATAAAATGTGTATTACTCTTGTTGTTTTAATACCCTATGAAATAATGAGCTCCATTCTCTTTAAACTCAAGGCAGGGTTGCAGTTTGAATGCCATTAGGACAGTTTTTATCCTATCAGCTCATAGGTCAGAAAAAAGGGAAGTTCCCCACACAAAAGTTTCACAACCTCAAAATGCTGGTATGCATGACCCTCGATAGGCTGAGAAGAAACTATTCCCAACAGTAAAGGGCAAGTTCCCCTTCACAAAGAAAAATCTTCTCAGGGCACCTGGCTGGCAACCCATCCATCCATGTGCAGAGGATGGAGATCGAAACCCCCGGCAAGAGTTAGCAGCTCTGCTTTAGCAGATAGCATTGCCCAGCAGAAACAGAATGTGAGCCACATACAGAATTCTAAATTTTCTAGTAGCCAAGTTAAAAAACAAACAGGTAACAATTTCATTTAACTCAGTATATCCCAAATATTCAGCATATAACCAATATTAAGCAATCATTGTTTACATTTTATATTCTCTTCCCTTGGTCTTAGAAATCAGTGTATATTTCATACCTCCAGCACCTCTAAGTTCAGGTCAGAAACATTTCAAGTGCTCAAGAGTCACATGTGGTCAGTAACTACTGTATTACAGTACAGTTTTAGAATGATGACCACTTCTATTCACAACATTTTTATGTGCATATCACATCTTAATCATTTTTTTATGGGCTCTGACATCCTTCCTATTGCATATCTGGCCCTGTCCATTAAAAAAATAACAAGTTAGGGGCGCCTGGGTGGCTCAGTCAGTTAAGTGTCCAACTCTTGATTTCAGCTCAGGTCATGATCTCATGGTTTGTGAGACTGAGCCATGAGCATGAAGCCCACTTAAGATTCTCTGCCTTTCTCTCCCTTTGCCTCTCCCTGACTCATTCTCTCTCTTTCTCAAAAAAAAAAAAAAAAAAAAAAAAAAATATATATATATATATATATATATATATGTATATATATATACACACACACATATATATATATATGTGTGTATATATATAGACATTCTAACTTTTGGGGCATCTGGGTGGCTCAAGTCAGTTAAGCATCTGACTCTTGATTTCAGCTCAGGTCATGATCTCAGGGTTCATGGGATCAAGCCCCACATCAGGCTCTGTGCTATTAGCAGAGGGATTCTCTCTCTCTCTCTTTCTTTCTGCCCCACCCCCTCTCAAAAATAAACTTTAAAAAATAATGATGATAATAACAAGTAAACAAAACCATTTCACTAGCCACTGACAGCCAAACCAGAACTATTAAGAAAAACCTGAAAAACTAACACTATTTGGGAGAGTTTGATCAACTCTGGTTAGTGTTATTAATATGAACTCTGTTTAATGCACTTCATATCCTTGAGGATGATGATGTTTCTGTTGGAACACAATCATCTACAGCTTCTGGACAGATGTCAACAGGAAAACGTGGCTTGTTTTACAGAGATACACTTCTCCGTAAGCCTTTCCATCTAAACTGATGTACAGCTTTACCACACTTTACACAATACAAGTGTTCTTTAAAAACTGTCAACAGGTACAAGTTTCCTTTACACTAAAGGGACAAGCTCTTTAAAGAAAAATTAGAGAGATATTCTATTTGGTAAGCTTTTAAAAAATATTACTCAAAGGAGGCACCTGAGTGGCTCAGTCGGTTGAGCATCCAACTCGACTTTGGCTTAGGTCATGATCCCAGGGTCACAGGATCGAGCCCCACATCAGGCTCTGCACTGAGCATGGAGCCTGCTTGAGATTCTCTCTCTCCCTTTGCCCCCTCCCCTGCTTGCGTGTGCTCTCTCTCCAAAAATAAATACATACATACATACATAAAATAAACACTTAAAAATAAATAAAACCTTAAAGGCAAAACAAAGTAGGCATCCCTCCCCTCTTAAGCCCTCTGCTCCTTCCCTTCATAGCAAAAATAAATTGTTGGCAAAATAAATTCAATAAATGTTAAATGGATGAATAATGGGCTTTCTTAAAATAAGGGGGAAATACATAAAGTGAGTTATACCTAAACCAGTAATAACACTGATTACCGATATCATTTATTTTTAAATGACTATTAACGTGTAAGATGCTTTTAGAAACTTTTGGTCCAGCTGGGAGAGGAGGAAAAATTCTGTATACTTGTGTATAAAGGAAAAGTCACAGTACCAAGGACTGGAACTTCCATCCAAAATCAGTAGGTTTTCCATAAAAGACTCTTAAAAACTGAGAACAATCTGAGGGTTGATGCGGGGGGGGCGGGGAATGGGTATTGAGGAGGGCATCTGTTGGGATGAGCACTGGGTGTTGTATGGAAACCAATTTGACAATAAATTTCATATTAAAAAAAATCAGTAGGTTTTCATTCCTTCAAAAACTAAGTACGGGGCATTTATTTATGTGCTGGGTCAACATGGTAGTCCCTGTCCTCATTAAATAGCAAAAATTATAATTTTGTTGTTCTATGAAAGGAAAGAGCAGAGGGCTGTAAGAGGAGAGGTTGCCTACTTCAGAGTGGTGATTCAGGAAGACTTTTCTGAGGGGACGGAGAAGGGAGGGAAGCAATCCCAGGCCAAGGTTCTGTGATGGCAAATTACACGGCTCCAGAAAGGAAGTGAAGACTAGTATGACCAGAGTCCTAGTTACATGCAGTTATTTAAAAGTTGTTGCAGAGGAGCCTGGGGTGGCTCAGTCAGTTAAGCATCCGACTCTTGATTTCAGCTCAGGTCGTGATCTCATAGTTCAAGAGTTCAAACCCCGCATCAGGCTCTGTGCTGACAGTGTGGAGCCTGCTTGGGATTCTCTCTCTCTTCCTCTCCTCTGCCCCTCTCTGGCTCTAGTTTTCTAAATAAAATAAATAAATAAAAATAAAAATAAAATAAATAAACATTAAAAGTTGCTGCATCAGGGGCGCCTGGGTGGCTCAGTCCATTAAGCATCTAGTCATGATCTTCAGCTCAGGTCATGATCTCACAGTTGGTGAGTTCAAGCCCCTCATCAGGCTCTCTGCTGTCAGCACAGAGCCTGCTTGGGATCCTCTGTCTCCCTCTCAGTCTGTCCCTCCTCCACTCACACTCTCAAAAATAAATAAGCGTTTAAATAAATAAACAAACAAAAGTTGTTGCATCCGAAAATGAACAAGAAGCAGGGCCTCGTCACATAGCTAATGCTTATTCAGAATTAAACCTCTTACTAGGCACTGTGCATAGCTCTTCAATGAGACAAAGATACAAACAGGTGAATTTAGCCAAGATACAGTATATAAAAGCAGCTCCTTCCCAGGCATCTATCTCCTATCCTGTACTGTCTTTTCACCAGCACTTCTGAACAAGGGCCCCAACTAGATAATGGCCTCAAGCCAAATCAGAAGCGAAAAGCAAGCCTCAAACAGGGGCCTTTATCAAAGGACAGCTACTTCTGTGGGCAGCTGAGGGTGAGCAAGAGCTGATGCTCACGGCTAAGAATTGGGGACCACACCACACTAAAAAGTACTTGGTCTGCCTCGTGTTTTTTTCCTCCCAGAAAATGAATGTTTACAGTATGACATGCATGGACTGCCAAAGGAAGTCTAAAAAGAATAAGCACATTATTGGATATTTTTAGCTTTTCTTTTCATAAATGTTTTCTGTCACTGCTTTCCAAATAATCCCAAATCTTTGCAAGTTAGCCAGAAGAAGAAACGGGGAAGAGAATGTATTTTCATAGAAGAGGTGACTAATGTTCTCTTGAAATTGAGTTAAAGGAATGTGTCTTTGTGAGTCCTGTTCACACAAACACAAAATTCCAATGGATTAATATGTACTGTGTAAGGACAGGACATAGCAAACATGGAGACGAAACGTGCAAATCACCCCACACCAGGCAAAAGGACTGGTAGGAATACTTATGTTTGACAATATAGGGATTAAAAATCCATGCAGAAAAGCAATAAAGTCAAAATACTTTTGAAGTTGTAAACCATTATTCTTTCATCCCCAGTGACCTACCGCCAAAGCTTCTAATGGAAACACTGAAGAAAAACAGTGTGCCTCATTACTGCTGATTCTAACGATGTGACACAGAACCAAACAAGCCAGAAAAAACTTTAAATTATACTAAGGAGAGAACCCATAGGGCAAACTTGAGGCCTGTTATATGGGGTCTCACAGGCTTGCCTTATTAAACAATTTTTCAGGGTAACTTCTTTTAGAAGTGTGAGTGGTTCAGAGACAATTTTTTAAGTTTAAGGCTTCTTGACTATTCTGCTAAAGCAAAAACAGGGTCTCCTTTCCTTATTCCTATTGAACTACCAAAGGCCCAGAAAGAAAAGTAATTACCTTAGCTGGGGGTAAGATATGCTCCAATAGATTACATTAAGAATTATGAACACTGTAATGAAGATATATGCAGAATGGGGGACGGGTCCCCAACATTTTAAGAAACTCCTAAATTATAGATGTCCATATGTGCAACAAGAAAACTGAACTTTAATTTTTTTTTTTTTTTTTTTTTTTTTGGCTGAGAATTAACAAAAAAGGAAAGTTTGTGGGCCCTTCGGTGAATCCCTTAACATAAAGGCCTTACCTTTCATTAATTCTCCAGGGGGGTTCTGGGGAGAATCATAAAATAGGATACATTTGAAAACCTGTAAAGAGCCGAGTATTATCAGGGCCCCTGGCTGGCTCAGTCGGTTATGCTTCTGACCCTTGATTTCAGCTCAGGTCATGATCTCATGATCCATGGGATCAAGCCCTGTAGAGCCTTTTAGGATTCTCCCTCCCTCCCTTCCACCCCTCTCCCCCGTATCTGTCTGTCTCTCTCTCTAATAAATAAACTTAAAAAGAGCCAATTATTATCAAACCAGGAAAGGAGTCACATAACTAATATTCACTGAGCAACCACTGTGTATCAGGTACCAATGGAGACCCCAGAGATACAACAATACATAGGACATCCAAACTGCCACAAAAAGGCCATGTGTTCATTCCTGTTTATATCCTCCAGACAGGTTTTTCAGTCTTTTGCTTTTTTTAAAGAGGATACCAACATAATATAAGAAAGAAAACAGTAACATTTTCTTTATATCCATAAGATTTTTGTTTTTGTTGGAGATAGAAGTTGGGCTATATTCCTTTGCCTGGCAAGAGAAGAAAAGAAATTCCTCACTCCCCTCCCCCTTTTTCTCCATCCTGAATTTACCACAAACATCTTGCTTTCTCTGGATATTTTCAAGAGTCCTAGAAACCATATCTTCCTGGCTTTTTCACCAGGTGGTTCAGCACCAAAAAAACAAAAACAAAAACCCACAATTACCATTATCAATAACAAAGCCTATGGCAACATCTCTCTTTGCACCTCTCTAAATAAAGAAAGGATAAATTTCAATTTCACTTTCACACTTTGTCAGATATGCTTATCTTTTTCTTCTAATCACCAACATAATAAAATGAAAAAGGTGGGGTGCCTAGCTGACTCAGTTAATATAGCAAGCGACTCTTGATCTCAGGGTCATGAGTTCAAGCCCCACATTGGGCACAGAGATTCCTTAAAATAATAATAATAAGATAATAAAATGACAAAGGCTTATCTATCATCTAACCATAGGTAAAACAAATGTTCTATATTTAGAGTGCCTTGCTTTTGAAGTTTTACTTCTTTGTGGCGCCTGGCTGGCTCAGTCGGTTTAACACCAACTTTGGCTCAAGTCATGATCTCACAGTTCGTGGGTTCAAGTCCCGTGTCGGACTCTGTGCTGGCAGCTCAGAGCCTGGAGCCTGCTTCAGATTCTGTACCTCTCTCTCTGTCCCTCCTCTCCTTGCACGCTCTCAAAAATAAATACACATTAAAAATTTTTAAAAAGGGGGCGCCCGGGTGACTCAGTCGGTTGAGCGTCTGACTTCGTTCGGCTCAGGTCCTGATCTCACAGTTTGTGAGTTCGAGCCCCACATGGCCTGCTTCGGATTCTGTGTCTCCCTCTCTCTCTGCCCCTTTCCTACTCATGCTCTGTCCCTCTCTCTCTCTCAAAAAGAAATAAACATTAAAAGAATTTTTTAAATAAATAAATAAATAAAAATTTTTTAAAAAAGTTTTACTTCTTTAACTTGCAAATCCTATCAGGAATTTAACACACTCCCTCAGGCACTTTAACCAAAATGCCCACAAAAATTCAGTTGGAAACACTTTTTCCACCTGGCAAGTAAGTTCCAGAAGTCAGCGCCTTCCATGTGTTATGTTAGAAGGGGAAATACACAGGCAATAAGGCTTCAGAATATACAGAACAGGATCTTCAAGCAAAGAACTAGGTCTTACTGTCCCGGTTTTCAGCACAACACTAATGAATGTCAGACTAATTCTAAATGCTAAATAAGTATTAAACAATATGAACGCTAGATCAACAAGCAGAAACACTGTAAACCCAGAGAAAAAGAGGCTTTTACTTTCTAAAGCACTGAAACATTCTCACACTATTCTAACCTGGATAATCTGGCCCTTGGGAAGGAGCATACCTGGAGAACCTGAGAACCAGCAAGTTTTCTGGAGATCAAGAGCCGCCTCTGGAACGGCCATCAACCCAGCACAACCACTGCTGTCAAATTCTAGCGAAAGTGTCAGGCGGTGACAGCAATGTAAGTGGCAGGAGAAAATACAAAGAGAAGAGAAACAAAGGAGAGATCAAGAAAGAAAGAAGAGCCAAGCGAAAGAAAGAAGCATAAGGAAAAGCGATTAATTCTTCCCTCAAAGACAGAAGAACAGTGTTTCTGCCTTCTAAACTTCACAGCAAACGCATGCCATTAAAATACACTCTATTGGGGGCGCCTGGGTGGCTCAGTCGGTTAAGCGTCCGACCGCTCAGGTCATGATCTCCCGGTCTGTGAGTTCGAGCCCCGCATCAGGCTCTGTGCTGACAGCTCAGAGCCTGGAGCCTGTTTCAGATTCTGTGTCTCCCTCTTTCTCTGACCCTCCCCTGTTCATGCTCTCTCTCTCTCTCTCTCTCTGTCTCAAAAATAAATAAACGTTAAAAAAAATTTTTTTAATAAAATAAAATACACTCTATTGTAAAAGAAGGATCAATTGCTATTAACTCCACGTGGACCCCCCCCCCACTCCAAAATTCAAATGATGAAGCCCTAAACGTGACAGGATTTGGAGGTGGGGATCTGTGGGAGGCAATGAGGCCAGGAGGGTGGCCCCCAAGATGAGAGGCACCCTTATAAGAGGAAGAAAGCTAGCCCTTTCTCCACCTGAGGTCACAGCAAGAGGTGGGCTGTCTCCCAGCCAGGAAGCCCAAGCCAAGAAGGGGGTCTTCACCAGAACCCCACCATGCACCCAGATCCACCTCCAGCCTCCAGAACTATGAGAAATATTCGTGTTTAAGTCACCTAGTTTACGGTATTTGTTACAGCAGCCTGAGCTAAGCCATCGCTCAAAGTGACTAGTAAATAGTGCAACCCTAAGCCTTAGAAACAATAAAGAAGGCGGACTGCCGCCCCAGGACTTCACTTAGGATTACCTGCTTACTGAATAAGGGCACTTGACTTCACTCTGGCCCTTCACCATCCCCTCTGCCCCTCCTTCTGGTTTGGGGGCTAAGAGGCTGAGAAGACTAGAACTTCCGAATCTGGAAATCTGACCTCAGAAAGTGGTTAAGTAAACTTAAAAGGTCTGGCAAGGAAACCCTGACACATTACTCCGTCCTCACCCCTCCCATAACTCCTCTTCCGGCCCTGAACGATTTTCCTTGCCTCTAGTCTCCAGGACTGTCTAATAGCAAAGTTCGGGGAGCGCCTGATGTTATTTAAGGGCAACAAATTTGTTCCATTACAGCCTTCACTAATCTGATGTGGGCACGGCTTGGTTGGCGGGGCTCCCTGGTGTGGTTCCCAGGGCCAAGAGGCCGCAAGTTCACGCTCCAGACTGAGAAGTCCACCCCAAGTGGCCCGTTTCGAGAAAGCCTCCCTGAATAACACGGTCACGGTCGGCGAAACCGGCCCAAGTTCCCTTCCCATCTTTTCCAGAGTCCTACTTCCCACGGCATGCTTCCTCCAAAAAAGGAAGAAACCGGCCTAAGGCTCAGCTCTCGCCGGCTGGTATTTACCTAGCACCGGAACTTGTTTGCAAAACACTGGAGGCACTCACAAACTTGACTTTGCAGGAAACGCACAACCTTGACTCCCGCAACCAAGATCTAGTGAGCGCCTTCTATCGTCCCCACCCCCACCACCAAAGTCCCGGACCCGGAAGGTAGGGGAAGCCAGGTCACCACCGCCACCCCTGGCTATTACACGGTGCCCAAGCCACTCAGTGCCCACTGAGCCGACTCACAGTGAGGGCCGGGGCCAGGACCCGACCACGGACTGCTGGGGCGCAGAGGAAACGCCGGGATGGGCGAGGGACGCCTCCACGCTCAGAACTGCTTGCCCGCAGCCCGAAGCTGGGCCGCAGAGGCCATCTGGCGCGGAAGGCAGGAGACGGCCCCCGGTCTCCTGCCCTTCCTCCTCTTTCCCTAGCCCTGGCCGCTCTCCGCGCGCGCACGTCCGCACGCCCATGTGCACGAGCTCCAGGCACGACCCTGGGATCCCAAACGGCAGGAGCCCCTTCTCGGCCGCCCCCTCCTCCTTCCCAGCCGGCATCCCCAGCGAGCCTCGCAGGCACACGTGGATTCGGGGACCCCGGGAGCGATGGGCGCGGGCTGCGGCGCCCACGGCGCGTGCCACTCACTTGCTGGCCGGCGCGGGGCTTGCCCTGGGGCGCTCTCCTGAAAAAGGAGGTCCTGGCGGTGAAGAAGAAGTCCTCGGAGTCCTCCTCCAGGCTGCTGTAGCCGCTGCTCATGCTGCTGGTCCCGTCGCGCGTGGGCCGCCTCCCCCGGGTGCAGGCGGCCAGGCAGGGGGTACCGCGCCCGCCCGCCCCGCGAGGTTCCAGGCGCGCGGCCCGAGCCGCCCGCGGGCCGTCCAGCTGCAGCTGCGGCCGCCGCTCACTCCGGCCGTCCCGGCCCCTCCCGCCGCCTCCCCGCCAGGCTCCGGGCGCGGCTTTAGCCTCCGAGAGCCTTACGACCCCGCCTCCCGGGGCCCCGCCCTCTCCCGGGTGCCCCTCCCCGGGAGGCTGGGGACTGTGCCCACGCGGTCGGAGCGCTCGGCGCGTGGCCGCAGGTGGGGGTGGTGCAGCCCGCCCTCCCGGGCGCCTGCTCTACCCCGGAGGTGTCTGTGCCACCTAGAACGTCCGCTTCGGCGACTGCGTCTGGCCGGGCTGTGCTCGGGGTCGCTTCCCCAACCTCCCGGAAACTGCCAAGTCCTCCGTGATCCGGCTACCCGCCCCCCACTCCGCTAGCTGGGGCTTTGGGGAGGACCCGGGCAGAGCAGGGAACTGTCTCCGCCCTGCTCGCCCCTCCCGGGGTCCAGGGGGCGGCAGTAGAGATTGTCCAGCGGAGGAGCCCCCCGACCGTCGGGCCTCCGGCACCCCTTTCGCCGCGTCCTCAACCCCGCATCTCGCCCCAGCAGGAGGGTTAAAAGTTAGCGGAGATGAGTGGGGAGGTAACAACTGGGCAGTTTATTCAAATGAAAACATCCTTTCTGGTAATTCAGTTGAGCTTCGGTCTTTCCTTCCCGCCTTCTCTCTAGCGAAGGTTCATTCGCCTAGGATGACCAAAGAACGGCCAAGGTCGTTATGATCTTAGAGGCCTCTTGGTGAAGGGGGTGGGGGTGAATTAGTTCGAGTGCTTATTCATTAAACGCGTGTTTTAGACCTCCCTTCCGACAATCCTACAAAGGCGTGGTTTCAGTGATGGGGTTCAGGGAATTCTATTCACCTCCTACAAAAAAAAAAAAAAAAAAAAAAATCCCTATTTTCTGAAACCCTTCCAGTCAATTAATCCTCTTTTAGAATGCAAAATTTTCCTTCAAGCCACCTGTGGGTACCATTCACACCTTGGTGTTATTTAACTGATTTAAGTCATACTAGCTTCCGTGCTGACATCTTGACTGAAAGGAGGTTGTGAGGCTTCACCACTGCCTCAAAGCAGTGGTAACCAGGCTTTAAGAGAGGTTTCATTAGGAGAGAAAGAGAAGGGTTAGAAAAGAGAATCTTCACCCGTTATCGCTAAACTCTCTTGCATTATCTCCTTTCAATCCTGAAAACAACTGTATAAGATAGTTAGCACTTACTTATGTTCATTTCATACCCAGAGCAGCTGAAGTTTAAAGAGGAAAGTAGCTGTGGATGGTAGGGCGGGGGCCATTCCGATCTGCTTTCTGTTTATCTCAAAGTCTGCAGAGACCCTTCTAGATTGGCTTGGTCCCCAGTCAGCTGTGCTTCTTTGTGCACTAGTGGAGGGGAGAGCTGGCTCTTGAGTCAGCCTACCCGCAGGCAAAAGGAAGGCTTGCAAACCCTCTCCACTTTCAGGCTTACACATCCAGCTTGCAAAGTTGTGCGTTACCCCAAGTGATTCACAACTGCAAGAGGCAGGCCTCAGAGTTACAGCCCATCTTAAAGATCCTGCAACATTAAAGCCTTCTTCCTGGCCACACAGCTACTGAATAATTAGAAACCAGGAATTCTAACTCCCTGCTGTTTTACCCAGACTAAACTGATCTGCTGGTGCCATGCACGTAACCTAATGTCAGAGAATGAGACAATTTACTTACTTTATGGTAGATTTGTGTTACCTGGTTTCTGTTATTACATGAACGTAATCTTTATTATTAAAAACTTCCAATTGAAGAGTAATGTGTAGGTTAAAGAATTGAAATAACTTGTTTTATTGTGGGTGGGAAGAGGGAAATAACCCCAACCTGAACTAATTAAAGTTTCAGAATACTTGGAAGAAAAATATTAAAAGGAAAAATACACTTAAGTGTTTTATGATCCACCATACCATAAAAGGGATTGTTTCATGGTATTAAAGTTCCAAAGGACTAAATTTTTATATCCGTCAGCACACCATCAGAATCAGTTATAACAAAAAGGCATAATTGAATAATGAAGGAGAAGCACTGCTTTTAAACAACATAAAGTAGGGGCGTCTGGGTGGCTCAGTTGATTGAACGTCCAACTCTTGATTTGGCTCAGGTCATGATCCAAGCCAGGGTCATGGGATAGAGCCCTGTATCATGCTCCATGCTTGCTGAGCATGCAGTTGGCTTGAGAGCCTCTCTCTCTCCCTCTCTCCCTCTCTCTCTCAATCCCCCCCCCCACCCATGTGCTCTCTCTCCCTCAAAATAAAATAAAATTTTAAAATTTTAAATAAAAACAACAGGAGCGCCTGGGTGGCTCAGTCAGTTAAGCCTCTGACTTCGGCTCGGGTCATGATCTCACAGTTCCTGAGTTCAAGACCCGCATCGGGCTCTATGCTGACAGCTCAGAGCCTGGAGCCTGCTTCGGATTCTGTGTCTCCCTAGCTCTCTGCCCCTCCCCCACTCACCCTCTGTCTCTCTTTCTCTCTCAAAAGTAAATACACATTAAAAAACAATTTAAAAATTTTAAGAAAATAAGATAAAAACAACAAAAAGTAAAAAACATGAAGGAAGGAAGAATTGGCATTCTACTTCCTAAAAGCACTATAATAATCATATTTCTAAATTTTTCTGATAGTATTCTTGATAAAATAATATTAAATTTTGGCTCATGAAATTAGTATTTGTAAAAATTCAAAATGTCACATTAAGCAACTAGCATTTAAAATTCAAGGAAGGAGGTGGAATAAATGTATGCAACTAAGTTCAGTTTTGAAAGAACTTACTGTCAAACACAATAGGATTTGTAAGTGGACTCCATTACCATAAATGTCCCAGTGATACAGAGCCTAATGATTTAAATTTATAGCCTAGTAACCTTTTATTTCCATATTAAATGAGGAATATATTTAAAACTGAATAACTAAATGCAAAAACTATAAATACACACAAAATGTTTTATAATTGTAACCATCCTGTGCATCAAATCATTTTCCTTGAATCAATGTAAAAGGAGCAGCTATAGTAACAGTTTAACCCTTCTTGTTCACCCAATAAACCCCCCTCCAGAAGAAGGATGCCTGGCTGGCTCAGCCAGGAGAGCATGTGACTCTTGATTTCAGTGTTGTGAGTTTAAGCCCCACACTTGGGTAAGAACTTACTTTAAAAAAACAAAAAAAAAAAAAAAAAAAAAGAGGAGAAAAATAATCCTATAAGTATGATTATAAATCAAAAGTTTAAATCATTATTCAGATACTTTAAGCACTATATATCCACAAATAGTAGAAACTCAGATATAATCAATGTAGGGGAAAAAAAAAACATTTTAAGCACATCTCACCTTTTAACCAAATACATTTAAAAGTAAAATCTTTCTTTCAAGGGGTGCCTGGGTGGCTCAGTCAGTTAAGCTTCTGACTTTGGCTCAGGTCATGATCTCACAGTTTATGAGTTCAGGCCCTGCATCAGGCTCTGTGCTGACAGCTCAGAGCCTGCAGCCTGCTTCTGATTCTATGTCTCCATCTCTCTCTTCCCCTACCCCACTCGCATTCTGTCTCTGTCTCAAAAATAAATAAACATTAAAAAAAAGTTAAAAAAAAAAAAAAAAAAGCAAAATCTTTCTTCTGTTGGGTACCAGGGTGGCTCAGTTGATTAAGCATCTGACTCTCAATTTTGGCTCAAGTCATGATCTCACAGTTCCTGGAATCAAGCCCTACGTAGGGCCTATGCTGACATTGCAGAGCCTACTTGGGATTCTCCCTCTTTCTCTGCCCCTCTCCCTCACTCATTCTTTCTCTCTCTCAAAATAAATAAATAAACTTAAAAAAATTTCCTCTTTCTCTGCACCCCCAGCTCTTTCCCCTGCTCGCACTTCCTCTCTCTCTCTCAAAAAAAAAAAAAAAACACAAAAGTACATTTTTTCTTTTGTCAACTTGTCCTAATAAAATGAGGAAAAAAATTATAGATTTGACTGTGCAAATTTGGGAATATTTTCAACACACACACAATGGTAAAGACAAAGAAAAAATGGAGGGAAATATTTGCCATATAACTGATACCCTTACAATACAAAGAGCTCATACAAATCAATGAAATTGACATGACAATGACATGACATAAGTAAAAACATGACAATAAGTTTATAAAAAGAAAAATAAAGTAACTTATCAGTCATGTATACATTAAAACATTCACTCAGTCAACAAATATGTATTGAGCACATACTATCTGTCAAATGCTGACCTCAACAGAAAGGGTGCACCATTGGACAAAACAGACAAAACTCTTTGTCCTCATAGAGCATGTTTCAGTGTGGGCTAGAGGGAAACAGGGGAAACAAAGAAGACAATTATATAGTATGTTCGAAGGTAATAATTACTCTCACATAAATCATGGAAGAAAGATAAAGAATGGTTAATACAGACTTGCTGTTTAAGCTCTCCCTGAGAAAGTCACTTTTCAGCAAAGACGTGTAGGAGGTAAGGGAGCTATCCAGGCAGATATCCCCAGGAAAGCATTCCAGGCAGAGAGAGCAGCAAGTACAAAGGCCCTGAGGAGGAAGTGTGCTGCCATATTTGAAATGAGCCAAGAAGCCAGTGTGTCTGAGGTGGGCGAGTGGAAGAGAAAGTAGGAGAAATTTTGGTACAAAAAGTAACAGGGTCAGAAAGCTTACTGTTCCTATAATGCCATGAAAGCACTTATGGGAGCTTTGAGTTTGATCTTTACTCTGACATAACTCCTGGAGATTTTGAGCAAAGGAATGGCATGATTTGGCTTACTTTTTTAAAGGACTCCTTTGGCTTCTGGGTAAAGAATAAAATGGTAAGCCTTATGAAAACTCAAGCAAATGAAAACAAGGGACATTTTCCACCAATGAAATTGGCAAGGGTTTTGTTTTTATTTTTTGTGGGCTTTTTTGGTATTTTTCTTTTTATTTTAAGTAAGCTCTATGCCCCAGGGGGCATTGGGGTGGCTCAGTCTGTTGAGACCTGTACTTCAGCTCAGGTCACGAAGTGAGTTTAAGCCCCACATCAGGCTCACTGCTGTCAGCCAAGAGCCCACTTCACATCCTCTGGCTCCCTCTCTCTCTGTTCCCACCCCACCCCCCCATGCTCTCTTTCTCAAAAGAAATTTTTTTAAGTAAGTTCTACACCCCACATGGTGCTTGAACTCATGACTCAGGACCCCCAAGATCGAGTTGCTTACTCTACTGACTGAGCCAACTACATACCCCTGAAATTGACAAGTTTTTGGGTTTTTTTTTGAGAGAGAGCCAGAGTGCACATGCATGTGTGCTTGAGTGGAGGTGGGGCAGAGGGAGAGGGAGAGAAGAGGGAGAAAGAGAATCCCAAGCAGTTCTCCATGCTCAGCACAGAGCCTGATTCTGAGCTCTATCTCACAACTGTGAGATCATGATCTGAGCAGAAATCAAGAGTCAGATGCTTTTTCTTTTTTAATGTTTATTTATTTTTGACAGAGAGAGAGAGACAGAGCATGAGCAGGGGAGGGGCAGAGAGAGAGGGAGACACGGAATCTGAAGCAGGCTCCAGGCTCCGAGCTGTCAGCACAGAGCCCGATGCGGGGCTTGAACTCACAGACTGCGAGATCATGACCTGAGCCAAAGTCGGACGCTCAACCGACTGAGCCACCCGGGTGCCCCAAAAGTCAGATGCTTAACCAACTGAGCCACCATGCACCCCTGGCAATATTATTTTTAATTTAATTTTATTTTATTTATTTATTTATTTATTTATTTATTTATTTATTGGAGAGAGAGAGCAGAAAGAGGGTGACAGAGGATCTGAAGCAGGCTCTGTGCTGACAGCTACAAGCCAAATGTGGGGCTCAAATTCACAAACCATGAGATCATGACCTGAGCTGAAGTTGGGCACTCAATGGACTAAGCCACCCGGGTGCCCCATGGCAAGTATTTTTTAAAGCAGGTAATGAGGGGTGCCTGAGTGGCTCAGCCATTTAAGTGTCCAACTCCTGGTTTTGGTTCAGGTCATGATCTTGTAGTTTTGGGGGTTCAAGCCCCACATCAGGCTCTGCACTGGCATCACAGAGCCTGCTTGGGATTCTCCCTTTCCCTTTCTCTCTCTGCCCCTCCTCCACTCATGCTCTTTCTGTCTCTCTCAAAATAAATAAACTTAAAAAAATATTTTTCAAATAAGCGGTATCTGGGTGGCTCAGTCAGTTAAGGGGCCGACTTCAGCTCAGGTCATGATCTCACCAGTTCATGAGTTCAAGTCCTGCATCAGGCTCTTTGCTGCTAGCTCAGAGCCTGGAGCTTGCTTCAGATTCTGGGTCTCCTTCTCTCCCTCTCCCTCCCCCACTTGCACTCTGTCTCTCTCAAAAATAAATGAACATTAAAAATAAATAAATAGGGGCGCCTGGGTGGCTCAGTCGGTTAAGCGGCCGACTTCGGCTCAGGTCATGATCTCGCGGTCCGTGAGTTCGAGCCCCGCGTCGGGCTCTGTGCTGACCGCTCAGAGCCTGGAGCCTGTTTCGGATTCTGTGTCTCCCTCTCTCTGACCCTCCCCTGTTCATGCTCTGTCTCTCCCTGTCTCAAAAAAAAAAAAAAAAAAAAAAAGTTAAAAATAAATAAATAAATAAATAAAGCAAGCAAGCAGGTCATGAAACAACATGTATAATATGATTACATTTGTGGGGGCACCTGGGTGCCTCAGTCAGTTAAGTGTCCAGCTCTTGATTTGGGCCGAGATCATGATCTCATGGTTTCATGGGGTTCAAGCCCCATGTCGGGCTCCACACTAATCACACTAATGGTGCAGAGCCTGCTTGGGATTCTCTCTCTCTCCCTATCTCTCTGCCCTGCTCTCTCTCTCTCTCTCTCTCTCTCAAAATAAATAAATAAACTTTAAAAAATATATATGATTATATTTATATAATTGTAATTGTAGGTAATATTGGGGTTTTTTTTTATGTTTATTTATTTGAGAGAGATGGAGACAGTGCAAGCAGGGGAGGAGCAGACGGTGGGGGAGAGAGAGAATCCCAAGCAGGCTCTGCACTGCCAGCACAGTGCCAGACTTGAGGCTCAAAATCACAAACTTGTGAGATCACGACCTGAGCTGAAACCAAGAGTCATACACTCAACCCACTGAGCCACCCAGGCGCCCCCCCCTCCAAGTAATATTCTTAAGATGTGCTAGGAACTAAGATGATTTATCAGGGAGACTTTTTTTTATATATATATATAATGTAGGCTTCACGCCCAGCACAGCGCCCAACATGGGGCTTGAACTCACAACCCTGAGATCAAGACCTGAGGTGAGATCAAGTGTCTCGTGCTTAACCGACTGAGCCACCCTGGTGCCCCTGTCAGGGAAATTAATAATAAAGTTCTCACTGACAGAGAACTGTTCCTTTGATACCTATGTCATATGGAAAAGCATGGCCTTGGAAGTCAGGGCAACCTGAATGTGAATGACAACATTGTTCCTTAACTCGTGTGTGACCTTTGACAATTTAATTCGTTTACCATACCTCAGGTTCATCATGAGTAAAATGGCAAGAACTAAGCTCCATTTTATTCTCTTTAGTTTACGATGAGGATTAAGCAAGAGAATCCATGTAAAACCCCTGGGCATAGAAGAGGGCCAAGCAAGTATTACTCTTTCTGGTCCCAAATATTATACCTTGTTGCATATTCAACATATATCACCCTCTTTCTTGTTAACCAACTAAGGACTCAAGTTCAGGAATCCTCCCTTCTCAGGGAAAGAGGTTCAATCCCAGCTCAGGAGCAAGGGCTGATAATAATAATAATAATAATAATAATAATAATAATAATAATTCATTGAACATTTACTGAGCTCATATTATGTGCTAGGCAGTACTCTGAGTGCTTGGCCTGTATTAACTCACTGAGTGCTTACAACAACTATCATTTTCCCCAATGAAAGAGAAGCATGGAGCAGGGGGTACAGCTTCCATTCGATAAAGCTGCTTTCGCTCCTAAATTCGCCCTCCTGACCTTTGGACTACACTGCCTTTAGGACTCAACCAGCCTAGAATGGGAGTAGAGTCAGACTGTCTCAGAGGAAAACCAGGTTTCTGCCAGTCAGAAGTGATTTCCAGTGAGTTAATTTTAATAGAATATTTGTGTGAGAGGAGATATTTCCTATTTAAAGTTTTGAAATGAGATTTTTAAAAAAAATTTTTAAAGTTTATTTTATTTTTGAGACAGAGAGTGTGAGTGGGGGAGGGTCAGAGAGAGAGGGAAACGGAATCATCACAGAGCCCCACATGGGGCTCGAACTCACAATTCATGACAGTCGCTTAACCGACTGAGCCACCCAGGCACCCGGAGAGATTGTTTTTATTCAGCTGACCAGGACACTGAATTTTCCAAAAGTTATTTTGATCAATCCTTCCTACTAATTTAAGTCCCCACCCTACCCTCAGCTTCTGCTAAAGGCTTAGTAGCCCCTTATTTTGAATACAAGGAGGAAGGACTTCATTCATTTTGTCATGGAGTAGTCGCCTTTTTTTTTTTTTTAATTTAAGTAATTCCTACCCCCATCATGGAGCTTGAACACATGACCCCGAGAACAAGAGTCGTATGATCCACGGACTGAGCCAGCCAGGTGCCCCAAGTAGTCGCCATTATTATGGTGCGTTCACATTGGCATTATCTCTTGCAGGGTCATCTAAAACCAGAGCCTGTGCCTAGGAGGTTAATACTGTCCTCAAGGCGAAGAGTCACTATCCACTGCTGGGTCTCCTTGTCAAGTGGTGTCCTCCCTGTAGACATGTTCATTTTGTAACCTATGAAGAATGAAGAGACATTTTTCTGCACTTTTGCTTTAGATGTCATTAATCTCAGGAGACTGGGAGGTAGAGGAAGGAATGAAGAAATAGAGAATGTTCTGTAGCTGAATATGGACCATTTATTACAAATACATGGCAGAAATCTGATGACTCTCTTTCAGTTGTAGTACCTGGACCCAGAGCCCAAGGCATCGGACTTTGAAATCTGTGTCTAAAGACTACAGCTTTAGGTAAACAAAAAATGTTTCCGGGGGTACCTGGGTGGCTCAGTCAGTTGAGCGTCCGACTTCAGCTCGGGTCATGATTTCACGGTTCATGGGTTCGAGCCCCGCGTCGGGCTCTGTTCTGACAGCTCAGAGCCTGGAGCCTGCTTCGGATTCTGTGTCTCCCTGTCTCTCTGCCCCTCCCCTGCTCATGCTCTGTGTCTGTCTCTCAACAATAAATAAATGTTAAAAAAAAAAAAATGCTTCTGATGTTGTTGTTCAGGAAAGACATTCCAGGGAAATAGGGATCTTCCTTAATAAATACAAACAGAAACCTAGCGGTGGCCTCAGGGTTTCTATGGAGGAGGGCTTAAAGGCCGCTTAAACTGGGTTGCATGAATTGTCAAAGACGAGGACAGTCGCTGATGGAGAGAGATTCCTAGAGGAGCATTAAGGTTCCCCCACTCTACTTTGGGGCTCAGCAACCTCCATTTTCTTCTTTACATTAAGTATTTATTCAGACCTCACTATGTGTTTAGCACCACCAAAGCTGGTAAGGTACAAAATAAGAGGTAGGTTTGCTGTCCTCCAAACGCTTATAATTTCGTTGGTGAGAAAAACATATCCCGTGGAACAATTACATAACAATGACATACTGTAATCAGGCAATCGATGAATTTATGAAGGACACATCAAAATCCAAAAACAATGATCAGAAAGCGTGAGATTTGGTGAGTCCTAAAGGAGACAGACAGAGAGGAAGAGAACACGAAGGGCAGAGACCAGAGGAAAGGTCGTCAGCAACAACTTAGGCACAGCCTATTCTCGGGCTGAATCAAACACTTGAAGTTGAGGGGAAAAGTTGACCAGAGAGGTGAGGGCCAAGGAGTTGAAAGATAAGGCAAGTTGGGCTTATCTGCGAAGAAGTGGGGAACTTCCAGGGAGGTGACCTGGAGAAGAGAGAGTTGGAGGTGTTGGGGCGGGGGGGGGGGGGGGGGGTGCTGTGTTGTAAACCCAACCAGAGAGGAGCAGACAAACAAGCTTGTGCATCTCTTGTGAAACTTCCTGTGGTTTTGTGAGGGACTCCCACGGCACAGAGGTGGAGCGCTGGTTAGGCATTGGAAAACAACACCAAATCCTTGAACTTTGCTGTCACTGATGGATGACTGTTGTTGAACACAGTCCACCAAAATTCAATCTTCCTGCTAAACTCAAAATATTCAAGGGATATGGGCGGTGGAAGAAAGTGAGAAACTTTTTCCTCCACTCTCTTAGGTCCGGTATCTGGGGCCCTGCAGATTAAATTAACAAAAGACAGGTTCACAGGAGAAAGGGGTCTATTGCATATGCATATGGAAGCTTCACAGAAAAGGAGAGCCCAAAGAAGCATTAGACGGGAGCTTAAGTATCTTTATATCAAAGAGGAGGGGGGGAGGTCCTCCCTGGTGATAAAAGGGGTCTCAGCGGGGAGCCTGGATGGCTCAGTTGGAAGAGCCAGCAACTCTTGATCTCTGAGCCTGATTTCCAATGTTAAGTCCCTGGTGTAGAGATTACTTAAATAAAAATTTAAAAAACCTTGGGGCACCTGGGTGGCTCAGTTGGTTGAGCATCTGACTTGGGCTCAGGTCGTGATCACACCATCATGGGCCTGAGGCCCATGTTGGGCTCTGTGCTGACAGCACAGAGCCTGGAGTCTGCTTGAGATTGGGTGTCTCCTTTTCTCTCTGCCCCTCCCCCGCTCACACAGAGTCTCTCTCTATCTCTCTCAAAAATAAATACACATTAAAAACAAAATTTTTTTTTAACAAATAAAAAAATCTTGGGCACCTGGGTGGCTCGGTGGATTAAGCATCTGACTTCAGCTCAGGTCATGATCTCATGAGGGTTCAGGGCTCAAGCCTTGTGTCAGGCTCTATGCTGACAGCTCAGAGCCTCGAGCCTGCTTCAGATTCTGTTTTTCCTTCTCTCTTTGCCCCTCTCCCGCTCGCACTCTATCTCTCTCTCTCTCTCTCTCTCTCTCAAAAAAAACAAAAAAATAATTTGAAAAAAATTTTTAAATAATATGTTACTATATGTTCCTTAGTGTGATCAATTCTAAGTATAAAATAATTATCGAGTAATCTTAAATTGCAATAGTGTTACATTTGTATTGTTATTTTTAAAAATTTTTTTATTAAAAAAAATTTTTTAATGTTTATTTTTGAGAGAGAGAGAGACTCAGAGTATGAGTAGGGAGAAGCAGACAGAGAGGGAGACACGGAATCCGAAACAGGCTCCAGGCTCCGTGCTGTCAGCACAGACCCAATGTGGGGCTTGAACTCATGAACTACCAGCTCATGACCTGAGCCCAAGCTGGGCTCTTAACCAACTGAGCCACCCAGGCGCCCCTGGTATTGTTATTTTTAAATGATTATAGGCATATTTTTAGGGTAAAGTAATTAAGTATTGTTTTTTATGTTCATATTTTTCTAGAAATATATTTCGAGGTATGTGTGGATAAAATGACCTGATGGCCAGGAATTGCTTGAGCAAAAGAGAGAAAAAGGAAATGGATAAAACAAGGATGGGACTGTTGAATGTTAATGCTGGGTACCTGGGGATTCATTATGCAATTTGTTCTCATGTTAGGTTTCAGAATAATTTTATTTTTTTAATTTGAGAGAGAAAGAGTGTGCACACAGGCACAGGAGGGGCAGAGGGCAAGGGAGAGACTCTTTAAGCAGACCACGCTCAGCTCAGAGCCCAACGTGGGGCTCAATCCCACAATCCAGGATCATGACCTGAGCTAAAATCAGGAGTCGGACGCTCAACTGACTGAGCCACCCAGGAGCCCCAGAAATTTTTTAAAGAAGCATAAGATCTCAATTTTTAGCAATTCTGCTGAAGTACAATCATCAACCTCTTATCCTATCTAAAAAACAAATTCAGCTGGGATCTGAACCCCTATGAAGAAACTTCTGAGCGTCCTTTCATCTTCAAAGCTATTTAAAAATCTCAAAGATAAAGCTTCACTGTGTTGTTGAGTGGTATTTCAGTTAATTGCTGCATTTCTAAATAACAGGAGTATAATAATAATAGCTTGATGTATCTTGGGCTGTGCTTTTTAAAATGCTTAGGGCACTTTCTCACACACATAGTTGTCTCGGCTTCACCTAAAGGCTCTGTAATTAGTGACACTTCACAGATGGGAAACTGAGTCTGGAACAAGTAAGCAATGCGTCTATGATCACAGTTGAGCTGATATTGAGTCTCAGGTTTCCTATCAGCCAATTCAACTATTTTATACAGATTACAGAGGAAACATCAAGAGATGAGATTAGAATTCATAATATTTTTGCTTTTACTATAGAACATTGTGGTTATATGGTATACATATTAGATCAACTTTTTAAAATTATTTTTGTATTTTTTAATGTTTATTTGTGTGTGTGTGTGTGAGAGAGAGAGAGACAGACAGACAGAGACAGAGAGAGAGGTAGGGGGGAGGGGCAGAGAGAGAGGGAGACACAGGACCTGAAGTAGGCTCTGAGCTGACAGCAGACAGCCCCATGCAGGACTCTAAACTCACCAACCCTGAGATCATGACTGGAGCCAAAGCTGAATACTTAACCGATTGAGCCACCCAGGTGCCCAGTGTTTGGTTTTTTTTTTTTAAGTTTATTTATTTATTTTGAGAGAGAAAGAGAGAGCACTGAAGGGGAAGAGAGAGAGGGAGAGAGAGAGAATCCCAAGCAGGCTCCGCACCATCAGCACAGAGTCCAACACGGGGCTCGAACTCACAAACCGTGAGATCATGACCTGAGCTGAAATCAAGAGTCCAACACTTAACCAACTGAGCCACCCAGGTGCTCTAGAGATTTTATTTTTAAGTAATCCCTACACCTAATGTGGGGGCTTAGACTTACAACCCTGAGATCAAGAGTCACACACTCTTCTGACTGAGACAGCCAGGTGCCCCCGTATTAGATCAAATAAAAATTCTGAACTTCCAGGGTGCCTGGGTGGTTCAGTTGGTTAGGTAAACAACTCTTGATTTCCGCTCAGGTCATGATCCCACGGTTTGTGGGATCGAGCCCCGAGTTGGGCTCTGCGCTGACAGCATGGAGCCTGCTTAGGATTCTCTCTCTCTGCCCCTTTCCCACTTGTACTCTCTCTCTCTCTCTCTCAAAATAAATAAACTCTTAAAAAATCTCTCAATTTCCTATGTAATGGATCATCTAGAATGAGTTAAAAACCTTACTATGCATTTAGGCACCCTCTCTCTCTCTCTCTCTCTCTCTCACTCTCTCTCTGGTGTGTGCGTGTGTGTGTGTCCACCTAACCCCATTTTCAAGAATTACTAGGAAATCAAGGGTGTCCCTTCTACTTTATTTGAGACTCAGGATTATGGGCTTATGTCTACAAAATAATTATGATAGAACACAGTGCTTGTTGAGTATGTTTGTGCTGTTTTGGACCCATTACTTCCTCTAGAGAAGAGTTAAGCCAAGAAGTTCAGTTTGTCAAATAGTCACAGAATGCACTGTTACAGGGCAAGCCTTGAACCCTTTTTCTTTGTGGGGGGAAAAAAGTTAATTTAAAACAGCATCCCTAAATGTTTTAAAATATGCTCATGTTTGTTGAAGCAATATCGGCATGTGGGAAGGCCCTAAGTATAGGACCTACTATCTTTAGTCTTTAATTATGGAGTGTCAGCTTTAACTATTTGAGTGTGCTGACAGTTTTATGTGAAAAAGAGAATTAACTTTCAACTAAATTCCCATGTTGCCCTTGTTCTTTGATTTATGTAACACATTTGGTATTATTTGAATACCTTCGTTTTATTGTATTTCAAAAGGCACTGTAATGGTTTTTTATTTTTCCTTCAGGTTTTATTGTAATCTGGGTCAAAGCAGCTTTTCGCAAATTAAAAACTAAAGAGAAGTCATGTAAAAAATTACAGGACATAAAAGATATGCATTTTGACCCCATTAAAAATATTCAATCACATTGAAATTTACATTAAAAAAAGGTTTTTGTATGTATTATGTAGACATTAAAAGCATCTTTTTTATTAGTGTTTCTTTTTTCTTTAGAGTGGGGCAGAGGGGAGAGAGAGAGAGAGAGAGAGAGAGAGAGAGAGAGAGAATCTTAAGCAGACTCCACGCTCTTCACATTCACAGAGCCGGACATGGGGCTCAATCTCACAACCCTGGGATCATGACCTGAGACGAAGTCAGAGGCTTAACCAACTGAGCCACCCAGGCACCCCACGAATATTTTTTTAAGTTTATTTATTTATTTTGGTAGAGATCAAGAGAGAGTGTTGGCGGGACAGAGAGAGGGGGAGATGTGGGGAGAGAGACAGAGACAAAGAGAGACAAAGAGAATCCCAAGCAGGCTCCGCATTATCAGTGAAAAGCCCGATGTGGGACTGGAACCCATGAGTCATGAGATCACAGCCTGAGCTAAAGTCTGATGCTAAACTGACTGAGCCACCTAGGTGCCCATGAATATTTTTAATAATGATTATACACAGCTCCCAGCAAGTCTGTGGCATGCAAAAACGGACAACAAAATGTACAGTTGACTGGACAGTCCAACAATTCGCTTTTCCAATCTTCCGTCCTTCACAACAAACAAACACCCAAATGCAGAGAAATATTCCCCTGAGACATTTTCCTTCTATTCCCTCTCTGCATTCTCAAAACTTGGAATAACTGGCTCTTTCCTGATGTACTCATTTAGCAAATGGATTCTGATAAATATAGAAATCTAAAGATACAAAGCCAGGGGGTGGTGTTCACTTAGTTAATACCATGAAACAACCAAATACTATGGTCTCTACTCAGTTGAGATACCATTGTCTATGTTGAAATATTTTTAACTGGAACAAAAATAGAACTGTTACAGTTTCCATATTCTTCAAACAGTTACATGTTGTAAGTGGTTGGAAGATAAAAACCAGTTCTTTTTTATCTTAGTATAGAAGACACAACTGTGGAAGATCAGCCACCAGCCCCAGCCAGGCAAATACCAACAATACCACCCTCGGCACTAAAAGCATCTGTCCCCTACCCCGCAGGGGGAAGGGGGCACGTTCACACCACCAGGCTGCAGACACACTAATCCTATGGATGGTGACCCACTAACAAAAGACAGGCTTTTTAAATTAAACTATGCATCTTAGGGGCGTCTGGCTGGCTCAGTCTGTAGAGCATTGACTCTTAGTATCTGGTCCCAAGTTCAAGCACCACACTGGGTGTAGGGCCTACTTAAAAAACATATGTATTTTACATGGCACTTGTCAATACCCTGGCCAGGCAGCATAGCCGTCTTACAGATAAAACAGCAAGGTGAAGTTGTTTTCCAACTATTAGCTATTTTTCCCCCCTGGGGAAAAAGTAAAAATTAAAAAATGCATACACACACATGCACACACACACACGCGCGCACACACACACACACACACAGCTACTACCACTCCATAAAAAAAGAGGGGGAGAGAACATGGAAATAGACTTAAAAGAGCATGCAACTTTGGAAATAGATCATTTGGCTTTCAGTGAATTATTTTACTTTTCCTGAATCTTGGTTTTCTCATCTGCAAAATGAGGATAATAATATTAATTATATATATATATATATATATATATATATATATATATATATGTCAGTAATTATCTCTAGAGAATGAGTTAATGGGGAATTTTCACTTCCTAAATTTTTTTAAAAGAGTTTATTTTGGGGGCACCTGGGTGGCTCAGTCAGTTAGGCATCTGGCTTCAGCTCAGGTCATGATCTCGCGGTCCGTGAGTTCAAGCCCCTCATTGGGCTCTGTGCTGACAGCTCAGAGCCTGGAGCCTGTTTCAGATTCTGTGTCTCCCTCTCTCTCTGACCCTCCCCCATTCATGCTCTGTCTCTCCCTGTCTCAAAAATAAATAAACGTTAAAAAAAAAATTAAAAAATAAAGAGTTTATTTTTAAGTAATCTCTGTGTCCAACATGGGGCTCGAACCCACAACCCCTGAGATCAAGAGCCACATGTCCCACCGACTGAGCCAGCCAGGTGCCCCTCTAATTTTTTTAAGAGAATGAAAATGCCTGTTCCAGAAGGTTCTAAATAGGAACAAGTAAGACAATGAATGTAAAAGTTTTTGTAGACACTAATACTCTGCGAGGACTGTTGTCAAAGACAGATCTAGCAAAACTCAGTAAGAGTGTCGATCAAGGACTGGGGAAAGAAATGTCTCATTTTTTTCCCCTCCTCACTTACTGGCACCTGAGTTAGCTGCTATTCTGTCAAAGTTTCATGCTTAAGAAAAAGTACTGTATCCCCAAAGTTCTCTCCCCAGCCTGGTGCCCAGACACAGAAATCCTTATGGTCTTGGATTTTTTAGAGGTCACCCAAGAAATCCCCATTGGTATCCCTGGGCTGAAGCTGGCAGCCTCCATCCTTCAGGAGAGGCTGAGTTCAAAGAATCCTTTTGTGCCTTTCCAGAGCGCTCCTGTAGAATAATATTGCAGTGGGTATAGTATGACTTGCTGTGCTCCTGCCAGCAAACCCACCCCTCCCTCCCAGGGATTTGCTAAGAGCTGGATGCTTCCCATCACAAGTCGATTCTTCAGTCTGTTCTTCGTAAGGACTTTTCCTTGCCACTCCTCACCCCCACCTCCCAAGAGCCAATGTGTCCTTCTTCTGCACTCTGGCTGAACGCGTTTATTTGTATGCATTTCCTCCGGAATTCACAAGAAAAGTCACAGTCATAAAGATGAGGGAATTTTAAGGGAAGAGAAAGATGAAGAATGGGACATTAACTTTATTTTCCTTTTTGTTTTTTTTGTTTTTTTTGTTTTTTAATTTGGGCATTTATTTGGGCAGCGTTATTTATTTATTTGGGCATTTCTAGTAGAAGGCAACGAGACCTCTGAGGGTATGGAGAGCAGATCAGAGAGGCCAAAAGGGAGATGTGGAAAACGGGGGAGCTAGGCGCTCTCCAGGACAAACTTGCCCTCATAATTTTGCCTGATTCTGGCTCCACGAACAAAAGGCCCCTTTTCACCTCTGGACAAAAGGGGCAATCAGAATAGTTAAATGTTCAACGTGTGTCAGATGTTAATTAAGTACCTGTATTTCCGCTGAGAAAAGAGGTGATGTGAAGGGGAGATTTCTCTGTTCAGAACGGCCCTGCAGAAATCAAACTGGCACCAAAGCCTGCTGTGTTTCCTTCTGAGTTTTGCTGCAACCCCTAAGTTATAATCAGAGGAAGGAAACGCCTGAGAGATCTGAAGGTTTCAATTGTTGCCGAGTGCAGATGGCTTGGATCACCACACAGCAACGGAGCTCAAGCTCAAGGTCAGTGTCTCGCTGTAATCAGTGCCTCCATATGTGATTTCAGTTGGACGGCACCATCCCCGCGCAAGAGCTGTGCGGCTCCGTTCAAGCCAAGTTAGAGCCTGGGACATGGGCTGACAGAGATTGAAATGTAAACCCATCAGAAATCGGGAGCACTGATAAACCCACCATATTTTTCACGCACAATAACAACTTGCCAGGGATCTTCGAAAGACAACCGGAAGTGGACAGGATTGGGGACGAGCAGTCAAGAAAACACCACCGGGAGTCCTGGTTTCTCCTAGGCTAGTACACTGAGGGCAGACAGGTGCAACGCGTGCCTGGGGCCAGCAAAAATCGTTTGGACGACTGAAACACAAGTCTGATTTCCCCAACCTGGCACAGAACCCTTGAGCTCTTCACCCCATTCACAGGGAGTAAACAAAGGGATTATTTTCAATTTCACAAAAAGCCCAGACAAATCAGCTGCATTAACTGTGCCAGAGGGCGGAGATCGTTTGTTCCCACCCCAGGACAAAGACTCAATACCCATTGCCTTGAGTGGTGCCCCAAGTGCCTCCCCGTTGCCTGGGGTAGAGAGGAGGGTGGAGGTGGGGGGAAGGACTTAGAGTTCCACAGGGGCAGAACTGCGGGTTGCGCAAGCAAGCAAAAGGTACAAGGCTCATTTCGAAACGTGCGCGTAGAGGCCCAGAGTTTCTGCCCCTGGAGAATGACTGGTGTGTCTGCAAAGCTCCTTCTACACTCTTCACCCTACTCCTGTGAGGGATAAAAAAATACCTGGACATACAAGCTGGTCACGATCTTAGGAAAACGACCAGCAGAGTGAAATCGGAACCCCGCCTCAACCCTTAGTACCTTTCATGGACTGCACAGCCCAGAACACAGGCAGTGTTTTGTCATGGGAGACTGACCCCGCTCTCCGAGAAACAGGTTAGGCGGTAGGGATTCCTTCACAGGAGCGAAGGTGGGAAGTAGAAGGGAGGTTGTTTCAGAGAGATCTTTTCAAACCTCATACCTTCTTTCTTCTCACCCTAAGATGTACCCCTCGGGCCCCTCCCAAAGTAGCCCCTCTGAGAATCTCGGCAGGCAGGGTAATGGATATGGACTGTTTCCAACTTGAATGTCTCGGAGACACAAAAAGATTCAGTTAGTCAGAGTGTCCTTTAAGTTCTAAAAATTACGCATAAAATAGGAAAGCCTTTAAAAGTGAATACAGGCCTAAGGATTTGTTTAGGTATCGCCTAAGGAAAGATCAGGCTAGGTAACCTTTTTTTTTCACTCCCCTGAGCAGGCTGGGGCTGGGCAGAGGAGGGAAACGAGACGAATTTCAGAGAGCGGGCAGAGGGGTAGCAGCATCCCGAGAGACCTGGAAAGGGAGGCTTCACGGTTTTCCTTGGACCCTGCCCTGTTAGTTGGGATCTGTCTTTTACAATTAGAACAAATGTCTTCTTGAACTCGTTTGAAAGGCTTTTCAGATTTAAAAAAAAAAAAAAAAAAAAAAAAAAAAAAAAGACGATGCATTCTTCTTCAGGCTTTGGCAATAGATCTTCCTTCTATCTTGTATGTAACATTTACAATGTGCCTTTAAGGGGCGCCTGGGTGGCTCAGTCGGTTGAGCTTCCGACTTCGGCTCAGGTCATGATCTCACGGTCTGTGAGTTCGAGCCCCGCGTCAGGCTCTGTGCTGACAGCTCAGAGCCTGGAGCCTGCTTCAGATTCTGTGTCTCCCTCTCTCTCTGACCCTCCTGCATTTATGCTGTGTCCCTCTCTGTCTCAAAAATAAATAAACATTTAAAAATAAAATAAAATGTGCCTTTAAAACTACTTATTATTGGGGCGACTGGGTGGCACAGTCAGTTGAGTGCCCAACTATGGATTTCAGCCCAGGTCATGATTTCACGGTTCATCGGTTTGAGCCCCAAGTGGGGCTCAGCACTGGTAGTGCCAGGCCTGTTTGGGATTCTCTCTCTCCCCCTCCCTGCCTCTCCCCAGTTCATGCGTGCGGTCTCTTGCTTTTTTTTTTTTTTTTTGATGTTTACTTATTTTTGAGAGAGACAGAGCCTGAGTGGGGGAGGGACAGAGAGAGAGAGAGGGAGACACAGAATCCAAAGCAGGCTCCAGGCTCTGAGCTGTCAGCACAGAGCCTGATGCAGGGCTTGATCTTATGACCTTGAGATCATGACCTGAGCTGAGACCAAGAGTCAGACGCTTAGCTGACAGAGCCGCCCAGGTGCCCGAGCATATGGCTCTTGATCTCCAGGTCATAAGTTTGAGCCCCACATTGGGTGTAGAGGTTACTAAAAAAATAATAAACTAAAAACAGGCATCATTTTGTAGATCAGAACCTACGTCAGGATTAACTGGTTGTAAGCTAGCTGAGGGAGGCAGTAATGCTAATGTGTGAGAGGCAGTGTAGGAGACTGATGAAGAACATGAACTTTTCTTTCTTTAAAGTTTATGTATATATGTGTGTGTGTGTGTGTATGTATTATGTATTTAAGTAATCTCTACAGCCAACATGAGGCTTGAACTCATGACCCTGAGGTCAAGAGTCAAGAGCATGCACTTTGCTGTCAAGCAGCCCTGTCAGTGTCACGCAGATTTAGTTCATGACCTTAGGCACTTGACTTAGCTTCTCTCAGCTTTAAGTTCGTTCTTTCTTTCTTTCTTTCTTTCCTTCTTTCTTTCTCTCTGTCTCCTTTTTCTCTCTCCTTCCCTTCCTGCCTTCCCTCCTTCCTTTCCTCTTTTAAGATTTTTTTAAAAAAATTTTTAATGTTTAAAGAGTGAGTGACAGAGGTGAGTGGGGGAGGAGCAGAGAGAGAGGGAAACACAGAATCCGAAGCAGGCTCCAGGCTCTGAGCTGTCAGCGCAGAGCCCGATGCGGGGCTCGAACTCACGAACCGTGAGATCATGACCTGAGCTGAAGTTGGACGTTTACTGACTGAGCCACCCAGGCGCCCCTTAAGATTTTTTTTTTTTTTTAAGAATCTCTACACCCAACGTAGGCCTCAAACTTACAACCCCAAGATTATGAGTCACACGCTCTGCTGACTGAGCCAGCCAGGTGCCCCATAATTTACTTATTTCTTAAAATGATGCTAATGGGGGCATACCTAAGGGCTCAGCTAAGTGACCGACTTCTGATTTCAGCTCAGGTCATGATCTCACAGTTTGTGAGATCAAGCCCTGAGTCGGGCTCTGAGCTGACAGTGTGGAGCCTGCTTGGGATTCTCTGTCTCCCTTTCATTCTGCCCTTGCCCCTGCCTTACCCATGATCTCAATCTCTCTCTCTCTCTCCCTTTCCCTCTCCCTCTCCCTCTCAAAAATAAATAAATAAACATAAACATTAAAAAAAAAAAAAGATGCTAATAGGGGCACCTGGCAGACTCAGTGGGTAAAGCATGAGACCCCTGACCTCAGGGTTATAAATTCAGCCCCATGTTGAGTATGGAGTTTACTTAAAAATAAAATAAAATGAAGTTGAACAGCCGACTTCAGCTCAGGTCATGATCTTGCAGTCCATGAGTTCGAGCCCCATGTCGGGCTCTGTGCTGACAGCTCAGAGCCTGGAGCCTGTTTCAGATTCTGTGTCTCCCTCTCTCTGACCCTCCCCTGTTCATGCTCTGTCTCTCCCTGTCTCAAAAATAAATAAAAACGTTAAAAAAAAAATTAAAAAAAAACAAACAAACCTGATTTAAAAAAAAATAAAATAAAATGATGCTAATAACTTTAGGATGTTGTTGGGATTAAATAAATTCATTACATATTAATTAATATATAGTAATGATAAAAATACATAGTTAATTTGTACAGAATGAATGTACATAAAGCACAGTGCCCGTCACATTGTAAACCCTTGGTAAATATCATGTATTCTCATCATTATAAGATTGTAAGCCCCCTGAAAGGCAGCAAACACAATTTAGACATCTTTTTGTATACTTCTTATGTCCAAATCGGGTGCCTTCCATATGAAGCTGTATAATAAAGTTAGTTAAAGGAATTCACTTCTAAAACACACCAGCACTCCTACTATTTCTTTCTCCTCCAGAAGCACCAATTTCTCGAAGACTATAATCTGAAATACCACAATGAGCTTCACGGGCATTAAATGGACCTCACTGGGTTAAATGGCGACAGCAGGTAGAACCGTCTCAGCCTCAGACATGGGGAAAACTTAAGGCGCATGCGTGAGGTCTATCCTCAGTCCAGCAGGGATGGAACTAGAAGCCAGAATTCCCAACAGCACAGCCCCTGGGAGGTGGGCTAGTCCTTTTTAAAGAACTTCATCAAAGTAGAGCTTGAACTATGGGGAAAATGGGATTTTTCCAAGGGGAGAAAGGCTTTCCTTTCTCTTTTAGTTTGTCATTCATAGAAGGCCATGGAACAATTTTGAGAAAAGAAAAAATGATCACTACCAACTTTTTTTGTTTTTGCAAAACATCGTTCCGTCCTTGGTCAGAGGCACTCATTTTTACATATGCGCCATCATAGGGTGCATGTCTGTGGGCCTCTTGTGTCCTCTCCTTTGCATAATAGCACACATCTTCTTCCACGTTCCTACATGTCATCAGAAAGGTCATTTTTGAAAAAAAATTTAAAAAATTTTAAGTAGGCTCCAAGTCCAATGTGGGGCTTGAACTCATGACTCTGAGATGAAGAGTCACATGCTCTGGGGCGCCTGGGTGGCTCAGTCGGTTAAGCATCCGACTTCGGCTCAGGTCATGATCTCGCGGTCTGTGGGTTCGAGCCCCGCGTGGGGCTCTGCGCTGACAGCTCAGAGCCTGGAGCCTGTTTCAGATTCTGTGCCTCCCTCTTTCTCTGACCCTCCCTTGTTCATGCTCTCTCTCTCTCTCTCTCTCTCTGTCTCAAAAATAAATAAAACATTAAAAAAAAAAAAAGAGTCACATGTTCTACTGACTGAGCCAGTAGAGCACCACCAAAAAAGATAATTTTTAAAACATTTTTATTTATTTTGGGGAGAGTGCAAGCAGGGGAGGGGGTGGGAGAGGGGTGCCGAGGATCCCAGGTGTGCTCTGCGCTGACCCCTGACAGCAGCGAACCCGTTGTGGAGCTCCAACTCACGAACTGCGAGATCATGAGCTGAGCTGAAGTAAGATGCTCAGCAAATGAGCCAGCCAGGTGCCCCCGTTCCCCTATTTTTTGTCATTTATTTACCTATCTACTTATTTATTTACTTATTTAAGCTTTATTTATTTAGTTTTTAATTTATTTTTTTTTTAGTTTATTTATTTGTTTTGAGAGAGAGAGAGAGAGAGCACAAGCAGTTGAGGGGCAGAGAGAGAGGGAGAGAGAATCCCAAGCAGACCCCACACTGTCAGTGCAGAGCTCAATATAGGGCTTGAATCCACAAGCTGAGAGATCATGACCTGAGCAGAAACCAAGAGTTGGAAGATTAACCGACTGAGCCACTGAGGCACCCCTTAAATTTATTTTTTAAGTTAGCTCTAGACCCAATCTGGGGGCACGAACCCACGACCACCAAGATCAAGAGTCACACGCTCTACTGACAGCCAGCCAGGTGCCCCTATTTTTGTCATTCAAATTAATTTTCAGAGGCTGAGTGTACATTCACAAAAACATACGTGTCAGATTAACTCCTTTTTTGTGTGTGAGCAGAAACACAATTATGAACATTTAAGATACTAAACTAATTTGCAAGTAAAGAAATGCCTTCCAACTCACCAATTATTTTTCTTTACCTATTTCTCACAATCAAAGCAATTAAATCAATATTTTCACTAAGTGAACACACTGCTTCCCCTGGAAGATTGAATTTCACCCTTAAAGAAATGAAAGACAATAGAGCAAACAGAAGGGGGATGATTAATGTTTTTTCAGTCCCTATTTTTCATCAGTATGTAAGTGCCCTTTGTACTTTTCTCCCCCAAACCACTGCACCCTCCATTATTATGCATTAGCCTTGGGGCTTTGGTGGGATTTACTCCAGTTCCAAAAGTTGGTCCTGATTAGTGTAAAGGGATTGTTTTCAAACAAAGCAGAATGTGCCCCCCGCCACCCCAAAGTGGGAAGCGGTGAGGGGCGGGTGCAGTGAGGTGTCTGGTGGCATTTAATGTTTGGGGAGCCAGGGTTGCTGTGGGACCGTCCTGCACCATGAAGAACTATCTTCTCAAAATGCCAACAAGACTCCTGTTGAAAAATACTTGTGTACGATCTGTAAGGATGTCCCATCACCTTTGCCACAGTGACTGGTTGAGGTGTCCAGTCTTTTTTTTTTTTTAACTTTTATTTATTATTGAGAGACAGAGAGAGACAGAGCATGAGCAGGGGAGGGGCAGAGAGAGAGGGAGACACAGAATCTGAAGCAGGCTCCAGGCTCGGAGCTGGCAGCACAGGGCCCGAGGCGGGGCTCGAACTCACGGACCGCGAGATCATGACCTGAGCCAAAGTCGGACGCTTAACCCACCGAGCCACCCAGGCGCCCCCCCACCCCCACCCCCACCCCGAGGTGTGCAGTCTTCAGCCAATCAGACCTTGGCGTTCCCTGCGCTCAACCCAGCAACTCACAATTGAAGGCTGATGATTGAAGTATAATTTACAAATGCATCAAAGTGCTAACTCTTAGGAATACAGCTCAATGAATCATCACAAAATAAATACACCCACGCAACCACCACTTAGATTAAAAAATACAACACAACACTGGCAGCCTCAAGCTTCTCAAGTTCCCTCCCAATTGCGATTCCTTTCTCCTTCCCTAAAGGGAATGACTTGATGGACGTTTGACATCACAGATTCATTTTACCTAATTTTCAATCTAGTATCAATGGAATCATACAATGCAGATAGTTGTGTAGTATTTTACTGTATGACTACCACAATGTATTTGACTACTGATGGACCTTGGATTGTTACAAAGTTTGGCTATTATAAATAATGTTATCAACATCTTGTATATGACTTATGGTGGACATACGCTTACTCATTCAGGATCTACATAGGAATGGAGATAATGGGTTATAGAACATACATATGTTCACCTTTAGTAGACACTATCAAATCATTTTTCAAAGTAGTTGTAGTCATTTACACTTCCACCAGCAGCTTATGGAAATTCCAGTTGTTCTATATTCTTGTCATCACTTGACATTTTCAGGCTTTGTAATTTTAGTCATTCTTGGGCGTGTGTAGTGCTATCTTTATTTTATTTTATTTTATTTTATTTTATTTTATTTTATTTTATTTATTTATTTTTAACATTTATTTTTGAGAGCGACAGAATGTGAGAGGGGGAGGGCAGAGAGAGAGGGAGACACAGAATCGGAAGGAGGCTCCAGGCTCTGAGCTGTCAGCACAGAGCCTAACGCGGGGCTCGAACCCACGAACCGTGAGATCATGACCTGGGCGGAAGTCGGACGCCCAACTGACTGAGCCACCCAGGCGCCCCTACAGTTTTTTTCTTATTAATATATAGGGCTTCATTAAATATTCTGGATAGGAGATCTTTGTTAGTTACATATCATTTTCCCCACTCATCGACTTGCCTTTTCTTTTCTAAGATATTATTTTTAATAAAAATAAACTCAGCCTGCTGGCTGAGCCAGCCAGGCACCCTACATTTTCACTTTTTTTTTTTTAAGTTTATTTATTTATTTTGAGAGAGAGAGAGAGTGCACGCAGGGGAGAGAGAGAGAGAGAGAGAGGGAGAGGGAGTGCCAAACAGGCTCTGCACTGTCATCGCAGAGCCCAACGCAGGGCTTAAACTCACAAACCGTGAGATCATGACCTAAGCCAAAACAAAGAGTTGGCCACATAACTGACTGAGCCATCCAGGTGGACCTTTCTTTTCTTTTTAAAAAATATTTTATTTATTTATTACAAAATGTTTAAAGTTTATTTATTTATTTTTGAGAGAGAGAGACACAGAGAGAGAGAGAGCAAAGGAGGGACAAAGAGAGAGGAAGAGAAAGAATCCCAAGCAGGCTCTGCACTGTGAGCATGGAGTTCACCATGAGGCTCGAACTCACAAACTGTGAGATCATGACCTGAGTAGAAACCAAGAGTCGGATGCTTAACCAACTGAGCCACCCAGGCACCCCAAAGCATTTTATTTTTAAATAACCTCTACACCCAACATGGGGCTTGAATTTACAACCCCAAGATTAAGAGTTGCATGTTCCACTGACTGAGCCAGGCAGGCACCCCAGTTTATAATTACTTATTTTGGTTTAATATTATTATATAATAATTATATTGGTTTAACTTTTTGGAGAAAATTAAATCTTTCCATATTTTCAAGATTGATTTTAGCTATTCTTGGCTCTTTGCACTTCCAAATATATTTTGGGATCAATATGTAAATTTTCACAAAAGACCTTTTGGGGATTTTATTGGGATTGCACTGGGGAGATCAGTTTGGGGATAACTGACATATAACTTCCAATCCACTAACATGTTATAACCTTCCTTTTTGTTCTTGTTGTTGTTTTCTGTTTTTAAATATACCTTCTTTAGTTTCTTTCAATAATCTTCTGTACAAAGATATTAAAAATATTGTTTGTTTTATTCCTAGGTACTTGGTTCTTTTTCATACCATTACAGATGTTCTTCTTATTATTTTTTAATAAGCTCTACACCCAACCTGAGGTTTGAACTCACCACCCTGAGATCTAGCATTGCATGCTCCACCAAATGAACCAGGCAGGTGCCCCTACAAATGTTACATTTTACAACTTTATTTTAAAATTATTTTGCTGCTGGTGTATAGAAATATAGTTAGTTTTGTATATTGACTTTGAATCTAGTGACCTAAATAAATTCACTTGTGAATTCCAATAACTGATCCAAAGATTCTTTAGGATTTCTGTATACATGCCATCTGCAAATTATGATAATTTTTTTTGTGATAAGGCTGTTTTTATTTTTTAAAGTAAATTCTACCCCCACTGTAGGGCTTGAATTCACAACCCTGAGATCAAGAGTCACATGCCCTACAGACTGAACCAGCCAGGTGCCCCCAAATTATAACAATTTTATTTCTTTCTTTCCATCTTTTTTAAAAAAAATTTTTTTTAACGTTTTATTTATTTTTGAGACAGGGAGAGACAGAGCATGAATGGGGGAGGGTCAGAGAGAGAGAGACACAGAATCTGAAACAGTCTCCAGGCTCTGAGCTGTCAGCACAGAGCCCGACGCAGGGCTCGAACTCACAGACCGCGAGATCATGACCTGAGCCGAAGTCGGCCGCCCAACTGACTGAGCCACCCAGGTGCCCCAACCATCTTTATGTCTTTTATTTCTTTTTCTTGTCTTATTACACTGGCTAAGGTACCGAGAAAAGAGTTAAAGAGAAGTAGTGACTGCAGTCAATTTAGCAAATTTCTAGTCTCAGAGGAAAACTTTCAACATCTCACCATTAAGTTGCTATCTGCCAAAGGTCTTTTTGTAGACAACCTGTATGTTAGCCTTTGTTGTATAACAAAAGTACCACAAACACCCAGTGACACATAACAATAGATATTTACTTCTTACACATCTGTGGCAATCAGCTGATCTGGGCTGGGCTTAGCTGGATTATTCTGCTGGTCTTGGCTGGGCTCATGCATGCATCTATAGGTCAGGGGTTAAAATGTTCTCACCTGGTCTTGACTGGGTACCTTAACTTGGACAGTTATGTCCTACCTATTTTCCTTTCCTTTCTTTCTTTTCTTTTCCTTTCCTTTCCTTTCCTTACCTTTCCTTTCCTTTCCTTTCTTTTTTCTTGTCTTTTCTTTTCCTTTCCTTTTCTTTTCTTTTCTTTTCCTTCTCTTCTCTTCCTCTTTCTTTCTTTCTTTCTCTCTCTCTCTCTCTCCCTCCCTCCCAGTGTGTGTGCATGTGTGTATCCTCCCTATTTCTAATCCTCCTTTTGGAACTGGCGGGCTAGCTTGGGTTGATCCTTCTCATGGTAAATGGTAGAAAACAAAAAAGCAAATCCCACTAGTAGGCAATCCCACTTCAGAACTTTGCTGGCAGCACACCTGCCAATATGCTAAATATTATGGACAAATATGACCGAGTCCAGAGTCAACAGTAGCTTTGCCCATAATGGGAGGACACTGTAAAGTTATGTGGCAAAGGGTGTGGTACATAGGAAGAGTGAGAAAATGAGGCTATCACTGCAATCTATCACATGTCTTTCTCAGAATAAGAGCAATTCCATTTCTAGTTTTCTAAGGACTTTTGTCACCAATGAATATCACATTTTATCAAAGACTTTATTCATCTATTGAAGTGACCATATTTTTCTTCTTTGTACTATTTATGTGACAAAATACACTGACTGACTTAGGCTATTAAATTACCCTTGCTTGGTAGGAAGTCTGTAAGATGGGCTGTCATCTCTGCCTCCTGGAATTCATGCCCTTGTCTGACACCCTCCCATTGGATATGGGCTGGACCTAATGACTAGAATAGAGAATGAATCGAAATTGGCAATAATTAAGGGGTGGAAAGTCATTTTTGAGATTAAGTTACGAAGATTTTCACTTCAGCCTTTATCTCTCTGAGCCCTTGCTCTGGGGAAAGCAAGCTGCCATGTTGTGATTACAACTATAGAGAAGCCCATTTAGTAAGGAACTGTCTCTGGTGAACTGTGAGTGAGGACCTGAGTCCTGACAACAGTCGTATGAGTCAGCTTGGAAGTGGACCTTTCCCTAGTCAAGCCTTGAGAATTAAGTGTGTTCATAAATGGAGGTAAAACAGGTCGAATAGTCTTGGCACCTAGTAAAAGCTTAATACAATTTACCAATATTATTTCTGAGCTCACCTTTCTAAATCTGTTAAGTGAGGACGATAAGATCTATTTCATAGGACTGTTGTAAGCAATAAATAAAATTATGCATTAGTAAGCACTTAGGGGATAGTCAGTTTTGTTATTTTAACAGTTTAACTGCTGTTTGTTTGTTTTTTTAAGATTTTAAGTCACCTCCACAACCAACATGGGGCTTGAACCCACAACCCTGAGATCAAGAGTCGCATGCTCCACTGACTGAGCCAGTCAAGCACCCCTAACTACTGCTTTTAAAAATAGAAATTGAATTTTATTCACCTTGAATTCCCTAATACAACAGAATAGATGTTTAATTAATACTTTGGAAGTAATTGACAAGTTCAATCCGTCTTCATATACATAAAGCCAAAAAAAAAAAAAAAACCTTCATCAAAATCCTCGAGGAGAAAACAGGCAACAACCTCTTTGACCTCAGCTGCAGCAACTTCTTACTCAACACATCTCTGGAGGCAAGGGAAACAAAAGCAAAAATGAACTACTGGGATCTCATCAAAATAAAAGGCTTCTGCACAGCGAAGGAAACAATCAGCAAAACTAAAAGGCAACTGACGGAATGGGAGAAGATATTTGCAAATGACAAATCAGATAAAGGGTTAGTATCCAAACTTTATAAAGAACTTATCAGACACAACACCCAAAAAACAAAGAATCCAGTGAAGAGATGGGCAAAAGACATGAATAGACACTTCTCCAAAGAAGACATCCAGATGGCCAACTGACACACGAAAAAATGCTCCACATCACTCATCATCAGGGAAATACAAATCAAAACCACAACGAGATACCACCTCACACCTGTCAGAATGGCTAACATTAACAACTCAGGCAACAACAGATGTTGGCAGGGATGCAGAGAAAGAGGATCTCTTTTGCACTGCTGGTGGGAATGCAAACTAGTGTGGCCACTCTGGAAAACAGTATGGAGGTTCTCAAAAAATTAAAAATAGGACTACCCTATAACCCAGCAATTGCATACTACGTAATTATCCAAAGGATGCAGGTGTGTTGATTCCAAGGGGCACATGCACCCCAATGTTTATAGCAGCACTATCAACAATAGCCAAAGTATGGAAAGAGCCCAAATGTCCATCAACAGATGAATGGATAAAGAAAATGTGGTGTAAATATATATATATGTATATATATACACACACACACACACACACACACACGCACATATATATATATATGGAGTATTACTCAGCAATCAAAAAGAATGAAGTCTTGCCATTTGCAACTACGTGGATGGAACTAGAGTGTGTTGTGCTAAGCAAAATTAGTCAGAGAAAGACAAATATCATATGACTTCACTCATATGAGGACTCTAAGAGACAAAACAGATGAACATAAGGGAAGGGAAGCAAAAATAATATGAAAACAGGGAGGGGGGGAAAACATAAGAGAATCTTAAATATAGAGAACAAACTGAGGGTTGCTGGAGGGGTTAGGGGTGGGGAGGATGGGCTAAACAGACAAGGGGCATTAAGGAGGACACTTGTTGGGATAAGCACTGGGTGTTCTATGTAGGGGATAAATGACTAGATTCCACTGAAATCATTATTGTACTATATGCTAACTAACTTGATATTAATTAATTAATTTAAAAAATGACACACAAAAAAGCAACATCATAATCTATGAATTCTGAGCGTGGTCAAAGGACTTTTGCCCTCTAGGTCTCAGAAAGAATAAGTGAGTGATTCTAGCACCAACAGAATCTCAAAAACTACCCTGCGTGGCCCCTCTGTTCTCACCAGCACTCCTTGGTTTGTGTTTGCAGCCATTTATGGCTAGGCAGGGCCAAGCACTTGGGAACCTGGGGAGAAGAGAAGCTTCTGAACAAAATCATCTCCCAGGGTTAATGTCTGCATGGGAACCACACAAAGGGCAATGAATCTCTGGAAGTGACTGGTGTGATGCTGTTAACACCAGATCAGACGAGGCTGCCAAGAGCTTGGCATTTTTCCCCCTTGTGGCAGCCAAAAAGCACAGGTGTCTTAAGAAAGTGCCGAACGATCAGGAAGCTTATTAATGTGGAAGCCTCCGCCCGGCCAGCGGATCTGCAGACAGAACCCCTTGCCCGTGCTTCGGCTCCGACACCTAGTGACCGTGAGGCTTCCCTCTTGCGTCCAGGTTTGAGAGGGGTGTTCTCATCTCCTGTTGCCCAGTGGCCCCGAAGTCCTCTGAACCCTTGTGTTGAAAACCTGACCACCTCCCTTCTCTGTCCAGGGATTTCAGGGCCCAGCATCTGCAACATGTCATTATAGAGCACAGGACAGGACAAACTCAGAGACGAACTGAACTGCCATTTGCAAGGACATTTCCAGGGCGCCTTCTCCACTAGCAAGTTAACATCTGGAAGCCTGACTCAGGCACTGCCTGTTTCCCGCCCACCCTCTCTGTTCCGATAGAACTTTCCTATTATGGGTCGTTCCTGTCACTGGAATTCAAAATGCTCTTGACAGGTAGGTAAGACTCGGTCTCCTCTGAGAGTGTTCGGCTTTGCCTCTACGCAGCACATGCTGCTACAAGCCTTTCTGGAGTCAGAGCGTTCCCCGAGGCACAGATATTTACATGTTTCGGGAAAATGCTTTCAGAGGAAGTCACTGCCAATTCCTTGAGTCCATCCTGACTGGCTCCCAAGGAGCCAGGAAGCAGACAGTGCTAAAAGGACATAACCTTGAGCAAGGTTTCTAGACACTTCTTAACCCAGAATGTGGCTTGCCAGATGATGTGAGGAACCACCCCCCCACCCCTCAAGCTTCTCCTCTGGCAGAAATGGTACACTTCACTGGGCACCCGTGCACCTCACTGAAATGGCAGAACCCTTGCCACTTCAGGGCTGACAGAACCCTGTGAGAAATGCCACGACTAACAGCAATACAAAAGCAGCTTAGATCCTTGTGGGGGTTGTTCATATAAGCGAGGGGGTGTTGGGGGGCGGGCAATGCAGGCAGCTAAATGGCTCTTTAGACAAACAATTTTTCCCTTTGTTCCCGGCTGCCAGCTAGAAGTATGTTTCAATTTTCTAGTCAGCAAGTTAAGCCAGACACACACATGGTGGTTGACAAAGAAAGAGGCCACTATGAAAAGATATTAAAATTCAAAACACACTTCAGAGCCGGCCTCTTCTCAAATTGCACGGTCACAGGGGAATTCATAAATCAGAAATGAGGTCAAGTGATGGTGTTGAGTTCAGTTTTGTTTGTCCCTTGATATTGTGATGATGCCCGGATGAGAAATACCAAAGAGAAGAGTCCAAGCTGAAACATCTGTTCTCCTTACCCATCATCCACAAAACATCAGTTTTAGGAAGACACCAAAATAAGCATTCCAAGAGGAGAAAGGCATATAATCAGTGCCTGTCCACTTTTTAATTACATCAGTCATTTACAAAGACACATCCTCTGTGTGGAGTTCAAGTTTCAAAGAAAACATTATATCCAGAAATCTAGTCTCCAAAGTTTGTAGAACTTGTAGGGCAAAGTCTGAGAGAGCCAACATCAAATCCGAGCCAGCCATGGCCCAAGTTACAGTGAGCCACACACATTCACAAGCCTGAGGAGAAGAAAGTCAAATACATTATAGTCCGGCCCCGTGTTTTTTTTTCTTTTTTGGGTTTTTTTTTACAGAGAGGGAAAGAGGGTGCAAGTGACCAAGGGGCAGAGAGAGAGAGAGAATTCTATGAAGGTCAGAGAGAGAGAGAGAAGCGGGGCTCACCTGGGGCTCATGTTTTTACCCAAAGCAGGGTACGAGTTCACCCAAAGCGGGGCTCGAGCTCATCAGATGTGGGACTCAAACTCACCAACTGTGAGATCATGACCTGAGCCAAAGTCAGATGCTTAATGACTCAGCCACCCAGGCACCTTCAGGTCCTGTGTTTTTAGTGGACAGACTTTTTTGAGTTGATTGTTTGAAAAGACCTAAGAACATATTTCCCCATAGGAACGATGATGTTGTGATAGTTGTGTTCTCAGGTCAGTGCACAGAATTCTACTTGGCATAGTGTAACCCAAGTCACCTCCACCTCCAGTCACCTTACGACCCCCAAGCCTATGCCTTTGAGCCCCTAGGGTGGCACTGATGACCTAGAGGAGGGAGGTACTGGTTATAACTCACAGCAACGTGAGGGTGGAGGGGGGTACTTCAGCAGTCAGATGGAAGGGGCAAGCACTGCAGATGTACAGGTTGTGCACTGCACAAAGCACCTGACTGGGGTCCAGGTGGAGGCTGAAATCCAGCCTGCCCTCCACCAGGCAAGCTGGGCTCTGGGGCAAGGCTGAGGCTGTCAGAGAAGGAGAATTTTCCTAATTTGTGCTAAAAAGCTATGCCCCAGTGGAAATCTGGAGGCTTCAAAAGCAACAGCGAAAGATGGCTTTTCCATAAAGGGGTATTAAGAGTGGGGAGTGGGGGTGCCTGGTGGGCTTAGTTGGTGGAACATGCAACTCTTGATCTCTGGATTGTGAGTTCGAGCCCCACATTGGGTGTAGAGATTACATAAAAAAATTAAAATCTTGGGGTGCCCGGGTGGCTCAGTCAGCTAAGTGTCCAACTTCAGCTCAGGTCATGAGCTCACAGATCATGAGTTTCAGCACCACGTCGGACTCTGTGCTGACAGCTCGGAGCCTGGAGCCTGCTTCGGATTCTGTGTCTCCCTCTGTCTCTGCCCCTCCCGCACTCACACTGTGTCTCCCTCTCTCTCGAAAATAAACATTAAAAAAATTTAAAAATAAATAAAAATAAAAATCTTTAAAAAAAAAAAAAGAGTGGGGAGCAGTTTTGCTAGAAGAGGTCATCAGTGGGGGAGAAGCAAGAGAGAAGCTGTCATCCACATACACATTGCTATTTCTGGGTCGCTGAACTTTGGAGTGGGCATAAACATGTCTTAGATCAGAACCTCCTCTGGCAGCAAAACTTAATCCCCACCAACTGTCCTCATGTTCCTCTTTGAGACTCCCTAATTGACCTGCTACTTCCTGGCTGCCAACTCAGAAAAGGCGCATTACGCCTTAAGCCTCGTGCTAGGGGCTGAATGAAAACGAAATACTTTTTGGAATTTTCTGTCGAGTGGGATCCTCAAACAGAGGAGGAAGTGCCCATCTACAGCGCCTGCACTGGTGGAGTCCAAAGGCTGTTTCGGCAACAGAGAAGGGGGAAGAAAGATGGCTACCACGTGCTGTGTTGGGGGGTGTGAGGAAAAGCAGCTGTGGAAAATGTCTCTGGGGGTGCCTGGCTGGCTCAGTTGGTAGAGCATGTAACTCTTGGTCTCACGGTCTTGGGTTCAAGCCCTAGGTTGGGCACAGAGCTTACATTAAAAAAGAAAAGAAACTGTCTCCAACCCAACTTGAACGGGAATGAGTGACCCTTACCGAGGCCTACGGTCCTCCATTGTAATACAAGGAAGAAAAACAAGCAAAGGTTAAAAGGACAAATGCTCGTCCGTCCGGCTCTGTTGCTGACAGCTCAGAGCCTGGAGCCCGCCTCAGATTCTGTGTCTCCTTCTCTCTGCCCTTACCCTGCTCATACTCTGCCTCTCTCTCTCAAAAATAAATGGAAAAAAATTTTTTTAATTGAAAAAAATAATAAAAGACAACAAACAAGCAAACGCACACAAAGAGACACACATCCTAAAGTATAAAGGGAAAGGCATGGGAGTCTAGCCAAGGCCTCTTCCAGCATCCACCTTCGCCCTGCCCGGTGGAGAGGCGGCTTCCTGCACAGCTGCGAGCTTGGGAAGCAAGTGTGGAAGTGGAGGCCAGGGAGCCCTGCGGTGCAAGCGTCCTGAGAGGCAGCTCTGGTGTCCGGAGCCCCGTCTTTCAGGCCCGCAGCTCCATCAGTGAGACTTTGTGAGGCTCATTCAGGGAACAGCGTTTCTAGAGTCGCAGTTCCAGAAGTGTGTTATTCAGGGTATGTTAACTGTTGCAGAGAATCCCCAAATCCTACTCCAGGGACTGTAGTCCATGTGGGTAAGCAGTCATTCAGGGTCCGTCTCCTGTGCGTGGCTCCATTCATCCCTCAGCCTCCCAAAGTTGTCTCCACTCAGCCGGTGGCTGAGGAGAGAGCGCAATCAATGGCTGGGTGACAGGTTTGGGGGCCAGGCCAAGAGGGGCCTACTTCCACTCATGTTTCTTTGGCAGGAGCTCGGTCACAAAGCCACCTTTAACACAAGGGAGGCTGGGAAATGTAACACCGCTGTATGCCCAGGAGGAGAGAGGAGAATACAGTGGCGCCTGGGTGGCTCAGTGGGTTGGGTATCCAACTTTGGCTCAGGTCATGATCTTGCAGTTCATGAGTTCGAGCCCCACGTCGGGCTTTGCGCTGACAGTTCGGAGCCTGGAACCTGCTTCGAGTTCTGTGTCTCCCTCTCTCTCTGCCCCTCCCTACCCCCCTCTCTCTCTCAAAAATAAATAAACATTAATTTAAAAAAAAAAATTAAAAATAAAATAAAAAAGAAGAGAATACAGATACATGAATGTTGCCAGTCAAGGTCTCTCTGCAGAGAGGAAATTGCAGTTTGGGGCCAGCAGGGAGGGGATTCCTTGCATTTCTTTGTACTTGGCCTTGCTCAAGCAAGAGAGTTGCTGCTGTAGCCGGGACTGATAAAGGCAGGATCAAGAACGAGGGTGTGACTATCACTCCTTGGGTTCAGGTAAAGTGTCACCCAGGTTCCTCCCGTGGGAATCACTGTGGTCACCCACACCTCTGTCTCCTGGCCCAGCTCCCACAACCGGCTTCTTCTAGCCAGGCCTCCTTTGAAATCGATCTGCCACAACAGTTGCAAACCCCAGCTGCTCCTTCGCTCCTTGGCCAGTAGAAGGGAATCAATTATCCCCGCCCTCAATGAATTGCAGCATCTGTTGATCTGCCAAAGGATAGGATTCAAGATGTCAGCCCTGGCCCATAAAGCTGCACTTAATCTGGACCTAATCACTGGAACAACTGCTCTTTGCCTTTGGTCCCCACCTGGCAGAAACAAAAACACCACCTCAGACTCTCAAGAGTCTGGAGGCCCTGTCGCTCAGGGGAGATAGGGACAGACGTGCACAATAGCCTCCATTTTACAGACGCGATGCGTACGGAATGGTCAGAAAAGTAAATGTTCTGTTTATCTGCAACAGACCTGCCCACCATCTTCATTTTTTTATTTTTTAAAGATTTTTGGAGAGAGACAGAGCGCATGAGCCGGGGAGAGGGGCAGAGGGAGAGAGAGTCTGAAGCAGGCCCCACACTCAGCACAGAGCCTGACGCAGGGCTCGATCCCACGACCCTGGGACCAAACCTGAGCCGAAATCAAGAGCTGGATGCTCAACCCATGAAACCATCCAGGCACCCCTAAAGACTTTTTTTTTAAGTTTATATATTTTGAGAGAGAGGGAATGAGTGGGGGTGGGGGCAGAAAAAGGGGGGGAGAGAGGGAGAGAGAGAGAGAGAATCCCAAGCAGGCTTCACATTCAGCACAAGCCTGACTCGGGGCTTGAACTCACGAACTGTGAGATCATGACCTGAGCTGAAATCAAGAGTTAGACACTTAACCAACTGAGCTACTCAGGTGTCCCTGTCCACCATCTTTACATCTAAGCCTCACTATGGGCTTCTTTTTTTTTTTTTTTATTTTTTTAAATGTTTATTTATTTTTTGAGAGGGGGGGTTGGGGGGGAGCAGAGAGAGAGAGGGAGACACAGAATCCGAAGCAGGCTCCAGGCTCCGAGCTGTCAGCACTGAGCCCGATGCGGGGCTCGAACTCACAAGCTGTGAGATCATGACCTGAGCTGAAGTGAGACGCTTAACTGATTGAGCCACCCAGGTGCCCCAAAGCCTCACTATGGGCTTCTGACAGTAATAGCATGTGGTCTATTTGTCTCTGTCTGGGAACCCTAAATTCGTGTCTGTTTTAGAGTTCTCAGCGTTGCCATTTTTTTTTTAATTTTTTTTTTAATGTTTATTTATTTTTGAGACAGAGAGAGACAGAGCATGAACAGCGGAGGGTCAGAGAGAGAGGGAGACACAGAATCGGAAGCAGGCTCCAGGCTCCGAGCTGTCAGCACAGAGCCCGACATGGGGCTTGAACTCACAGACCGTGAGATCATGACCTGAGCCAAAGTCGGACGCTTAACCGACTGAGCCACCCAGGCGCCCCTCAGCGTTGCCATTTTAACATTTATTTTTCTATCACCCCGGCCTCCCAAAATTTCACCTACTCTGTCGGTAATATTGACAGTGAACCTCATGACTGAGCCATTGGGAACTGGGGCTCTGTCTCCTTTGGGGACCCTTTCAGGACTTCTGGGTCTGGTTAGTATACTTACTGAGTGCGCACAAGGTACAGGGCCCTGCTGGACGCTGGATTTTGAAGCCAATGGCTTTACTTCCAATGAGGTCTGCTTTGGAATGTGTTTTTCAAATGCTTTGCAACAGTGCCATGCAAATGGATTAAATGATAAAATAAAAAATGTAAAACAAGATAGCTCACATTCCTTGGAGGAAAAAAGCAGAAATGTCTAGGATGGTGAGCATTCTTAGAGAAGTTTCTCTTCTCTCTTATTCTGGATAGAGTTCCATCAGCAAGACCCTTCAGTCCTTCAGGGATTGGTGATCAGGACAAAAAGATGTCCCCCCAGCACCCTCCTAACGCACACCCCAAACTGAAGCAAGAAATTTTTGTCTGCTCATGGACCAGTCTTTTGTTTCTTGCTCACATGATAGTTGTAGTTCACCTTATTCTATTCCTCATGTCAAATTTAGTTTTGAGGTTACTGAGGATTTATGTTAAAGTGTTGAGACTTGTTTTCTCAAAGAACATGGTCGCTTCTTTGTCAGAGATGGCAGCTTGTAGAAATGTGAGGAGGCAATTACTGAATTTCAAGGCCAACAAAGAATTATCTTCCCCAATCCAATAAAATTAGGATAGTAGTTATCTAGGGGCCCCTCACTTGTTTGTTTATAGAAGATTCTCTTTTGAAATTACACACGTTCCGTTGTCAAATAGCAAATACTGTCTATCAGATGAGAGTTGAAGTCAATAGTGACAATGAAAGTATTCGAGACAACAACCCCAACATTTGGGATGCTGTATATCGAGAGCCAAGATCATCTAAGTCAATGATCAAAATCTGCAACATTAGATACACACGGACTATGCACATCAAAGGTACTATTCATTCATTCACATATTTTTGAGAACCCAGCCTGTGGCAGGCTGGGAAAGATAGGCATTAGGGTTACAGCCATGAACAAAACAGACACAGCCCCTTATCTGATGAAACTGACATTCTAGGGGTGCCTGGCTGGCTCTGTTGGTAGAGCAATGACTCTGGATCTTGGGGTTGTAAGTTCAAGCCCCACATTGGGTGTAGAGATGGCTTAAAAATAAAATCTTAAAGGGGTGCCTGGGTGGCTCAGTCAGTTGAGCATCTGACTCTTGATTTTGGCTCAGGTCGGGATCCCAGAGTTGTAGGATCAAGGCCCACGTGGGGCTCTGTGCTGAGTGTGGACCCTGCTTGGGATTCTCTCTCTCTCTCTCTCTCTCTCTCTCTCTCTCTCTCTCTCTCTTCTGCCCCTCTCCCTGCCAGTGCTCTCTCTGTCTCTCTCAAAATAAATAAATAAATTTAAAAACAAACCAACAAAAAAGGAAACTAACATTCTAGATGGGGGAAACAAATAAAATAAAGTCAGAGGATGGTAAGTGACATGAAGACGAGAAAACAGGGTAATATGTGCGGTGGGGGCTACTTTAGTCTGGATGATCAGGGAAGGCTTAATTGAGAAGGTGACATTTGAACTGAAACCTGAATCAAGGAGCCAGTAGAGAGAGGACCTGGGGAGACTATTCCAGGCAGGGTGAACAACAAAGGAGCTCAGGACTGAGCTTGGCATACTTAAGGGACAGAATAAGGGTCAACAGAGCCATTACATAGTGACTGGAAAGTGCAGTGGTAGGAGCCAAGATGAGCAAGGTAGCCAGGGGCTAGGTCATACAGGACCTTGGAAGGCGTGGTAAAGATAGCAAGTTTGACAGTAAGGGCAGTAGTGGTTTAACCGAGTGTGTGATGTAATGTGATTTACGTCTTACAAATATTCTCTGACTGCTGCTGCGTGTAAGAGAAGCAGGAAACATGGTAGGAGGTTGTCCTCGTGGTACCGGGGAGAGATGTTGGTGGCTCAGACAAGAGTGGCAAGAGTGGACGTGCAGAAAAGTGGACAGATGTTGCTTATATTTTGGAGACAGAGCCAAGTGAATTTACTCATTGGATGCGGGGAGAAAGGGAAAGAAGAGTGGAGGAAGGTTCCCATATTTTTTGTTTCACCAGCTAGTTGGGTCTCCTGCTGTAGGAGGCACGTGTGACTGAGGGCCAGAGCTCTGACCATCTGCATCCAGCCCACTCTGGCTGGGGCTCCCAGCCAACCACTGAGCAAGGAGGAGACTATTACAGGCCCATTCTTGCTAGACCTTGACTCCTTAATGAAAAACTTTTTTGTTTCCTTTTATTTTTATTTTACTTTATTTTTTAAAATAGTTTATTTTTTTTAATTTTTAAATGTTTATTATTTTTGAAAGAGAGAGAGAGAGAGACAGAACACCAGCAGGGGAGGGGCAGAGAGGGAGACACAGAATCTGAAGCAGGCCCCAGGCTCTGAGCTGTCAGCACAGAGCCTGACAAGGGGCTTGAACTCACGAGTGGTGAGATCATGACTTGAGCCAAAGTTGGATGCTTAACTGACTGAGCCACCCAGGCGCCCTCCAAAAATATTTTATTTTTAAGTAATTTCTACTCCTAGTGTGGGGCTTGAACTCATGACCTCACGATCAAGAGTCAGATGCTCTATCAACTGAACCAGCCAGTTGCCCCTCTATCCTTTTACTTTTTTTTTTTAAAGCAGGCTTCACACACAGCACAGAGTCCAATGTGGGGCTTGAACTCAGGACCCTGAGATCAAGACCTGAGCCGAAATCAAGAGTTGGATACTTAACTGACGGAGCCAGCCAGGCTCCCCCTTTAATTTTTTAAAAAACCACTGTATTGAGGTATGGTTGATGTATTTAAAAAGCTGTACATATTTAATATATACAGCTTGAAGAATTTGCAGATAGTTATATACCCCTTACCACAATCTATGCCATAAACATATCCATCCTGTCCTCTTTATTTATCACCGTTATCATTATTATTATTCTGTGATAAGAGCACTTAACATAAGATCCACCCTCTGAGCAAATTTGAGCAAATTTTAAAGTATAAAATATAAAAGTATAAAATACAGAATTAGAATTGTTCACCAAAGGCACTGTGCCTCATAGTAGGTCTCTAAGACCTATTCATCTTGCATAACTGAACCTTTATACCCTTTGGCTAATACCTTCCCATATCCCTTACCCCCTTGCCACCATTCTACTCTCTGCTTCTCTGAGTTTGACTACTTTATTTTGTTTTGTTTTTATAGTTATTTATTTTGAGAGAGAGAGAGAGAGAGAGAGTGTGTGTGTGTGTGTGTGTGTGTGTGTGTGTGTGTGTGTGTGTGGCGGGGGAGGGGCAGAGAGAGGGAGAGTGAGACTCCCAAGCAGGCTCTGCGTTGAGCCTCTGTCAGCCCAGAGCCCAACATGGGGCTCGAACCCATGAGCCATGAGATCACGATTTGAGCCGAAATCAAGAGTCGGACGCTTACCCGACTGAGCCACGCAGGTGCCTGGAGTTTCAGTATTTTATATTCCTCATGTAAGTGGTATTATGCAGTATTTGTCCTTCCATGTCTAGCTTATTTCACTTAGCATAATGCCAACCAGGTTCATCTATGTTGTTGCAAACGTGGCAGGATTTTTTTAGTCCATGGTTTAATGGACTCAAGGACTCCCCACTCACAGATTTCTCCACACGGTGTTGCGGCCTCAGGCTTTTCCTACCCAATCTCTTTCCTTCCCTTTCCTCTTCAGTGTCAAGTCTGTGCTGCTACGTGAAATCTCTCCTCACTTTCCCTGGCTCCCTCCCCCTCACAGAAGGTCTCACAGTAAATGTTTTGTTTGTCGCATCCCATCCTAGCTTTCCTTTTTTTGTTTGTGTGGGTAGGCTCCGCACCCAACGTGGGGCTTGAACTCATGACCCTGAGATCAAGAGTTGCATGCTCTAATGACTGAGCCAACCAGGTGCCCCACCAGTGATCCTTTTAAAAGAAAATGTGGAACCATGGGATGGTTCTCCATTTCATTCGGAATAAAAGCCAAAGTCTATAGTGGGTTACAGATCACCCCACCATCCACCCCCATTCCTCTTCCCTTGTTTTTCTCCTCCCCACTCACTCTGCTCCAGCCATAGTGGCTTCCAACAGGCCAGGCACACTTCTGCCCGGGGCCTTTGCATCAGCTGTTCCATCATCTGTCTGGAATGCTCTTTCTCAGTTATCTGCATGGTTCACTCCTCATCTTCAAGTCTTTCTCAGATGTCACCTTTTTTTTTCTTTTAATATAACTTATTGTCAAATTGGTTTCCATACAACCCCCAGCGCTCATCCCAACAGGTGTCCCCCTCAATGCGCATCACCCACTTTCCCCTCTCCCCCACCCATATGTCACCTCTTTTTTTTTAATATTTATTTTGGGGAGAGCACAAGCGGCGGAGGGACAGAGAGAGGTGGGGACAGAGGATCTGAAGCAGGCTCTGTGCTGACAGGATGACAGTGGCGAGCCCGACATGGGGCTCCAACTCAAGAAACGCAAGATCATGACCTAAACGGAAATCAGACACTCAACCAACTGAGTGGTCCAGGTGCCCCTCAAGATGTCACCTTTTATCTTGACCACATATGGATTTGAAAACCACCACCCCTTGGCACTCCAGATTCCCTTGCCCTCTTTCTACTACTTTTCTTTTTCCAAAGCACTTATCTAGGACCTATTATACTGTATAATGTAATGGCATATTTTGTTTATTGTTTGTGCTCTGTTTTCTCCCACCAGAATGTGAGCTCTGCAAAGGCAGGGATGTTTGTCTACTCTGATCACATGGTTGCCATTCAGTAAATATTTCTAGAATGAAGTACCTGAAGACAATAAAGCAGAGGCTGTGAGAGAGAGTGACTGAGCCGGCTGGTTTAGATCAGATTGCTCTCTAGGTCATGAACTCCTTGAGGACCGGTCTGTGTTGAAATCACCAGGGTCCTATGCATAGTGGAGAATGCAATAAACACTTGTTGAATCTCATTGAGTTGAACTGACCCAGAGGGCAGACCGGGCATCTTCTTAGGATGGTCCTAAAGGAACTGCCAGTTTATGGACTACTCTTACCACTCACTTGGTCATGATACCTCCTGGAATGTGCTCATTTCTGTTTTTGTATTCCCTGGAATTCTACATTTAAGAAAGGCTTTCCACCAGATTCCTCTGCATCCTGGCAGCATTGTATCTGAATATGTTTCCCATATATACATACTTTACAGATTTTATTTTTTAATGTTTATTTATTTATTTTGAGAAAGTGAGAGAGTGAAAGAGAGATGGAGAGAGGCAGCGAGAGAATCCCAAGCAGGCTCTGCATTGCCAATGCAGGGCCCAACGTGGGGCTTGAACCCATGAACCGTGAAATCATGACCAACTGACTGAGCCACCCAGGAACCCCTAAAGACTGAATTTTTAAAGTAATCTCTATACCCAATGTGAGGCTCGAACTTACAACCCCGAGGTCAAGAGTCACATGCTCTACTGACTGAGCCAGCAAGGTGCCCCAAGAGTCAAATGTTTCTTGACTCCACATGGTATATTTCCACTTGTGAAGGACATATTACCTTGAACATCTACTTTACTATAATTCTTAGTAAAAATGTCAAATTTCTTAGCAGTAATTTAACAACAGCTCAATTTTCATAAATACTGTCCAGTGCCAGGGACATTTAAGCACCCCGGCCCACCTCACCGCATAGTAGTTCTGCACCCCAGAAGCACTTAGCTGTTTGCTTCCTATTTATTGCTCAGTTTTACTCTACAAAATGACGTTACCTCTTCCCTTCAGTTAGTGAATGAACCTTGTGTAATTATTGAACCTTTTAAGAATATATTTTTAAAAAAGAATGTATTAGTAGTTGCTGGACAGAAAAAGCTAAAACGTGCAGACGTCTAAAGCTGGTACTGAGCATGTAAAGCCTCGTGTGATATCTAAAAGAGAAGGTGGAAAGATCTGCAGGAAAATGGTAGAAAGAAAATATTCAAATCACAGGACTTTAGAAGTAGAATCCAAGTTGCTCATTTTGGAAGGACAAGGAGGTCCAGCGTTCCAATCTCCTGCCTCACTGCTGGGCCTTCACACCACACTTGATTTCTCTTTCTCCCATCCCCTTCCGCCATGACCCCCAGCCCACCCACCCCCAATTATATCCTCCCATATTCTTTTTTCCTTTTTAAAATTGTTTAATGTTTTATTTATTTTTGAGAGAGAGAAACAGAGTGTGAGTGGGAGAGGAGCAGAGAGAAAGGAAGACACAGAATCCGAGGCAGGCCCCAGGATCCGAGCTGTCAGCCCAGAGCCCGACACGGGGCTCGAACTCTTGAACCGTGAGACCATGACCTGAGCCGAAGTTGGACACTCAAATGACTGAGCCATCCAGGCACCCCGTCCTCCCATAACCTTTTAAAAACAAAGTATAAGGGCACCTGGGTGGCTCAGTTGGAAGTATCCAACTCTTGATTTCAGCTCAGGTCATGATCTCACGGTTGGTTGGACGGAGCCCCACATTGGGTTCTGTGCTGACAGTGTGGAGCCCGCTTGGGATTCTCTCTTCCCCTCTCTCTAGGCCCCACTAAAATAAATAAACATTAAAAAAAAAAAAAGTCAAAGCATAAAGGAAATGCTAATTGTTCGGAGAGTTACATTACAATATTTAAGTTAAATCATCTTTATGGCTCCCCTAAATCTGGGGGTGGCACTGTGCTGTTAGAACCCCAGCTAACAATCACCAGGCCTTGTCTGAAGGCTGTTGGAAGGTCTCTAGCACTTGTGTAATGTGAGCTTACAGTGCTGTGTCTTTTGTAATCTCTTTGAAAATCACATCTCTCAGCCTCACCTACCAAAAAACTGAAAACAATTTTGAAAATATGTTACAGTCGTAATGCTAGCTGTTGACCTCTGGTAGGTTGCTTGGCCTCTTGGGAACTCAGATTTTCTCTTCCATTAACCACCAGCGCCCAACACACTGCGCTCTAAGGCAGGTTCTCTGCTAAATTCCTACCTTACAGGCTGTAAGGAGAAGTAAAGAAAACAGTAGTCTCCGTGAACTTCAATTGAATAGTTACCTGCGAGCCACTGGTACTAAGTACTGTTCTACGCACTGATCAAATCTCCACAACAATCTTAAGAATGAGCTAGTACTTGCTAGGAATTTATCCAAGGGATACAGGAGTACTGATGCATAGGGGCACTTGTACCCCAATGTTTATAGCAGCACTCTCAACAATAGCCAAATTATGGAAAGAGCCTAAATGTCCATCAACTGATGAATGGATAAAGAAATTGTGGTTTATATACACAATGGAATACTACGTGGCAATGAGAAAGAATGAAGTATGGCCTTTTGTAGCAACGTGGATGGAACTGGAGAGTGTGATGCTAAGTGAAATAAGCCATACAGAGAAAGACAGACACCATATGGTTTCACTCTTACGTGGATCCTGAGAAACTTAACAGAAACCCATGGGGGAGGGGAAGGAAAAAAAAAAAAAGAGGTTAGAGTAGGAGAGAGCCAAAGCATAAGAGACTGTTAAAAACTGAGAACAAACTGAGGGTTGATGGGGGGTGGGAGGGAGGGGAGGGTGGGTGATGGGTATTGAGGAGGGCACCTTTTGGGATGAGCACTGGGTGTGGTATGGAAACCAATTTGACAATAAATTTCATATATTAAAAAAAAAAATGTCCTTATTGTCGAAGATTAAAAAAAAAAAAAAAAAAAAGAATGAGCTAGTACTATGTTTGTTGCCTACACGCTAAGGATGAGGTCAAATGACTAAGCCAAGGCCGCCCAGCTAGCAGCGGCAGTCAGCATGCCTTGTATCTTCTTGCTCTTAGTCACGGTGCTGCGTAGGTAGTTTGAGCACGTACTGTATGGCCGCCATCTTTGAGGGGTTATGGAGAGTCCTAACATTCTCCTCCTATCTGCCTGTCACCCCTCTGAATTTGAATAAGGCTGAAAGCAATATCAAATAGTCATCTCAGGCAAGCTTGAGGGGGTTAAGGAGTCATAGAGGCAGAGGCCTGAGAAATGTGTGGGACCAGGCATGGGGGTGGCTGGTTGTGGTATTGCTTTAGCAGCGGGCAGGCACGGGTGGAAAGTTCGTGGCCCTTCGGAATGAGCTTCCGCTCTTTTTCTTTTTCTTTTCAAGCAAGGATATATCTCCTTTGCATTGCCCGTGGGAAAAGCGAAAAAAGAGGGAGGGAAGGAAGGAAAGCTTTAATAGAGGGCTGAGCCTGTAGATAAAATCAGTTGTATTTTTCTCATCTGTAAAACCATCTAACCTCTGTACGCTTCACTCTCCTCATCTGTAAAAATAAAAATAGTGTCTTGCTGATAGAATTGTGGTAAGCGTGGAATGAAATAATATACGGCAAGCACACAGAAATTGAACTGATGTTAACAAAAGTAATAATGGCATGGTTTGTTACACTTTAGTTCTGTCCGTAAGCATGCAAGAAATACTAGCAATTATATATTTACTGTTTTTCATTGGAATCTGTGGCAAACACGCAAACTTCCAGTAACCAATGCTAGAGCGCCCTCTGGTGGCTTTGCTGCCACAAACAAATCCCACGGTCCCCACCTCCCTCTCCATGGGGCCAGGAAGAGAAGGCTCTGTCCTGCGGTTAACCACGAATCTACACCCACCCCACGAAGAGTGCGGTAGAGGCCGTACATCAGGTGCTCCCACCACAAAACGTTACCATTAACTCATAATGATGAAGAATTCCCTACATTTGAGTTGGCATCTTATGAAATGAGTCAGTAGTCAGCCATTTCTGACCGACCAAAATGGCAGTGTCATAGGACTGAACCTAATAATTGCTTCTATTTGGGGAGTAATTAAAAATCTGAGTGCATAGTGTAACGTGCTAAAACCAAGGAAACAAAACACACAGTGACTTAAGAGTGACTTTGTGGCCTTAGAGACCTGGAGGTAAAAGAGGAACAGATAACTTCTCCCATTTAGTCAAACCCCTCAGGGATTTTAATAAAGGGGGCGGGTTTCCTAATCACCTGTATCTCTTCTAACATCCTCCATCCTTAAATCGCTGCCCTTGCCTCAATCAGAAACACAGGTGGTGGTGGGCGTTTGTACCCTCCTTTTCTGGAAGGCACTCAGGCCTGCCATTTCATTCCCTACTCTGGAAGAAGATCCCCTCTCAGAAGATCAAGAGGACGACTGATCGTGAACCCCATACCCTCTGCATAAAGGGTCTTTTTCCCCTCTGAGAAAGACAGATTGGGGAGTCACAAAATCACCAGTCACAATTTTTTAAAGTTTACTTATTTATTTTGAGAGAGAGAGAGAGTAAGAATGGGGAGGGGCAGAGAAAGAGAGGGAGAGAGAGAATCCCAAACAGGCAGAGCCGGTGGGACTCGATCTCACAAACTATGATATGACCTGAGCCGAAATCAAGAGTTGGTCACTAAACCAACTGAGCCCCATCAATCACAGTTTTGAAAAATTAGAATAGCCCCAGACACTCAGTCATTTCCCCACCTCACCCACCAAATCTTAAGGGACTAAGCTTAAAAAAAATTTTTTTTAATGGAACACATCATGAAGGAGACTACAGGTAAATTTACAGTGAGATAAGCCTGCTTAGGAATTGTTGGTGAGGGTACAAACTGGTACAAACTTTCTGTTAAAGAATTTGGAACTTTGTATCAAGAGTCATAAAAGCCTTTGACCAAATAATTCTCCTTCAGGAGTCTGTATTAAGAAAATAAATGGAATCATGCAGAAAAGATTTTCATAGAACTATGTTATGGCAGGGGTGCCTGGGTGGCTCAGTTGGTTAAGCATCCTACTTCGGCTCAAGTCATGATCTCATGGTTCGTGAGTTCGAGCCCGGCATCGGGCTCTGTGCTGACGGCTCAGACCCTGGAGCCTGCTTTGGATTCTGTATCTCCCTCTCTCTTTGTCCCTCCCCAGCTCACACTCTGTCTCTCTCTCAAAGATAAACATTAAAAAAAAATTTTTTAAGGAAATATGTTATTGCAGGAAATATGTTAAAAATTATGTTAAAAATATATAAAATGGAAATATGTAGGAAATATTGCAGGAAATATGTTAAAAATATATAAAAAATATTTTTAAGGAAATATGTTATTGCAGGTTTTTTTATAATAGTAAGAAACAACACTAAAACAAACAATTATTAAATCAAGTATAAAACATTAACAAGATGAATATTCTATCTTCAAGATCATGTTTTCAAAGAATATAGAGTGACAGGCAAAATGGTCACATGTAATGAAGAGTGAAGATATATCTATTATCTAGCCCTCTAATGATTCCAGTTTTATAAGAAATACATATAGAAAATAGACACCTTATTTTTTTATTTGAGAGACAGAGAAAGAGACAGAGAGAGAGAGAGAGAACACACAAGCAGGGGAGAGGGGTGCAGGGAAAGAGAGAGAACTTTAAGCAGGCTCCAAGTTCAGTGTGGAGCCCAGCGTGGGGCTCAATCCCACAATCCTGGGATCATGACCAGGGCCAAAATCAAGAGTCAGATGTTGAACTGACTGAACCATCCAGGCGCCCTGACAATAGACACTTTTAAAAGAGGAAATAAACATATCGAAATACTGAGTAATTACTCCTGGGTAGTGGGATTATAGGCAATCTTAATACTTTTTAAAAAATTATCAGTTTTTAAATGTTTATCTATTTTTGAGAGAGAGAGCACAAGAGGGGGAGGTGCAGAGACAGAGGGATCCAAAGTGGGCCCTGCATTGACAGCATAGAGCCCAACGTGGGGCTCGAACTCACGAACAGTGAGATCATGACCTGAGCCAAAATCGGACATTCAACTCACTGAGCCACCCAGGTGCCCCTAATACTTTTTTTTTTTTTAATGTTAATACTTTCTTAAACTTTTTTACATTCTCCAAAGTTTCTGTAATTACCATGTATTACTTTCATAATCACAAAAATATATGGACTATAAAGCAATTTGGAGGCACCTGGGGGGCTCAGCTGGTGAAGCGTCCGACTCTCGGTTTTGGCTCAGGTCATGATTCATAGTTCGTGGGATCGAGCCCTGTGTCTGATAGTGCAGAGCCCGCTTGAGATTCTCTCTCTCCCTCTCTGCCCCTCCCCGACTCATGCTTGCTCATCCTCTCTCTCTCTCTCAACATAAATAAATAAACTTAAAAAAAATGGATTTGCAAAGTCAGTCAAATTTTAGTTTCATAATCTTCATGGTGTCAAATGTAGAAACTGAATACCAGGTTTCATCAAAATCTGAAGTTGATAAATAACGAAATACGTTTTAATATGTGGTTTATAGTTGAAAAATGCTTGTCAACAATCTTTCAAAGTCTTCACCAAATCAGAAAGCAGCAGGAAAATAAGAGTGAGAGAATTGGTTTTTTTGGTTCTTTGGCCAAATTCTACGCTTTCTAGGAGATTCTACTTGAATTGTTCAAGGGTCTTTGCTGAATTGAAACCATTCTGAAGTTTATGCAACCATCAGTGGCCAAAGCCAACGGCATTGGGGATTAAAATGAGACTGAGTGATCTTGTAACCCAATCAGCTGATACTTCCAAAAGTGTGTAACGTGAGGCTTAATATCCTGAGGCTAGAGATATCGCCAACACTTGGAAAGCTGTTAATGACTTTGGAACCACAGCATGTATCATTTTGCACACTTAAAGCCAACAAGAGAAGGTAGAATGTCGAAACCATATATTATAGCAACACATTTTGGGTTTGCCTCATGAAAAAAAAATTCAAGCTCTAATAGGATTCTCATCACCCCAGGACAGGTATGTATCTTTATCCTTCAGATGTATGTCCAGGAAAGGATCTGCTAGAGGGGCATTCTTACTCTAATAGGGAGGAATTTTTACTCAGCCTATTGGGAAGACTGTTTTCACATGTTCTTTGTGGCTCTGTCTTGCACCAAATCTGGGACTCCCCAAAATGTCAACTTCTAGATTTTATATTCTACAATTTCAAAATAATTGAACCAAAATAAATTAAGTACCAAATTACCATTTTCTAAAACTCTCAGGGCCACATAGGAGAACTCAGTATTACTTTTTTAAAAAATCTATATAAGCAAAGAATGTAAATTATTTAAGCACTGGCAGTTCAGGTACCTTCTGAGAAACTTCCTCAAGCCTTTGTTTAAACCTTGCACTTGAACTCTGGATTTTTTTTTTTCAAGCCGAACAAGCATATATTTGTTCTCCCTGGGGCTTCTCATAATACTTCTATGATCCTCTCTGTTCGCTCCACAGTCATCCTATTAAGTTACAAACTGCATCCCTAATCCAAGCTTTTCTTCCTGAGATGAAGGCATATTCCGAGGTTAGTTTTAAGGCTGACACGGCTTTGCCGCAAGTCCAATAGGCCCCAGTTGTAAAATTCACATCAGTCTTTACTTAAAACGAAGACATCAGTTTGCCAGAAAAGTTGTTATTCGTGCCCTTGACAGATTCTCCATTCACATCCCGAGCCCCCGCCAAGTGTAATGAAGTCGAACGGGAATTCAGCAGATGTGAACCACACACGCTGAACAAACGCTGAACAACAACCATCACTGTTCTGATCAAGAGTTAACTTTGTTAGCGGAAAAAAGTGGCCACAAAACCATGGATCTGGTCTTTTGTACTGGTCGGGGGACAGTGAGGAATCGCCAGCCTCGTGGTCCCCAATTGAATCATAGCGTTATTCACGTATGAAAGAAAGATGAATACTGATGCCTAATTTCAGTATCCCTGTTCAGATACACCCGAGCGCTCCCAGAAACTGCCAAGACAAAGAGCATTCAATGCAAGTGTCCTCAACCTTATGGGGGGGGGGGGAGAAAAAGCTGACTTTGTAAGAAAAATCTTGAGGTGCCAGGAGAGAGGATGCTAGAAATAGTCGGGTTTGCAGAGGAACAGGCCTCCCAGCCCTCACACCCCCTTCCTTTGGAGAATCTCAGAAAAGGCAGGGAGACCAGGAGGAGGAGGAGGTCCTGGGCGAGGCCAAGCTAAGGATCTACTGGGAAGTAGATCCCCACCTGCCAGCCGAGATCCTTGCTTTGATGGATTCCCCAGCAGGAGTGCTGGAGCTGAGGTTCTTTATCAGATGGAGACAACTGACACACACACACACACACACACACACACACACACACACACATGCGCGCGCGCGCCACACATTTGCACTGCATGCCCTAATTTCAGGCTTCTGATTGGACAGGCCCCAAGGTGGGGGAAATGGCAGATGAGGAGCAGGGGCTGAGACCTGCAGAGCCCCAGGGGTGACAAGGCCATTCCTCTCGCGTGGGAGAGATGGCGCCACCCACGCAGAGTGCCCGCCAACAGGGCCTGCCTACCTGAGCGTTCTTTTTGCCCGAATGTCTTACTTCGCGAGCATTTGTGCGGCTCGCTAATTTCCCATTCTGTGGATAATCCAGATGCACCAGGTCTCGGCAGTAAGAGTGGCATATGTATTTCCCTTCTGAAAGAGAGAGCACAGACGGCTCCTGGTTAGATGCACGTGGCGGAGGGAAAGCGAAGCCCCCAAAACCAAAAGCCAGCGTCTGACCCGGAGTAATGAACCCGTGTTGCCTAAGGCCCATTTGTTCCCACAGTAGGCGGAGCACTTCACCCTGGGCTGTCTTGGCCTATCCCTAAATCTAAACATAACATGTCAGTGAATATATTTCGCAAAGACAGAATAAGCCGCTGTACTTTTTTTTTTTTTTTTTTGCAATTTTCAATTGGGGTAAAATTTACATAATGTACAGTTATGTGTTAGAGAATAAAATTTGGTCTTTTTTAGTATATTCATAATGCTGTGCAACCATCCCCATTGTCTAATTCCAGAACATTTCATTCGCTCCAGGAACAAATCCCCTACCTGGTAGCAGTCACTCCCTTTTTCTTCTTCCTCTGTCTCCTGGTGACCACTCATCTGCTTTCTGGGGCTTTGCCTTTTCTGGACATTTCTTATAAATGGAATCTTACAATCTGCGGCCTTTTGTGTGCTGGCTTCTCCCACTCAGCATGTGTGGCATGTATCAGAATTTCATTCTTTTTTTTTATCGTTGAGTAATATTCCATGGCCTGGAAGGGCCACATGCTGTCTATCCACTCACTGGTTGCTAGACATTGGGTTTTTCCATTCCTAGGAATAGAATTGCTGGGTCACATGGTAACTCTGTTTGATTGTCTTGAGGAAACTACCGAACTGGTTTCTGATGTAAATGTTTTGAAAAGAGCAGTTCTACAACTCTGTTCACCTGCAAATAGAATTCTCACAACACTTGTCTGGTAATGGAATCCATTACATTACTAAGTCCTTTATTTTTTTTAATTTTTTTTAACGTTTATTTATTTTTGAGACAGAGAGAGACAAAGCATGAACGGGGGAGGGTCAGAGAGAGGGAGACACAGAATCTGAAACAGGCTCCAGGCTCTGAGCTGTCAGCACAGAGCCCGACGTGGGGCTCGAACCCACGGACCGCGAGATCATGACCTGAGCCGAAGTCGGCGGCTTAACCGACTGAGCCACCCAGGTGTCCCCATTACTAAGTCCTTAAGGGACCTCATTATGAAGTAACTTTACCCATTAAAGTAGTAGCCGGGTAAGCAGAACCCTGCAGGAAAATTTAGGGCAGAGCTCTATTCACAGTGTTTATTCTAGCCAAGGATGAAGCAGTCTACATCGTCATCAGCATCATCAAAATGTTTTGTGTGCCGATGCCCTGATTAAACCTGTAGGAGGGTAACAGGGACCTGGCTCACAGCACAGCATCCAAAGGTCACCAGAAGCCACAGCCTCTAGAGTCAGACTCAACTAATTTGCAGAGCTTATCCCTCATGCATGTATACATTCTTTTTTTTTTTTTTTTAGTTTATTTATTTTGAGTGAGAGAGAGAGAAAGTGCAAGTGGGGGGAAGGGCAGAGAGAAAGAGGAAAAGAGATAGAATCCCAGGCAGACTCCACACGGTCAGCACGGAGCCCGATACAGGGCTCGGACCCACAAACCACGAGATCATGACCTGAGCCAAAGTCAGACGCTCAACCGACTGAGCCACCCAGGCGCCCCACGCGTGTGTGTACATTCATAAGTCCGTGCAAAAAATGCAAGTGCCTACTTCATCCCAGGGCTTGTTAGTTAAGAGAAGACTCAGTCTCTGCCCTCAGTGGGAGGAATGGGTAAGAGAAGCGATACTCACAATACGGTGTGGCGAATGCTGTAACACTATGGTGGGGACGCAGAACAGGATCTGCCCGCTCTTTGAGCCTGGCAGAACCCCAAAAGCTCCCATGCATTCACAGGTGTGCCACTGTACCTGAACCCCCCACCCCCACCCCACAATGCTCCTTCCAGCGCCATAAGCCTGAATGCGTTTTCCATTGCTTCTCAAGAAGGCTTTCGGAGCTGTGGATTAAAGCTTAGAAGGCCTTGAGTCCTTTTAGGAAGAATCTGAACTGCAAAACACATGTCTTTGATATTTATAACTGGTCAAAATAATGCTGGAGTTAATGTTCCATCTGTTATGGAAAATTAAACCTACTGAGCTGTCCTGTAATAGCAAGAAGCCGCATGGCTCCGTGGTCTCCATCCTTCGTTTAACTCTGAAAGCACATTTGCTTACAAGAAATAAAGCTTCCTTGCGAACTGAACTGGCTTATAAACGAACTCAGATGAATGAGAAACCAAAACAGCAGACCCTGTTGAAGCATTTACTCCAGCCCTGAAGGCCAGCTGGGTCTTTCGATCACATCAAAGGCACAGACAATCAAACCAACGTGGAGGTTCCTACTCCTCCCGGCAGCCCAGGTGCTATCAGACTCAGAAGCAAACACGACCTACCGGGTATGTGGGTTTTCTTCACCTGGAAGCTGATTTTGCCAGAGAGCTTATAAATGGCAGTTCCCATCTCTGAGCCCCTCCGTGCAACACAAGAGAGACAGCTGAGGGTGACAGGCTGAGCCGGCCAGCCCTGGCGGACCTATGTGACTCAGAGCCCACCAGGAGGCTGGGCGTCCCTCCAGTCCCTGGCTTCGTGTGCTTTCCAACTGGCCAGCAGCACGCTCAGCCGTTCTGCTCATCAAGGCTGTCAAACGTTCACAAGCGTATCTGTAAATCACATTAGAGAGGTCAAGGGAGCATCTCCAGACCACAGTGTTGATTGGAGATGCCTGTAATGTAGCTGTTAAGGCCTCTGGACACAGCTGAGGCGAGCTGGGTGATCTCTGGCCAGTTGTTTGATCTCTCTGTGCCTCCATTTCTTCTAGAAAATGAGGGAAAACAATAGTTCCCATCTCACAGAGTTCTAATAAATATGAAGAGTGCTTGGAATAATGGCCGACATCGTAGTAGGTGCTCTGTAAGTGTTAGCCATAGATATTACGATTGTTCTTAAAAGAAACCCTGTGCTTTTCTTGTTAAGAAAATTTGCATTTGGGGGCACCTGGCTGGCTCAGTCAGAAGAGCATGTGACTCTTGATCTCGGGGTCGTGAGTTTGAACCCCACACTGGGTGTAGAGATTACTAAAAAATTAGGGGCGCCTGGGTGGCTTAGTCGGTTAAGCGGCCGACTTCGGCTCAGGTCATGATCTCACGGTCCGTGAATTCGAGCCCTGCGTCGGGCTCTGTGCTGACAGCTCAGAGCCTGGAGCCTGTTTCGGATTCTGTGTCTCCCTCTCTCTCTGCCCCTCCCCTGTTCATGCTCTGTCTCTCTCTGTCTCAAAAATAAATAAATGTTAAACAAAAAATTAAAAAAAAAAGATTACTAAAAAATTAAATACACGTTAAAAAAAAGAGGAAAATTTGCATTTGTGAGCAGGGTTAGCGACTGATTGGAGTAGTAGCTTATAGCTACTGCCAAGAAACCCCACTTCATATGATAAATCAGAGCACAATTCCCGGTGTTTGGGGGCAGGGAGCACTAAAATAATAGCCAGAAATGAGAAGTAAGGCTGCTCATTAGCATTCTTCAATCAAGTCTGTAAACGGGACTGTTTTCTATTTGTAGTGACAATTCGCAGTCCATCCTGAGGGCAGGAATTGCTGATCGGTATCATCCTTGCCTCTTGTGAGAACTCTTTCCAAGCATTCTGCCTCAGTGGCCACATCCTGGTGGTCAGAAGTCCCACGGAGAGCTCTTTTCTATTCCTGACCATCCCCTCTTCTGTTGACTTTGGGGCACTCCTGTGCCTTGGTTGAACTCTCAAGTCGACCCTCTAAGGAGGGTCGCATGGCTTCACTACTGTGGTGTCCTGAGAGGGAGAGCAATGGCCTCACCAAAGCCAGGTCTCATGGAGGGAGGTACCGGGATTTGGTGCAAACCCTTCATGGCACAAAAATAGCATTTCTTATTTCTCAGCTGGCCTTGTCATTCACCAGCACAGGACCAGAGCTCTCAGCTTTCACGCCTGTAAAATGAAGGGGCTTCAAAGTCACCTGTAAGATCTCTGTAACTTCTACTTTCCTCCAAGGTTCTCAAGTGGGAATTTGAACAACCTAGGGATGGAGGGATGCCGTGTGGAATCCACACGAGGCTACAGGCTAAATATGTTCATCTTTCTGGAGCGTTGGCATTATGTTTTCATATGAAAACAACACTAGGGGTGTGATGGAAGGCTATTCTAAATTCTCAGGGTTTTTTTTTTTTTTATTTAAACAATTTTTTTTAATGTTTATTTATTTTTGAGACAGAGAGAGACAGAGCATGAGCAGGGAAGAGGCAGAGAGAGAGGGAGACACAGAATGTGAAGCAGGCTCCAAGCTCTGAGCTGTCAGCACAGAGCCCGATGCGGGGCTTGAACTCACGAACCGTGAGATCATGACCTGAGCCAAAGTAGGACGCTTAACCGACTGAGCCACCCAGGTGCTCCTTTTTTTGTACTTTGTAAAGAAAAAAGATTGAAAGAATTCATTTTGGAAAAAATCATGGTGATTGAAGAACATTGTGAATATAATCAATGTCACTGAATTGCATTTTTTTTTGAATTGTGTATTTTAATCTGGTTAAAGCAGCAAATTTTCAGTTACATATATATTTTTACCACAACAAAACAAAATAAACAAATTTTAAGTTTATTTATTTATTTTGAGAAAGAGAGCATACGTGCTGAAAGAGAGGGAGAGAGAGAATCCCAAGCAGGCTCCGTGCTGCCAGCACAGAGCCCGATGTGGGGCTCGATCTCACCAACCGTGAGATCATGACCTGAGGTGAAATCAAGAGTCAGACGTTTAACCGACTGAACCACCTGGGTGCCCCTCACAATAAAGCAAATTTAAAAAACAATATTCAGGTAGACTAGAGAGTCTAGAAATAAACCCACACTTTCCTTATCAAGTAATTTTTGACAAAGATACAAAGGCAATCAGGGAGGAAGGATGCTCTTTTTAACAAATGGCACTGGGACAATTGGATATTTATCTGCTTTTTTGCATATATGTATTTTTACTTTTAGAGACAGAGAAAGACAGCATGAGCAGGAGAGAGGGGCAGAGGGCGGGCGGGGGGGGGAAAGAGAGAGAGAGAGAGAGAGAGAGAGAGAGAGAGAGAGAATCCCAAGCAGGTTTCATGTTTAGTGCAGAGCCCAATGCAGGGTTTGATCCTACGCCCCTGGGATCATGACCTGAGCTGAAATCAAGAATCAGATGCTCAACCAACAGAGCCACCCAGGCACCCCTTTTTTGAATATTCTATGTATGTATGTATGTATGTATGTATGTTTTATTTATTTTTGAGAAAGAGAGAGAGTGGGGGAGGGGCAGAGAGAGAGGGAGAGAGAATCCCAAGCAGGCTTTGAGCTGCCAGCACAGAGCCCAACGCAGGGCTTGAACCCATGAACTGTGAGATCATGACCCGAGCTGAAATCAGGAGTCGGACGCTTAATTGACTGAGCCACCCAGGTGCTCCTAAAGGTGTTTTTTTTTTTTTAATGTTTTGTTTAAAATAAATTTCAATTCATACGCCTCACCATATACAAGAATTAATTCAAAATGGACCATAGATCTAAATGCAAAACCTAAAGCCATGAAAGTTCTTGAAAGAAACAGGAGGAAATCTTTGGGTTAGGCAAAGATTTCTTAGAGAAGATGCCAAAAGTATAATTGATAAAAGAAAAAGTTGGTAAGATGGCTTTCATCAAAATTAAGAATTTCCCTTCCAATGACACTGCTTAGAGAATGAAAAGACAAATCACAGGCTGAAATATTTGCAAATAACATAACTGCTACAAAAACATAATGAATCTCAGAACTTATTACCAGAAAGTAAACAATCAATTAAAAAATAGGCCAAAGAGGGGTTCTTGGGTGGCTCAGTCGGTTAAGCATCCAACTTTGGCTCAGGTCATATCTCAAGGTTTGTGAGTTCAAGCCCCACATCAGGCTCTGTGGTGCGAGCACAGAGCCTGCTTTAGATCCTCTGTTTGCCTGTGTCTTGTTCTCTCTCTCTTTCTCGAAAATAAATAAATAAACTTAAAACAATAGGTAAACGATATGAACAGACTTCATCAAAAAAAAGAGGCACACGGGGCGCCTGGGTGGCTCAGTCGGTTAAGCATCCGACTTCGGCTCAGGTCATGATCTCGCGGTTCGTGAGTTCGAGCCCCGCGTCGGGCTCTGTGCTGACAGCTCGGAGCCCGGAGCCTGCTTCGGATTCTGTGTCTCCCCTTCTCTCTGCCCCTCCTATGCTCATGCTCTGTCTCTCTGTCTCTCTGTCTCTCAATAAGTAAACATTAAAAAAAAAATTAAAAAAAAGACACAGATGGCAAATAGGGACATGAAAAGATGCTCAACATTATTAGTCATTAGAGAAATGTAAATTAAAACCACAATGTGATACTGCTATGCACTTAAAATGGCTGAGATGGAAGTGACCGTGGCACGTGTTGGAGAAGAGCAAACAGAACTCCTCTGTGCAGTGTGGCTGGGTACCCTGCAGTTTCTTGTGACAGGTTAGTACGCATCTGCCACATGACCCAGCCATTCCACTCCTGTGTCTTTATCCAAGAGAAGGGAAAGCGTAGGTTTATGCAAAGACTTGTACACAAATATTTATAGCAGTTCCTTTTTTTTTTTAAAGGGATCTCTACCCTCAGTGTGGGGCTTGGACTCGTGACCCCAAGATCAAGAGTCAGGTGTTCCTACCAACTGAGCCAGCTGGGTGCCCCAAGCAGCTCTATTTTTAATAACCCCAAACTAGAAACAATCCAAATGTCTATCAACAGGGGAATGGACAATTCCATCTGTAACATAATGAAACACTATTCAGCAATTAAAAAAAACGAACTATTTTTTTAAATGTGTATTCATTTTTGAGAGACAGTGAGAGAGCACAAGCAGGAGAGGGGCAGAGAGAGAGGGAGACAGAATCCAAAGCAGGATCGAGGCTCCAAGTTGTCAGCACAGAACCTGATGTGGGGCTCAAACCCATGAACGGTGAGATCACGACCTGAGCCAAAGTTGGACGGTTAACCGACTGAGGCACCCAGGCTCTCCTGAACTATTTTGATATACACAACAATGTGGATTAATTTTTTAAGTGTTTGCTTATTTATTTCTTTTTGAGAGAGAGGGCGCACCCTCGAGGGTGAGCATGAGCGGGGTAGGGGCAGAGAGAGAGCGAGACCGAGAATCTGAAGCGGGCTCTGCATTGTCAGTGCAGAGGATGCGGGGCTCGAATTCACAAACTGTGAGATCGTGACCTGAGCCAAAATTGGACACTTAACCGACTGAGCCACCCAGGCGCCCCTTAAGATAATTATACTGAATAAAAGAAGCCAGACAAAAAAGAGTATGTATTCCGTGATTCCATTTATATAATTTTCCAGAAATGCAAAATAATCTATAGCAACAGAAAGCAGATCAGGGGTTATGTGGGGGGAGGAGGCAGGAAGGGTGAAAGGCAAGGATTATAAAGCGGCTTGTGGAAGTTTTGGGAAGTGATGGATATGTTCAATATCTTGACTATGGGGACTCCCAAGGTTATGGGGTCAAGGTTTTCTGAGATGAGAGTAGATTGGTAGAAAAGAATATAGGGTCCAAGGTAGCAGGGTAGATGCACAGTACTTGGGAAATGTCTCATCAAGCTGGATCGCCACAAGATCCGAGATTGAGTCTCTTGAGATCTATCTCTTCTCTGCTTGCCATGGGAATAAGTTGGGCAAATACGTTGGGTTAGGTTTCCTTGTATTTTTGCAAGAAAATGATATTGCCTATTTTATTGGTGAGGATATTTTGATTACAAGTAATAAGAAACCTGTCTCAAACTGACTTAAGCCAATAAAGGAATTTATTTATCACAGATGGATAAGTTCAGGGAAAATCTCATTCAGGTATGGCTGGATCCAGGAGCCCAAACAAGCTCATTGGCTCTTGATCTATTTCCATCTTTCTTCTCTTTTCTCCCTCTGTGATGGCTCCTTCTTTAGGAAGGTCTTCTCTCATGGTGGCAAGATGACTATCAGTAAGTCACGGCCTACGCCTAGCAGAGTGCTTCCTTTTCCTAAGAGTTCCAGGATGGATGGGCTTATATGTCTATGGCTAGATGTTAGAAAATGCTGACTGACCAGGGTTGAGTCATGAGTCTATCCACAGATCAATTGCATACAGGGAGTGTTTCCTCAAAGAAAATCAGGTATGTACTACACCTGTAGAATTAACCCCTGCAAGGAACTAATAATTAGTTTGATGGGGTGTCTAATTTTATTTCCTGGAAATTTGGCTCTTTGGAAATTAATTGCTTTTTATATTAAATATGCATAGAATTATGGACTCATATGATTAGAAGGGGCATTTAAGATCGAATCAGTGTAGCAGGTTTTCTATCCCCTATTCTTTTTAAACTATGGATTAAAAGCTAATTGCAGGGGCACCTGGATGGCTCAGTTGGTTGAGCATCTTACTTCAGCTCAGGTCATGATCTCACGGTTCGTGGGTTCGAGACCCGTATTGGGCTGTGTGCTGACAGTTCGGAGCCTGGAGCCTGCTTCGGATTCTGTGTCTCCCTCTCTCTTTTCCCCTCCCCTGCTCTCTCTCTGTCTCTGTCTCTCTCAAAAATAAATAAAATATTAAAAAAAAACTAATTGTATTTCACTGCATATGATTATTCAGTCTAGGAAAATGCACAATGAAAAAAAAAAAAAGTCATCCCCCCACCCCTGAATAAATAAATAAACTTTAAAAAAACGTGGGGAGGGTGCCTGAGTGGCTCAGTCGGTTCAGCATCTGACTCTTGATTTCAGCTCAGATCGTAATTTCACGGTTCGTGGGTTCAAGCCCCATGTCGGGCTCTGTGCTGACAGTGTGGAGCCTGCTTGGGATTCTCTCTCTTACTCTTTGCACCTCTCCTGCTCGCTCGCTCTGTTTCTCTCAAAATAAATAAACTTTAAAAAAATTAAAAAAAAAAAAGCATCCCTGCTGCACTAAGCACTTTCTCTAGAAAGTACTTAATTTTTCTGGCCACCCTATGAGCGTGTTATAGACAAGGGGACTGCGGTTCTGAAAGGCTAAGTGATTTGTTGGAGGTCAAACCTGTGAGCGGTGAGGGGCCTTAGAATCCAGGCCCATCTGACACTGACCCTGTGCCTGTAGCTGCTCTCGCGGCAGAGGGACTCCCTCTGTGGCATTACTAGTCGTTGGGAGTCACAGTCACGCAGGGTGTCACGAGGCGGTGCCTCCAGGGCTCCGCTGCTCGGCCTCACCTGTCCCAGGTGCCAAGCCACCCATGCAAAGCGCCCAGTGCAAGAGCAGACAGGGACGAAACGAGGTGAACCAATGCCTTCAACTTCCTCTTCTGCCTAATGCTGAAGGGCGGGAATGTTTGTAGCCAATTTTTTTTTTTTAATTTTTTAACGTTTTATTCATTTTTGAGACAGAGAGAGACAGAGCATGAACGGGGGAGGGTCAGGGAGAGAGAGAGACACAGAATCTGAAACAGGCTCCAGACTCTGAGCTGTCAGCACAGAGCCTGATGCGGGGCTCGAACTCACGGACCGCGAGATCATGACCTGAGCCGAAGTCTGTTTGTAGCCAATTTAATATATAGATGTTGCTTCCATTTGCTAACATTGGACTCGCAAAAGAATGTTCCCTTTCAGTACATTTCAATATGAGTTCTTTGTGTGTGTGTTTGGATCTCTACGAAAGGGTGTATTTCCTTCCAGACACGTGGACATAGCCCGTGGCCAGTTTATATTCCAGGATGGAATGTAAATGTTAGCGAGAGTCCACAAGAACAGCCCACAAGAGAGACGTCCTTGAGAAGGCACTCTGGGCCCTCCTTGTCCTTCTCTTGGCCGGATGGACTGGGCTTCAGGGGCTGCTGCAGGCAGGGTCAGAGGCCAGGTCTTGACCCCTAGCCTCACCCCTCTCCCCCAGACACAAGCTCTGAGGCTTCTTATTGCACCTGGGGGAGGGGACCACTGCTCTGGGAGTCAGAGGCTAGTCCTAGGTCAGGCTGACATCCTTTTCAGAAGGTCTAAGAGGTTCCCCCAAGGTTAGGCGGAGGTGAGAGCCTTGAGAGCAGGGTGATAGGCTTGGGGGAGAGGGGGGCATGGAATGAGAGGTCTCCACCACACTTGAGGCCCAGGGATCTTTTCAGGACTGTCTTTTTTTTCTTTTTTATATTTATTTATTTATTTTTAGGAGAGAGAGAGAGAAAATATCAAACAGGCTCTGAGCTGTCAGCACAGAGCCTGACGGTGGGGCTCGAACTCACGGATCATGAGATCATGACCTGACACTTAGCCAACTGAGTCACCCAGCTGCCCCCCTTTTGTAAATTTAAGTAAGCTCTACGCCCAGCATGGGTCTTGAACTCATAACCCTGGGATCAAGAGTTGCATGCTCTAATGACTGAGCCAGGCAGGCACTCCTCGATGTGTCGTTTAAAAACATTATAGGGGCACCTGGGTGGCTCAGTCAGCTGAGCGTCCTGCTTCAGCCCAGATCACGATCTTGTGGTTCGTGGGTTTGAGCCCCGTGTCAGGCTCTGTGCTGACAGCTTGGAGCCTGGAGCCTGCTTCAGATTCTGTGCTCCCCTCTCTCTCTGCCCTTCCCCCACTCACGCTCTGTCTGTCTCTCTCTCTCTCAAAAATAAGTAAACATGTAAAAAAATTTAAGAACACTGTAAAACCAGCAGGCTGATGTGGAGTAGAGCACTTCCCTAGTTATGCGTCCTCCATTTCTGGCTTTTCCAACAATTCCCTGTGTGACCTTGAAAAATCCACTTAACGTCTCTGAGTCTCAGTTTCCTGAGCTGAAGTTGGATTAAAACAGTGTTTTCTGCTGGTGGTGGACATACCATTGCAGTACCTAAAACAAATATTTCAGATTTTCAGTAGTTATGTATTAATTTTAATGTGTAAAAAATACAGTACATCACATCAATCGTTTCCCAGGTCTCACTTCTAAGGATGATGCTAAATAAAAAGGACCAGTTATTTTGTAACAAACATTAAGTACATTCTAGTGGAGGGTTATGCAGGCATGGCAAAAAATGTGACTGTCGCCTGTGAATGACTGATGTTTGGGAAACGCTGGGCTGGGAAATGAGAGTTGCCATTTGCTGAACATTTACTATGTGCCAAGAACCTTGCACTTAATATGCATTTTTTTTTTTAAAGTAGGCTCCATGACCAACGTGGGGCTTGAACTCTTGACCCTGAGATTAAGAGTTGCATGCCCTACAGACTGAGCCAACCAGGCACCGTCAAGTAATTAAAAAAATTTTTTAAACAATCCTATGTGATTATTGCTGTCATTATATTTTAATTATTTTAAGTGTTTATTTATTTATTTTGAGAGACAGAGAGAGAGGGCATGAGCAGGGGAGGGCAGAGAGAGGGAGGGAGAGAGAGAGAGAGAGAGAGAATTCCAAGAAGACTGCCTACTGTCAGGACAGAGCCCGACGCGGGCCTTGATCTCATGAACTTCAAGATCATGACCTGAGCCAATATCAAGAGTCGGTTGCTTAACCTACTGAGCTACCCAGGAGCCATCATCTCTGTTCAATAGAAGAGGACCCTGGGGCACAGAGAAAGTAAGTTGCTTTCTTACCGTCACCTGCCAGTATGAGGCAGAGCCACGTTCCTAGTCCTCGTGGTCTGCTGACAACCTTGGACGAGTGCGAAGGACTCACCAAGACACAAAGATGGGGTTCAATGGCTCAGGGGGTCCCCACCGAGGCCAGCAAGAGCATCGTCTGAGGAGCTTGTTAAAACCGCAGATTCTCAGCCCTTCCTCCATAAATCCTGGGTGTCAGATCAGAGGGGTGTGGGGATGCCGGGCTTTAACACTCAGCCCAGGTGGTTCTGAAGCAGGTGGACCTACGGTCTCATGTTGAGAAACGGCCGCGATCCTAGGAATAATTAGAAGAATGCGTCACTGTCGGGACCTGGGCTCACCTGGCTCGCCTCTCGCACTTGAGGCCTTTCTCAGCCTGAGGGACAGAAGCAATGAGCGGACATCAGACATCGGGTCTCTTTCAACTGTTCCTTTGACACACATCACAGCAGCCGCGAGGGACCAGCTGATCTTTATTCTCAAGGCTGTTCTGACAGCAGATCTCTATGTCCCTGATCACCTACCAGTAATAAAAGGAACTCCAAAGAGGAGGACAGTAGGAAGGTAGGCTTTGAAAAAGTTCGGTGTGGAGCAAACATATGACGGGTCTGCAGAATCTCACCCATGCTCACCACTGCCACCTGCCAGCCCCTCCCCCGTCCCGCAGCCGGGATCATTGGGATCGCAAGGAGGCTGGCTAGATGGGGCTTACAACGGCTGAAGAAGAAATGGAAGAACAGCGTGTGACTTTTCCAAAGCGGCAATGAGCAAAAGAGATGCTTGTGCCCCAGGCATAGCTTTGCTCGTCAGGCCTGCTAAACACTGAGAGGGGAAGGGGACGCCGGGGTGGCTCAGTCCGTTAAGCAGCTGACTCTTGATTTTGGCTCGTGGGTTCGGGCCCTGTGTCAGGCTCTGTGCTGACAGTGCGGAGCCTGCTTGGGATTTGCTCTCTCCCTCTCTCTCTCTCTCTCTCTCTCAAAATAAATAAGTAAACTTTAAAAAATGCATTAATAGGGGCGCCTGGGTGGCTCAGTCGGTTGGGCGTCTGACTTCGGCTCAGGTCATGATCTTGCGGTCTGTGGGTTCGAGCCCCATGTCGGGCTCTGTACTGACAGCTCGGAGCCTGGAGCCTGTTTCAGATTCTGTGTCTCCCTCTTTCTCTGACCCTCCCCTGTTCATGCTCGCGCTCTCTCTCTCTGTCTCAAAAATAAATAAATGTTAAAAAAAATTAAAAAATGCATTAATAATTAAAAAAAAAAAGAAGTGACAATGCCTTCAGAGCTTCTGAAAAGAAGGACGTGACCTTCTGGTTACAGGCCCCCTCAGAGGCACAGGTGCAGAAAATAGATAAACAATGAGCACAAATAGCAACCTTGCAAAGTACGGGATGGTAGCAAATACTGCAAGAGGAGTACAAGCATTTTCAAATAGGGATGGAGTGTGCTTGACGAGCAAATGAATGAAAACACTTTCAGAACTCTAACATCTGATGCCTAATGATGGGAAGGATGAAGCCAGAACAAGAGCTCTTCAGCTTGCATAGTGCTCAGTATTTTCCATTTTTCTTACACTTGACACTTTTTGTTTAAGTCATGCCTGGATTCCCATAAGCATAGGAGCTTCGGACCAGCACGATACGGATACTGATGTAGTTATTGCAGAGGAGGGGGTGCAGGGAGGGTGGGGAGATGAGATTGGCCACATGGGCTGGGTGGTGTGGGCCTTTAATGCCACAAAAGGGTTTGCGTGCTAAAAGTCAGTGGTTCTCCAAATATTGTTAAAATGTCAATACTACCCAAACCAATCTACATATTCAATGCAATCCCTATCAAAGTAACACCAGTATTCTTCACAGAGCTAGAACAAATAATCCTAAATTTGTATGGAACCAGAAAAGACCCTGAATAGCCAAAGCGATCTTGAAAAAGAAAACAAAAGCAGGAGGCATCACAATCCCAGACTTCAAGCTATACTACAAAGCTATAATCATCAAGAGAGTATGGTACTGGCACAAGAACAGACACTCCGATCAATGGAACAGAATAGAGAACCCAGAAATGGACCCACAAACGTATGGCCAACTAACTTTTGACAAAGCAGGAAAGAATATCCAATGGAATAAAGACAGTCTCTTCAGCAAGTGGTGTTGGGAAAACTGGACAGCGACCTGCAGAAGAATGAACCTGGACCACTTTCTTACACCATACACAAAAATAAACTCGAAATGGATGAAAGATCTCAATGTAAGACAGGAAGCCATCAAAATCCTTGAGGAGAAGGCAGGCAAAAACCTCTTTGATCTTGGCCACAGCAACTTCTTACTCAACATGTCTCCGGAGGCAAGGGAAACAGAAGCAAAAATGAACTACTGGGACCTCATCAGAATAAAAAGCTTCTGCACAGCGAAGGAAACAATCAGCAAAACCAAAAGGCAACCAACAAAATGGGAGAAGATATTTGCAAATGACACATCAGACAAAGGGTTAGTATCCAAAATCTATAAAGAACTTACCAAACTCAACACCCAAAAAACAAATAATCCAGTGAAGAAATGGGCAAAAGACATGAATAGACACTTCTCCAAGAAAGACATCCACATGGCCAACCGACACATGAAAAAATGCTCAACATCACTCATCATCAAGGAAATACAAATCAAAACCACTTACCCCTGTCAGAATGGCTAACATTAACAACTCAGGCAACAACAGATATTGGCGAGGATGTGGAGAAAGAGGATCTCTTTTGCATTGTTGGTGGGAATGCAAGCTGGTACAGCCACTCTGGAAAACAGTATGGAGGTTCCTCAAAAAATTAAAAATAGAACTACCCTCTGACCCAGCAATTGCACCACTAGGTATTTATCCAAGGGATATATGCTGTTTCGAAGGGACACATGCACCCCCATGTTTATAGCAGCGCTATCAACAATAGCCAAAGTATGGAAAGAGCCCAAATGTCCATCGATGGATGAACGGATAAAGATGTGGTGTGTGTACACACACACACACACACACACAATGGAGTATTACTCAGCAATCAAAAAGAATGAAATCTTGCCATTTGCAACTACGTGGATGGAAATGGAGGGTATTATGCTAAGTGAAATTAGTCAGTCAGAGAAAGACAAAAATCATATGACTTCACTCATATGAGGACTTTAAGAGACAAAACAGATGAACATAAGGGAAGGGAAGCAAAAGTAATATAAAAACAGGGAGGAGGACAAAACATAAGAGACTCTTAAATATAGACAACAGCGGGTTGCTGGAGGGGTTGTGGGAGGGGGGATGGGCCAATAAGGGGCACTAAGGAATCTACTCCTGAAATCACTGTTGCACTATATGCTAACCGATTTGGATGTAAATTTTAAAAAAATTAAAAATAAAATAAAAAAAAAAAGTCAGTGGTTTTCAGCTGACACGTGGGTGCTCTCTTTAGACCCCTCCACCTTGCCATTACCAAGTGTACTGAGAGTTGTTCTTCTGGGAGCGTGTCTTGTATGAGAATGGCCTAGAAGTAAAACAACAGCCAGGAACCAAAGCTGTGAGGAGCCACAGAACAGAGTGCAGCGTGAGAATGATGCGAGCCCACTCGTATTTTTGGCACGTCACTCTGGGGGAAGCTTGGGGCCTGAAGGAAGGAAGGAAGGAAGGAAGGATGATTGACAGCAAGAGGACTAGCTGGCGAATGACAGCGTTGTGTCTCTTTCAACATCCGGTGGGACTTGGGGCCTCCTTCCCCACCACCAATCCTCCAGTCCTTCCTGAAACGGTCACCTGATCAGCTCAGCAACTGGGCTGTGGGTCAAGTGATCGGCCCGAGACGGCGAGGACCACCGTGTTAAAAATGTTTGTCCTTGTTACCATTGGCTGGTCTTCTCCTTCCTGAAGCCATCCCAGAGTTCAGGGTCTTTGGTCTTAGTCCACAAGCGACTCTGGATCATTTGCAAATGTGGGAGCTTGTCTTCACAGAGAGCTCCTGCTGCAGGCTGGTGGATTTGTGGGGCAAGGAGGGAGCCCTTTGGAACATTAGGGAACCTCTTTATCCATGAGGCGACGCCTGTACAAGGAAGCCCATTCTTTTGAGCAAATGAGCAGAGATGGAACTTCAGAAAAAGAATAGGGCAGCATCTTCCTTTGCCCAGAAATCAATCGGCACTGTGCCATTGCCATGTTGACACCCCGGGTTTGGGGAATGTAGAGGGTCTAGAAGCAACGCTCGGTTTCTGGATTCCCAGAGGGGCTCAGCAGCCCAGAACAGTGAGGAGGAAGGAACGGAGGGGACCATATCCTTTCCCCACTTTGCAGGGAACCAGATTATCAGGTTGTACGCTTTCTTACATCTTAAACCCCTGCCAGTGCAGAGAAACTTCTGTACTCCCAGCCTCTTTAGCAAAAACCAGGTATGTGGATGGCTCTGGAGATCACAGCCAAGAAGATAATTTTGGGGGCAGGAGGGGGGAGACTGCCAGTCACTTAACGCCTTGGATTGGCACTCCTGGTACCCAGCTGTCACAGCCTTCTCACCAATGCATTCTCCATTCCCTTGGCACAAAGTCTGAGAAGGCAGATCATCCAAACCATCTGATGGTGGCCAAACCTAAAAGTGCTCTTGACAAGAGACTTAATTAGATGCTGTACGCATGTGTGCATAAATGTTTGTGCTCTTTTGTGCGCGTGCTGGGCTTGCGGGGAGGAGGAGAAGGAGGTGGGATGAGGATTAAAAAATGTTAAAACACGTATTTCATCAACAGCACTGAACACACCCTACCACAGCCCTACCACGGTGCTGGTGCCTTGGTGCCTAAAAGAAGCTGAAGACAGGTCGTGCCAATTTCTCCCCACGTCCCCCAGCAGGAGCTGAGATGAAAATAATAGAGTTGACATCTGGAGAACAGAAGTTCTGTTGCAATTGCTGTTTTTATTTTATATGCTCTCAAACAAAAGGAAAGAAGAAAGAAAGAAGGAAAGAAAGAAGAAGGAAAGAAGAAAGAAAGAAAGAAAGAAAGAAAGAAAGAAAGAAAGAAAGAGAAAAAGAAGGAAAGGGAGAAAGAAAGGGGAAGAAAGGAAAGAAAGAAAGAATAGTATGGAGCCTGGAGAAGATCTATCCTGTCACAGACTTTTTGGTATTTTCAAAGGTGCTCTACTTGGAACTTGCCAGATCTATCTGGAAAACCGTGTCACAGGAAACACAATGCATTGCCAAAGGCATTTGCTTTTACGCGTCCTGGTGTTCCGAAAAAAGTTTGCTGTTTCCAAAGAACTTGTAAGTGTGAAATTAAAATTTTGAAGCTTCACAAGCTGAGCTTTGTATAATTTCACAGATTCCTCCTCTCTTCTAGCGATGAATCAGCCCAACAATGGAAGGCCTGTGCTCCCACCATTTGGGGGAAGAGGCCCAAGAAAGTGGGGGGAGCACTCAAACTCAGGCATAGCTGTAGCCAAAATTCATTTCCCCTGCCTCTGGCACTTTTCAGCTGAGGGATCTGGGCAATGTATTAAGCTTCTTTGAGGCTTTGAGCCTTGATTCCTTCTTTGGTCAAAATAAAATGGGGCGGGGAATAAGATGTGCGGTGTTGCAGTAGAGGCCGCGGACACAGAGCCGTGATCCAAAGAGTGGTGAAACTTTGGAAAACAGAAACATAAGACACATGGAAGGAAGAAAAATATTACCCACAATTCCCACATCCATGGACACTGCTTTTTCTCCCTTTGTGCACTTATAGGGCCCACATGTCATTTGTCTGCATTACATTATTAAGATTGGACTTTCCAAATTAAAAGACTTTTTGGACTTTAATTTTGGCCTGAGCAGATTTATGCATTTTCAGAGTTTCTGTCTTATGAGTACACTCCCCTGACACCGAGGACATGCTCAAGGGGGGCATGTGGGCCAGCAGGGAGGTGAGGGAAAACCAGAAATGCCATCCTCTGGTTGGGACCCCAATCTGAGCCTCACAGGAGGGATGTCGGTCTCCTGCCACTGTCCAAGGAGTGGAGGACAGGTGTCTCCACCCAAGTGCATTCCTCAGCTCCCTGTCGCTCTGCCCCCCAAATCCTGCCTGTCTGTGTGAGTGACATATCCAGCATGGGGCATGGTTGAGCATGACTACTGGGGGCTGGTCCCCAACACTGGAGGCAGCAAGGAATGGGTCCTGGGTCTCGTCCTTGGGTGAGGCAGGAGGCAAAAGTCTCTGCATCGTTTCGGGCCATGGCCCGGGGAGCTCCTGCACCGGGGAGGTATCCATCTTCCGCACACGTCTACAGATGATCCCGCAGGCTGTTTCTGGCCGAACGCAGCGAATGTTGCTCAGTCCACGTACCTGCTCCCTGTTTGTAGACTTTTTTCACCAGCAGGCTGCAACTGGGAGCCCTACATTTAGGCATTTGACACCACCTCCACTTATTCTAAAGAATGACTGACTCTGGCTCCTTTGGGTTCTTCAACATTTATTTACTTATTTTAATTTTAGGGGTGCCTGGCTGGCTCAGTCAGAACGTGCGACTCTTGATCTCGGGGTTATGAGTTTGAGCCCCACGTTGAGGGTAGAGATTACTGAAATAAACTCTAAAAATCTTTTTTATTTTATTGTGAGAAACACATTTGACATGAGAGCCTTTTAATAGGTAAGTGTACAATACAGTATTGTTATCCAGAGGGACAATTTACAGCAGGTCTCTGGAGTTTATTCATCTTGCATAGCTGAAATTTTATGCCCATTGATGAGCAATTCCCACTTTTTCTCTCCCCCAAGCCCCTGGCAACCACCATTCTGGTCTTGGCGTCTTTGAGTTTTGACTATTTTAGATACCTCACAGAAGTGGAACCATGAATCTCCTTCTGTGACTGCCTTATTTCACTTCGTACAATATGCTCAAGGTTCATCCATGTTGTCACATACTGCAGGATATTGTTCTTTTTAAAGGTGAAATAACATTTCGGGGCGCCTGGGTGGCTCGATCAGTTAAGCGTCCGACCTCGACTCAGGTCATGATCTCACGGTTTGCGAGTTTGATCCTCGTGTTGGGCTCTGTGCTCACAGCTCAGTGCCTGGAGCCTGCTTTGGATTCTGTGTCTCCCTCTCTCTCTCTGTTCCTTCCCCACTTGCACACACTCTCTCTCTCTCTCTCTCTCTCTCAGGAAAAAAAAAATTTTTTTTTAAAAAGGTGAAATAACATTTCATTGCATGTAGGTACCACAGTTTAAAAAATCCATTCATCTGTCAATGGACATTTAGATTGTTTCTCCATCCTGGCTACTGAGAATAGTGTTGCAATGAGTGCGGGAGTGTTAACATCTCTTTGAGATCCCGATTTCACTTTTGGAGGGATAAATACCGAGACTTGGAATGCTACATCATATGGTAGTTCTATTTTAATTTTTTGAGAAATCTCCACGCTATTTTCTATAGTGGTTGCACATTTTGCATTCACAACAGAGTATAAGGGTTCCAACGTCTCCACATCCTCACCAACACTTGTTTTTTCTCTCTGGTAATGCCCATCCTAACAGTTGTGAGACGGTATCTCATTGTGGTTTTGATTTGCATTTCCCTGATAATGAGTGATGTCAATCAAGCACCTTTACATGTACCTGTTGGTCATTTGTATGTCTTCTTTGGAGAAATGTCTGTTCAAGTCCTTTGCCCATTTGAAAATTGGGTTAGTGGGGTTTTTTCGTTATTGAGCTGTAGGAGTTCCTTATATATTTTGGAAATTAACTCCTTATGGGGCATATGGTTTGCAAATGTTTTCTCCCATTCCATAGATTGTCTTTTTTACTCTAGTGATTGTTTGTTGTGCAGAAACTTTTTACTTTGATGTAGTCCCACTTGCCTATTGTTGCTTTTGTTGCTGGGCTCATAGACATTTCAAATCCATCTATTCTAAGACTTTATTTGTAGACTCTCCAGAGATTATACTAACACCCCCCTATTTTCTTTCTTTTTTTTTTTAAAGTACGCTTCATGCCCAGCATGGATCTTAACGCAGGGCTTGAACTCACGACTCTGAGATCAAGACCTGAGCTGAGATCAAGAGTCAGACGCTTAACCGACTGAGCCACCCAGGTGCCCCAACACCCCCTATTTCAACCAATCGTTTGGTTTCTCTTTTTCTTCCAGTGTCCTCTTTTTAGTAATGACCTCAATATTCTTTTAGCTGGCAGGAATAATAACAGAAAACCAGAGACCTGAAACACCACATTCATATTTAACACATCTATCTAGACTTCCAGTCCGGAAATCTACAACACAATTTTTCTTTGTTTTTTGCTTTAAAGGATCAAAAATTAGCAGCCTTTCTGAATGCACCATTACAACCAGACATTGAATCTAACACCTATTAAGTACTTTTGTGCCAGTTTCTGATGTAAATGCATTATGTGATCTCACACCCCATGCGGGGCTCAAACTCACAATGCCGAAATCAAGAGTCACATGCTCTTCTCTCTGAGTCAGCCAGGCGCCCCTAAAGGCATTATTTCTATCAACTCACTCTAGCCTCATGAATAATCCTACAAGGGAGGTACTGCTATTATCCCCAACTTAGAGAGAGACTGAGAACTAGACCAAGGTCACACGTGGAAGGTGGTGAGCCCGGGTGGTTTGGTTCTAACATCACCCACAACGTTGCTCTGACCTGAAATCTTTTCAGAGGACATAAAGATCTAGGTTAACTTCCTTGCAGTATAGTTTACAGACAGGGAAACACGGTTTTCAGTTGGGCAAGTTTTGAGGTCCACACCTATGTAACCACCACCCCAGTGAAGATATGACACGTTTCCATCAGCTCTCATGGCCCTTTGTAGTCCAGTCCTCCTCATCTCTTGCCAGGCGAATGCTGTTCTGATTTCTATTGCCCTAAGAACTAACATATTTTTTTAATGTTTATTTATTTATTTTGAGAGAGAGAGAGAGAGAGAGAGAGAAGCTTAAGCAGGGGAGGGGCAGAGGGAGAAGGAGAGAGAATTTCAAGCAGGCTCCACGCTCAGCACGGAGCCCTACAAGGGGTTTGATCCCAGGACCCCGGGATCGTGACCTGAGACAAAATCAAGAGTAGGACACTCAACTGACTGAGCCACCCAGGCAGCCCAGAACTAATTTTCTGATGGCCAGCTTCTGAAATAGGTAAGACTTCAGTTTGTTTGTTTTTTTAAGATTTTATTTTTAAGTAATCTCTGCATCCAATGTGGGGTTCGAACTTACAACCTCGAGATCAAGAGTTGCACACTGTATCGAGCCAGCCAGGTACCCCTCAGTTCCTTTTAATGAAATTGATGAGCATTAACTTCATAATCAGCCATGGTCTTTGTTAAAAATAACATAATAAAGTACTTAGAAGAAGTTGGCTCTCTGAACCAGCTTAACATCCCCGCTGTGTTCTTCTCAAATGATGTTTAGCCAAGTCTTTCTTCACAGCGTACACAAAAGCAAACAGCAGCCTAACCCAGATGCCGTGAGTCAGAAGAGGCTACATTGCATTGTTTCAACGTTCATCGCTTTTCAGTCTTTTTATTTCCAAATATTTCTGTTTTTCTTAAGTAATTATATAATTAAGAGTTTCCAAAGCTGAAAAGAAGTAATTCTGGTCCCTCTAGAGTTTGTTAGGTTTATACGTAACTGTCCAGAACTTGTTTGGTCCTGGGGAAGGGACTGGGGATAAGGAGTAAAACAAGTTTCCATCCTCCTGGAGCCCACACCAGCTGCTAGGATATAATGCAGGATGAAAAGTCAAAGAGGTGGCCCGGGAGAGAAAGGGTCAGTGAGGATTAATCTAAGAGGTATGGTAACCTTAAGGAGAATAGAAGACTCAGAAGGTAGGGAATTATCAAAGAAATAATGCAAGAAAATTTCCCAGAACTGAAAGACACGGGTTTCCGGTTTGAAAAGGCCCAGTGAGTGTCTGGTTAAATAAATTATCTTTTTTTTTTTTAATGTTTTATTTTTGACAGAGAGTGCATGTGGGGGAGGGGCAGAAAGAGAGGGGGAGCCAGAGGATCCAAAGTGGGCTCCACACTGAGAGCAGGGAGCCGGAGAGCTTGAACTCATGAACCAAGAGATCATGACCTGAGCTGAAGTCAGACGCTCAAGTGACTGAGCCACCCAGGTGGCACAAGTTAAATAAATAACCTTAAAAGGACCCGTTCCAAAGCACTTCCTTGTGGGAATTTCTGCATATGAGACATGAAATGCCTTTCATGAGCCCTTGTTACAGAAAGCTACTAGATGTTGTCCACTAAAAGGAAGGAGTAAACAAAGAACAAAGAAATAGGACTCATGAAGTAGGGGATCCAACTGAAGAAAGAGGTAAAGGGAATTTCCAGGATAAAGGCTCAACCAGTGTTGAGCAATATGTCCATATGGGAACAAGAGTGCTCTGGGGCTTGGGGGTAAGGGTGGGATATGAAAGTGACAGGTTACCTCTAAAATGTTTCATTATAAATAAAATTGTATTGAGAGGCTATTGAAAAATATAGGAAGAACAAAGTAGTTTGGACTAAGAAAGTTAAACTCTCGGGGCACCTGGGTGGCTCAGTCAGTTAAGCATCTGACCTTGGCTAAGGTCATGATCTTGCGGTTCATGAGTTCAAGCCCCACATCAGGCTCTCTGCTGTCAGTGTGGAATCTGCTTCAGATCCTCTTGTCTCCCTCTTTCTCTGCACCTTCCCCACTTGCTCTCTGTCTCTCTCTCTCAAAAATAAAAATTTCAAAAAAATTAAAATGAAACATTTCTACAAAAACTTACATTAAAAACAAAGTTAAACTCTCTCCTACGATTCATCAGTCTGGGAAAATAAACAGATAATGCTAATGTTTCTCTCACATGCAGCTATAAAGTGTCATAATGTTCCCTGAGAAAGCCCCCAAATCATGCACTGTGAGAAATTTTGCCGATTGAAGTAAGATCCGTAAGAATGAAACATCACACTTGTCACTTGAGGGTCTAAGTCACTTTGACACAACATGGCAGCTTTGATTCCCAGTCCAGGCACACAACTGCAGATAAGGATTTTCTAAATATGACATTCCATATTCATCTAACCCGTGGTTTCCAAAGACATAGGAGTTGGGCCACTTTGCAATTCAGACCTGATGCTGATCCTTTTACGCATAGCCCTGCTTTGAGCCCATCAAAACCCTGTTTCATTTACATTTGACCTAACCGCCATCATTTCCCCCATCTCGTACTACCATTTCTTTTTTTAATTTTTTATTAAAAAATTTTTTTGTTAATGTTTATTCATTTTTGAGAGACAGAGTGAGAGTGGGGGAGGGGCAGAGAGAGAGGGAGACACAGAATCCGAAGCAGATCCAGGCTCTGAGCTGTCAGCCCAGAGCCCAACGCGGGGCTTGAAACCATGAACCATGATATCATGACCTGAGCCAAAGTCGGACGCTCAACCGACTGAGCCACCCAGGTGCCCCTACCTACCATTCTTTTGGGGAGACATCCCATGATTGCTCTGGAGTGAGGGCTTCCTCGTATGGTTTACGGGTCTGTCTCCAGGAGGCTAAACTGACTGAACTAGGACAATTGAACTAGGACAGGTAGGAGGTCCTTCAGATTTGCCCAAGACCCTGGCTGCTTCTAGTGGGACCCTTGCCTCGGTAAGAACATGCATACCTGAGACCCCGGAGCCTCACCTGCTCATCTGTCTCTTGACTATATCAGCTTTGCACTGAATCTAGACTCTGAACAGTCTCAGGCTCTTCAGCATTGGGTTTATTATTTACTTCCCGAGATTTGAGGATTTTAACAGACTTTGGTACCTTCTGGTAAGATCTGGCTTTTAACACCTTGTCCTTTCTCTTTCTGCTTATCCAACATCTTATACGTTGGGTGACCCGAAGAATGCTCCTCAGCCTTGTCTGCGGATAAGAAATTTGTTTTGGGAGAGAGCTTCTCTTCACATATTCTGGCAGCCAGCAGGCTATTGATTGTTAGGTCAACAGTCAGGATGGCTTCTTTAGGGTCGAGGGCTGAGATGCTCAGAAGCAGTATCTTTTGATCCACCATCAGCCACTTTCTCATGGGCTTGTCTTCCTGCAAACTTACACTGCGTCCTGACATAACTTCGCTGAGGACCACCTGGAATGGTCGTGGCCACTTTGGGGAATGTGGACATGCATGAGGTCATTCATTTGAGAGGTGCCTCAGCAGGGAAGAATGTCTCGGCTGTCTAGACGGGAGACAACTTCATTGAAGATAGCAGGTTCTTACCCTCAGCTTCCACATTTCAGAGATTCATAACTATTGGTGTTTTGTTAGTATGGCCTGAGTTATTGTTTATTTTTTATTTTTTTTTAAATTTTTTTTGATGTTTTTATTTATTTCTGAGACAGAGAGAGACAGAGCATGAGCAGGGGAGGGGCAGAGAGAGAGGGAGACACAGAATCTGAAGCAGGTTCCAGGCTCCGAGTTGTTGGCACAGAGCCCGACACGGGGCTCGAACTCACGAGCTGTGAGATCATGACCTGAGCTGAAGTTGGACGCCCAACCAACTGAGCCACCCAGGTGCCCCCGAGTTATTGTTTAAATCATCTGTAAGAACTCTTCTTGCGTGTGTGTGTGAAAAAATATATATTTTTGCATCTAAAGTTCCTCCTCTCTCCTCCCAGAGGAAAGATAACCAGCCTTCGATAGTGATAATTGTACATCTGTGTCCAGCTTGTTCTCTCTCAGAGTCAGGGTAGTCTTCATTGTCTTTTTTTAATGTTTATTTATTTATTTTGAGACAGAGAGGGAGAGAGAGAGGGAGAGAGAGAGAGAATCCCAAGCAGTGGGATTGGGCTGCTCTGACAGTGCAGAGCCCAATGTGGGGCTTGAACTCACGAACTACGAGATTATGACCTGAGCCAAAATCAAGAGTCAAATCAAGCTTAACTGACCGAGCCACCCAGTTACCCCAATTGGTTGCTTTTTATAGGCCACTAAGTACAAGACAGGCCTTGTTGATTTTGTGAAGTCGTCTTGATGCACAGAATAAATGCTACCAGGAGGTTACACCCTACTCTTTGCTCTTCCGCTTGCAAGGTTGGGGGGTGTCCTTACCAGGGCTCCAGGGAACCATGGAACACTGGCAACAAATGGGATGCTATCTGGTGAGCAGCTCTCCCCTTTGTCCTCTTCTCCATTGGAGGGAGGTGGTTTTCTGGGTATTCCAGATGTGCTCACATCTGCCTCCTTATAGGAAGCTACAGACTTTTGTTCAGTCACCAAATTTCATTGAGTTAACCGCTAAAACCTGGGGCAAAAGGGGTGAGAGGGAGAACCAGAGAAGGTCTTTAGTATAAAAGACCCCCCTGGGGCCCCTCCTTCTCACACCTCTCATCTCACACCTTCTTACGTATGGAGAGTCTAGATCTCGTATTTGTTTTAAAAAAGAGCATGCGTGCATTTGGTGTGGTAGCTCCTTAAACAGGATTTTACATAAAGTCTCAGATATCGGCAATCAAACAGCGATATGCTGTTTGATTTCAAGAATCCTTCCTCCTTTTTTGCTCTCTTCAGCAACTATTCAGCTCTTCATCTATATTACCGTATCTTAGGGTCATGGCATTACGAAGCTGGAAAACTGGAAGGAGTCTTTGAGATCAAGTCCAATCCATACATCTTGCAGATGAGAAATCGTGCATCAGGGAGGTCGAGTGACTTGCTCAGGGCCACAGCAGCAGCAGAAGGAGCAAGGTCTGACGCCCAGGTCCCCAGCTCTTCCCTTCCGAGCCCTGCTCCTGAGCTCGGTAGTTTCCACTTATAGTTGAGGTTTCTCAACTGGATTAGAAATGGTTCCAGGCCACTGAGTGTGGATTTCCTCACATGCCCCTCCCTGTTCTTTCCCTTCCAGACCGTACATTAGTGAGGTGCTTACAACATGTACTGAGTTCAGATTTGTTGACTTTCTACACTTCTTCCTAGTTCATGCTTTGGTGTAATTTACTGCTTTCTAAGGTGGGGAGACAGAGAAGAAATAAAGGAGAGGTTGCCAATGTGACCTGGTGATAAAGCTTTCACTTATTGGTACTAAAAGATCCATCAGGGGTGCCTGGATGGCTCAGTTGGTTAAGTGACGGACTCTTGAATTTGGCTCAGGTCATGATGTCACAGTTCGTGGGTTCGAGCCCTTCCTCGGGCTGCGAGCTGATAGTGCAGAGCCTGCTCGGGTTTCTCTCTCCCTGTCTCTCTGCCCCTACTCTGCTCACTCTCTGTCTCTCTCAAAATAAACTTAAGAAAAATAAAATTAAAAAATCAATCATTTGTCTTGCCTTGCCTTGAGACCATTTAAGTTTTCATATGGAGTTGGTTAGGAACCCTTGGCTTATTTCTGTGGCACCTTTAGAGTATAAGATATCAATAAGTGACAGAAAGAGTATAATCCTGAAGAGGTGACCTGATGTTAAGCAATCTTTTGTAGGCGGCCACAATCCATCAGTCTACATAAAAGGTTGGAGGAAAGATCCCAGGGATTAGTTTATTTCTAAGAGTCAATTCATTCTTTTTTTTTTTTTTTTTTTTTTTTTTTTTAAGTTTTTCGATCTATCTTGAGAGAGAGCATGAGTGCACAAGTCGGGGAGGAACAGAGAGAGAAGGGTGAGAAAGAGAATCCAAAGCAGACTCCACACTGTCAGTGCAGAGCCTGATGTGGGGCTTGAACCCACGAAGATCAGATATGTGCGAGATCATAACCTGAGCTAAAATCAAGAGTCGGACACTTAACCAACTGAGCCACCCAGGCGCCCCATGAGTTATTTCGTTTTTAATTCATCTAACTCAGATCCCACAGGGCTGTATTCATGTCAATTCAATAGGACAAACAGTTATTAAACTGCCCACTACACAAAATACTGTTTTAAGTATCGGAGACAGAAGATAATTCTTGCTTTTAAGGAGATGTAATTCTGTAAGGCATATATTTAAATAATCTCCTTAGGATGGGGTAATATCTCATCAAAAGGCTGTATTTTATCAGATCATAAGTAAAATGATTTCTGGATACAGGCTATTAATCTCCAAACTAAAGAGGATAGTAGCAAGTTCTGCTTTGGAAATAAATAACCAAACTTCCCAAGGATAGATGACCCACTAATGAAGGCTATCTGTAAAATATGCTGTGAGGGTTTATATGTTCACATTCTCTGATGCACACACCCCATAGCACTGTGGTGCAGAAATTTGGAGTGCTGGATCAATAATTATAATGTAGGATAAACTTCTGGTTCTTCCCATATAATAGTTTTGGAAGGTGAAGTTACTTAACCTTTTGGAGGTAATTTACTCATCTTTAAAATGAAGGGATTGGAGGGATGCCTGGCTGGCTCAGTCAGAAGAGCATGGGACTCTTGACGTCAGGGTCGTGAGTCTGAGCTCCACATTTGGTATAGAGATCACTTAAAATAAATAGAATTAAAAAATAAAATAAAATGAGGGGATTGGAGAAGATGATTTTTCTAAGTTCCCTGGGGGCTCTGACATCCAAATTATGCTGTTCCATATCTGAAGGATGATGTGTATATATATATATATATATATATATATATATATATATATATATACACACACAAACAGAGGGACTTTTAACTTATTTTGACAGTAAAAGAGAATAAAATAAAATCTTAATTCAAGGGAAAATACATGCTTGAAATGTACTAGGCCTTACATTTTGTAAGTTTCTTAATCAGACACCTTCCTTCGTGATTATAGATCACAGTCATTTCTGGTTTTGGTTTTTATTTTAGAGAGAGAGCAAGCGCGAGCAGGGGAGAGGAGGAGAGGGAGGGGGAGGGAAAGGGACAGAGAGAGAGAAAGAGAGAAAGAATCTTAAGCAGGCTCCACAATTAGCACAGAGCCGGACAAGAGGCTTGATCCCATGACTCTGGGATCATAACCTGAGCAGAAATCAAGAGTCAGACACTTAAGCAACCAAGCCAGCCAGGTGCCCTGTCATTTGTTTTCGTTAAAAGAAGATGTGAGAGTGCCTGGCTGGCTCAGTGGGTACATCATGCAACTCTCGATCTAGTGGTGGTGAGTTCAAGCCCCATGTCGGGTGTAGAGCTTACTTGAAAAAAAAAAAAAATAATAAGAGAGGATCTGCTTCTAGATCATCGACTGTATCATCAGATTCTGTTTGATAATCTACCAGTGAAGGGGAAAATGTTAAGTACTCATATAAGACACAGAACTATATGGGCGTCAAAGAACATGTGATCACAACTGTAATCCTGTTGCAGGATGGAACCTGATAAAGAGAGTTTGCTTACCTTGCTCTAGGTGCTGTGCTGGACCCTCCTCCTGTCCCAGAGGACAAAGGTGAAAGCCAGCTCTGGCTTCAGACACCAGACCAGGACCCCTTCCTTACTCCCTTCATTCCCTACCCCCTCCTCTGACCATTTAAAAATTTTTTGTTTTTTTTTTTGTTTTTACATTTATTTATTTTTGAGAGACAGAGCATGAGCAGGGGAGGGGCAGAGAGAGACACACACACAAAATCAGAATCAGGCTCCAGGCTCCGAACTGTCAGCACAGAGACCAACGCGGGGCTCGAACCCACAAACCATGGGATCGTGACCTGAGCCAAAGTCAGGCACTTAACCGACTGAGCCACCCAGGCGCCCCACGGCCCTTTTAAACTCCAGTCAGGCAGGGCTGAATAGAAAATGCAGAGTTTTATGGGGCACCTGGGTGGCTCAGTCGGTTGAGCATCCGACTTTGGCTCAGGTCATGATCTCGTGTCTGTGAGTTCGAGCCCTGTGTTGGGCTCTGTGCTGACAGCTCAGAGCCTGGAGCCTGCTTCACATTCTGCGTCTCCCTCTCTCTCTGCCCCTCCCTCTCTCTTTCTCTCTCAAAAATAAATAAACATTAAAAAAAATAAAGAAAATGCAGAGCTTTATGTGGTAGTGTATTTAAGGTGTTTTAAAATCTCACATCAATACCTGACTATAAAACAAAAACAAAACCCAAAACCTGACTAAAATATGCTGCAGAAACTGACCCAAACCAAAGAAATATAAAGTCCATTGACCTTTTTAGTTTTCTAGGAAAAGGAGAAACTCATTTAATCATTCTTTTTTGTTTGTTCTGAAGGATTTTAATTCTACAAGCAAATTAAGGTTCATTGAAAATAAAAGCTATTTTTGTTACTTTTTTTAAAGCTAAACATTCTCCACCTTTCTCTAGAAAACTTTTCTGAACTTAAATGCCTACGAAGCATAAAATTGGAATTACAGAAATGTTCATGGTTTTTAATCTCTCACCTTCAAATCGCTTTCATTTTCTCTGTTTTTTTCTCAAATGACCATGTTAAATAATGCCTTAAGAGCTTTGTTCTTTTCTCCATAGTTGAGGGAGGCCCCACACTACTAACAGAAAAAAAGTATCTGTAATGAAGCATTAGCTTGAGAAAACTTACCTCTACCTTGGCTCCAGACCAACTTTGATTTCCGATTCTTTGAGCAGGTCAGTGATTTGGGGAACCAGTAAAAGAGCCGGGCTATTCTTCTGAAGGTCTTGTTGAAGTCACTTCTTATGGCCATAGCTAGAACTATGCATGTTCCAGAATGACTCCCTACAGAGAGCATGGATGAGGAAAACACAGTAACACCCACATATGACACTTTGGCTGTGAACTCTATTCCAGCCAATATGTCTGGGGACCACCTGTTAGCCCTAAATCCCCTTCCCCTGTCATTCCTTTGGTTTGTCCTTTAGACCTTAGCCCTCATAACTAGAAACTGTATTAATAGATGTTCTTTCTAAAGAAAGAGTTTTAAGCTTCAGAAACTCTAACCTATTGTAACACTTGGTAATTTTTAAGCACAGACTCCCCACACCCTCCTGCCCCTCCCCCTTCATAAGAAGTTACATTCACAGAGGAACAAAGTAACCGGTATCCACTAAACTCAGCATAGGGGGAATCTCGGTGGCAATCTGTGGGACTTGGTGGTGATTAACAAGCTGCCTCCCAAAGCAATGGCCTAGGTCACGTTTGCTTGTACGAATTAAAAAATGTTTTATTTTGTACAAACTGAAATTTTTTTCCAGTGAAAAAAACGGTGTGTTTTAAACTGGGGCAGGAATGGATCCCAGAAAAAAAAGTTTGACGTATCCTTACAAGCCAAGAAATGTGTAAAAGAACAAGATTTTTTTCCAGGGTCCTTTTTTTGGAACTTAGCCCTTTGTTGAATCTCTCTCTAGACCTTTGCCCTTATTGCATATTAGCTCAGCAGACACCAGTGTCTACCAAGCAACTGGCACTGACGTTCCCGTCACCACACCTGAAGACACCAGGTCATGATCTCGTGTCTGTGAGTTCGAGCCCTGTGATGGTAACAGCATTTGGGTTACTTAGAGTATAAGTCAGCACCAGAAATGTAGTGTGATGTATAATTCATTTTTGAGAGAGAGAGAGAGGGACAGAGAGAGCGTGAGCAGGGGACGGGCAGGGAGGGAGGGGGAGGCACAGAACTTGAAGCAGGCTCCCAGCTCTGCACTGTCAGCACAGAGCCCGATGCAGGGCTGAACTCCCAAACCATGAGATCATGACCTGAGCCAAAGTCAGATGCTCAACCCACTGAGCCACACCGAAGCGCCCCTGGGGTATGCTTTTATACATCACACTACATTTCTGGTGCTGACTTACACTCTAAGTAACCCAAATGCTATTACCAACTTTTATTTCCAGGTCGGCGTCTTTGTTTTCTATCCCATTTTCAGTATTCCTTAGGAATTTGGATTTTGAGTGCTTCTCTAGGTGACAAGTGGGGAGGAAGTCCAACTAAAAACAACAGTGTAAGACTTTTGCAGGTTCTTCAGTTTTTTTGTTTTTGAAGTCATCTCTACTCCCAACATAGGGCTTGAACTCACGACCCCAAGGTCAAGATTTGCACGCTCTTCCAACTGAGCCAGCCAGGCGCCCCAACTTTAGTCTTCTTAAAAGTGGGATGTAGGGTGGTGGATCCAGCTAAAACAAGAGTTTTACAACTTCTTTATATTTTCAACACTTCTCAGTTTTAAACATTTGAGTAAATTTCCCTCAGCACCTCCTGAAAGGCAAAGCATAATGCGTAATAGGCACTTCTGAGTGGAGTGAAATCAGAAATAAAAGGTTAGTCCTGATTGTGACTGTGATTCTGAAAGGAGAACAGACCTTTTTTTTTTTTTTTTAACATTTATTCATTTTTGTGAGAGAGAAAGAGAGAGAGAAAGAGAGAGAGACAAAGTGCCAGCAGGGGAGGGGCAGAGAAAGAGGGAGATACAGAATCCAAGTCTGAAGCAGGCTCCAGGCTCTGAGCTGTCAGCACAGAGCCTGATAAGGGGCTCGAACTCACGAACTGTGAGATCATGATCTGAGCCCAAGTCGGACACTTAACCCACTGAGCCACCCAGGAGCCCCAGGAGAATAGATTTTTGATATTTCAATGGAGATTGTTTATTCCTACTGATAGTGCCTTTAATTCCAAACAACTTCTTATTTTTACCATAGAACACGAAAGTGAACCTATTCACTCAGAGACCTCTCTCTCAAAAACAAATAAACAAAAACAGGAAAACAAGAAAAATCCAAGACTATTATAATTTCTTTCTGGTTAATTTACTGATAAATATATTTTAAAGAAGAATTTTGAGGAAAAGATCTTTTGTATCTAAGAAGAGGTACCCTGCTTGACAAAGTGTAAGGAGGTCTATAAGCCACTAATACAGTACTTGGTAGTTTCCAAAATAATTGAACCTGGAACTCCAGAAGATGTTATGGGATTATTTTTCACATCTCTTCCCTAACCTCTAATTCCTTTTTGATTTACTCAAAAATATCTTTTTTCCCATATGCTTTACGTTCACTTACTTCATTTTTATTTCTTGTGGTGTTAGAACTGTAACCTGAGGCGCCTGGGTGGCTCAGTCAGTTAAACGTCCAACTCTTGATTTAGGCTCAAGTCACAGGTCACGATTTGTGAGATCAAGCCCCACCTTGGGATCTGCACTAACAGCACAGAGCTGCTTGGGATTCTCTCTCCCCCTCTCTCTCTCTGTTCCTTCCCAGCCTTTTTTCTCTCTCTCAAAATAAATAAATAGACATTAAAATAATAAAAAAAAAGAACTATAACTTATGTGAAAAACTAAATCCACTAGCTATATACCGTTTTTATATCATTAATCCCTACCGTTAAGAAATATATCCTAATATGGAAAAAAGGCTACTAGACTGGAGATGCAACTTATTAGGTTATTATTAGGTTAGCAGAGTAGCATCACCATGTATTTATTAACTTAAAATGTTCTGAAAGAGGGTTATATTTTTGAAGGTAAAATATTAAAAAGCAAGAATGCTTGGTTTTCATGTTGCTGTAATGGGGAATAAAACCTTAACTCTTAACCAATATTAACACGGAATGGATTTGCTCTTAACAATACAGCTCCTAAAACTTCAGTCCCCGCAGCAAGAGTTTGTTTATTGGAGACCTTTTCCAGAGGTGCTGAAAACTAAATCTGCAAACGTATTAAGTAATCACATAACCTGGTGTTCAGTGATACGCAGATTTAAAAGTGATACAATTAAATACACGTGTGTCAGATAGTCGAATGGAAAATTAAAATCAAGAGGGATTCAACAGATAGCCCCTCCCCCCCCACAAACTCTAAGCCCGAACAGGTGTTTGACAGAGACCATTTACCTACTCGTGCATGTATGTCTAGAATGCATACAGATGATGCTTAAAATTCTCCACTATGATAATGCATTGCGATTTCAAATTAAGTCCTAATCCATTTTCAGTTTTCCAATGCTCATGGGAGTCGAATTTATTTAGTCTTTGGGACGTGGTATCTTTGTGATACGCAGGTTGTATACACGCACACTTCAATAATCTGGTAAATCAGAAACCACAACCAAAACCACACCCTTGTTGGAGAAATAATTCCTTGCTGAACATACCCTTTAGCAAAGGACTCTGGGTAGATTTTTCAAAGAGAATGTTCTGTTTAGATTTGTATACATTTATGGGAGAACTTATACTAAACTTGGAATCAGACTTAGAAGAGAAACAAAACCGTCCATATATCCAACAGTCTGAGAATAACTTACCATCACCATCGATATTCTTTCTTTCAAAAGACACCTTTTGTTTCTCAAACTGTTGTACACAGAAAAATACAAATTCTTTACATTAAAATTGAGAAATTTATTGATATTTTTTCATGATGGAGTAAGCAGAATTAAATTAAACAAGAAATATACAGCTTGAAACAGTGGAAATAACCCTAAAATGTTTTATGACAATCATACACTTATGGCCAAAATAAAATGAATAGTTTTTAATAATTAAATCACTTTAAAAATTTTGCTCAATAATTTATCTGAAATTAAAGAGACGTGAGGATAACTGGGATCTGGGCACCTTGTAAAATGAAATAATGTCACTTTATCCTTCCCCCAAAATTGTGATCCTAGTAAAACAGTGGTTTGGTTCTGCTCTTCACCCAAAGAAGCCACTTCTCCATCCTATCACTTACAAACCTGTCAACTATCAGTCTTTTCTGATTTGTAAGGATGACAATTTTGGTTCCATTTAAAAAATGTTTCCAGTAGGCAGGCGGAGAAACAACCCAGTTAGCCTTACTCCAGTATTTCAACATATCGGTCATGGCTTTCTTCTAGTGCTCACTGAGGTCAAATGTCCTCATATAATTATAAATGTTAAAAGGTAAAATTACATCTTAACAGCAGCCAAAAATTTATATATTTTCTTGTGTATTTACAATATTGTACATATTTACAAGACCACATCAAATACTGAATTGTAGAAATAAGAGACCACTTATAGAGGCACTCATTTAATGAATGTCTCAGCATTATTTTCTTGTGCAAACTAAAACTGTTCTCGAACTTCCCAGAAAGCTAAAGACAGTCAACATTGCGAAGGCCGCCATCCATGGTTAAAGAGCCAAACCTAAAACACAAAAGAAAACAGGAAATCTCAGAAGATTCATTTATTTGGCCTGTAACATTTTAAAGAGTATATAGGGTACTTTTCAGATGAATAAACTGTTATTTAAGAGTTTAAGCAACTGGGGCGCCTGGGTGGCTCAGTCGGTTAAGCAGCCGACTTCAGGTCAGGTCATGATCTCGCGGTCCGGGAGTTCGAGCCCCGCGTCGGGCTCTGTGCTGATAGCTCAGAGCCTGGATGGAGCCTGTTTCAGATTCTGTGTCTCCCTCTCTCTGACCCTCCCCTGTTCATGCTCTGTCTCTCCCTGTCTCAAAAATAAGTAAAACGTTAAAAAAAAAAAAAAAAAAAAAAAAAAAAGTTTAAGCAACTATGATGTCCCCAATTTTTACTGAGACATGGTGGTATTATTATAAATATGTGAAAAAATACCAATCAGTGGCTTGGGAGACTTCTTAGGAGAAAAGGCTGAGTGATGTGATCTAGAAAGTATTAGAAACAATTGGACAACTTCCTTTTGGTGGGGTGGGATTTAGAAAAGCGAAGATAAGGAGTTGGGAGTAGGTGTGACATACTTAACGGAGAGTAAATTATGTAAAGTTAAGTAAAGCGACCTTGCTACAATGGAATGTTATTTTGGGGACTAGTGGGAAATGAAGGTGAGTGAATAGGCTGGCCAGAGGATTATATCCTGTGATTTCAAGTATGAATTTAGATTTGACCTTTTAGGTAAGAGGAGTTTAGAAATTGTTGAGCCAAAGGAGTGGCATGGCATGACTAGACCTTTGGCTGTACTAGCCCATGACAGATGGGAAAGGCCTGGGCTTAGGAAGATAATAATAGGTTATCACCACAGCTCACATGTGAGCAGGAAAGGGGGTCTCATGAGGCTGAGAGGGGGAAAATGGAAACATTTTGAAGGAAGATCACCAAACTAATGAAAGGCAATAAAAAACAGTTAGTGTCTAAAATGATGTATGTTCACGGAAGCAGAAGGAAAGGTGGTTCCTTTGAATAGAATGAGGAAATAGGAGGGGAAACTGAGCTGGGAAGGGTGATATTATGTGATTTTTAGATATGAAAGAAATAAAGTGATAATGAGATACCCATGTGGAGACAGTGCTCAAGACCCGGATTCCATTATGTCCTTTAGCATTTAAGTTACGATTACACCATGTCATATCACCCATTTATTGTTACATAAACTTGCAAGTAAAAGGGGAAAGTGACTTATGGGACGTGCTTTGGGCAGTGGGGATTCTATGGCATACGACATAAGAAAGTGAGTATAAAAGCTTGTTAAAAGCATTACTTAATAGTCTCTTCTCCTTGCTGATATTTAGCTAAGGTTGTAAAGAAAGTAAATTGGGCACTAAAAAAAGAAAAATTACTATGTAATTGCTATAAATTAATACAAAAAAGATTTTAAAACCAACAGGCAATTCACACACATATAAATTTGAATAAACAGGGGCGCCTGGGTGGCTCAGTTGGTTAAGCGTCCAACTCTTGTTTGGGCTCAGGTCATGATCTCACAGTTCATGAGTTTGAGCCCTGAGTCAGGCTCAGTGCTGCTGGCGTGGAGCCTGCTTGGGATTCTATCTGCCCCTGCCCCACATGCTCTCTCTCTCTCTAATATATAACCTTAAAAAAAAAAAAAAGAAAAGAAAAAATTGGGGTGCCTGGGTGGCTCGGTTGGTTGAACGTCCAACTCTTGATTTCGGTTCAAGTCATGATCTCAGTTTCCTGAGTTCGAGCCCCATGTCAGGCTCAGCACTGACAGTGCGGAGCATGCCTGGGTTCCTCTCTCTCCCTCTCTCCCACATGCATTCTATCTCTCTCAAAATAATAAAAAAATAAAGAAAAAAGAAAAAATTAATACTTACCAAAATTTAAATGTGATGCCCTGTGACCCAGCAATTCCACATCTAGAAACATCTAGAAATTGATCCCTCAAATATTTTTTTTTTTAAACTAAAAATAAAATTTTTTTAATGTTTTTATTTATTTGAGAGAGAGACAGACAGAGTGCAAGCTGGAGAGGGGCAGGGAAAGAAGGAGACACAGAATCTGAAGCAGGCTCCAGGCTCTGAGCTGTCAGCACAGAGCCCGATGTGGGACTCAAACTTGTGAACTGCGAGATCATGGCCTGAGCCGAAGTCTGATGCTCAACTGACTGAACCACCTAGGCACCCCTATTTAAACAATTTTTATTTATTTATTTTTTAAACTTTATTTATTTATTTTGGGAGAGACAGAGTGTGAATGGGGAAGGGGCAGAGAGAGAGAGACAGACAGACAGAGAATCCCAAGCAGGTTCCGCACCATCAGTGCAGAACCCACGAACCGTGAGATCGTGATCTGAGCTGAAACCAAGAGTTGGAAACTTCATTAACTGGGCCACCCAGGTACCCCAAACAATTTTTTTTTTAATATTTGTTTTTGAGAGAGAGAATGTGAGCAGGGGAGAGGCAGAGAGAGAGGGAGACAGCTGTGAAGCAGGCTCCACACTGTTAGCACAGAGCCCGAGGAGGGGCTTGAATCCACAAACTGCGAGATCATGAGTTGAGCCAACGTCAGACGCTCAACCGACTGAGCCACCCAGGTGCCCCTAAATAATTTTTTTACCAAAATTTATCTATTTTGAGAGAGTAAGCAAGCAGGGGAGGGTCAGAGAGAGGGAGAAAGAGAATCCCAAGCAGGCTCCTCACTGTCAGCACAGAGTCTGATGTGGGGCTCGAACCCACAAACTGCAAGATCATGACCCAAGCCGAAACCAAGAGTCAGACGTTCAAGTGACTGAGGCACTCCAATCTCTCAAATATTCTTACACAAGTACATGAAGGTATACATACAAATAAGTTCACTGAAGCATGGTTTATAATTGTGAAAAATTAACACAACTTAAATGCCCAACAAATAGGACAGCCAAATAGATACGGTAGAGCCATACACTAGTCTATTAGGCAGCTGCTGAAAAGGAGAAAAAAGAAGTGCCTGACTAGCTCAGAGCATGCAACTCTTGATCTTGGGGTTTTGAGTTTGAGTCCTACATTGGGTGTAGAGATTACTTAAAAATAAAATCTTTAAATGGGGTGCCTGGGTGGCTCAGTTGGTTCAGCATCTGACTCTTGATTTTGGCTCAGGTCATGATCTCAGGGTTGTGGGACTGAGCCCCACATCAGGCCCTGTGCTGAGCATGGAGCCTGCTTAAGATTCTCTCTCCCTCTGTGCCCCCTCTGCTTGCTCTCCCTCGCTCTCTAAGAAAGAAAGAAAGAAAGAAAGAAAGAAAGAAAGAAAGAAAGAAAGAAAGAAAGAAAGAAAGAAAGAAAATGAGAAAAAATAGAGCTATATATATGGACATGAAAAGGTACTGGTGATATACAGTCTTAGATGAAAAAAGACTAAACCAGTATGAACAGAATGATCCCATTCACATAAAACGTACATGCACAACAAACTCTTAATAGTAATTACTTCTGCGGGGGTGGAAGGGGATCATGAGAAAAGGCAGGTAGAGCCTTTCATTTCCAAATTTTTACAATCATATATTGTAGGAAATCTTTATAGAATGTATTCTAAAAACTAATTCATTGAGAAAAAATTGATAGCTAAGTGAAATTAGTCAGAGAAAGACAAAAATCATGACTTCACTCATATGAGGACTTTAAGAGACAAAACAGATGAACACAAGGGAAGGGAAACAAAAATAATATAATAAAACGGAGGGGGACAAAATGAAGAGACTCATAAATATGGAGAACAAACTGAGGGCTGCTGGAAGGGTTGTGGGAGGGAGGATGGGCTAAATGGGTAAGGGGCATTAAAAAATTTACTCCTGAAATCATTGCTTCATTATATACTAATTTGGATGTAAATTAAAAAAAATAAAAAATAAAGTTAAATTATAAAAAATAAAATAAATATATATATGTATAAAAAAGAAAAAATTGATAATACTACAGAAGTGAGTAAGTCACCTGGCTGGCTCAGTGGGTAGAGCATGCAACTTGACCCCAGGGTTTTGGGTTTAAACCCCACATAGGGTGTAGAGATTACTCAAAAACAAAACAAAACAAAACAAAACAAACAAACAAAAAAAAAAACCAAGTGTCAGGGCATCTGGGTGACTCAGTCAAAGTTGAGTGTCCAGATCCTGATTTCGGCTCAGGCTGTGATCCCAGGGTCATGGGATCAAGCCCTGCATTGGGCTCTGGGCTGAGTGTGGAGCTGCTTAAGATTTTCTCTCTCTTTCTCTCTCTTCTCTCCCCCCACTTGTGCTCTCTCTAAAATAAAATATTAAAAAAAAAAAAAAAAGAAATGTCAAATAACTTTCTGCACATAGCTCAAAAATCATGTGACTTTCTGACAATCTTTCCAAACTACAGGAAACTTTCTTTGGTCCTTTTATTTGCGAGAATAGTTCCAGTGGGGATAAGACTGTATGAGGAAGTAGGAGGCTAGATTCCAGCTCCAGCTCACCTCTTAGGGTGTGAACTTCAGTACCTGTGAAACATGGATAGAGACTGTCTGCTCAGCTACTGTACGAGGCTGGAATGCATGCTGAGCAAGCTTACGCAGTGTGAAAGTGCCCTGCAAGCATATAAAATGTCGCACAAGTGTGAAGTACTTTTATTAGTGTGCTGGGAATTAGAGAACATATCGATAAGCACGTAAGGGCTTCAAAGAGAAGGGTTCTTACTAGAAAGCCAAATATTCCTTAACTTCCCTGAGGAACTGGGACGAGGAAATAGCATTCAAAAGTGGGTTTACTGGCTCTGGGTGTTTTCCAACTCTCTCTCTCCCTGATCTATGAGGATTTTTTTTTTTTTTTTTTGAAGTATTTATTTAAGTAATCTCTACACCCAATGTGGGACTCAAACTTATGACCCCAAGATCAAGAGTCACATGCTCTTCTGCCTGAGCCAGCCAGGTGCCCTTCCCTGATCTATGAGGATATATAGGAAAAGCTGATACCCAGCTCTCAAGGAACTGCATTTACAGAGGGCGCTCACCCGCACAGAGGTCTGCAGAGGGCTTGTAAGTTACAGAGCACCAGAGCACCAGCATCTTATGAGCCACTCTTTCTTCCTTTTGAAAGATGTTGTTTTTAAGTAATCTCTTCACCCGGTGTCAGGCTCAAACTTACAACCCTGAGATCAAGAGCCACATGCTCTAAGCCAGCCAGGCAGGTGCCTCTTATAAGCCATTCTGATTCCAAAATTTAAACTTATGATTCTAATGAGAAAATGTATGAAAAATAATGTGCAAAAGATTTTCATTTTCACAAACTGACTCAAATAAGCAAATAATTCTATTAACCAGTGCTTCTATAAAATGGAATCAATCACAGTTGACTTGTCTTTATCCAACCAACCTCAAGCACATTACAGGGCACCACGGAAATCGCAAAACATAAGGGTTCTCGACTTGATGTCTATCCTTTTCCCACTACTTAACCTACTACTACAGACAGACAGGTACAAGTTTAGATCTATATGTGCTCTAGTGCACAGAAAACCACAGGGCAGAGGAGCACCTGGGTGGCTCAGGCGGTTGAGTGTCCGACTTTGGTTCAGGTCATAATCTCGGTTTATGAGTTCGAGCCCCGCGCCCGGCTGTGTGCTGACAGCTAGGAGCCAGGAGCCTGGAGCCTGCTTCTGATTCTGTGTTCCCTCTCTCTCTGCCCCTCCCCTGCTCATGTTCTCTCTCTCTCTCTCAAAAATAAACAAACATAAAAACATTAAAAAAAAAAAAAAAAGAAAGAAAATCACAGAGCAGAATGGCATTTCCATTACTCACCTTTCTAAAATATGATTATTTTCGGCAAGTTCTTTAACCACTCCTTCCATCTCTTCCTTTAATTTCTTCATACTATACAAACAAAATAAGAATGTCTCTGCTCAAAAAAGTATGCAAATGTTTTAGAATTACACCATGTTTTAGTTCTCTTGATTGAAGTAAGCCATTAAATACATTAGCAAATATAGTCACCACAAACACCAAAAATTTCAAAATAAAAGAGCAAGATCACAAACTGAAATAAAAATGAACAGAAACATAATAGTTACCAAATAATAAATTTCTTACCCAAGAGTCATTTCCACTAATGTATTAGAACAAGGATAAATTGGGGTCATGGTATGTTTGATTCCACTGGAGGCTGAAAACATTTTTTGAGGCAAAGTTTCTTGTAACTAAAACATCGAAAAAAATTCACATCAATCACTGAACGAAGTACAAACTACAGATCTTACATCAAATGTTCCAGGTTTATTAAGCCCTTTATAGCTTTTAAATTTTAATTTCAAAACCATGAATGATACAGTAGTTAAATGAATACTCTAAGAAAATCTCCTCTTTTCTTTTGAAAAAAAATTCTTTAAATGTTTTATTTATTTTTGAGAGAGAGGGAGACAGAGTGCAAGTGGGGGAGGGGCAGAGAGAGAAGGAGACACAGAATCTGAAGCAGGCTCCAGGCTCCGAGCTGTCAGCACAGAGCCTGACATGGGGCTCGAACTCACCAACTGTGAGACCATGACCTGAGCCTAAGTCTGATACTTAACCGGCTGAGCCACCCAGGAGCCCCTAAAGAAAACTTTTCTTATAGATAAAAGAATGTTCTAACATACGCTTTAAAATTTTTTAAAAAATATTTTATCATAGGCTTTTAGGGGCGCCTGGGTGGCTCAGTCAGTTAAGTGTCTGACTTCGGCTCAGGTCATGATCTCACAGTTTGTGAGTTTGAGCCCCGCGTCCGGCTCTGTGCTGACAGCTTCGGATTCTGTATCTCCCTCTCTCTCTATCCCTCCCTGACTAGTGCTCTGTTTCTGTCTCTCAAAAATAAATAAATGTAAAAAAAATTTTTTTTTAATATTTTATCATATGCTTTTAATCATAAGACATCTAAGTTCTGAAAACTTGGCTCAAAACACATATTACAAATGGGTAAACAGAACTGAATATAAGGCAATTTATGTCCTATTTCTCCCTTTTCAATCATTTCAAACTGAGAAGAAATACATTTTTTTTTCCTAATAGGAAAAAGAGAGATGTTTTCTAGATACTTTTCATAGTCATACCTCATTTGTATAATCTTGATACTTTGACACTTCTTCTTCAATATCAAAGCACTGATTAGTTAGTGATAATAACTGTTTCCTAAGATGAAGCATCTTTCTGAAAACCAAAAAGAATCAATAAGCAGTCTAATATCAGTGTTACTTAAAAAATACAACATTCACTGAATTGTACATTGTGCAGTCAACCACAAAGCTTACTTACCTCATCCATTCTTCTGACTTATCCAAAAATGCCTCATATTTTTTAACACATTCGTCTGTAAAATGGGTCATAGCTTTTGTTGCATGGTAATACAGTTTTTGCCTATAATTTAGAAATAATTGTAGGTTTAAACCAATGTCACGGTTTCTACTTCAAATATTAAAAACTTTTCAAACATATAAAACTTATGTTTCTTAATAATGACTGTTATGGCTTTAGAATATTTATAGTAGAAAGCCAAAGGTTTCTAAAATCGACATTATAGCAGCAGGAAGCAAAAGAGAAGGTTCATAAAGGAGAATGGTCACAAATACTTATTCAATGAAGTTAAGGTAAGAAAGTGGTTAAGGCTGGCCTTGTCTATGTTCTTCCTTATTTGTCCTTCTGCAAGCAGAAGACCACCTCCTTATTCTCCCTTCTCTTCAACCTCTCAATCAGGGACCAGACACATGGACCTCAAATATGTACATACACAGTAACAATTCTGTAAAGCTAAGATGAAAATGTATTTTTCATTGTAATTAATTTCAATTTTAAGAGGAATTATATTAATAACATAATGCTGAAAACAATTGTTAAACATAAAATGGACACTTACTTATCAAATTTGTGGATCTGTTCTTCATTATAAGCTAGTCCTACAAATAAGAAATATTGCTTCTGTAAATGTAGAATCACAGAGTCATGCAAAAATTTTTATCTTTTGAAATTATGACTTCAAAAAGGGTAAGAGGGTTTTCTTTTTAAGATTTTATCTTTAAGTAATCTCTACACCCAATGTGGGACTCACAACTGCAAGATCAAGAGTTGTATATTCCATCGACTAAGCCAGCCAGGCACCCCAAAAAGGCAGAGTTTAGAGTAGATGTCACAAACTCATGACTCATGGCTTAGATATATAGTCCAATGCTTTCATTTGATCTATACAGTGTTAACATCAAAAAAAAAAAAAAAAAAAAAAAAAAATTAACTGCCAACATTTAAAATCAGGACATTTTTTTCCTTTAAAAAAAAAAAAAAAGATTTATTTATTTATGTGATCTCTATACCCGATCTGGGGCTTAAACCCATGACCCCAAGATCAAGAGTCACACACTCCACAAACTGAGCCAGCCAGGTGTCCCCAGGGTTTTTAATAAAATCTGTACTTCCAGCTTCCCTTGAGAACAGGAAGATTGGGCAATGAATCTGGTGAATCTGAGTAGTGACTCTCCTCTTTAGACGGGGTACTTCCTCTCCTGTCCTCCTGTCTCCAGTGGCCAATCATTTTCTTTTCTATGACTGGCCTCTAGAGATTTTGGAGTTCAGGACCCCTGATTTAAAATTTTCAAAAGATTGTTTTTAGGAATAATTTTTAGTATATTCAACCTCTTTCCCAACAGAATCAAGTCTCTGAAATAAATAACTTAAGGAACCAGAAATATATCTCAGAAATATTCCTCAGAAATATACCAAATGAATTCAATTGAATTACAACTAGTAGAATTGATTCATTAGATTAACAAATGGCAAATTTTACTCACTACGTTCTGCTTTGTCTTTTTTGAACTGATAGTAAATCTCTGTGATGCAATTTAGCAGGACTTGTAGCTTTTCTACACTATATAAGAAAAAAAATCCAAGTAAATTATATAAGTCAATGTGAAAAAGGACATTTAATAATAAGAGCAGAAACTACCAATAAAGTTCTATAACCTACTGTCTATCTTTTGGATGAGTGCCTTCTTGATGGGCCCACATGTCTGCCAACAATCCACCTGGAGATAATCTGCTTTCGATATCCTGAAGACTGGTTTCTATTGTTCCCTGAGAACTGGAAAGCTAAATAAAACCAGTGGGTTCAGATGCAGATCAGCAAAATACAGAAACAATAATCAGAATACCATGAGATCATGACCTGAGCCAAGGCAGGCTGCTCAACTGACTGAGCCACCAGGTGCCCTGCCCCCCCTTTTTAAGAATAATGTTTATTTATTTGAGACAGAGAGAACAAGCGATCAAGTGAGCTGGGGAAGGGAAGAGAGAGAGAGAGAGAGAGAGAGAGAGGGAGAGAGAATCCCAAGCAGGCTCCACACTGTCAGGGTGAACTCATGAACAAGATCATGAGCTGAGCTGAAATCAAGAGCTAGACGCTTAACGACTTAAGCCACCCAGGCGCCCTGAGCATTATGGATTTTAAAGGGAGACTTGAGAGAGACTTTACAGAGAAAAGGACTTAAAGCAAAGCAGGCACTTGGAAACATCATGAAGAACTTCATGTCAGCAAGGGAATTTAAATATTGTAAATAGTTCCTAAAGATGGGAAAAGGCTACTCCTTCTCTGGAAATCCTTTAGGTATATCATCTTTCTAGGAAAACTGAGATCTAATCTGACTAGCAAAGGAATAGGTTATGAGCCAATGACTCTCATAATTGTGTAAATACTCACTCTCAACAATTTGGTGTGTATGTCTGAAATTTCACCTAACTCTGCTGCTTCTAGGTTGATCTTCATCAACTTTTCGTATCTGTATGAAAACAAGCATGGAAAAATTCAATGAGCATAATGAATATACAGATTTTTGAATATAAAGATTTTAAAAGATGTTTTATAAATTATACCTGAGTTTTTATTATCGTAACTATTTAAGAATAAAATATTGAATGCAAAGCCTACAAGCAACAGATTCCAAGAAAACTTGATGTCTGTAAAGAAGGAATTTTATATACTCCTACTTATAAATTTTTATACAAAATATAAAAGACAACTTAATTTCCAACAGTCTTACGCCATGATAATGGTCAAACTACTAGATTACAGATTGGAGGTCATACTGAATTCAATTATTATATTTTCTCTGCAGTACAAATAATACAGCCTAAAAAGAGAGAAGTCTAAAATATTGTTTCAAAACAGTCTCAGGGATAAGATTAATAAGTAAGAGTAAACTAAAAGTAATCCCCAAATTCTACAACTACTAAAATACAGTTCTAGAACACCTCTTCCCGCTTCCTTTGTTGACTGTAGGTTCTATATCTTCCTATTCAGAGTATCTGCTTTGCAAAATTAAAAACTGAGACGTTTCTGTCAGATTACCTCTTCCTTTGTAAGGGGAAGGAGAAATGCCGCCAAATGTTCACTTCGTACTGAGACAACTAAATAATTTTGGCTTTGTGAGGAAGTAACTCAATCAAAAGTGGGGGCTCGACTCAAACACTTGCACAGCATGTTCTACTACGCCAAGGATAACGACGTAAGTGAATGTTTAACATTTTCACCACTATTAGTAAGGAAGTAATCTACTTACACTTTCACAGTTTTTTCAATGTTTCTGATGCAGAAATCCAGTGTGATCACAACTTCTGTCTTTTTGTGAACAGTTTCATTATAATCATCTTTAACTAATTCTCTAAAAAATAATAATACCCTCATTAGTTTACCTAAGGAATGATTTGTTTCCTCTTGTCCATCACTAATTACACTGCTGTTACTACTCTTCAGACAAGTTTATTAACAGTCTTATATTATGAAAGCCAATTCATTTTTGTCCCCCTTGGCCTGAGTCTCACCAATTCACTTTTTATTACTGAAAGCATCTCTGTGACCCTTATACATATCTAGGGCACGGGCCATTAGTTACTACTTATTGGGTTAACAGTTTAGAAATCTAAGGCATTAAAATTATATTAAACAGTGTAAACTAAACTACAATCATACAAATAAGCCATATGTGTTATGCTTTATACCACCAGAATTAATTTTTACTGCTCATAAATTATGATCTCTGAAGAAGGAGGATGACATAATTAATAATAAAACTGGAGGGCTTTTGGTCTACACTAAGGGTCAACAAACTAAGGCCTGATGTTTGCTTTTGCTAAGAATGATACTTATATTTTTAAAGGCTGTAAAAATAAATAAATAAATAAATAAATAAATAAATAAATAAATAAATAAGAGACCTTATATGGCCCACAAAGTCTAAAATATTTACTAACTGGCAATCCCTATCAAAATACCACCAAGCATTCTTCACAGACCTGGAACAATCCTAAAATTTGTATGGAACCAGAAAAGACCCCGTATAGCCAAAGCAATCTTGAGAAAGAAAATCAAAGCTGGAGGCATCACAATTCTGGACTTCAAGCTGTAACCATCAAGACAGTATGGTACTGGCACAAAAACAGACACACAGATCAATGCAACAGAATAGAGAACCCAGAAATAGACCCACAAACGTATGGCCGGCTAATCTTTGACAAAGCAGGAAAGAATATCCAGTGGAAAGAAGTCTCTTCAGCAAATGGTGCTGGGAAAACTGGGCAGCGACATGCAGAAGAATAAACCTGGGACACTTTCTTACACCATACACAAAAATAAACTCAAAATGGATGAAAGACCTCAATGTAAGGCAGGAAACAATCAAAATCCGAGAGGACAAAACAGGCAACAACCTCTTTGACCTCAACCACAGCAACTTCTTACTTGACATGTCACCCAGAGGCAAGGGAAACAAAAGTGAAAATGAACTATTGGGACCTCATCAAGATAAGACGCTTCTGCACAGAGAAACAATCAGCAAAACTAAAAGGCAACTGACGGAACGGGAGAAGATACTTGCAAACGACATATCAGATAAAGGGTTAGTATCCAAAATCTATAAAGAACTTATCAAACTCAACACCCAAAAAACAAATAATCCAGTGAAGAAATGGGCCAAAGACATGAATAGACACTTTTCTAAAGAAGACATCCAGATGTCCAACCGACACATGAAAAAATGCTCAACATCACTCATCATCAGGGAAATACAAATCAAAACCACAATGAGATACCACCTCACGCCTGTCAGAATGGCTAAAATTAACGACTCAGGCAACACGACTATTGGTGAGGATGCATAGAAAGATGATCTCTTTTGCATTGTTGGTGGGACCACAAACTGGTGCAGCCACTCTGGAAAACAGTATGGAGGTTCTTCAAACAATTAAAAATAGAACTACCCTCTTACCCAGCAATTGCACTACAGTACAGAAAGAGCCCAAATGTCCATCAATAGATGAACGGATAAAAGAGATATGGTGTATATATATATACAACGGAGTACTACTCGGCAATCAAAAGAATGAAATCTTGTCATTTGCAACAATGTGGATGGAACTAGAGTGTATTATGCTAAGCAAAATAAGTCAGAGAAAGATAAATATCTTATGATTTCACTCATATGAGGAATTTAAGATACAAAACAGATGAACATAAGGGAAGGGAAGCAAAAATAACGTAAAAACAGAGAGGAAGATAAACCATAAGAGACTCCTAAATACAGAGAACAAGTTGAAGGTTGGTGGTGGGGTGTTGGGTGGGAGGAAGTGCTGAGGGGGTACTGGGCATTAAGGAGGACTCTGGGATGAGCACTAGGTGTTACTAAGTGATTAATCACTAAATTCTATTCCTAAAAAAATATATTTTGATTAAAAAAAATTAACAACAAAGGAGTATGAGAGACAGGAGCTCAAGTTCATAGACCACCAGAGGCTTTCTTTGGTCACTCTCTGTCTCTTTGGATCCTTTTAATTTTGGTTAATTAGCAGGGCAAATATCCCCCATAGTTAGCGGCAGAGAGCTGTATTTCTAATACAAAACTGTTGTGTTTGAAACATGGAACAGATACAGATTTCAAATAAAGTCCTTTATTGGTGGAAAAAAAAAAAGGGAAAAAAAAATTACTAACTGAAAAAGCTTGCCAGCAGTGGTCTACATTAAAAACCATTTTCAGGGTGCCTGGGTGGCTCAGTCAGTTAAGCATCCGGCTTCGGCTCAGGTCATGCATGATCTCACAGCTTGTGGGTTTGAGCCCCACATCGGGCTCTGTGCTGACAGTTCAGAGCCTGGAACCTGCTTCGGATCCTGTGTCTCCCTCTCTCTGTCTGCCCCGCCCCTGCTCTTTCTCTCTCTCTCAAAAAATAAACATTAATTTTTTTTTTTAATTTTTTTTTAACGTTTATTTATTTTTGAGACAGAGAGAGACAGAGCATGAACGGGGGAGGGGCAGAGAGAGAGGGAGACACAGAATCGGAAGCAGGCTCCAGGCTCTGAGCCATCAGCCCAGAGCCTGACGTGGGGCTCGAACTCACGGACCGTGAGATCGTGACCTGAGCTGAAGTCGGACGCTCAACCGACTGAGCCACCCAGGCACCCCCAAAAAATTTTTTTAAATAAAAAAATTAAAAAAAAAAACCCATTTTCAAAAAAAACCCCAAACCCAAAACCAAAGCAAAACAAAAAACTATTTTCTCATGACTTATTAAACCAAAAGTTAATAGGTAAAAGGAATAAAAGCTTCACGGAGCAGTGACTGTGGTACATAACAAGAACAAGAGAACATGAGAGCTGTTAGTTACAATACCACAAAAGTAAATGGAGTCAACACTCAGATTTTTCCAGAAATTATTTAGTAAAAACAAAAAGCCTTCTTAATGGAAAGAGAAAAGCATAGGCTTATAAGCTGGATATGTGAACACCTAAAAAAAACCCCATAAATTTATGAGTTTAACAAAAAAAGTGTCATTCTTTTTTCTTCTTAAAGCACCAGCAGAATGAGAATGATGACATGCTTTCGTAAGAAGGGAAGGATAGGCGTGAGGGAGGTACATATAAACTGTCACAAGCAGTAGGCCAAAGAGCATTATGATCCCAGGGAACATGAGGCCATTGCTGTGTGTGTATAAAATTCAAAAGCCTTAAATGATGGTGTACAGAAACTAGAGGCATGATGTTCAAGAGAGACCATTTATTCTCCACTTCTATCAGATGGAAAGAACATCTACAAATCATGAAAAGTAAAAAAAAAAAAAAAAAAAAAAAAAAAAAGGGGGGGGCAAATCATATTCATCCACAAAATATTTCTTAGAGTCACTTTCAGGAAAGATAATACTTAATTAATCAATATTCTGACCCAGAGTAACTATATTAACATGATTTACTTAAAAAAAAAAAAAAAAAAAAAAAAAACAGCTCTTATTGCTTGTCAAGGTGAGTGTGTACTCCACTGTATAATTTATTATACATTTATATGAAGTGTCTCGAATAGGCAAATCTATATAGACAGAAAGCATATGAGAGGTTGCCTGGGGCTAGAATTCTAGAACAAGTCCAGACTATCGTGGATTACAACAATGCCAAAGGCCACCCACCAAGAGAGTGAAATGACAGCTGAGTCAAGTCCTTGGAAAAAGAATTCATTTACCATCACCCTGTACTACAGTGTGGCATAAGTTTTAAAATTCAGATACTATTTGTCCTATGTATCTTACAAGTTGCTGCAGGAATCAAATAAAAAAATAGTTGCTAAATGTTTTGTACACCAAATGTGAAACAAATGTATTATAATATTACAGAAGGGGTGCCTGGCTGGCTCAGTAGGTGGAGCATGTGACTTTGGATCTTGCGGTAGTGAGTTCGAGCCCTACACTGGGTGTAGAGATGACTTAATAAAATCTTTAGGAATGAGCCTGGGTGGCTCAGTCAGTTGAGCATGTGACTCTTGATTGCACCTCAGGTCATGGTCTCACAGTTAGTGGGATCGAGCCCTGTGCTGGGCTCTGCACAGAACATGGAGCCAGGTTGGGATTCTCTCTCTCCCTTTCTCTCTCTCCCTCTGCCCCCTCTCCTGCTCCCATTCTGTCTCTCTCTTTCTCTCAAAAAAATAAAATTAAAAAAGGAAAGATAAAATCTTTAAAAACCAAACCAAACCAAACAATAAAAAACCCCAAGCACTTGATGCTTCTTAGTCTGAAGAGGTAAAGTATCAATGATGGAGTGGTTACCACTCATTTTCAAATTTCAGTCTATTACTTACATCAACCATCGTATCCCCTTTCGCATTAATTCCTGATAAAGCAGCAAGGTATTGGCAATTTTACAAGCATAACATACAACTCCTGTTATTGCCTAATAAAGAAACACAAATGTCAGTATTTGGTGCAAATTGTGGCACAGGATAAGAAAAACTTTTACAGAAAAATTTTCAAGCTTATATATTTTTATCAGGTTAATTTAAAAACACAAACTACCAATTTCTAAAAGCTAAGGACAGATACAATAAATATTTCAGCCTTAACATGATAATGTTAAACATGTTCTGTCTCAATAGAGAAAATTTTCTTAGGAATTTAACAAAAGATATAAAGAAGAAAAGAGGGGTGCCCAGGTGGCTCAGTCAGTTAAGCGTCTGACTTCGGCTTGGGACATGGTCTCTCATGGTCTGTGGGTTTGAGCCCTGCATTGAGCTCTGTGCTAACAGCTCTGAGCCTGGAGCCTGCTTTGGATTCTGGGTCCCCGCCTCTCTCTCTTTGCTCCTCCCCCACTCATGCTCTGTCTCACTCTGTCTCTAAAAATTAAATAAATGTTAAAAAAAAAAAATTAACAAAAAAGAACAAAATAATCTGCATTGGGTAACAATTTTTTTTTTTGAACATTATATTTTTGAGAGACAGACAGGGATAGAGCATGAGCCAAGGAGGAGCAGAGAGAATGGGAAACACAGAATCGAAGCAGGCTCAGGCTCCGAGCTGTCAGCACAGAGACCGACGCAGGGCTCAAACTCACAAACTATGAGATCATGACCTGAGCCTAAGTCGGACATTTAACCGACTGAGCCACCCAGGCGCCCCTGCAATGGATAACAACTTAAATGAATAATTTCCTAAATTGTATAGGCGTATGTAAAGATAATACATTTTATTGCTTCCATTGTTGATAAGATAATTTTAATTCAGATGTTTACATAGTAACTTAATTAAACACTAACCTTAGCCATGCTAGCATCCCCATCTAAATCGTAACGTGGATGTACTTTAGGAAGGGAAACTGAAATATGAAGTAAAAAAATTAAAATCAGAAATAAAGTATTTTGAATAAATTACTATTGCTTTTATATAGCAATCTCTAAATTAAACATTAACATCTACATTACCCCCAAATTAAACATTAGTAACAAAACTCTTTTATGTTCTTTCCTGGTTAAAAAAAAAAAATCACTTGAAGCAAAAATGCTCATTCCTTAACAACTAAGAAATTACCCAAAATATTTCTAAGGAGTTTAGTTCTTTTCTTAGATATATTCCAATACAACACAAGCTCAATGCTTCTCTTTAAATCTAAATCAAATCCCAAAGATCCAAACAGAAAAGTAAAAATCTGGGTAATTTTTTTTTCACCAGTACAATTAATAATTTAAGATTCCAAAATGTAGATCTAATTTTTCATAGACTCCAAAGCCTGACAAAGTGTCCTATTCACAGTGGACACAATAAATATTGGCTCAAACTTGTGATACAAAAGGTTATTTTGAATGTTAGTAAAATACTAAAAGCAGAGAGCTACAGTAAAGTATACATGACAAACTACCATTTTATGACACAAAATATTTAAGGTCAAATTATGTTCCTATAAGGCTTTTCAATTTTATTACTAGTCTCATTCAACTTATTTACAAAATTTTTAAGTTTTTGAAAATTCTACATTACTGTCATCATCAATCAACTTTATGAAGATGCCAACATTTTTACAGGTCATTTTTTTTTTTAATGGCTATGAAGAACACTAGAAAAATTCCAACTTACTTTTCTCGTATATCAATCCTATGGTACTCAGAGGTTCCCGACTCACTACAAAGATGGGATTTTCCTCGGTAGTTTTAGGAAAATGCTGTGCCAGTCTTCCAGGTTCTATAACTAAACGTCGTCCTTCATATATAAGTTCTTGATTTGAAGAAATAATTTTGGTTTGTTTATATACCAGTTCATGAAATACAGTAGCACTGTGTGAGAAAAATGCAAAGGGACAACATTACTGGGATGGAGTAGGAAGTAAATCTGTGTGTGTGTGGGGGGGGGGAGGGAGGTACAACATTTCTTTCTAAGAGATACTTCAGATCATGGCAGGTCTATAGAAACACTGTTTTGTTGATGTGGATACTATAATGTCTATCAAACTGAAAATTGCACAGACCTGTCTATGCAGTAATCCATTCTAGAATACTTTTATGTCTGAACACCTATACTGAATATGTATAAGATACAGGATTCTTCATGTTGAATAATGGGGAGCCAACATAACACAGCACTTTAGAGCAAGGACTCTGGATCAGACTACGTGGGTTCAAATTCCAGTTATACTGACTTGCTGAAACACCTTAAGTTACTTAACACCTCTATGCTGTTTCCTCATCTATAAAACACAAGCGATAGTACCCACCTCACAGAGCTGCTGTGAGGATTAAATGACAAAGAACTCACAGTGGTATCTGTGACGTGACTATAAATATTTGTTGAATGAATTAATACAACCAGGTATTTTCAAAATGATGTTTTAGGGGGAAAAGTAGATTCTCCCTAAACAGATCTATGCAATCAAAGAGACATTTCAGTGGAAAGGCTGTGATCTGGCTCAGGCTTGGGTGGGCTTTTTAATGTTCACATATGTTCTTAAAATGAAATAGTTGCCAACACCTAACTCTGACACAGATTTATTCACGCTATTACATAACAAAATAAAGATGAATAATACACATTTAGTCTAATTTTATATTAATATTATTTTATTCATTATATTGTATTCTTTTATGCTTATATTAACAGTATATTATACATATTACATATTAGTACCTAAAATATTACTTTATCTAATTAATTTTATTCCTGAATACATTAATTGCCAGTAAAGGTTTTATAAGATATCAGAACTGCTATCTGACTCTTGTCAAAACAGACATTAAGGCACGCAGAATGGGTGTAATGTTTTTTCCCCTTCATTTTATTTTTATTTTTTTCAGTACAAAAGGTGTTTTTATTATAGCACAGGGACAGGACCCGAGGGCAGAAAGAGCTGCCCCCTTCATTTTAATTTTTTTTTAACGTTCATTTATTTTTGAGACAGAGAGAGGCAGAGCATGAACAGGGGAGGGGCAGAGAGAGAGGGAGACACAGAATCTGAAACAGGCTCCAGGCAGGCTCCGAGCTGTCAGCACAGAGCCCGACGCGGGGCTCGAACTCACGGACCGTGAGATCATGACCTGAGCTGAAGTCGGACGCTTAACCGACCTAGCCACCCAGGCGCCCTGTGCCCCCTTCATTTTAAAGAACATTTGAGGTCACTGTAGACTGACATGCAGTTGTAAGAAATAATACACAGTGATACCATATACCCTTCACCCAGTGTCCCCCAATGGTAACATCCTGCATATGATATATTATTATACTATATGAATAGTGTATGTATCCTATCCAGGATATGGATACTGATATAATCCACCTATGATATTCAGATTTCCTTAGCTTTACATGTAAGTGTGAGTGTATTTAGTTAAATGCAGTTCTATCACATAGGTAGATTTTTTTTTTCTAATATAGGTACAATGTGTTTTTGTTTAGGTAAAACAAATGATTACTTCTCCAGCACCTAATAAGGGGTTTATGCCACATATGCAAATAATAACTATGCTAGCTATATTTAAGACTTATGCTTTAATGTTTTTTAAATGATAGGATAGTACTTGTAAATTTTTTTTTTTTTTTTTTTTTTTGTAAGTCGGCTCTATGCCCAACATGGGGCTTGAACTCAGGGTCACATGGTCTACTGACTCAGCCAGGTGACCCTGACCATAATACTCTTAATAAAACCTAGCCCATTTATGGATTTGTGGATGTTATTTGTGGTTATGTGATTATGTAAGAGAGAAGGCACAGAAACAAAAATAGTCTTGTAAAAGTTGCAGTTTAAGAACAAGCTAATTTACCTGTATATTTTATAAAAGTAGAAAATTGATCTTTTTACTCCAAAAATAAGCAAAAAAGAATTTAGTAAACACTCAAACATAATTTCCCATCCAAGTACTAACCAGGCTCAAACATAATTTCCTAAGTGAGAAGTGGGTAGGTACTTTTAGAGAAGCTGAGACATCTTTTCCATTTCCTCTTCTAATTTAGGAAGATAATTACAAAACAAAACACAACATTATGATACAGGATGAAAACATAAAGAGGTACTTACGTATTGTAGCTATGAATATAAATCTTATGAGCTGTCATTTGTTGCAGTGAAAAAACATGAATTATCATCCGATGAAGTATATCACTAGTTTCTGCAAAAAACTGGTCAAAACCCCAACACTTTTCCTGATCTGCCTCAAGGATGTTTGCAAGAACAGGGGTAAGTAGAACTTGAAGGCCCCTAAAATAGTATTGAGAAAGTTACTTGAAGAGTGAATGTTACATTCTGTCCAGATACAAAATCATAATATTTACCAACAAATCAAAGGAATTGCTATTACTTAGATTAATTTAAGATTTAAAAAAATCTGCCAACTTTTCAGAATGTCAGGTAACCTTGGTTTAAAATTACCTGTCAATGCATCAGGAGTTATGGTATTTTTTGAAAAGTTTGTTTGTTTATTTAGAGAGAGAGAGAGAGAGAGAAAGAGAGAGAGAGAGAGAATATTCCAAGCAGGCTCTGTGCCACCAGCACAGAGCCTGATGTGGGACTCAAACTCACGAACTGCGAGATCATAACCGGAGCTGAAACCAAGAGTCTGACGTTTAACCAACTGAGCCACCCAGGTGCCCCTGGGGTTATGGTATTTTTATGTTAACTTATCTTTTATTGATTATTCTCTTTGATTCGTCCCTTCCCAAGTTTTCTCATTTTCCAAACACAATCTATATATGTATATATACATGGCTATCCAGGTGAGATCAGTTGATTAGAACCAGGCAGTTATGAGGATAAGATAATGGTTTAATTTCAGGGTTTTTAGTGTCGTTTGGTTTTTTTTTTTTAAAGTTTATTTATTTTTGAGAGAGAGTGTGAGAGTGAGGGAGGGGCAGAGAGAGAGAGAGAGAGAGAGAGAGAGAGAGAGAGAGAGAATCCCAAGCAGGCTCTATGCTAACAGCACAGAGCCCGATGTGAGGCTCGAACTCCCGAACCATGAGATCATGACCTAAGCTGAAATCAAGAGTCAGATGCTTAACTGACTGAGCCATCCAGGGCCCCCCCCTCCACCTTTTTAAGAAAGAGTTTATTTATTTTGAGAGAAAGAGAGAGAGAATGGGGAGGAGCAGAGAGAGAGGGGAGGGGAGAGAGAATCTTAAGCAAGCTCTGTGCTCTGTGCATTTAGCAGAGCTTGAACACAATGAGCCGTGAGCATGACCTGAGCCGAAATCAAGAGTTAGATGCTTACCTGATTGAGCCACCTAGGCGCCCAAGGTCAGGCATCCCTTTAATGTCTATTTGTCCATCTACTTATCTAATCAATCTATCAATCTATTTATTTATTTATTTTTGAGAGAAAGTGCACGGGCCTGAGCTGGGAAGGGGCAGAGGGAGAAGGGGACAGAGGATCCAAAGTGGGGACTGTTTCCACAGCAGAGAGCCTGATGTGAGGCTCAAACTCAAGAACTACGAAATTCAGACGCTTAACTGACTGAGCCACCCAGGCACCTCTAATGTCCTTTTAATATGCTTCTCCAATATATAATTTTTTTAAGTTTACTTATTTTTGAGAGACAGAGACAGAGAGCAAGCGGGGGGGGGGGGGGGGGGGGGGGGGGAGGGGGGACACGCAGAGAAACAAGGAGAAAATCCCAAGCAAGTTCCTTGCTGTTAGTGCAGAGCCCAATTTGGGGCTCAATTTCCCAAACCATGGGATCACGACCTGAACCAAAATCAAGAATTGGAAGCTTAACAAACTGAGCCACCTAGGGTGTCCCTCAAATATATAATTTTTAATGCTGAATTTATATGCCTTTTGTAGTATACTGCTATTTTTTTTGAAGTATACTTCTTCAGTAAGTAAAATTAATGTAATTGTCTGACAATCAATTAGTGCCAATTCAACTAGAGATAATCTTTGACTAGTAGGCTTAGGTTTTTTTTTTAAGTTTTAAAAATGTTTTTATTTATTTCTGAGACAGAGAGAGACACAGCATGAGCAGGGGAGGGGCAGAGAGAGAGGGAGACACAGAATCTGAAGCAGGCTCCAGGCTCTGAGCTGTCAGCAGAGCCCGACGTGGGGCTCACATACTGTGAGATCATGACCTGAGCTGAAGTCAGATGCTTAACCAACTGAGCCTCCCAGGCGCCCCTTGTAGGCTTAGATTTAAAAAAAAAAAAAAAAAATGGAAGGACCTTTTTTCTTTCTCATGCTTTCAATGAATTACACAATATATTCAAATAGACTCTCAATTATGGAATTTCAAATAGTTTTAAAAATATATTCTTGGGGCACCTGGGTGGCTCAGTCGGTTAAACATCAAACTTCAGCTCAGGTCATGATCTCATGGTTCATGGGTTCGAGCCCCGCATAGGGCTCTGTGCTGACAGCCTGGAGCCTGCTTCAGATTCTGTCTCCCTTTCTCTCTCGGCCTCTCCCCTACTTATGCTCTCTCTCAAAAATAAAAAATAAACATTAAAAAAAAAGTAAAAAAAATACATTCTTGACTATATAGCAGACACTGGAAAAAATCTTTGTTAAGAGTTTTTAAAGTAGGTAGTGGAGATCTTATTTTTTTTTTTTATTTTGGACAGAGAGAAAGAGAGTGCACATACAAGCGGGAGAAGGGGGCAGATGGCAGGGAGAGGAGTGGAGGGAGAGAGAATCTTAAGCAGGCTTCATGTTCAGCGTGGAGACTAACACACATGGCCTAGAGCCATGACCTGAGCCAAAATCAAGAGTCGAATGTTCAACCGACTGAGTTGCTCAGGTGCCCTAGTAGTGGATATTTTAAGTTTTGACTAACAGGTATCTATTCTCCCTCCTTTTGTAAGAGAATCCATACCTCTCCTCTACTATCTCCCTGTGCAGAGATGGGCATGACAGCCAGGTATGGTTATTATGGTTAGTTGGAGGTGAGCAGGTGATAGCATGCAGGTTAGTGAAGTGATAATCAACCTAGAAGTCTTTGCTCAAACTATCAGGCAAGAAAGTCTGTCTTCCCACTGGGCTTTCAAAGCTTTGAGAGTGTGAGTCTGGGAATGGTAGCAGCCACCTTGCGGCTGACCTAAAGTAAAAACAAATCAGACAGAAGCAGACCTGAACAATTTGAAGAGACCAAGTCTTGATGACACAGTCTGAGTCCAAGGATTCAGCTGGGCTTTGAGTCACATACATATGTATACTTTTAATTACAAGGCCAATCTATATCCTTCTTTACTTAAACCAGCTGACTTAGGTTTTTCTCCCTTGTTATCAGTCTTGGCTAATACATATAAGAAGTGATGGTTATCTTTTTTTATAGATGCTTTATTTTTGATAGTCGTTTTCACTGCTGATTTGTAGTACTTGAAGTCCTTACTATTAAAAAAACCCCGTAAGATTATATGATATGTTTTCTGTTACCTAAGCAATTTATATCAAAGAATTTATAATTCAGTATGCTCAAGACTAATTAGGCAGGTTAAGACCTGCTACCCTCCTGAAATATGTAATCTGTAGTTCAGATTGTCAAATTACTGATTCTAAGTTTCAGCAATTATTAAAAAGCCAGTGTTCCTGATGCCTTTACATTTTATGTTTTGCCTGAGATTCCAAAAATGAGTATTTTCTAAATCAAAAGTTAACACAAATCACTATGACAATATGCAATTTCTGTTCCCGAATGAAATGAATGTCTCTTCATAATGCTGGCTGCATGACCCAATTTTGTTTTGGAGACTTCTTTAAACAACACACAAAAATGAAACTGTCAGAATAGTTTTCAAAAATGATTTTAGAATTAGAACTCTTAGTTTAAATGAATTTCGCAGACATTGAAATATAAAATGATAGGTGATATTTTATTAGCTTATATAGATGATTTAAATAATAATATTCAATATTTAAAATATTAAATATTTAAATTCTTTCTTTTTTTTATATGTAGAAAATCATACAAAAAGCACCCACAAATTATAATAGGTAGTTAAGCCAGTAAATCATAACCTGTATTACTTGTGGATTATATAACTGCCATACTCAGGAAAAATGGAAGTTAATTCAATAATCAGAAATTCTATTCTTTCTTCTTTCTTTCTCACTCTCTCTCCTTCTTTCTGAGAGAAAGAGCGTGCATGCACGCATGAGCAGCAGAAGGGCAGAGAGGGAGAGACAGAATCCCAAGTAGGCCCCACACTGTCAGTGTGGAGCTTGATGTAAGGCTTGATCTTATGAACTATGAGATCATGACCTGAGCCACAATCAAGAGATGGATGATTAATTGACTGAGCCACCCAGGAACCCCAGGAATCAGAAATTCTGAATATTGATGAGTGTTTTGGCTTTATTTCCAGAGTAAAATCTAAAATAATTTACTCTCTACTTCTAATTTCTTTCTCCTTAAATTTTTCTTTGTGATAACAGAATTCATGTCTGACAATAATAACGTTTCTGAGTTCTGGCTACTAAGTTAAAAAAGACCCATCTGAACATTTGGAATGCTGAAAAATGTAGTAGAAAACTATTAATTCTTACCTTTTCAATAATATGAGTACTTTTTAAAAATGAAGATAATACTAAATTTCTCGAGTGTTTGGGGCACCTGGGTGGCTCAGTAGGTTAAGTGTCCACTCTTGCTTCCAGCTCAGTCATGATCTCAGGGTCATGAGATCGAGCCTCACATCAGGCTCTGTATTGAGCACAGAGCCTGCTTAAGATTGATTCTCTCTCTCTCTCTCTGCCTCTGCCCCTCTCTGCCACTCACTCTCTCTCTCCAAAATAAAAAAATTAAACAAAACTAAATAAACTTCTTGAGGGTTTGTTTTTTAGAACTCTAGTTATTCCTATCTGTATCACCATTCCTATCTGTATCTAGTTATTCCTATCTGTATCATCTGTATCTGTATCACCATCCATCAATATGGATGATCAATATAAAAGATACAAAGGTCTCTAAGCTGGATTCCTACACTGGACAGAATTCTAAGACTAATGATTAGCAATCCTGAAAACGTATGCCTTCTGCCCTAACAGACCTCTGGCAAAATTACGCATATAGATCAGAATCCATCTTTACATTGCCACAAAGACTAAAATCACCTATCAAAGCACATCTAAAACATAGTAAAATCTTAAAAACAACAACAACATAGAAACAAAAAAAACCCCAAACCAAACTACACTTAAGTATCTGTGACTTTACTCATTGAAGATCCCAAACACCAAAGTGCAAAAAAAGAAGAGCTGCATACACCACACTGACCGAGAAAGACTGCAAGAAATAGGCATGTCTCCACTCCAGTCGATTGGTCCATTTTCTGCTTTCTGTACTCCAGATATTGCACCAGAAGGCTTTCCAGTAATTATTTTATACCTTGGGAGGAATAGATGGAGAATAAATTAAGCAGTTCCTCATTGCAGAGCCTATCAATGGGCTTTGCAAAAATATTTCCTCAGTTGCACCTACAATTATCTACTAGACGAAACTTTGTGATTGATGTTCAGAGGATCCATAAAACAATCAAAATACTTTGAATCTGACTGACTGAAGTAGAATAGTGGTTGTACGATTATTTTATATATGCCATAATTAATTTTCATTGGGATCTCAGAGTGCCATATAACAGCAGCTTGATGTTCACAACAAAAATATTAATTTTTTCCATCTGAAAAAATCGAGCAAACACAAAAAAAGTTATGTTACAGAATATCTCTAGGCCATTAAAATCCCTTTTACCCAAATTATCCACAGGCAGTCAACTGGACTGTGAAATCACTGCAGAATGAACAACAGCCTGATTTTTTTTTAAAGAAGACAAAACTATACACAGCATAGTATCAGAAAGATTCTTTGCATACTGAAAAAATATATACACATACAGGAATAGGTGTGTGTACCAAAATTAAAAGCCAAATTGAATTTGATCCTTGAGGTAGGTGATAAAAATAAAGATGACCGGAAGAAAGAGATGGATGGGGAAGCAAAAGAATACTATAAAAGATGCAGCAAGTCAATAAAAGCAGCCTCTTAGGTTTCAGCACTTTCCTAAACAAAACCTGAGAGTGAGGGAGAAATAAAAGTTCATGCCTTCTGGAATACTTTCATCCAGGTGAAAATGTGAAACCTAATATAGCTGTCTTCGATGAATTTATAGATATTATTTTGGGCATAATTTTTTGTTTGTTTAATGTCTACATAAATGTGCTCTGAGAAAAATCATTTTTTCTCTAAAAAGTACAACAAACCAGTAGTACCACTGATTTGGATCACTTGCCTCTTTCCTAAAGAGGCAGCTGGGGTTTCGGCCTTAACAGAGTTTTCACAGAAGAAGGAAATTAATAAAAATAAGGTACACTCACATGAGAAAGGTCTGACTGTGGAGGAGTAAGTAGAGATATGTGAGTTTCATGCAAGAAAAAAGAAATGAATAGAATGAAAACAGAATCCTTAAAGGAGTGCTTAACATTCTTAGAAAAGCTTTACTAATGTTGATAAGATCCATATAAAAGTACATTGACAACATGTAAATGAGACACTGAGGGGGCAACACAGCTATAATGTGAGGCAGATGCATCCTTTGATAGTAAAACAGGTGTTATTACTACTTCAAGCACCTCTCAATGTTCATTATCAGTGTTCCCCAAAACCAGAGTTTCTGTGCATATAAAGAAAGAAAACTCTTCTAATGGTGTATCTGTGCACATGATGACAAAGTTTTCAGGTATTTCTAGTTGCTGATGGGTCACATGTTTCCTTTATTAGGAAGCATCATGCTTTTATTTAATCCATTTTTAGGACAGCAAGAAATGCCTCAAAAGCTTTAAAATGTATGTACGACAATAAAAACATGGTAAACTATTAGGCGCAACTTATGTTCAATGAGAAAAACACAAATTTACTCTCAGCCTTCATTAATGAAGAGATTTTACAAAATGGACGCTGCTGCAAAAGCAGGCTCAAAATGATGTTACACCAAAATCATCACTATAGTAATGGATGTCTTCTTCCCATGAAGAGGTGCTCTGTCCTTGCTGAAAACAGGTAGATATCCAGGTTTTAGCAAAAGCCATTATATCAGCTGGTTTTACCTCCTGAAATCAACAAACAGAAAAATATGCTTCTCCCTCAATTTCCTGAGATGAGATTAAAGACTGTATTTTTACAGTTGTGATTATTTAAGTCGTGTTTGCTTACAAAAGGCCTGGTCAAATATAAAGGTCTGAGGGAAAAGGTAAGATTTAAAGAATGATTGGATACACTGGGCTGTCAGTGAGTTACTGTCCCCAAACATTCTCTAAACAACATTCATAACCTCGTAAGTTTATGTGTGCGTGGATTGGCTGTTTCTCAGGAAGCAAGGTCATTCGCTAATTTCTCTCACAATAAAAAGGTGTGTGGTCGTGTACAGATGTTATATAATAAATTTCACATCTAGAATTCCATCTCTTTTCCTCCATTATTTGGTTTACAACAGTGATTTTACACACAGCAACTATTTTCTAATAATTATGGCAAAACATAAAGGTATAATGTACTAGTAAAATGCATTCAGTCTTTGGACTGAAACCACAACATTAGAAAAAAATTTAATAGTATATTAAATGTTATTTTTGAAATGATAAAAGAAATCAGATCAGTTCAGGGTAAAAATTTTATTTCTTTTACATCTGGTAATGGTTCTGGTACTCCACAGAAGTACAATTTTTTTCAGTTACATAAAAGAAAATCCCTGGTAAGTAGTACACAAAAAGAAATAAACATATATAACATTTCTGAAATATAATCCAGAAAGCAGTGTATTTTTAATGATGGGCCAAAGACTGGATGCCATTTACACTTTGTACGTAAGATATTTTAACACAATAAGAAAAATTATGCCTAAGCACTTTATAAGGCTGCACTCTTATTCAAAACCAAATAGCTTAAAATATCAGAAATGATGGCTAAATCAATTTTCATTAGCATATACCTCTAACATATGACAAAACAAAATAAAGCAAAAGTACACTTTAAAAATTATTTCTAATTTTAGATGGAGAAATCACTTACATCACTTCCTTATTCCTACGTGGCCCTTCAAATGGTCTGAACGGCAGTGATCCAGTAGCTGCATGGTAAAACGTTACCCCAATGCTCCAAAGATCAACTGTTGCTCCGTATTTCTTCTGATGATCTTTTCTTAGCACTGCTCTCTCATACATATCAGGATGCTTAAAAAAAAGGATGAAGGAACTAACTTGTGTTCTATGGTATTACACACAAATGGGTATTTAATAATGCCTACAAAGTCCTTCATATTTCCCTAATAATTTCACTTTCCCAACCTGAAAAGACTACTTCATGTCGTCTTTTCCCTCCTCAAACCTCCAACACCACCCTCTTTTGACTCTCAATTTCAATGACCTCACTTTGTCTTTCAATGAGGAAATGTAAGCAAAAGAGATCAATTCTCCCTTATGCTTTTTACCAAACACCAACCTTCTTGAATGTGTCTAGACTCTAGGCCTACTTTCCAGTTATGATGGAACTAGTCCTATCAAGGGCTAACTTTTCCATCTGTGCTACGGAACCCATACTACTAATGTCTCGCCAATTCCAGAAATCAATTCCTGCAATTACCCTTTTTATTTTATGCATCAATTTCCTCCTACTGGATCAGTCCTTTTAGCTTACATACATGCTTTAAGATCTCCTATTTTTTAAAAACCTAAATTGATCTCACGACCCTTTCTAGCTATGACCCAATTCTCTTTCCCACGATAGCAAAACTTCTCAAAGTAGCTGTCCACACTTATAACTACCTTATTTCTTCATCTCCCAAGGAGGCCTATGGTATTAATTACCCATATACTTTAACTCCCAAAACTATTTCCTGCCCTGAGCTCCAGATTCACATATTCTACTGTTTTCCTGAATGTCTAAAAAGTAGCTCAAACTCGGGGTGCCTGGGTGGCTCAGTGTGTTGAGTGTCTGATGTCAGCTCAGGTCATGATCTTTCAGATTGTGAGTTCGAGCCCTTCCATCGGGCTCGCTGCTATCAGTACAGAGCCTGCTTTCCATCCTCTGTCTCCCTCTCTCTCTCTACCCCTTCCCCACTCACGCTCTGTGTCTCAAAAGTAAATGAACATTAAAAAAAAAGTAGCTCAAACTTCACATGTCCAAAATAGACTCTTCTTGGTCTTGCTCTCAAACCGGTTTCTTACTAATCTTTATCCCCTAAGTAAGCTGTACCACCATGTATCCAGTTACTTATTCCCCAAACCTATCAGGTGGCCTTGACTCCTTTTTTCTCATCTCTTAAATGCAATCCATCAGAGCAAGTCATAAGGACTCCAAGATAAAAATTAAATTTTTTAGAATTATTTCAGAGGACTAGTCTGACTGGGTTGATTGGGGATCTAGTAGGCCAGACAAGTAACTAATATGATGTTAAACACATGACTTTAAGTCCAGAAGATGCTACACTACAGATGTATGGAGTACAGATAAATTCTTTTTAATTAAAAAAATTTTTTCTTCAATGTTTATTTTTGAGAGACAGAGAAAGACAGCGTGAGTGGGGGAGGGGCAGAGAGACAGGGAGACAGAAAAACGGAAGCAGACTCCAGGTTCTGAGCTGTCAGCACAGAGCCCATTGTGGGGCTCAAACCCACAAGCCCTGAGATCATGACCTGAGTCGGATGCTCAACTGACTGAGCCACCCAGGCGTCACCCACCCCCCCACCCCCCCCCGGCAATTTTTTTTAATGTTTGTTTATTTATGTTAATTTTTTAAATGTTTATTTTTGAGAGTGAGAAAGAGACACAGTGCAAGTGGAGGAGGGGCAGAGAGAGAGGGAGACAGAATCCAAAGCAGGCTCCAGGCTCCAAACCATCAGCACAGAGCTTGAACCCATGAACCGGGAGATCATGACCTGAGCCGAAGTCAGACACCAAACCAACTGAGCCACCCAGTCGCCCCTATGTTTACTTGTTTTTGAGAAAGAGAGAGAGAGAGTGTGTGTGAGCAGGGGAGGGGCAGAGAGAGAGGGAGACACAGAGTCCAAAGCAGGCTCCAGGCTGTGAGCTGTCAGCACAGAGCCCAACGCAGGGCTCAAAGCCACAAACCTCAAGATCATGACCTCAGCTGAAGTTAGACGCTTAAACGACTGAGCCACCCAGGCACCCCTGGAGTACAATAAATCTTATATGACATGGCTTAGCAGCTTACAGGTCTAGACAGAGATTCTGACGGACATTTAGTTCTGCAGAATACCACCAGAAGTCATACTTGCTTAGCCTCCTGACATCTGCCTTCACAGAAGTTACGCACCGAAACTTTAAAATTCTTGGAAGATAAAGCTACAAGAGTGTACTCAGGACCAAAGTAGAGTCATCATCCAAATAAAAACAAATGCTTTACGACATTGTGGCATGTGGCTGTGGCCTAAGAGACTGGGAATGAATGCAGGTAACAAACACTATGGGGAGGGTGCTTCTAAATGATGTGGTCTGTGAATATGACTCCAAAGGGTCACCATCCCTGGATTTTCTGTGTGTATAGCAGGGTGGGAGGTGGGGATGGGGGAATCACTCTTTTGGGAAATACATTTTAACGAGAAATCAAGAGGTGATTAGCATGAGAGGTTTGAAGTGAGTGTCTAAACAGATGTCTACCAGATATATGGGGTCTCAGTGGTTTTGCTGGTTCTGTGGCACAGCATATAAACTACTATCCAAAGAAGCACCAGCCAGACCTTTGACACAGTAGCTGGTACTCAGTGTTTAAATGGTGATGTGAACAGACCAAGAGCACCTGTGTATGCCTGATATCCCCTACCACACGAGGGTGCCAAGCTGGGAAAACAAGATACAGTGTTTCTAGAAGGAGACAGGGAAATTTCCACAAAAGGTGCAATAAATAATTCTCCCACAGAGTGACTAATACTGGCTTAATATACGCTGGTTACACATGATCTCTGCTCATTGGCTCTCTCCTGAATGTGCTACTTGTGTTTGTGTAGGGCTTCATATTGTTGGGCCTGGGCCTCCACATCTGGAATAGGAACATGAGAAGAAAGCTACTGTAAAGCTCTCAGGTTACATTATTAAGATATCCATAACAGGGGCGTCTGGGTGGCTCAGTCGGTTAAGCATCCGACTCTTGATTTTGGCTCAGGCCATGATCTCACGGTTTGTGGGATCATGCCCCACGTCGAGCTCTGTGCTGACAGCATGGAGCCTGCTTGGGATTCTCTCTCTGCCCCTCCCCAGCTTGTGTGCATGTACTCTCTCTCAAAATAAATAAATAAATATTTTTTTAAAAAAGAAAAAAAAAAGATATCCATCATATTGAAAATGGTGGAAGAAAGAATGTTGAAATTTTCTTTGGACTTTTACAAACAAAGGGGAGAAGATTTAACATCTGGTCTAGGAATTCCGAAATGAGAAAAATTTTCATTTAAATATAAATACTTCTAGATTGCTGAGCTTCAGGCTATTATTTATCTCTTTTTATAACTTCTGGTATGCTGTATACGAAAATAGGGCTGGGCATAATCTGAAATAGGAAATAGATTAGAGTAAAATTTCAGCCTAGAGTACAGCATGAACTTGGGAGTTAATTTAATGTTTTGTTTTTTTCCATTTTAAAAGTCTGTTAAGAGGCAAAAGTTAAACAATGATCCTAGGATATGTGAAACATTAATAGTTGATAGTGGACGATCAGCTTCATGAAGGCTGGTGTGTAATGGCTGTTTGTTTTGCTCATCACAGTTACCGGGAAGGGCTACCGGTATTTAGTGGGCAGAGACTAGACGGGAAAGACATCCTGCTGACTAGGGAACAGTTCTGAAAACTAAGCTTCTGATATCCAGCATGACTTCTGAATATTCTGCCAGACATTTGTGGAGGTGGTAAGTCTATTACTCCATCTTATAAATAAATGTAAAATATTTTTGTACACAAAGTATTTTTGTAGCTACAAGAATGTACCTTTATGTAAATCTATTTTGTTTAGTTACAAAATACTAAGAATTATTCACTGGTTTGGAAAATCCTGTCAGTGACACCACCACTTGTGATGTGGGACTCATTAACAGAACATACAAGTTATCACTGCACTTGCGCTGGAAATGATAATACGTGCAAGTGTAAGCATTGGATTATTTAATTTGTCAGTAAAGTTATTCCTAGACTTTTATATATTAAATATCTCTGATATTTATTATAAATATTTTCTTTTATATTATTATTGAGGTGATATGCCATTCTCTTAATTAGGCACACGAGTTGATTATATCTAAGAATTTCATTTCAAGACACTGAAGGGAACACTGTAAAACATTTACTACAAAAAGGAAGTGACTGGGGCGCCTGGATGGCTCGGGTGGTTGAGTGTGTCTGACTCTTGATTCTGGCTCAGGTCATGATCCCAGTGTTGTGGGATTGAGCTCTGCGTTGGGCTCCAAGCTAAACATGGAGCCTGCTTAACATTCATTCTTCTCTCTCTCTCCCCCTCTCCTTTCTTCCCTGTCTCTGCCCCTCTCCCCTGCTGGTGTGTGTGCTCGCTCTCTTAAGAGAGAGAGAGAGAGAGAGAGAGAGAGAGAGAGAGAGAGAGAGAGAGAGAGAGGTGTCATACAGAGTTGAAACCACTAGGGTTGTATGTTGTGATGTTATGGCTGGCCTCTGCTTATATCTCCAACTTCAACTCCTACCCCCCCCCTCCCTTCACTCATTAAATTCTGCCAAACTGCCATCCTTTCTGTTTCTCAAACTTCCAAGGTCATTCTTGTTTCTAAGCCTTTGCAGTTCCTGGTTCCCTCTGCTTGTCATGCTCTTCCCCCAAATCTTTGCATGGCTTGCTTCTTTTTAATCATCTAAGTGTCACTTAGGATTGAAAGGAGGCTTTCCCTAGCTATCTTTCTCCTGCTAGTTGTTGTTAATCTTATTACTTTATTGTCTTCCCAACACTTTAATTACCTGAATTTATCTTATTTACTTATTATTAACTATTTCCCCACTAGAATGTGGGTTCCCTAGGAGCAGGAATCGTGTGCATGCAGTTCACGGCTGAAGTTCCAGGGCCTACAACACTGCCTGGCACACAGTAGGCACCCCATAGATATTTGTTGGATGAATCTAATCCATTTGTAAGTTTTTGTATTAAAAGATTATCAAAATATAACTAAAAATTAATTTGGGGTTATATACTGTTATATATAACAGTATATACCAAACAACTTAAGACACTAAATTCAGGGCAGACTTAGAATAATATGAATAAACCTATAGGGGCAGTTAGATTTTATTCTCCATGTTATAAACTACAATGGCAGAATCTAATTGGAAAAAAGTCACAGAAACCAAGACTTTTTTTTAAAGTAATCTGTATATCCAACAGGGGGCTCAAACTCATGACCTCAAGATCAAGAGTCAGATGCTCTACTGACCGAGCCAGTGAAATGCTCCCATAATCTAAGACTTTTAAGATAAAGTCCAGAGCCATGAGCAATTAGTGATAGCTATATATTATAAACTTCCTGATTACATGTCAAACGTACTGACTTTTTGTTTTAAATTTTTATTAGTGAAATATAATTGACATACATTGTTATATTAGTTTCAGGTGTATAACATAGTGATTCAACAATTCTATACATTACACAAAACTCACCACAGTAAGTGTAGTTACCACAAAGGAAATGAAAGCAAAAATAAACACTAAAATAAAAAGCTTTGCACAACAAAGGAAACCACCAACAAATCGTAAAGGCAACCTACTGAATGGGAGAAGGTAATTGCAAATGATATCTCTGGTAAAGGGTTAATATCCAAGACATATGAAGAACTCATATGGGGGTGCCCAGCTGGCTCAGTCGGTGGAGCATACGACTCTTGATCTCAGGGTTGTGAGTTTGAGCCCCAGGTTGAATGTAGAGAGGTTACTTAAAATCCTAAAAACAAAAATCAAAAAAACAAAAAAACTCCTACAGCTCAACACCAAAAACCCAAAAATAATCCAATTAATAAATGGGCAAGGGACCTGAAAAAACATTTTCCTGAAGAAGACATACATATGGCCAATGGTCACATGAAAAGATGCTCAACATCACAAATCGTCAGGGAAATGCAAATCAAAACCAGGAGATTATCACCTCATACCAGTCAGAATGGCTAGTATAAAAACAGAAGAAATAACAAAGGGCCTGGGTGGCTCCCTTGGTTAAATGTCCAGCTGCTTAGGTCATTATCTCACAGTCTGTGAGTGCAGAACCTGCTTCAGATTCTGTCTCTCCCCCCTCAACCTCTTGCATGCATGTGCACATGCTCTCTGTCTCCCCAAAATAAATAAACATTAAAAAAAGAGGAAATAATAAATGTTGGCAAGGATGTGGAGAAAAGGGAACTCTCAGGTACTGTTGGTGGGATAGTAAATTGGTACACTGTGGAAAATAGTATGGCGGTTGCTCAAAAAAGTAAATGTACTTATTTTAAAGTATATTTTCTTAACTTTTCCAAACGTTATACTAACTTCACACAAACACACCAACACAAACAGTTTCAACACAGGGCTTTTCTAGCTTTCTAGCAGTTTAAGTTAGATCTTTTAAAAAACATTTCATTTTTGTGTGCTTCTATTAATGGTCCTGTCTTTCAATAACCAATCTCCCTGAATAGAATCTTCTGCTTCAGAATTATAATGAATTTTGCTCTACAGGGGATATTATAACAAGCTTGTAATATATTAACTGCTCTGATCAAAAAAAAGAGCATTTACTAGCTAGATGCTTCTTAAGTGTACATACAGCTTTTTTCTTTTAATATAGATCCACAGCATTAGTAAATTAAAGAACCTAAGAGTGTTAAAAACTTATATGAATTTTTTTTAAGTTTATTTCTTTATTTTGAGAGAGAGAGAGAGAATGCGCAAGTGAGGAAGGGGCAGAGAGAGAGGGAGAGAGAAAGAATCCCAAGTCGACTCTGCTGTCAGCGCAGAGACTGACGTGGGGCTCGAGCCCATGAACCATGAGATCGTGACCTGAGCCAAAGTCAGACGCTTAATCAACTGAGCCACCCAGGTGCCCCTAAAACTCATGTAAGAATTTTCAACAGAAAAATAACAGCATCCTTAGAAGCCAATATCTAATTCCCTCATTACACACCAAATTCATTAGAATAAAAAGTTTAAGTTTTGTCCTAAAAGTTACTAAGACATTTTATAGTAAACTGGTTAACCAGTTACCTGTATTTATAACCTATTCATCTTTAAATAAATTACTGATGCATGACTTACCAAATATTCTTCTGTGCCATACAAAGAAACAAACTGTTCATCATCTTCTAATTCTCTAGCTGCACCAAAATCTGTGAGTTTGTACACAGACTGTCCATCTTCCCCTATAACACGCATGATGTTTCCTGGCTTGATATCACGGTGCACTATGCCATTCTCTCGTAGATGGTTCATTCCACCCACTTAATAAAACAAAGGAAATCATAATGTAGGCATCTATGTGTGTGTGCATCAAATTCACAGACATCATTCACTCATATTCACTCAATATGTTTTTCCATAAGTTGGTCCAAAGTCATTTTTACCAAAGAAGAAATAGATAGTATTTATGTTTATGTTATCTCATATTTGAGTAATAAAAAGTTTTAGAATAAGGATCAATATGGTCTAAGGAAGAGTGCAATCTCTCTTAATTAAATATTATCAGGAAAATGGAACAAAATGATCTTAAGCATATGACTTCCTGAATTACTTTTGATTATATACATGTGGGCAATCTGCCTAAACTTAAGAATAATGATTCCTGAGAAAGATACCAATCTTTCATCATAGTTTCATATTTCTTTACCTTGGGGAAAGAATTCCATAAAAAAGTAAACTGCACTCAATACATAAAACAGTAAAAAAGTAACAGAGGCAAAGTGTCAGACTAGCTTCCAAGAATATTATTTCTCATATGTTTAAAGCTATTCTAAAAAGGCCATTTTCCTTTTTTTTTAAGGGTAGAGGTGGCTACAATGCTGAAATTAACCTGTTTTGGGCGGTAGGTAGTGCCCCTAAATGCTAGTTTGAAACGTCTGACAGCTGACAGATGAATGCCCAAATATAACCTATGAAAATAAGTTTAGAGGTATCACATTCAATTATGAAAACTCAGGGCTACCAGTATACTTGGGAAGTCATTGATTATCTATAACTTCTACTAGGTTAAACAGGCTGCAGCATAGATTTTCTCTCATTTTTTTTTTAAGTTTTTTTTTTTGGTGTTTTTTTTTTAACGTTTATTTATTGAGACAGAGAGAGACAGAGCATGAACGGGGGAGGGTCAGAGAGAGGGAGACACAGCATCTGAAACAGGCTCCAGGCTCTGAGCTGTCAGCACAGAGCCCGATGCGGGGCTCGAACTCATGGACCGTGTGATCATGACCTGAGCCGAAGTCGGCCGCTTAACCGACTGAGCCACCCAGGCGCCCCGATTTTCTCTTATTTTATCCTCACTGAAAGAATCTCTACACTGCTTCCAATGCCAAGTTCAAGAACTCCCACTAACCTTATGCCTTCTTTATCACTGGGCTTTACTCATTCCTCAAATACTGATTCATTTCTCTCCAAGAAGATATTATTCTCTTCAGTTGCTATATATATATTTATTTATTTGAATTTTTAAAATAGCTTTCTTGAGGTAAAATTCACATATAAAATTCAGCCTTTTAAAGTATACAACTGAGTAGTTTTCAGAAGAGTCAAAGTCAAACAACCATCACTAGTTTCAGAACATTTTCATTATGTCAAAAAGAAACCCCACGCCATTAGCAGTTAGTCCTCAACTCTGTCGTCCCCTCAAACCTCTGGCAATGACTTATCTGCTGTCTCTATGGATATGTCTATTCTGGACATTTCATATAAATGAAATCATATAAATACTGTGACCTTTTGTTGTCTGCCTTCCTTCACTTAGCAAAATGTATCCATGTTACAGCATGTATCACTACTATATTTCTCTGTTTTTTTTAATGTAAGCTCTAGGCCCAACGTGGGGCTTGAACTCATAACCCCAAGATCAAGAGTCACATGATCTATCACCTGAGCCAGCCAGGCACCCCTATGTCTTTTTTATGAACAGATAATATGCCATTGTATGGATATACCACATTTGTTTATTCATCAGTTGATGGATACTTGGGCTCTTTCCATTTTGTGACTATTATGAACACTCGTGTCCAAGTTTTTGTGTGGATGTTTTTAATTCTTCTAAGTAAATATCTAGCAATGGAATTGCTAAGTCATATGTTTAATCTTTGGAGGAACTGCTAGACTGTTTTCCAAAGTGGCTGCACATTTTTACAATCCCACCAGCTATATAAAGTGCTCCAACTTCTTCACACCCTTGGCAACACTTTTGTTTTGTCTTTTTGATTTTGGCTATGCTATTGGGGATGAAGTGGCATCACTTTGTGGTTTTGATTTGCATTTCCCTACTTACTTACTTTTCTCCATTGCTCATTTTTAAATTGGGTTATTTGTCTTTTTATTAAGTTGTCAGAATAAAAGTTCCTTATTGGGACCTCATCAAAATAAAAAGCTTCTGCACAGCGAAGGAAACAATCAGCAAAACTAAAAGGCAACCGACAGAATGGGAGAAGATATTTGCAAACGACATTATCAAATAAAGGGTTAGTATTCAAAATCTATAAAGAACTTATCAAACTCAACACCCAAAAAACAAATAATCCAGTGAAGAAATAGGCAAAAGACATGAATAGACACTTCTCCAAAGAAGACATCCAGATGGCTAACAGAAACATTATCACCAGGGAAATGCAAATCAAAACCACAATGAGATACCACCTCACACCTGTCAGAATGGCTAACATTAACAACTCAGGCACAACAGATGTTGGCGAGGATGTGGAGAGAGAGGATCTCTTTTGCATTGTTGGTGGGAATGCAAGCTGGTGCAGCCATTCTGGAAAACAGTATGGAGGTTCCTCAAAAAACTAAAAACAGAACTACCCTACGACCCAGCAATGCACTACTAGATATTTATCCAAAGGATACAGGTGTGCTGTTTTGAAGGGACACATGCACCCCCATGTTTACAGCAGCACTATCAACAATAGCCAAAGTATGGAAAGAGCCAAAATGTCCATCAATGGATGAATGGATAAAGAAGATGTGGTATATATATGTATACATACAATAGAATAATATTCAGCAATCAAAAAGAATGAAATCTTGCCGTTCGCAACTACATGGATGGAACCAGAGGGTATTATGCTAAGTGAAATTAGTCAGAGAAAGACAAATATCCTATGACTTCACTCATATGAGGACTTTAAGAGACAAAACAGATGACCATAAGGGAAGGGAAACTAAAATAATATAAAAACAGGGAGGGGGACAAAGCATAAGAGACTAATAAATATGGAGAACAAACAGAGGGTTACTGGAGAAGGTGTGGGAGGGGGTATGGGCTAAACGAGTAAGAGGCATTAAGGAATCTACTCCTGAAATCATTGTTGCACTATATGCTAATTTGGATGTAAATTAAAACAAATAAAATTAAGTATTATGTTGGAAAAAAAAAAGTTCCTTATCAGATAAATGATTTGCAAATATTTCCTCTCATTCTATGGGTTGTTTTTTCACTTACTTGATGTTGTCCTTTGAAACACAAAGTTTTTAATGTTGATGAAGTTCCAATTTATCTATTTTTTCTTTTTGTACTTGTGCTCTTAGGGTCAGATCTAAGAGAGCACTGCATAAAGGTCTTTGGTTTTGAATAGATTACTTTTTAAAAATTCTTGTATGATTAAATTGTATTTACACAGATCTATAAAATCATGTAAACAAACGTACCCACATCTCGCAAAACAATTAAAAATTCAGACTCTGGTAGTCCATAGGCATTAGATGGCTCTTCTAAAACAGTGTATAAACTTCCGCATGGACAAAATTCCATAATAAGTACTTTATGTCTTGTTGTTGTCTGAAAAAAAAAAAAATCACTGATTGGGACTCAATATAAAAATAAGTTTTTATTATATGCCAATAGTTATCTAATTTCACTTAAATGTGGAATTTATTACAATGATGAAGGCACTGTGAACTGCTTTACCTGGAATTTGTTAAATATTTACTGACCATATGCACATAACAATCAACATCTTGTAAATTCCTACTGGATTTATGTTTGAAGACAATGAAAGCTGGCTAAATCTGAATTAGAAAAATCACTGCTACACCGTTATAATGGTTCTTTGAAAACTATCTTTAATTCCTAATACATAATAGTACATTTAGGACACTAATCTTCTAACAAATCTCTTAACACCTGAAATTCTTCTCAGGACAAGTACTTTTACTTCAAGGAATAGAGTTCTAGCCTTAAAAACAAAAAGATGGCAGAATGGCTGAGTGGTCCCTCTTGTAGCAAAGTTCTAGTCTGCTCATTTGTTTTAAATGTTGATTTTCATGTACCACCGATTGTAAGATATACCATCAATTTCATAACAGCTTCAGAGGGAAAAACAATTCATAACAATTCATAACCAATTTCATAACAGCTTCAGGAACTTGAAAATGTGATTATAAGTCTTAAAATCCAGTATTTATCTCTAATTTTGTATCCTTTTTTTTTAAATTTTTTAAAATGCATTATTTTTAAATTATTTTTAACTTTGTTGTTTTTTTTTTTTTTTAATGTTTATTTTGAGAGTGCGCAAGTGGTGAAAGGGCAGAAAGAGAGGGAGGGAGAGAATTCCAAGCAAGCTCTGCACTGACAGCTTAATCTCACAAACTGTGAGATCATGATCTGAGCCAAAATCAAGAGCTGACACTTAACCGACTAAGCACCCCAAGACTGTTGTTTTTAGACAATGAAATAATATATGCTGATTGTTGAAAATCTGGGAAATATCCATAATTCCATCACCAGAGATAATTACGCTAATATTTTGGTGCACTTCCTTTTAGCCTTTTTCCTATATATCGAACCACACTATAGATACATAACACTATTTGTACATGATACCTACCGTACATTCAGGATCATACTGCATGTATGTTTTAATCCTATTTTTCTCACGTAATATTATACACAAACATGTTCCCAGGTGATTCAAATTTTGGTAAACATCTCTTCATTACTGCTTAACTACTGTGTAGCGAAGAATAAATTCTACCCCAAGAAAGGTCAGGCCTTTGTCTGCCCTGGGCAACTGGGAGGTGATCACTAGACCTCTGGAGTATCTTGTGTGCCAGAAGTGTCTTTCTTTGGGAGCTCTGGCCACATAACAGTCTAATAATGTAATTTATAATGGGGGTTTTAGGATGCACACATCCACTTCAACTTCCAGAGGAAATGGAGACTGAAGGGGTTGGCCTGAAACTCTGGAAAGGGCAGCCACGTAGGCAGTATGTGATGGAGTCCCAATAAAAAGTGTAGACATCAAAAGCTCTAGTGAGTTTCCAAGGCTAGCGACGCTCTGTGCATACTGTCATACATCAAGGCCAGGAGGGTAATGTATCCACGAGGACAAGGAAGACTCATGTTTGGAATCCGCCTACGAATTTCTTCCTGTGACTAGTTCTAAGTCGTATCCTTTCGCTACAATAAAACGAACTGTAAGGATAGAGCTTTCCCGAGTTCTGTGAGTCCTTCAACCTTCTAGCAAATTACCAAACCTGGGGACAGTCACGGGGAGCTCCAGACTTGACCCGGTCAAGTGATGACCAAACAGCCTCAGGGACCCCTGAGTTCACAGCCAGCGTCTGAATGAGCACAGTCTTGTGGGGACTGTTCTCTCCAACTGTGCAGTATGCCAAACTCTTCTGCAGCAGCTGGGGTCAAAAAGTCTTGAACAGAGGAGGCAGTCTGAAGGGCTACGCTCTTAGCATGGAGTATAGCAAACTGAGTATCTATCATATATTCTAACTTATTTAACCATTCTTTATTATAAACAGGGCAGTATGAACATCTTTGTGCATAAAACTGTAATTTACATTTCTGATTAGTTCCTAAAAGGAAGTACTCACTAAAAATGAAATCACTATTATAAGGAGTATAAACTGCCAAACTATTATTCAAAAAGTGTGATTTTATTGATTACCCATGTCTAAGGGGATTAAACTAGATTTCTATTTCCATTACTTCTAATTTTCCTAACGACATTCTTATTTTCATTGTTTCTCCCTAAAGTCAGTCCTATCCTTAACATACTGTATTAATATATATAGTATATACGCTCTATGTTATATAAATTTCTGGATTCCTAGGATTTTTATCCTTTTACAAAGCCTTCTTTGTATTGACTCGTTACTTTCAGAATTATGATGATTTCATGGGGCACGTGGGTGGCTCAGTTGGTTAAGTGTCCAACTTCAGCTGAGGTCATGATCTCAGGGTTCATGGGTTCGAGCCCTGCATCAGGTTCTGTGCTGACAGCTCGGACCCTGGAGCCTGCTTCGGATTCTGTGTCTCCCCTTCTCTCTGTCCCTCCCAACACTGCACACTCTCTCTCTCTCTCTCTCTAAAATACATAAACATTATAAAAAAAAAATAGAATTATGTCAATTTAACTTCACTTAGTTTTTAGTAAAATGCTGGTAACCATATTCTATACTCTTATTTCTTATGCTACCTTTTCTGATTCCATGATACTTCCATCGTTATATCTCCTCAAGAATCTTTGAGGACACAGTATTTGGTTATATGAACTGTAATTTTCACCATTAACAAAAAACTCATTGTTTATAAAACAATTTTTTACATTGGGTCATTTCTAAATTGCAATAACTACAACAAACATGAGAAGATTAACTAAAGTATTACTACTTACCTCCTCTTCAATAGCAAATAATTTGACAATATTTTTGTGATTGAGTTTTTTTAACACTTCAAATTCTCTCATTTGAACATCCACTGGACGAAGGAAGCTTATGTTATTAAATACTTTGATAGCAAATAAGTCACCAGTTTTCTAAAAAAAGAGAGAGAGAGAGAGAGAGAGAGAGAGAGAAAGGTTTTATTTAAAATATAAATATTTAAAATATAAAATATATTTTATTTAAAATATAAATATTAAAATAGAAATAAAATATAAATAAATAAAGCTGCCATCAGAACTAGATAGCAATTTACCTTTCTTATAGAACACCTAAATATATATATATATATATTTTTTTTGAGAGAAGGGGAGGGGAAGGGGCAGAGAGAGAGGGACAGAGAGAATCCCAAGCTGCCAGCACAGAGCCCAAGGCAGGGCTCAATCTCACGAACTGTGAGATCATGCCCTGGGCCGAAATCAAGAGTCAGATGCTCACCAGTGGAGCCACCCAGGTGCCCCATAGGACAGTTAAATATTTTTAAGCATAGGTAATTCTATTAGGGCTCTTCATTTGTTTTTATTTTTATTTATTTTTTTGAGAGACAGCAAGTGAGTGAGGGACAGAGAGAGACAGAGAGAGAGGGAGGGAAGGAGAGAGGGGGAGAGAAAGAGAGAGATTGAGAAGCAAGGCTCACCAAAGTGGAGCCTGAGCTCACCTGATGTGGGACTCAAACTCAGGAACTGTGAGATGGTGACCTGAGCCAAAGCCAGGTGCTTAATGACTGAGCCACCCAGGCGCCCACTTCACTTGTTTTTAAAGCTAAAATCAGTCAATCAACTGCTCCAAATCTCTTTCAAATGGTATGCTTTGGAATGAAGAAATGGCTATTTTCTTTCATATTAAAAACACTTCCAGAGGTGCCTGGCTAGCCTAGTTGGTATAGCAGGCAACTCTTGATCTTGGGGTCATGAGTTCAAGCCCCATATTGGGCCTAGAGCCCACTTAAAAATGAATGAATAAATGAATGAATATTGGGGGGGGAAAAAGCTTCTGTTATGATACACGAGGCAAAGATAGTCCTTCACATGTAAGAAAAAAAAGAGCTTTAATAATACCAAATGTGAAAGTATATTTTAGATAAGAAAGTGGGGGCAGGGGGTGCCTGGGTGGCTCAGTCAGTTGAGCATCCAACTTTGGCTCATCTCATGGCTTGTGAGTTCGAGCCCCACGTCAGGCTCTGTGCTGACAGCTCAGAGCCTAGAGCCTGGAGCCTGTTTCAGATTCTGTGTCTCCCTCTCTCTTTGCCCCTCCTCCACTCACACTGTGTGTGTGTATCTCTTTCTCTCTGGCAAAAATGAATAAAGATTAAAAAAAAAAAAATCAAAAAGAAAAAAAAGGGGAACTCACAAGGGTTTCTCCTGGGCCTCATAATTTAAAAACTAAACAAAACAGAAAAAGAGAGATTGAAAACCACATTCCACATAGGAAATTTCATTAGGATCTCAAAGTAATGAAATTAATTGTTAAGAAACACCCCCTCTATGCAACGCTGTGTGTGTGGATATGCGAGTGGAAGTAGGAGTTGGAGTCGGTCGGGTTCAAGTAGAGTATCGTCATTGGATTGCACCACTGCTGCCTTGGAGAACTTTCTGCGACTTCACCTAGATGACGAGGGCAGATTGTTTCTTCACAAAGCCTTCTCTTAGAGGATCAAAGGTATTTCCTCTTCTCTGTGGATGTACCTGCAGCACCCACTCTCACAGCACACTGAAGTAGATTACACAGAAAATGACAATGCACCCTTCTGGCTGGGAGGGACTTTTCGAGGTACAAACATAAGCTTCATTTCAGATACACATTACCTATGTTCTTCATATTAACCTGACTTTAAGCTCTCTTCCAGACCCTCGCATCTCCTTCCAATCACTCTAATCTAAGCAATCTCCTTGGTGGTCAATCCAGATTCTCGGAGTTAAATCTTACTTTTCCCATAATGCAAGGTTGAACTTCCCTGGAGCAAGTGGAAAGATCATTTCCTCTTTGAATTTGGGGTTCGAGCACCACCTGCCTAAAGATATTTCATGGCTTCCCATCTGTCAGGATCTCTGTGCTCTCTCTACAGCTTTCCCACTGCTGACAGCCATGATCACCTCAGAACCTCATGATCTTTTTTTTTTTTTTAAGTTTTATTTATTTTGAGAGAGAGAGAGAGCACGAGCAGGAGAAGGGCAGAGAGAGAGACAGAGAGAATCCCAAGCAGGCTCTGCACTGCCAGCACGGAGCCCGTTCTCACCTACCAGGAGATCATGGCCTGAGCCAAAACCAAGAGTCGGATGCCTAACTGACTGAGCCACACAGGCACCCTAGAACTTCTTGACCTTTTTCTCACTCAGAACCTCATGATCTGTTTCTCACCTCAGAACCTCATGATCTGTTTCTCACCTCAGAACCTCATGATCTTTTTTTCTTAAAACCATTTAACTGCTTCACAATCTCTCTTCAAGATCACTATTTGGAGACCACCATCCATGTGCCGTGATCACAACTCCCTCACCCTTGTCCTCCCCTCACACCAAAGACACATATATTTTTTTCCAGAGAAAACGTCCACTGACCATTTTCAGACAATATGAAAAGAGAATAACAACTGAACCACAATCAAATTACAGTTTTTCCATTTGTTCAACCAGAATAAGAACACTGTCAAATCTATACGACCCAACGTGTACCACCAAGATTTTGCTTGAGGATTCCTGTCTTCAACGTAGTCTAAAATTAGGATAATCCTATCAGAGGAGCAATCAGGGAAAATAATATAATGTTGCAAAGTGCCCACTGAGTTCAAGGCTAGCATTTTCCAAACTTCTGTAGTCTATATCATAACTGTGAGATTATTGGCACAACAGTTGGGAATCTATTGTTTTCCATTTATTCAACTGCACAGTCATCTATCATTCACTGTCCCTAAGTCAAAGGGAATATGAATAATATTTAGAGATCTACGTGTATATATAAAGTTGACCTCAGAAAGACATGAGGGTTAGAGGCGTCAACCCTCCATGTGGTCGAAATTCCACGTATAACTTTGACTCTCCAAAAACTTAACTACTAACAGCCTACTGCTGACTGGAAACCTTAACAAAAACATATATTTTGTATGTTATGTTTCTATAACATACGTTGTATGTTACATTCTTACAATAAAGTAAGCTAGATTAAAGAAAATGTTACTAAGAAGTCATAAGGAACAGAAAACATATTTCCAGTACTATACTGTACTTATTGAAAAAAAATCCACATGTCAGTAGACCCACACAGTTCAAACCTATGGTGTTCACGAGTCACTTGTACACACATATGCAGATCACCACATCCTTCCTACAGCTCTCTTCCCTTTAGCTCCCCCATGGGTATCACACACACACACACACACACACACACACACACACACACACACACCTGTCACACACATTAGTAACTATAAGCAACTCCATGAAAAAGACAAAGTAGGTAACATACTCTGAAGGACAAATAGTAAATTTGGAAACCTGGTCATTCTAGGCAATAACATGAAAGGGCCTACCTAATATCATGGTTAAAAAATCCTTAAGCAGTTATTAAAAGCAAGTAGGATTTTCGGGTATAGCCCTAATTCTTTGAAATTAATGTCACTGAGAACAAACACGGTTTCTTAAAATATATCCCTGGGAAGAGTATTATGGACTGAATACTAAACTGAGTCTTCACAATCTTTTAAGTAAATTCCTATGCCTCTCAAATCCTTATTTTAGGCTTTCTGACTATATTGGATAAAGTACATTTTTGTTTCCTTTGAGGAAGAATTTGGGTTGTTTTAGGGTAGTCTAATCTGTCCTCATTCATTCATTCAACATTTACAGAATGCCTACTATATATAGGAACTTAAAAGGAGGGCACTGAGTATCTAAGTAGGGAAAGAGGACCAGAATCAATGAAATATTTACGAGCACCAGGCACTTTAAATATGCCTCACCCAATCTCTATCACTATTGACTACCTATCATTCTATCAGTCTCCAACTGACAACCTTGCTACTAAACCCAAAACTCTCTGTGGGAAGGAACTGTGCATCATTTGCAGTTATGTTCACCAGGTTCATCACAGTGCCTGTCACATACCAAGTGACTATTAAAATCTGTTAATGTGGGTCATAGGAAGACAGACAATCAGATGTAGTCTCAACGCTAAACCTTGTGTCGCCAGCCACCTCTTCTTCTTGGCACAGGGCACAAAGCAAAAACAATTTCTAGGATAGGAATACCCAAAGTTGATCACAATGGACACAAAGACAACAAATTTGATCAAGGACCAGTACCAGTGGATAATTCTGGAAGAGAGAAAAAGGCTAAAAGCTCTCTGTAGGACACTTCTGATTCATTCTCTATGAACCACAGAGACTGTTTACAGTCATAATCTCTCCCCAGAGGAAACAGTCCCTCCCCTCTGAATGCTTATCTCACTGTTACGGACAGAACTGATTGGTAATCACCAAGGCTACAGGAAAATATGAAGAAATTCCTCCTTACTAAAATACTTAAAGCTCTGGTTTCTCAAAATAAGAATTTAAAAGGCTCTGAAAATCAAGCTCAAAACAAATTCAAAGTGTTGAAAAATTAGTGGATTATTTGCATTATAAAGGAATTTTCTACTCCAGCTTCCCTCCCAGAACAGCTCTAATGATCTTAAATTTCTTTAACTTCTTTATTTTCTAATTTTTAAAAATTAGCATTTATTTATTTTTGAGATAGAGAGCGTGTGTGCGAGCAGGGGAGGGGCAGAGAGAGGGAGATACAGAATCAGAAGCAGGCGCCAGGCTCTGAGCTGTCAGGGCAGAGGCTGACGAAGGGCTCGAACCCATAAACCGTGAGACCATGACCTGAGCCCAAGTCCGATGCTTAACTGACTGAGCCACCCAGGTGCCCCTTACATTTCTTCACTTTAAATTATATTAATTATCTTTAATTTCATCCTCCAATATCGAATCTGACAGAAAATCTTTTTGGTTCTTGAAGTGCCTCCAAGATTAGCCCTCTTATTCTATTTTCACTTCCACTAACAAGTTCTGGCTACCTCATACCTTTTAAACGTGGACTCCTTGCTGATAATCTCATTTGATTCTAAGCTACCTTGCAGGGTGCTGTTTATCGGGGCATGAAGCTATTGGACAGCATATCAGCATCATCTGTGGATTCCCCTCAAACCATACATCTGCCTCCCAGTATTTCTCCCTCATCTGTAGTCCAGTCTGGTACACCGACATACCCAACTTGTTAGGGAGATCACTCACTACCACCGGAGGCCTAGGTTGGGAAAAGAATCAGAAGGTAGAACATGAATCTTCCTAGTCTCTTTATTTTCCCCACTCTCAACACATAACCTCTGCCACCACTGGGCAGACATCACTGACTCGGACACAAGCTATACTTGAAATAACCACACGAACAGGTACTCTCTTTAGACAGTATGACCAAAAACATCAAGTCTCACATCTTAGTACAAGAGTGCTTCTCAGAAGAGTACATACACAGTGCTAAAAAGTCTTCAGGGTTTTCTTTGAACCAACCTTATGCCTTCCACGAAAGACATTTGCAGTAGCTCCTTGGCCTAAAATATCAGATAAAAGCCACAGATGATTAGAGGTGCTCTGCATCTCGGCTTGGTCAGGAGATCTTCTTATTAAACTAAGAGAAAAAAAAATTGCATGTTTGTTTTAAGGGAATAACACATTTGAGGAACAAATGTTAGATCCTTTTAGTCTCAAGTAAGATCACCCCTTAGTTATTGCTAACTTGAAGCACACAGTCTAATGTAACAATCTAAGTTTCCAACAACATTAAAGGCTAAAATGCTGGCTGGGCTCTGAAAAAAACATTAACTGATGACATATATTCACTTTAATTCATTTATCACAGGGCTACAGAAATATCTATTTCCCTTCTAATTTTACCTCTGTCAGAGTGATACTGGCCACTTCTCTCCTTCAAATGTTTTGAAAGATTGATCAATGATGAATTATAAAGTGTTTTAAAATAAAGCAACAATGTACAATATAACAGACAGTAAAAGAACTACTTTGTTTCCTTAAGGGCAGGGTTACACAATGAAAACAACTGTTGCCATGGCATAACATTTCCATAGCTTAAAATTTCATCTGCATAGCACCTGACAATCATAATGGAAAGGTGCAAGGTTTTTTATACCTGAAAAGTTACTAACTCTCCTGAAATTAATTTAAGGATAGTTTCTCCAATCTCCAAGTATAAAAACAGACACATACTAAGTGTATATTATCAAGTCTTAAAAAATGAGCAAGTGGAAGCTATCTATGCATGCAAGTGCAGACTATTATATATTAAGTAAAATCTCTGTAACTTCTGCTTAATTTTGCCATAAACCTAAAACTGCTCTAAAAAGTTGACTTAAGAAAAAAGCAACACCCCTAGCCTTGTCCTTTAATACTGGAAAGCTATATAACTATAAGGATATTAAAATATTTGAGCTCCCCATTGGAATAAAAATCAGGTATGCTAAGTAGCATAAACCCTAGTCTCACCATGCCACCTTAAATGTGCTGTAATATCAGATCAAAAGGGATCTTAATACCCCTCTGAACTCCGTTAGAATTCGGTGATGAACTAATGACTGCCAATATTCCAAGAAAGATTAGGAACATAAAGAATGGCCAATTTTCAACAATCTTTGATATACTAAGATATATAATTTTACCACCCATCTAATTTAGATAAGGAATGTTATATACAGCACTTCATTGCAAATAAGCAATAAAAATAAGATTCATTTTTTACAAGTAAGGGATACACCTTTGTCAGCTGAGGTAATAACAATAAACTCCTCAACTATCTTTTCAATATTTACAAATACTTGTCAATAATGAAAACCCTTCCCTAATTGCTGTAACTGTGCTGAGATGACTGTAATGGAAAACAGTGTCGTTAGGTACCTATATGTACCTAGTGAATAAATATAAACACATTGATCAGCTCAGATATCTGCTTCTCTACATGAAGATAGCAGACTAGTTTCACAGTCATCAGGGGGAAATGTCTTTTGGTGACTACCTTCCAATAAACCCACAATAACAGCATGCTAAAACATGACTCAGCACATCCACAAGGTGTATGCTTTATAAATCTTGATACACTACAGGCAAGCACTCAACAAGTATGTTACTAGTGACTCTGCCTTAAGCCTACTTCCTTACACCGTCCAAAAACGAAAGTTATTATTCGTCCATAGATGAGAACAGGTTTGGTGACAGGCATGCGGGCAAAGTTCAAGGATTTTCAAACTCTACCACTATGTTAAATAATTCAGGGTTCTAGAGTGGAAAAAACAAAAAAACAAAAAAACAACAACACTCGGTTTTTGGTTATGTACTGGACAGTTAACGGGTAGACCTTGTTTTGAGGCCACCTACTGAAAAACACCTGGGAAACGGACTGGAAAACAACCCCGTAAGGCATTTCCCAAAGGGAATGTTTGGGAATTTACATTATAGGTGTATATATTAATAAACGTCTGCTTCCAGCTTCCGGTTAGTCAATCCCCGCCGTCATCATCACTAAAACCCAAACGAAACGTCTCTTTTGAATCATCTGAAAAACCAATCCATTCAAACAGTGACGATCGTGTCAACGCTCATAAAGAGGGGTAGAAGCGGTCCAACTCCAAGGAAAAGAGGAATCCGTCTCTGCAGCGCGGCCAGGGCCCAGACCCGGTAACGGGCACGGCCTCTTTCTTCCTGCCCAACGTCGCTATACGCTGACCCGGGAGGGCCCCGGTCAGAGGGCCGGCCAGGGGGCGAGGAGTAGAGATGGAAGGGACCGGGCCCGCGCGACCATTCCACCGGGTTTCGGACGCCCCAGACACCCGGGGTGGGGGGGGCGTCCACCTAGTCGAGGTCCGGGGAGGGCTCGGCCTCGGGTCGTGCAGGGCTTCTCGGGTCGCCCGCCCCGCCCCCGCTCTGACTCAGCATCCCCGCTGCCCACAGGGGGCGGAAGCGCTCGGCGCGAGCCCGTGCCCACCTCGCTACCCGTGCCCCGCGCGGCTCGGCCCCTCCGCCCGCGCCAACCCCACTTACCGCGCCCGGCCTCCGTCGCGCCACCGCCAGCGGGCTCCCGCGGCCTCCTTGCGCCTCGGGACACTTCCGGCTTCGCGAGCCCTGGCCGCGGGCCACGTGACCGACGGCCGGCGCGCGCCGGTGCGCGTGCGCACGCCCGCCGGACCGGCCCTGGCCTCGGCAGCCTGACGCTGGTGCTGTGCTGTGTGTCTGGTGCGGCGGCTGACTTCCCGAGCCTTTCTAGGGAGGGGTGGGGAGGCCGGTGGCTGTCTGGAGTCCGAGCCGGTCCACACCCTCTGCCTGTCCCCCCCTTGCTCTCTGGGTGAAGCTGGGGGGGGGGGGGGAGGGCCTGCGCAGTGAGCAGTTTCAGATTCCTACAACTGCAAATCCCGCCCAGTTCTCGAGAGCCAACGGCAGAGTGCGGCGTGCGGTGGTAGTAGGGAAGACAAACAGCGAACTCCTGATCGCAAACACTCAGAGTCACAGGTGTGCAGACTGCTAGACACGAGAGAGGCTGTCACTGGGGAATATCATCGTCTGGAGGGATCGATCTGGAGCCGCTTTAAAGACCGTAGGCAGCCGTGGAGCCCCGTGATCGCCTCAGAATAATCCGGACGTAATTCTTAGTGTAAATGAGCTCACTTCTTATATATTTGCCGTTGTGGGGTGAGGGAGTCCGCAATGTCTTCATTCTCTCTTTAAGCGGTATTTTGGAAAATGGCGATGTATTTTGGAAATTAGCAGTATTGGAGAACTCGGCTAAAATCCGGTCCTGAATATTCGTGCCTCCAAGATCTGAAGCAGCTGTTCCCTAAAGAGTGATCCCCTCTGCCAGCTGACTGCATCGCAGCCTTTCTCAACAGATGGAGAGGCCACAGAGACTCCTGATGATCCAGGGCTAAACTTCTGAGAGAGGGAAGAAAAAGGACTCTTCCCCGGATGAGAACTACGGCAACCGGGAATGAATTAGGAAACCAAGGCAGAGTGGTTAAGAGCAGGGTCTTTTGAATGGAACAGATCTGGGGTCGCAATCTCAACGCTCCCCACCAAATACTGACTCTAAGCATGTTTTTCCAAGTCAGTTGTGTCCTTTGCACAATGGAGATAACAAAAGCCCACAGTAATGCGTTATTACAAAGGAAGTTACTTTATTAGACTTTTAAACAATGCTTAAGTCATGGAACCATTCCAACAAATGTTTACTGCTTACAATTGCAACCAATTTCAGTTCTCTTGTATCTAATGACAAGAAGGGGACCTGTTCAGGTTCCTTAACAACAGTAAAACCCACAGCTCAAAAGTTTTATGGGAGAAAATGTGATTAGCTGAGCCAAAGGCCTTGATTCACATATTTACCACATAAGTGATGCATATTGATATACAACAGTATTAAGTGAGCCAGCTTATGGTTAACTAAATTTAAGACTTTAAATAAACTGTTAGGCACAGAACTAGACCAGGTATCTTAAAATCCTTGTGGTTCTGTAGTCAAGTCACACAAATCTGTCTTTTGGCTCAATGACCCCATCTGTTAAGAGGTGAGATTCACTCTTGTGACAATTATTTGGGTGCTTGTTTTTGGAAACTACAAATAAGGTAATTCATGATGAAGCAGAGGTACCTAATTGCTATGGTACTCCCTAAATAAAGTGCTCTGGATAACTTCAGGGAAAAAATGGGAATTATTATACATGATTATAGAACATGAAGTTTAACTTCTGTTGCAGACTCTTAATTTCCATGTCTTGATTTTGCTTGGCTCTGAATACACGGGAATCTTTTGAAGGGCTTTAAAGAGACAGGGGAAAAAGAGGTGTCACCTTCACATATACGGAACTAATAGTACAGTGGCCATAGCTAGCATGAAGCCTTCATGAGCAGGTACCGTAAGCTCATTTCACACTTTCACAGATGCAAAAACTGGGGTAGGGAGAAATTTAACTTGCTTAAAACCACTTCTAAAAACCAGTGACTGGCAGAACTGTTACCTGAACCTACTTACTCTGGATCTGGAACCGGTCTTAACTCTTAACCACTACACTATGTGACTTGTTAGTACTTTGGAAAATTAGTGCTCTGATAACAGATGCCAATGGTCTTTCCCACCGTATAGGAAAACTTATCAATGAAACACTCAAGCTTTCGCTTTTTAACTTTTATGTATTTTTTTTTTTTAAAGTAATCTCTATGCCCAACATGGGGTTTGAACTCATGACCATGAGATCAAGAGTCATATGCTCTATATGACTGAGCCAGCCAGGTGCCCCTCACTTATCTACTTTTGAAGATATTTTTATTGAAATATACATTTCACCAATCTATTCTGACAACTGTTAATTTACTTTAGTACCTTTGTCCTATGATGAAGGAAAATGTTTAAAATCACTTATGGAATTAACCCTAGAAAAAGATTTACATATATCATTCAGAATAGTTTAAGGGAGTTTATAGACTACACTGAAGCCCATCGTGAAACCCATAGGGGAACCACATGGGCCAAAGTTTGAAAAGAAAAACCAAACCAACAATCCCCTAAAATCTTCCTTAGGCTTTTAGAATTTAAACTTATATGACTGCAGCAATTTAATTCTCCTGTTCAGTTTGTCCCTCCTTTCTTAGTTTTCCAATACTACTTACTACTGATACTTTTCCTCTTGCTTTCTTGCATAGCCATGAATAAAAACAGCGGTAAGTACTTTTAGTAACTAAATGGGCAGCTACTCGTAAGCCTCATTAACACATAGGTATAGTGTCCTAAGTAAATCCAATAAAGGAGGGGGAAATTGGATTTTAAATTCTATCAACAGATTGAAACATGCTTTTTCTAGCATCTTAAAAAAAAGTCTAACAGGCACCTGGGTGGCTCTGTTGGTTAAGTAACCAACTCTTGATTTCAGCTCAGGGTTTGTGAGTTCAAGCCCCACAATGGACTCCCATGTTGACCATGAAGGGCCTGCTTGGGATTCTCTCTCTCCTTCTCTCTCTGCCCCTCCTAAACTCGTTTTCCCTCTCTCAAAATAAGGAATATAAAAACAAACAAACAAAAAAAGAGTCCAACAGAACTATGCTGCATATAACGTTTTGAGAGCATAAATAAATCATCCATAAGCCTAAATGTGCAATCTTTAAATGGGAAATCAGGGAGAGATAAGAAAATAAGACTATTTATAATAATTCCAAAAAAGACATGGTAGATTTCACTACGTAAAATTTATTTTTATAAAAAGTGTGTAACACTGACACCTACTCTTAAATCAGTTAATTTATGAAACCATTCTCTTTTGTAGAACACACATTGGCATCGAAACAGTTTAAAGAAATGTAATGGCTATCTACAAAAAATTAGTTTTGATTTGTTATATTCTCCCCATATTTGGAGTCTGCACACATAAAAGGAAATTAACATGTTCAAACATATTTAGCAATTGAAAAAAAGCACAGTTTTCCTGCTTTGTGGTCTTTATAAAGGATTTAACATTTCCAGTAAAAAAAAAAAGGGGGGGGGGTACTAAGATAACCGTGCTGTATCTTTTAACAGCATTTTTATATAGAACAATTTGAACTGGCATGCAAGCAACTTCTCTTGTTGTCACATACCTGTATTCAGAGAAAATTACACCCATTTTACAGGAAAAGTTCCAATACATATACTGCAATAAGCTTAAAGCAATGTTAAAAAGACCAGTGTGAATGGCACACAAAAACTGCTTCTTTATAAATTATTAACTGGAATTCTTGATCATAAAGTAGGCACAGGGAGATCCAGTCCTTAGGGCTTTGCTCTCTGGAAGAATACCTGGAAATAAAGAATCAGTACAATTAGCACTGGTGTCAGAAGGTATCACGTGAAGAATGGCTCCAAGTCAGTAAGGCTAGTCACTCTTTTACGAAATAGTCACTACTCAGAACATTTTACATGCTTCATAAATCCACACATGGTACAAGAACTTTTTTTCTGGACAATTTGACCAAATCTAGTGGTAACTTATGTTGATGTTGGCCGGGAAATTAGTGAAACTATGGTATGAACTCTAAGGCTAGGAGAATCAAGTGTGCACAAGAAAACATGCTCGGACACCGTTTGCTGACTGGCACACTGTCAAAGGCAACGCTGGGAAATTAAATTCTTAGGAAGAAATAAACACATCAGAGCTAAAGATAACAGCTGTTATCCCTTAAGGAATTTATTATTCATTGGATTATAAAACAATACTTGCAATTCACCATTGGAGACAATGAATGAATAGGCTAGAGGCTGCTTTGGGGACTGGCCCAATAGTACATACTACCTTCCATATTCCACAGTCAGGTACATGCTAAGTGAGCACTAGACAGACTAAATAGGCAGCAAACTCACTAAGGATAAGGACTGTAGTCATCACTGCATCCTTAGCACCTACCAGATTGGGCATTCATTGAACAAATCTATTGACTAAGTGAAGAGAAGGATTGGTATATGAGCAAAACAGAGCCTTACAAAGAGGCCATGCTTGAGGTAAGCCTAAAAAAATGGGTAGAATTCATAAATGAGGAGGGTTGCTAATAAGGCAGAACTGTTGAAGAACAGCAAAGACCACTCCTGCAAGAGAAACTAGAAAGACAGTCTGAGATCAGAATATAAGAAAACAAAATAAAAAAACAAAAAGCCTGAATGTCAAACTAAGAAACATGAACTTGTTTTGTAGTCAACTATATGGTTTATGAAGAATGAGGGGAATGAATTTCAGAGGACTATTCAGTGTTTCAAATAGGCCTGGCTACAAGGGAAGGGAGATCAGTGTGAGGTAACAACACATACTGGAGTAGCAGCAGGGGAGACAAAGTGAAGAGTGAGGAAGAGAGAATCTATAAGATATAACACCTAAAGAGAGTAGGCACACAAGAAGGAATCCACTTTTCCCAACAAGAATAGTGCTCTCCCAGAGATAATACTAGCACTGAAGAGATGTTGGGCTTGGGTGCAGACGTTGTATAAATGCAGCTGCATGAATTAGTATTTTTGGAGCACAAGCCTGCCACTGTTCCTGCATCTGCTTACAGATACCTTTAATAGCCAGTTACAATTTGTTTTAGTCCTTTTATCCAGTTTGATCAGTTATTTAACAGAGATTACCTCTACAGGCACTTTGCTTTTACAGGGACGTGGGAGTGGGGAGGGTTCCCAATGATAACCAGTAGCTCCCGATCATCTTCTCACAAAACTCTCATCAGTTTAAGCTGACAGACCACTACTAGGGAAAAAAGTGGCAAGGGAAGATGTTATAACCGGAGCCCAAGCATGACACACTTTACTTCCTCAGCAAAGGCCCTGACTTAGGAATTTTACTGAATGCCTCGGACAAAAAAAACCTGGTAGCCATTCATTAAGTCACTTGCTACTAACATATTTAGCATAGTGTTCTGGCCTCCAATTTTCTGAATGAAGGTAATAAAAATAAAGAACACGTCTTCATCCTGTCACACTGGAATTTTATTTCCAGAGCACAAGCTCTTTATAGGCAAGAGAAGTCACTCGTACAGATATCTGCAGCAGTTAGCACAGTACCTGTTACGTGAAAAGTCATGATGCAGTACTGAATGACTACCTGGGTGACAGCAAGACAGTTCTGCCTTACAAATTTAAATTGTCAATATGAATGCCAAATAAGCATTTGGTACTTCTTGCCAACTTGGCGAGTTTTTTAAAAAATTCACTCATTTTATGAATGTAAAAAGAGCCTTGACTGCCAAATCAGAGAGTTTGTTCTGTTCGTTCTACAACTCAGAAGTTTCAAAATAAGATACACCAGGTAATTCTTACTTGTTTTTATATTTTTAGTTCCTTTCTTTCATTTCAATAGGGTCACACGTTCCTTTTTTTTTTTTTTTTTTATAATATATTTATTTTGAGAGAGAGAGAGAGAACGAGAGAGAGAGAGACAGAGAGTGTGCATCCCAAGCAGGCTCCATGCTATCAGCACAGAGCCCAATGCGGTATTCGAACTCATGAAATGTGAGATCATGACCTGAACTGAAGTCAGGAGTTGGACACTAACCAACTGGGCCACCCAGGCACCCTGGGGGCACATGTTCTTAAACGTGACTTGTCCCAATCCTGTAGCTCCTATCTAATTACATCACACACTATAAAAGGAAACTGGCATTTTCATAGTGCGTTCAAGCATATACACAGTGTGCTTACCTCACTTTTTATGATCTTTTCTAAGAGCTTAGTTGAAAGGGACTTTATAGAAAACTCTGAAGTATTAACATCCAAAACCGCAAATTCTTGGAAGTCGGTTTCAGAACAAAGAGATCCCCAAACAAGTAATAACTGGTAAGACTACAGTATGACACAGTATCCTGTAATATGTATTGTCTCTCAGCTCTAAAATATTACCTAATGATATGAATATGTGTAAGTTTTCCAAATACCTACCTTTAAGTAATTTTTAAAAACTTTAGCATCAGGCTGCTGAAGCGCTTGACAAAACTCCTGGGGGGCCCAGATGGGAGGGGAGAGAGAGAGAGAGAGAATGAATTGTAGTTGTATTAAATTCACTGTAAATCAAATCCACAGTTTTCTTTTTTAAACTGTGATTTAAAAAATCTGTATAACTGAGCATCTTAACCACCATAATGCTATACATTAGCATTAACTATCTGCACACTGTTGTGCAGATCTCTGGAACTTTTCATCTTGCAGAATTGAAATTCTATACTCACTGGACATCAACTCCCCCTTTCTTTCCCTACCAAGCCCCTGGCCACCACCATTCTACTTTCTGTTTCTGAGAGTTGGACTTCTTTAGGTACTTCATGTAAGTGAAATTATGCAGTATTTATCTTTTTGTGACTGGCTTATTTCGTTTAGCAGAATGTTCTCAAGGCTCCCTCAAGATTGTAGCATGTGACAGGATTTCCTTCCTTTACGGCTGAATAGTATTCAATTGTATGTAAATACCACATTTTACTCATCTACTCATCTGTCATAAGGTGCTTCAAATCTACAGTAGTCAGATAACAGGTCCTCAGCAAAAAAGGTTCTATGGCATTTCAAATGTGGTTTTCAGAGACTGCTTTCACCTTTGAGAACACGGTTCTCCCACAAGATTGACTCACGCCTGAGAAGGGAGAGTGGGACAAAAACTGCATTGCTGTGGCTGTTCTCACCCAGTAAGAGCAGTAACTGAGCAGAGCTAGACCAAAAGAAAAAGAATTAAGGCGCTCTAACAGAATTCTGAAAAAGTGTTGTCACGAGACATATGAAAAAAAAGGAAAACTGGGGATGCTTATCTTCTATGATCAAATTATTAGACAGAAATATAGTTTTCCTTTACTTAACCTGGTATATTTCTATTTTTGATGTGCAAGAAGGTCACTGCTTTCATTAAAACATTACCTTATACTTATATAACAAGTTATAGCTAAGAAAATTCATTAATACCTCTAAAGTTAAAGATAGCATGTTATGAAATGAGACCATAAATTCATTAATGATTACTCTTATGTGAGATCTATCCTATTTTTCATTCAATTTTTTCAATGCCTTTCATAAAATAGCATGATAAAAACTTAAAAAAAAAAATTTTCTTTAAACGTTTATTTATTTTTGATACAGAGAGAGACAGAGCATGAACGGGGGAGGGTCAGAGAGAGGGAGACACGAATCTGAAACAGGCTCCAGGCTCTGAGCTGTCTGCACAGAGCCCGACGCGGGGCTCGAACTCACAGACCTTGAGATCATGACCTGAGCCGAAGTCGGACGCTCAACCGACTGAGCCACCCAAGCGCCCCTAAAACTTTTAAAAAACACTGTTGCTGAAGGAATTCTTAGAATCCCTTCAAGAGAGTCTAACTCTAGTTGTAATCAAAACTCTGATACCTCAATTAGATCTATGTGCTACTAGGTAAGTTGGGGTAACTACATGCCAAGAAAATAACTGAATACCATTATAAAAATTACTTTGTAATATATAAAAATGTAAGACTGCATTCCAGATACTTACTTCAAAATACAGTTTCAGGTTTTAAAAATTAAGCATTGATAAGCTTGGCACATGTAAAATGAACCACCCAGCACAAATCTTCAGAACAGGTTTGTGTGCTAGGGTGCCCTTTGGCAGTCTGGGGAGCCCACTGGACTTTGGTAGTTTTTTTTTTTTTTTTTTAAAGCATTGTGTTTTTGTTTTTAATTCATTTTGAGCGGGGGGTGAGGGGCAGAGAGAGAGAATCTCAAGCAGGCTCCACACTGTCAGCATGGAGCCCGATGTGGGGCTCGAACCCAGGAACCAGGAGATCATGACCTGGGTTAAAATCAAGAGTCGGACACTTAGCCGACTGAGCCATCCAGGCACCCCTAGAATGTTTTTTAAAATACTGGGTATCTCAGTTGGTTAAGCGTCTGACTTCAGCTCAGGTCATGATCTCACGGTCTGTGAGTTCAAACTCTGCATCGGGCTCTGTGCTGACAGCTCAGAGCCTGCAGCCTGCTTCAGATTCTGTGTCTCCCTCTCTCTGCCCCTCCCCTGCTCACGTTCTGCCTCTCTTTCTCTCTCTCAAAAATAAACAAACATTAAAAAAATTTAAAAAATATATACATTTATAACACACGGGATTAGAAAGGAAACTAATTATAATGACTTCTGGTTATCAAAAATATTTTTGATATGTGGTGGAACAGTAAGAGATGCTGACTGAGACGACAAGGTCTAGGGGTGTTAACTTAAAATTTCAAAATCTTGGAGCGTACACAGTATTTTGAGATTCCTGGAACAACTAATGTGAAACGAAAACATCTGTGATTTCTACCGGGGACAAAGTCACAGGCAATGGGAATGGTATTATGATTTGTCACCTACACCATGGTAGGAAATTAAATTTCTGGTTAAAGTTTAGTGAAAATAAAAATACAATTTTTTCCCATTCAATTTCACATACCCCCGAAGTTTCAACTCTTACTATCCTGTATACAGTAAAACATCAAGTTGAATGCAGCTTGACTTTCTTGAATCCAAATATAAATTGAACTACACAGTCATATTTCTTTAATTAAAGTAAAAGGAATCTGCTGGGACGACTCTTACCTGAATTATCTCTGGAGCTACTTGCAAGGAAGGCAGGTATTCTTGTTGAAGATACTGAACACATTCTGGGCCCTAAAAATTAAGATAATTATAACTCAATTATTTTCTTCCTTGATATTAAAATAATGCATAAAAATGAATTAGAACAACACATGTATACTTCAAACACAATATGGCATTGTGATTAAGAACAGAGAGTCTGGAGTGAGATTGCTTTGGTTTGAAGTCCAACTCTGGCAAACTTCTAGTAACTTGAGGTTACTTAACCTCTCTGAGCCTCAGTTTTCCCATATGAAAAATGGAAGTTATTGTGAGGAGTGGATGAGTTAAGAAATATAAAGCTTTTGAATAGTGCTTGGCGGAGTGCTTGGGGGGGGCTCAAGCATCCAACTCTTGATTTAGGCTCAGGTCATGATGCCAGCATTGTGGAATCAAGCCCTATGTCCAGCTCAGCATTAAGCGTGGGGCCTGCTTAAGATTCTCTCTCTCCCCCCTGCCCCTCTCCCGCTTGTGCTTTTCTAAAAAAAAAAAAAAAAACCCCAAGATGTTAACAAATCTATGTGTAAGATGAAAATGAAGGGGCACGGAGTACAAAGCTCACCCGTTTGAGATGAATTGTTTTCAATGTCACCGCACATTCAGACAAAGCCTATAAACAACAAGGTTGAGAATTTTAATACAGTCAATTTTTGGTTAGTGATCCCACTTGTCTTTTTATTTCCCTGGCCACTGCTCATTAACAATTACTTCCAAACAAGAGACAGAGGAAGGAAGGTGACCAGCATGTGGAGTAAGTGGGTTGGAGAGAAAAAGGGAAAAAATACAAAATTGCTGTCTTAATGCAGTAAATCAAATGACAAAAACTAGCTTTTACTAGGTTTTGGGGAAATGGTTAAAGGGCACTGCTTGAAATTAAGTATTTTGAAAGTAAGAGCTAGGGAAACTATTAGTTGAGCAAGAGAAAGTTACTTTTAATGGTTAGGAAAATACCATTAAGAGCAAGGTTTAGAATGAAAGCAGTGGAAAAGTGTAACTTAACCAAGCTTTAAAGAATGTTTGTATAATGTATCCTTTCCCAGTCCTTGAAAAAGGACTGTTAAAGTTGAAGGAGCTGTATTTTATATTCTAAACTTCAGTATCAGGATTCAGTAAGAACCCACAAAAGATCCAGAAGAGATCAACCTTTTAAAAGTGAATCCTAATTTGAAATTTAAAAAAAGGTGGGGGGTGGGCCAATGAGACTAATATAGTCAATCTGGCATTAAGTAAACTGTAAATTAGAATACATGAGATGTACACAAGGTGAACAAAGATTCCGAGGTGCTTACCAATACTGTTTGTGCATCTGCCAGGTCAAAGGTCTGTTTTAAAGGTGCTAGGAAACATGCAGGGACAATGTGCTTATAAACAAAATCAGCAAATCCCACTGGTCCATCTTTACCTCCTGTCAAGAAAAGTCATATGTTCATCTTGCATAAAAAGAAAGTCAACTAATTTTCATGAGGGGAAAATCAACTCCCAGCTCTCGTCCATGTTAATAGCTGGGGTTCCACTTTATCTCTAAGAGTCTTAGGAAACAAGCTGTGGAATGAAGTGTTTTGTTTTGCTTTAATCATCTTACCCCAGAGTTCTACCAACTTGGAGAGGATGATAAAACACGTTTTCTGGGCAATTGGATCTGGATATTCGACTGCTCCTTGGATAACAGTAACCAGAACTCGTTCTACATTTTCTGCACCTGAAGCAAAATAAAAACTTGAGTTTAATTTTTAAAAGACCTAGAAAAGCAACCTGAAGCTTTCACTTCGTATAGTGTAACAAGACAAAAGCATTTACAGAATTGGTAAGATCCCTCAATTTTTATTAACTTGGCTAAATTTTAAGCATAAAACATTAAAAAGTAATTATTCTCTTGTTATCCTGACCTCTGGATTTCTTATATAGCAAAATTCTCTATGTTGATCCATATAGTCCCATTTATTTTTAATTTCAAAATGGCAAGCTGGCCAGTGCGACTCAATTGTCAGATCAATGCTGGTAAGCTGCCACCATGCTATTTATACTACTAAAGAATCAATTAAAGAAGACTGCCCTAGGGGGCTCCTGGGTGGCTCAGTCAGTTAAGCATCTGACTCTCGGTTTCAGCTCAGGTCATGATCTCGCTGTTTTGGGGGTTTGAGCCCCGTGTCGGGGTCTGTGCTGACAGTGTGGAGCCTGCTTTGGATTCTCTCTTCCTCCTCTCTCTGCCCTCCCCCGCTCATACTGTCTGTCTCTCTCAAAATAAATAAATAAACTTAAAAAAAAATAACTAAAACTACAAATCTTAAAAAAAAAAAAAAAAAAAATACTGCCCTAGGAAAAGGGGAACTGAATACAAATTAATTTTAAGGTCCTGTGCATGAGATAGATTTTCACCTTGATGATAACGAACTGTCAACCCAGGTGCGAACATACAACCACCTTAGAAGTTTGGTATTCACTTCAATGAGCTCTTACTCCTACGGAGGTGCAACTGCAACTGTGACAAGGCCTCGAGCAGACAGTATCAGCACCCCCACCTTGATTTGCTATGACTTCGCTCATTCCGCTGCCTGTGACTGTTTGCAGGAAAGCAAAGTAACTCCTTCGCAACATTTGCTTCTCTAAAGCAGCAGACTGGTCATTTTCTTCTGCTGGTCGGAGCAACACTTCAAAAATTGCATGAAGCAGAGGCATGAACATTTGCTGTAAAAAAGGAGATACCTGTATCTGAAGATAAAAAAAAAACTATTACTACTTCAGAAATGAGTAAGATAATTAATATGAAACAGAAAAAACATGTTTTACATAGTCTTTATCCAGAATTTAATATATTTACATAATTTTGTTAGCAAATACCAATGTCAAAACAAAAATCTACATTGAACATGTGCATTATTGAAATCTTGAAAATTGTTAACTCATTGCCTACAGCCCAAGATTCAGGTTAAAATAATAGGGACTCAGACGTATTTCACCATCAAGTATTGCCATGGAATATATTCAAATTTAAATTCTCAAGAAGCGAATTCTATTTTGCTAAATTTTTAGCAGAATTTATATGATTGGGCTTTCAAGGCTTTACATGCTTTTTGGCAAACTCCTTAACATCTTCGTCTCAATTTCCTCATATATAAAATAGTTATCTCTAGGGCTGTTAGGATTGAATGAATGAATGTACAAAAAAAGGCTTAGAATAGATTTTGAACACAGAAAGCACTGTTAGTAAATTTTATTACGCGGCTTATATTTGCCTTAAATCTCCTTGTACAATAAAAGTGACTTTAGTACACTGAATTAATTTCAAACTCCTGCTTGGGTACCCAAGTTACAATCCTTTTTATTTACCCCTAGACCGTTAGTACTCAATGTCATTTTTATTTGCTCTTCTAAAAGAGCAGACTAATAGTTTTCTTTTGCAAAGAGCAGAAAAAATGTTTTTACTAAAACATTTATTAAGGATGTCCTATGTGTCAGGCAGTGTGCCAGACAAGGGTTGACAACAAGACCTATGGTCCATGCCCTCAAGTGACTTATATTTAAAGAAAAAACAAGCTAAGGGGCAAATGCCAAAATATGTCTAATTTGTAAGTCAGGTGATTCTCTGAGCTCTGAAGGTCTGTGGTACCTTAAACTTGGCTGTAATCTGGTTGATAAGAGGAATGAACTCCTGGAGGTCTTTTGCTTCACAATCTTTGAGCATGTGTTCTGAGGCAGATGGGATGAATGGAAGAACTTCTTCCTCTAGGCAAATAATCATGCGATGAAGGAAAGTCCGAACTCCACTTCTGAGAATATCCTTTTGTAAGGGGCAACTGAGTGCTGGCAAGAATGTCTGTAAACAGTCCAGATAAACTTCGGAACAGCCACATTGTTTCACAGTCTGCTTGTTGCTGAAAGCTTTGCTGGTTCGACTACATAAGCAAAATCAAGCAACTAGTTTTAGCTTTATTCTTTGGAAGTTTTATGGAGTAATTAAAAATAATGCACAATTGGGGCACCTAGGTGGCTCAGTCAGTTGAGGGCCAACTTCAGCTCAGGGCATGATCTCGCAGTTTGTGGGTTCGAGCCCTGCATCAGGCTCTGTGCTGACAGCTCAGAGCCTGGACCCTGCTTTGGATTCTGTGTCTTCCTCTCTCTCTGCTCCTCCCCCACTCACGCTGTGTCTCTCTCAAAAATAATTATTGTTTAAAAAAAAAAAAAACAAAACACAATAAATCACACAATTGACAGAAGAAGCCAATTCTTTTTTTTTTTTTTTTTTTTTAAGTTTATTCATTTATTTTGAGAGCAAGCGAGCAGGCAAGCAAGCAGGGGAAGGGCAGAGAGAGAGGAAGAGAGAGAATCCCAAGCAGGCTCTACGCCGTCAGCACAGAGCCCAATGCGGGGCTCGAACTCACAAACCATGAGATCATGACCTGAGCAGAAATCAAGAGCTGGACACTCAACTGACTGAACTGCCCAGGTGCCCTGCCAATTACTTATTTTCTATGTCACAACTGCTTCCATCTTCGGCTAATACAGTTATTTGCGTACTATCGCTTCTAGCTACCATTCCAGAATAGGCTCAGGTTAAACGAATGACAGGTCATTAATACAAGCCTTCTAATGAAAATCTACTTAAATGTTTTACTAAAATCCTGATAAAGCAAGCAGAAAAGAGAAAAAAAATACACTTACTACGACTGGGCTATATTAGACAATCTGCAAACTACTGACTTAAATTTAGAAAACAGTCTTTAGAATTCAAGTTATTTATATATCCTAACATTAGCTTTTACACTGAAGTATTCTGTAGAGCAATTTCCAGTTAGCAACCACTCCAGCTTTCATACATTATTGTCTGCCAATAAAATATATGGGCAAAGAGGAAAAAAAAGGCACTTGGGGTGGTCTTCAGGACACAATGCAAGAGCTAAAAAGAAACCTCAAGACTTCATCTTTAAAGAACCAAGACTGATCCAGGGGTGCCTGAGTGGCTCAAGTTGGTTTAAGTATCTAAACTGATCCAAGATGTCTCCACATGTCATTAGTATATAAACTCTTCAGTTAACCCCCCTAAATATACAATCAATTTATACCAAAGAAGTGAGATGATCAAGGATTTGGATAGTTATCAAACCAGAAATGCAAAATGTTATGTGACCTAGTCCCTTCTTCAGTTAAATCTTCTAATTTATTGGATATAGAGAAGAAAGGTTTAGATAATTTTCTGGACAATCCAGTTTTCAAAACGTGGATATGTGTGCCCAATTATTTTATGTGTGTGTGTGTGCACCCAGTGCTAAAAGATCCAAGTAAATGGTTCTTGATGTATGTTCTGTGTGTGCATACTCACTTTACAATCTTAATTGCAATCACACTCACCTGGCAAATCCAACGGCATGGTTGAGACAGTCTGCTAGTGATGCCTGCCTTTCTTCATCTTGTGCCAGCATCAACTTTTCTAACAAAATTTTAAACTTCTCCATTAGTGGGGTCAACAGATTTCTCATTAATGCTTGTTTCCGTTCGGCAGGATATTCACTATTAACAATCAGCACTCCAGCTGTCTCATAAATAAAGAGTTGATCATCGCTGCTCAACAAAGACTGGTAACCATTCTCCTAGAAAGAAATTTAATCCTACTGGTGTTTATCGTTGTTCAGTTCCCCTCATTTAAGTACAATTAGTGCGATAGGGACAGGAGATACAATCTATCACATCAACTCATTATTAAAAAGATCAAGTACTTACCAAAAACAAATTTTCTCCCAGCACCACATAATGGAAAGAGAATGGAATTTGAGGTCAAAAGATCAAAGGTCTAATTCTATCCTTGATAAAACAGTAAACTGTCATATAAATTATTAGTTAGCCTTCTAACTTGTTCTCTTTTGAGAACAATCTTATTTGTAAAACTGTTATGAGGCGAATGAGATGTATAAAGGTGTTCTGAATGTTAATACAAAGATCACACACGTAAATATTTTGAGGAGTATTTAAGAATTGAGTAACAATAAAAACCACACAATAAACACACCACACACACACACACACACACACACACACACACACACACACACCAGTTGTTACTTTAGAATGTATGAAAATAAGACTGCATATGGAAGAAATAGTTCTCATTCAAGCACAGGTAAATATCCCATACACTGGTCAATTCTTATTAATGACTTTTATTATTTTTTTACATTACATTAATGACTTTTATTACTTTTTACTTTGGAAGGGATCAAAAGGAGGGTGAAAATACCAGAGTGCACTCTAGATCCAACACTAAAGCTCCCTGTTAAAAAATCACATGGGGCACCTGGGTGGCTCAGTCGGTTGGTTAAGCATCAGACTGTTGATCTCAGCTCAGGTCTTGATCTCACAGTTTCGTGAGTTCGAGCACCGCATGGGGCTCCACACTGACAGTGCAGGGCCTGCTTGGGATTCTCTGTTTCCCTCTCTCTCTGCCCCTCTCCCTGTCTCTGTCTCTCCCAAAATAAATAAACCTAAGAAAAAATACATAAAAAGGGTGCCCGGGTGACTCAGTTGGTTGAGAGTCCGACTCTTGATTTTGGCTCAGGTCATGATCCCACAGTTTCATGAATTAGAGCCCTGTGCTGGGCTCTGCACTGACAGTGCAGACTGTTTGAGAGTCTCCCTCTCTCTCTGCCTCTCCTCTGCTTGCACTCTCTCTCTCAAAATAAATAAACTTAAAAAAATTTACATAAAAATCTAGTTTTAGAACAAATTATGTGGTGATTTTATTTAAAAGAGTACCTCATTTATTAAAAGAAGCATGTCCCCATATAGAAGTAGCTAAAGCATTTAAGTACCACTAGGACTAATCACTGCTTTAGGGGTTAAAAACACCAAGATAAAGCAGCCATATGGATATTAGGTCCTGGGGCACCCGGGTGGCTCAGCTGGTTGAGCATCCAACTTCGACTCAGGTCACGACCTCACAGTTGGTGAGTTTGAGCCCCGAATCAGGCTCACTGCTGTTAGTGCACAGCCCACTTCAGGTCTTCGGTCTCCCTTACCCAACCTCCCCCCCTTCATGTTCTCTCTCTCAAAAATAAATATTTAAAATAAAAAATAAATGAGTTAATTAACGGTACTTAAAAATGGGTACTCATGACCCTATTAAGCAGACAACATTCAGTAAAAGCCTCTAAACCAAGTGTTTTTATATACTAAAAAGGGATTGCAGCTATAGTTTAAGCCCTTGTTTATACAAACAGTATAAAAAAAATCAAAGATTTCTAATATGTATAAGATGATATTGCTACATAAAACTTTCTGAATGCCTAGGTCTTATAAGGTCACTGTAAAGCTGCCAAGGAAAACTGGCATTAATTAGGTGAAGTTCTTTCATATATAGGTTTTTGTAATATGCCAAGACAATTTAAGCATATAATTCATTAGTAATCTTTCATTTAGTGAAATTATGTAACCACTGAACCCTAAGTTTTGATATTCAATGAAAAGAACAAAAGTATTATTTTATGTTTAACACTTCTCAAGTGGAAGCTTTAGTAGGAACTTTTATCAAAATGAAAAAAATGAGTCAACGTCAGTATACAAAAACATGTAGAGGTCAAAATATACTTACAAAGTATCTCAATTTAAATCTTTCTGATGAAATGAATACCAAAATATCAACCAGCATTTAAACATTTTTAGCCAAAGCCTTAAATTACTCAAAAAAAGTCACTCTACTGGTAGTAGTCACTTAGAATGGCTAATATGATCATATACTAAATAAGAAATAATTTAGAAATTAAATTTTTCCTTCTCCGTAAGATACTTCCAACATTTAACAGTGAGAACAGACCGTATCTCATTCTGCCAAATTTATCAGTCAATTCCTGATTATTTTCTATCACTATTTTATTAATTCTAGTACTATGTTTACTAATCCTAACAGAATTTTGGTAAACAGAAGTAATTAATCCTTGTACACACCCTCTTCCTCTCTGCCACCCTGACCCTTCATTAAGAAAACTGCCTACAAGGCATTAGCATTAAAGGCTAAAGGCACGTATGGCTTCAATGATATTTGGAGAGAATCTGTAATTTGGAAAGATAGATACTTACAGGTGGAGAAAGCTCTAATAAATCTTGTATCCTATTCAGAATATCCTCAATGAAAGGATTCATTTGTTTACTGAAAAAAGGCAAAAGAAGAAAAAAATCACAATTATGTAAATAGTGCTCAAAATACCAAATCCCCCTTTATAAAGGGCAGAACTAAAAAAAAAAGTTCCGTTCTACGTTAGTCAGTGTAATCATTAAGACTAGCTATGATTTTTTAAAATTATAACCTTATAAGCCTTAGGATGAGTTTTCATTCCCCCCAAAAATGGTACTAGTAAAAAAAAAAACAAAAACAGATTAGGTTAGAAAATTTATTTCTAAGAATAAGAAATATATTCTTTAGAATTTCAAAGAAGGCATACAGTTACAGCACCAATAAAACTGTTGGCTAAATAAATAACTAATGCCATTACGTCTGACTTCAGCTCAGGTCATGATCTCACAGCTCATGAGTTTGAGCCCCACATCAGGCTCTGTGCTGACAGCTCAGAGCCTGTCACCTGCTTTGGATTCTGTGTCTCCCTCCCTCTCTCTCCCTCCCTTGCTCATGCTCTCTCTCTCTCTCTCTCTCTCTGTCTCTCACAAGTGAGTAACGAACATTAAAAAAAAAAAATTAAATAACTAATGCCGTTAATGACAACAGCTGTTCTATATAAAGGTATGCTTTATTTGCAAAGTACCTGGGGCTAATGAATAGTAAATGAAGTCGTAACATTATGATACCAAAAAAGAACATTTCATTAAAAAAAAAGCCTTAGAACAAAAAGAACCAAATCTACACTAGGTTTTTAGAAAATAATTTATAGGTCGTATTTAATAATCTTAAAAAGGACACATAACAGCTGATATTTCGTACTTACTTTAGAGACTTGACAAATCTGGAAAACAGGTAAGCAGCTCGGCTCCGCACTTTGGCACTAGAATGCCGCAGACCCCTATGATCTAAGAAGGCCATCTAAGGAAACGGAGACACTTTCACTACTTCTGCACTTACTTACGGCTTTTATTGTTATTGTCACAATACATGTTTGTTCCCATCAGATTTTACTTCTTAGCTCCCAGAAGGCAGGAACCTGGTATATTTAACAAATAATTCTTGAGGACACCAATAGGCCCTGGAGGACTTGTTTTAGATGACTGATTAAGCCAGAAACTGTCTATTTTAAAGAAATAGAGTAGGGGTCGGTTTCAGTGTATTCAAGAGTTTCTGAGAGCTTCTGGCTCCAAGAAAATGTATACAAATAGACTACTATCTGCTCATTAGCAGAAATACCTGGAAAAAAACCCAGAAACTGAGGATAAAATATATACTTACTAGGACACATGGAATGTGTTGAGGTTCAACTGTGAAAAACTTTTCATATCTAACAACAGTTTCGAAGAACTCCAATGTCACAGATGTATGCTGATAGGAACTAACTCCTGATGTTACCAACTGGAGCAGAAAAAAGTTAAGACATCTGTCCTTAATTCATTGTAACATCAAAATACCCCAGTATTAACAGATGCTAATTAAGGAACTCCCATTAGCTTGCAGTGAAAACAGAAAATTATGTTCAAAATAAATGATCTGTAGTATACTTACAGTTCGCATCATATCCTGCAAAGCACTAGCTTTTGAAACATCACCTGAGAAGTGAGCACCATGAGATACTGGAAGAGCTTCTGCCAACATATACAGCAGTCTTATTGCTACTTCAACCTCCATAAAACGTGTAGTCTGCCAATTCCTACCAAGAGAGAACATGTACATGACATCTGCATATAAACATTCTATAGAACACCAACAAAAGCCTCTTTAGTTATTAAGAAATCATAGTAATGGTTAATTTTAACAGGCAACAAAATTACATCACAAAATTAGAGATGACTCGTGATACATTTCGCTGTTTATGTTCCAAAAGCAGTGTTTTCCCCACAAGGATCATCATAAATGGAGACAACAACAACACGGACGGAGCTAGAGAGGATAATGCTAAGTGAAATAAGCCAGAGAAAGACAAATGCCCAATGACTTCACTCGTATGTTGAATTTAAGAAACAAAACAGACACAGGAAAAAGAGATAAAAAGAGAGAAAGACAAACCAAAAAACAAAAGAGAACTAGAGAATAAACTGATGGTTACCAGAGGGGGGAGGGGAAGGGGATGAAATAGGTGAAAGGGATTAAGAGTGCACTCATGGTGAGGAGCACCGAGTAATGTGTAAAGCTGAATCACTATAATGTACACCTGAAACTAATATAACACTGCAGGTTACCTATACAGGGATTAAAAAAAAAAGATAATTGGAGTCAAATGCATTGCTTCAGATACAACATAAGACCTTGGTAAATAACAAAGATTAATAAATTACACGAATCATGCACTGTAGACCATCATCACGGAGAAAAGGGAAGAGAGAGACCACTTACAAAAACAGGCACACACTTACTGCAGTGTAGAACTAAAAACTCTGCGAACAGAAGCCAGCAGTAGCTCCGGTGAAACTTGAGCAAGCCTGTCCAACAACAACTTCAGTTGTTTTCTGTATTCTACAAACATGGCTTCATCTTCACCCTAAGACAGATTTTTAAATTCTCATTTTAAAACTTAAAAGACCTTAAAATTCATGTAAATGGTTCATTCTCATACAGTTTTCTGCATTTGTAAATTTAATATGTACTTTTTTCGTTAATATTTATTTATGTAGGAAAAATTACTACGTTTAGTAGCCTTTCCTCCCCTGTTCACAACAAACATTTCTGAACACAGCCCTAGCCCTCAAAAGCCTAGAGCCAGAAACAGTATAGGGAGGAGGTTAAGGACAAGAACCTAGAGGCAGAATGGATTCACAATGGGCTTCACAAAAGGTTCACCACCTTATTCATACTCCTTGTATCTTGTAATATCTTATAAAGATATTGTATATAACAAGTTTCGTACTAAAGTGTGCAATTTGTTCATTATCATCACCATTACCTTTTTATAGTCCAAAGTTTTTGAAAGCCTCAGATGGGGAATTGAACACTTAGCACATTGCAAAATAGTATAAACCACGCTTGAGTTGATAGAAAGTACTTGACGATCCTTGTGTGTAAAATAACTCACTGGCAACCCTGGACAAGACTTGTAGCTACAAGAAGTCCAGAGAGTTAAGTGCTTCATTCCCACTTTCCCATAGACACTTATGATCTGAGGTCCACTGACAAGGTCTCAACTCATCACTTCTATTAAATACAAAGTGAGATATGATCAGCAATTGTATTGTCAATATTTTACGAAATTCAGTGCTACAATAAGTGTTTTAAAAAGGGATAAAATACCAAACAGGCATTTTTTGAGGGTATTATGAAGGATTATGAGGCTTCTATTAATTTCACCTAAGGTGGAGGTCAATATAAGCAAGAGTGTTAAAATGTTTGTTTTATTTAAAGAACTCTAAGCAAAACTGAAAATGTTAATTTGAGGTAAGCGAATAAAACTGATTTCTTCCCAATGAAAATTCTTACCTCATTTTCAAAGTTATATTCTTCATCGTAAGTCAGTTTTTTCATAACGGCCAACATGATTGCCTAAAATTAAGAATAAATATCTTGGGTCAGTTTCCTTTGACATATTTTGAAGTTGTTATATTTCAAGACAGACTGCAGTCACAAATTCTGGTATCACTTTATAAGAAGCAAAAATAAGTCAATTACCTCTACATTAGCTTTTTGCTGATCCGAGAGCACTGTAAGCTGTTAAAAAAAAAAGCAAGCAACAATTTATTAGGTTTCCTAAAGTCGTACTCATCAAAATGTTTTTTTCATCAATTAAGACCTTTTAAAACATGCACACAACTTTTGTGGAGGGCAGTTTGGTAGTACCTTTCTGCATTTAAAATGCACCTAACCTAAGATCTAGCAAGTCCATTTCTAGTAAATAACTTGACACATAGATGAATTTCAACTATAAGGATTATTTATAATGTATTCAGCAAAGAAGTTTACAGGACAGTAAAGTATGGTCTTCCCTTATTTTCAAACAAGGCAAAAAAAAAAAAAAATGCTAGAAATCCATTAAGAGACATACAGTGGAATTACCAATAGTCATTTTAACTTTCTTCACGTCTTTCCGTTACCTAAAATTTCTTAAGGTATGTATGCAGACATCTGTTATGTTTTCAACAATAATATAGAAGCTAAACTCAGTTTGGAAAAAAATCATTTTAAGCTGGACTTGATTCAACTAATCAAATGTAAATAAAATAGCAACGGTTTTCTCATCTAATTACATAATGAGAAGTTATTAATTTGTTTTTAATAAATCTGCCCTGCTGTGTGATTAAAAAAAAAAAATTTACTTATTTATTTTGAGTGAGAGAGAGAGAGAGAGAGGGGCAGAGAGAGAATCCCAAGCAGGCTCTGCATTGTTAGTGCAGAGATGTGGGGCTCGATCTCAGGAACCATGAGATCACATCCTGAACCAAAATAAAGAGTTGTATGCTTAATCACTGAGCCACTAGGCACCCTAGGGCCTGCAGCCTTTTAAAAATTACTAACTTCTTGAGGAGCTGGGTGGCTCAGTTAGTTAAGTGTTCGACTCTTGATTTCAGCTCAGGTCATGATCTCACAGTTCGGTTCGTGAGTTCAAGCCCACTGATAGTGTGGAAGCTGCTTGGGATTCTCTCTCTCCCTCTCTCTCTACCCCTCCCCCTGCTTGTGCTCTCTCAAAATAAATAAAATTAAAAAACCCTTTAAAACAACAACAACAAAAAACTCAGCAACTTCTCAGGGCACCTGGGTGGCCCAGTAGGTTGGGCGTCTAACTCTTGATTTCAGCTCAGGCCATAAACTCATGGTTTGTGGGATCAAGCCCCATGTTGTAGGGCTCTGTGCTGACAGCACGGAGCCTGCTTGGGATTCTCTCCCTCTCTCTACCCCTCCTCTACTCTCTGTCTCTCAAAAATAAACAGGGGTGCCTGGGTGGCTCAGTTGGTTAAGCCTCCAACTTCCACTCTGGTCACGATGGCACAGTTTGTGAGTTTGAGTCCCACATTGGGCCCTGTGCTGTCTGTCAGAGCCTGGAGCCTGCTTCAGATTCTGACTCCCTCTCTCTCTGCCCCTCCCCATGCTTGCATGCATGCTTTCTCTCTCTCAAAAATAAATATTAAAAGAAAAAAATGAACAAAAATAAATAAATGGCTACAAGCCCTAACATGGAGACTATTACTGTCTACATTTTAAGTCCTTATTGGAAACAACTCTGTAAGGAGAGATTTTTAATTGTAAAAAATTATTTATAAGTAACGTATATTTAGTTAAAATAATGAATGATGTTTAACAAAATTTCTACTATATTTAAAACCAAGCACAGGGGCACCTGGGTGGCTCAGTCGATTAAAGTATCTGACTCTTAGCTCAGCTCGGGTTTTGATCTCAGGTTCTTGAGTTCAAGCCCTGAGTTGGGCTCCACGCTTGGCATGGAGCCAAAACAAACATACACAGATTCAAAATGAAAAAATAACGTAAACCTACACTTAATTCTGGAGCTTGTTAAAATCTAGCAAATTTTAGATTCTGGCCATTCTCGTTTTCTGGCTAAGAAGTTGGAAAAAAAAGAAGACGGAAAGACATTAATATTTAACAGTAAATGTAGCTAGCTAGTAGAATGACAGGTATTTTCTTTTTTCCTATATTTTTCAATTCTCTGTGGCTCTTCTATATTATGTACTGGACAAAAAGATTAAAACAAGGACTTACCTGTTTCAAAATATGAAGATAATCATAACAAAATCCAATAATATTAGAAGAGATGTCATCATCTTCATGAATTAGTAGCTGCAGCATCAGGGCCACTTTTGTTTCAATAGCTTGTAGTGCCTCTTGAGCATTCTTGATATCCCCATTCTTAATTAATTTAGTCCAACTAACTATCAAGGACTGTCCCATTCCATTTACCAGTTTAGAAAATCTGGCCAGGAAGTCAACATCTTCTTCCTACAAGCAATCAAAAGAGACCTCAATTTAAAACCTCCCACCTAAGAGTAAGAAGAAAAACTCTATCAACTTTAGTATGAGTCAAGTGACAATTCTACAACTCGATTTTAAACTTAACAGAAATTTAACTATTCTACTACCTGGACTGGAAACTCATTGAATTCTTCTACTATTATTGGCCATTGGTACTCTTCCAAGCAATTCTTTCCAACGGTTGTGTGCTTCTACTGCCAACGTTATAAAAGCTTAAAAAAAGAGATCTGTGGTTTCAAAACCTTCTGTCTAAATTGTTTGATTTAGTAAATATGCTATAACAGTTAATGTCACACTACAGTATAACAATCTGTAACAGTCCTTTCTGAAACTATGTGAGCCTCAACTATGCTACAGAAAGATAGAACTGCCATTATAACCACCTGCCTAAGGTCATACCAGTGTTAAGAGTCAGAACTTAAACTTCACATTATTTTCATTAATTATTCTTACGATGATTCTTTAGAGATCTTAGTTTCATCATTTTAGGTCTTTTACCGCAGACTAAATAAGACAATTGTTAGCAATGTAAGAAAACACTACTATTCTTCTGTCGGCAAGGATAACGGTAGAGCTGTACTACTGACATACCAGCAATTCAAAGATTCCTTAGTAATTTTTTATCACTGTCACAGGCAAAAGAGAAACCTTCATGGGGCGCCTGGCTGGGTCAGTCAGTCGAGCATCCAACTTCAGCTCAGGTCGGGATCTCACGGTTTGTGAGTTTGAGCCCCACATTGGGCTCTCTGCTGTCAGCACAGAGCCTGCTTTGTTTCCTCTGCCTCCCTTTCTCTGCCCCTCCCCCACTTGCACTCTTTCAAAAATAAACATAAAAAAAAAATCTTAAAAACAAAACCCCTCCATATTCTGTTTCTAAATTACTTATTTACCACACTCAGAGCCCTCACTCTGTTGGGGCTACAACGTACATAGCTCAAATGAATAACAATCAAAAGTATGGTGAAAATATAACATTTATAACGGGGTATAGTTTTGGTCAAAACACACTGCCATGTTGGGGCGCCTGGGTGGCGCAGTCGGTTAAGCGTCCGACTTCAGCCAGGTCACGATCTCGCGGTCCGTGAGTTCGAGCCCCGCGTCAGGCTCTGGGCTGATGGCTCGGAGCCTGGAGCCTGTTTCCGATTCTGTGTCTCCCTCTCTCTCTGCCCCTCCCCCGTTCATGCTCTGTCTCTCTCTGTCCCAAAAATAAATAAAAAACGTTGAAAAAAAAAAAAAAAAAAAAAAAAAAAAAAACAAAACACACTGCCATGTATATAGGATATTCCTTGCTATTTAAAGGACAGACCAATGGTATCAGATTCAACTGGGAGTTTGTTAAAAATGCACAACTGCAGGTACCATCCCAGGTCTTCAACTTTAAGAACTGGTATAATTATATATATATATATATATATATATATATATATATATATATATATATATATATACACACACACACATATATATATTATAGATATATAAGTATAAGTATGTATATTATATATGTATTATTATATATATTATGTATACATTATAGTATATATAATATATATGTCATAATAAGTATTATTATATATGTAATTATTGAATATAACAATATAATTTACTGTCCAAGGCAAATGCTACAGCGAACATTATGGCTTTCTGAATACAGTGTTTCCTTATTTACAATCTCACGGAGAGTTTACAACATTGGGGAAAAAAGGAAAAAAGAAAGCGTATTTAAATTAATACCTGTCCTACTTTGTTCTAACAATTTTGAAAACTTAATACGTAAATTTACCGACCTGGTCAATGCTGAAAAACCCAGCAGACTGTAATACTTGACACAAAGATTCTACTAGTTTCATTTTATCAACAGGATCCATTCCTTTATTTACAATTTCAAATAAACAGTCACATGCTTCTTCCCGTAGAACTTCTATTGACATATGACCTAGCAGCATATTTATAAACCTGGCAACAGCAAAATAAAACTGTTACAACATTTTCAAACACATGAGTTTTACACACTGTATTTTGTAGACTTAAATCCTGATAATATATGTATACTTACCTATCATTGGCTATAAGGGATAAGTCTATCCAAGAGACGTAAGCCCCAACTACCTCAAGGCACTGACATGTCACTTCTGAATTAGTATACTGATAATTTTGTAAGATTTGGTACCATGATTCCACTAAGTTTGGAATGCACTGCTCCCTCATGGTATCTTTTATTAGAGTATTCCTACGAGCCTCCTAAAAAACAAAATAAAACATCTTATGCATCGAGTAGATTACCACACAAAATAATTTTTGACATCTGAACAGTTACACAAATTTCCTCACTACTAAACTTCCAGACTTGTTAACACATTCCCTGCCACTATTTTCTATTTCTCAACTCTAAAATCATATCCTGTGATTCTTTTAATTTCCTTTTTCTGTTGCATTCCACAGCGCCAGATTTCTTATTAGACATAAACCATAGGGGTGCCAGGGTGGCTCAGTCAGTTAAATCAACTTTGGCTCAGGTCATGATCTCATGGCTTGTGAGTTCGAGCCCTGCATTGGGCTCTGTGCTGACAGCTCAGGGCCTGGAGCCTCCTTTGGATTCTGTGACTCCCTCTCTCTGCCCCTCCCCTGCTCATGTTCTCTCTCTCTCTCTCTCTCTCTCTCTCTCTCTCTCTCTCTCTCTCTCTCTCTCTCTCTCTCACAAATAAACATTAAAAACAATTTTTTTTAATAAAAAAAACCCAACTATAAATAAGCATTACTTAGAAATCTAAAGCATATGATAAAAGGTACTTGTCAATATTATACAAACATGATTATTTAACCTACGTAAGAGAGTGGAAATTTGTTCTTAATTAAAATTTTTTTGAGTATAGTTGACTTACAATATTACAGCAGTTTCAGGTATACAACATAGTGAATCAACATCTTTATACATTCTGCAGGAATGGTAATAATTTAAATGCATAATAATAACCTTTACAGTTTTAAGTATTTCTGACATATGACTTTATTTTATACATTTGAATCAAGCAATTTTTTTTAATGTTTATTTATTTTTGAGATAGGGGCAGAGAGAGAGGGACCACTATAGTGCAGAGCCCAATATGGGGCTCGAACTCACAAACCGTGAGATAATGACCTGAGCCAAAGTCGGACACTTAACTGATCCACCCAGATACTCCTGAATCAAGCAATTTCTATTGTGTCCTTTAAGAAGAAGGTGAAGGGTGCCTGGGTGGCTCAGTCAGTTAAGTGTCCAACATTGGCTCAGGTAGCGATCTCACAGTTCATGGGTTCAAGCCCCATGTTAGCTCTGTGCTAAGAGCTCAGAGCCTGGACTGCTTCAGATTCTGTGTTTCTCTCTCTCAAAAATAAATAAACATTAAAAAAAAAAAAAAAAAAGAATAAGGAGAAAGTGTGGTGCCTGGGTAACTCAATCAGTTAAGCATCTTACTCTTGATTTTGGCTCAGGTCATGATGTTGCGGTTTTTTTGTGAGATCAAGACCTGTGTCAAGCTCTGCACTGACATCACGGAGCCTGCTTGGATTCTCTCTTCTCTCTCTGCCCTTCCCTGCCCACGTGCTCTCAAAATAAATAAACCATTAAAAAAAAGTGAAAGAATAAGGAGAAAAGTTATATCAGATAATGAAGAAATAAAGACTAAGGTGATGGGCTGTGTAATTGAGAATACAGAAGAAAGGGCACAGATTGATAAGCAACGATACCTCCTAACTATATAGCAGGAGTAAATACAGACTGCATTGCTTCAAAAATTCCTAAGAGAACCAATTTGTGTAGTTCATTGGAGAAAGTACTTGCCTCATTACAAAACAAATGAACAAAAAAACCCAAAAACCACCAAAAAAACAAAAAACAAAAAACAAACCTCTAAAGTAATACTCTAATTTCAACATACACTTGGGGGAAAAAAGCCAGTTCAAGTTCCTTTGTAGAACAAAATTAAAAATGGGTGAATTTATAATCATTGCAAAAATTTGGGGATACCTGGCTGGCTCAGTTGAAGAGCATACAACTCTTGATCTTGGGGATGTTTGAGCCCCATGTTGAATGTAGAAATTACTAAAATAAATAACAAAAAAAAAAAAAAAAAAGAAGAAAGAAAAAGAAAAGAAAATGTGTCTCCAGGGATGCCTGGGTGGCTCAGTGTGTTAAGCATCTGACTTCAGCTCAGGTCATGATCTTACAGTCCATGGGTTTGAGCCCCATGTCAGGTTCTGTACTGACAGCTCAGAGCCTGGAGCCCAGTTCAGATTCTGTGTCTCCCTCTCTCTCTGCCCTTCCCCTGCTTGCACTCTGTCTCAAAAATAAACATTAAAAAAAAATATTTTTTTTAATTAAAAAAAAAAAAAGAAAATGTGTCTCTGAATAAAAGAGACATCCCACTCTTTTTTTATTATGTTCCCATCACCTCCTACAAAATCTTCATTAAAAACTAACAATTACAGGCACTTGGGTGGCTCAGTTGGTTGAGCATGCAACTCTTGATTTCAGCTCAGGTCATGATCTCACGGTCTTGGGACTGAGCCCTGCATTGGGCTCAGCACAGAGCCTGCATGGGATTCTTTCTCTCTCCCTGTCTGCCCCTCTTGCGCTCATGAACTGGATTCTCTCACGCATGCTCTCTCTTTCAAAATGGATAAACTTAAAAAAAATCAACTAACAATTAATGGGAAGTTACTTGCCTCTGATGTATGCACCACATCACGATCCACCAACTCGGAATCAATTGCCATGAGGATTCGGAGGTACAGATCTACTCCCCTTGGATTTAGGTCCACTACTGAGAGAATGTCAAAAAAAAACTTGGGCCATCTAGTGAGATATTCTGTAACAAAAAGCAAGGCGAAGACTTGGGCTGCTTTATTTCGTATAAAGGTCTTCTCTGGTTGGGGATTCAGCATCTGACAAACAGAGAAATTGTCCTTGAAATCAAATGTAAACTGGAAACTCTCATACTGTTTTCCTATTTATCATCGATAGGCAAAAACTCACCAAACCTCTACACAGTCTAGATTAGCTATGCAACAAATATGCTTAAAAATTACCAAAGTATTTAAGTGATTACCCAGGTGGAAAAGAGTCAAAGATGGTTACTTCTCTTTCTCACACTTTTAGAGAAAAGTTTCACATGTAGAGTTTTACTACTTACTCCTTTTACTAACTGCTTTTCTTCTAGCTGTTTGCTCTTTAAGGAAAATAAAAATTCCACCTACATAACTACTACTTTATATGCTAAGATTAGTTAAAATTAACAAAAAAGAACACAACATGAACAAAAAACTCTAAGATTCCCCCCCCCCCCCCTTTGTAAAGAGGCTGTCCAGGAGGGCTCATGTTTAAAAGTAAACAAGTATCTGTTTCTGTCAAGTAGTTAAACAACAACAAACTATTTTAAAACCAAGTTTCAACAATGTGTCATGGAAAGCATGACAGTTTCAGTTATTGATATAATTTTAAATCATTGCTAGGCTTTCTTATACCCATGATCTTTGAAATCAGCACTTTCTAAAAGAGCTATGGGATCAAATGGAGGATAAATGTCCAACATTTTTGAGGTAAAATTTTAAACTCTTACAAAACTAAAAATTTAAATATCTGGCAATTTGAGGTACGGAATAAAATTACTAGTTTACCTGAGCTTGAAGCCAAGAGATGAGCGTCTCCCTAATTAGTTGTTGCTGAACTGTAGTTAGTTCTGAGTATCTGTCCAAAATAGAGAAGAAAAATAGTAACGCCTGTATTTGGTGTCTGTGGTTTAAAAAGTAACAGCCTCATATATTTGAAAGGGAAAATCTATGTAACACTCAATTACTTAAAACTCCCTAAAATAAATTGAGAATGCTTCTCATCATGGCTTTAAAGAAAAGACGGGTGGGCCTGGTAGGTAGTATATCAACCACTGATCTTAGTTTAAGGTTCAGCTCACGTGAAAATAAAATGGGAGCTGTGGAATTTTTCAAATGGAAATATGGCTATGTTTTGAGGTCTGTGACTTACAAAATAAATCGACAGGCAAACCAAGGGTCCTCTGAGCAGTGATTCACTGTTTTCTGCTTAATTGAGGCAGGTTTCTAAATGCAAACGGCCACACTGCCACTAACCTCCAACAGAGTTATCATGTAGAAAACAGGTTTGCTGTTGCTAGATCTTCTGATTTTTCCAGAGAAGCTTGAAATCTAATTTGTTGTGTGAAATGTCTGGATTTTTTATTGTAACCAATGAAGTCAGTATTTTTAAAACACTTTGGAATAAATCAAAACACATCTATAAACTGGATGTGACTTATGCACTCTCAACCTACAGCTTATATTATGATTTTCCCAGAAAAAAACTAACTTAGAAAATGGTCTCTCCTCACAAATTTCAGAGTCAAAACAGTGAGAAAAGCCTTACTTGTATTTAACTTGATGTTCCAGTACTTGAAAGCAGAAAAACTTTATGTGATCATCACTAAAAAAGAAAAAAGGAAAACCAGGTTAGAACAGAATTTAGAGAAAACAAATCAAAAGTAAAATACTAGTGAAACAGCTGAAAAGTTTCTCAAAGGAGACCTTTGGCTTCCTTTCTACCTCTTGATCTCATATGTTACACAGATATCCATTTGTTTAGAACTTCAATATTATACAATGATGAATATTTCCATTAAATCTGATAAGCAAAATGATGACAAAAATTAAGATGCAGCTTAAGTATACCGCTTTGCGAACAGAAGGGATTCCCCCTAAATTCTAGATGTTTGGATTCCTGTAACAACTCCTACACTTTACAACAGAAAGGCTAGAATAGGGGTAGAATAACAAATGGTCAAATACCCAGAGATTGATTCCAACAGAGATTAGTAACTGAAATCATACTTAAAATTCAACCCTAGACAGCTCCATTGCACCAAATCCAAAACGAGCAGTGTCACTCGGACTGGTAGTTCAGCCTCAAAATGTCATGCAGAAAACCAAGTTACAGATACACTGCCCTTGTAAGAAGGGAGCAAAAATCAGTTATCTACCAGTTTTCTACTCTCAAGGGTCTCTCTAGGGGTGATGCAGAGCTGCAGTGAGTCAACTACAATCTCTAACAAAATCCGTTTAGAGAACAACAGGGGTGCCTAGGTGGCTCAGTCGATTTAAGTGTTCAAGTGGGTTTCAGCTCAGGTCAAATGGTCTTGCGGTTCGGTTCGTGAGTTCGAGTCTCCCATAGGGCTCTGCGGTGGCAGGGCGGAGCCTGCTTGGGATTCTCTCTCCCTCTCTCTGTCCCACCCCTGCTCTCAACTCTCTCTCTCTCAAAATAAATAAATAAACAAAGCAAAACCAAAAATACCAGCAATAACAACAATCTGTTCATGTAGTGTAGTTTGTCTGGGCCAGCCTTAATCATTGAACAATTTTTCATATCTAAAGCTAACTGGTAAATACAAGGATAGGCAGTATCTTAATTTAGACTACATGAATTAACTAAACAAAATAATTTCACACACAAGAAGTTGAAACAATCTTTTAATTAAGTTAGGTTTAATTACCACCTCTTCTGAGAACTTAAGGTTTCTATCCTTACCATGGATGACACTGAAGCCTTAACTGAACTATAAAAGACTTAGGTTTCCACTGGAAAATATACTACAGAAATCCTTTTAAAAGCCAGATCTTATATCCTCTAAGGCATATAGATGTTCTCGAAATAAACTCTAACGTGGAGTACTTGGTTCCAACCGTCAACGGTGGCAACTCACAGCCACAGCACGTTGACTATGCCAGCTAGAAGCCATCACTAACACCCAGGGGCATCTACTGCCACCAGCAAGTTGTCTGCTTACCCTAAGTCAGCTGGGTTTCCCTACGCCCTACTATGTCAATTGTATGTCTTTTTCAGTTAAGTAACTTAGTTAACCATTATATAAACTAATGAAATGAGTATGAAAGTTCCTATTTTTGTAAAAATTAAGCTGAACGCTTTAAAAAGACTTCACAGGAAGTCACACTACAAAAAGGAAAAACCTTAGGACACTAATTCAAAGGGATACATGCACCCCTGTGTTTATAGCAGCACTATTTGCAATAGCCAAGACATGGAAGCAGCCCAAGTGTCCACTGAGAGATGAATGCATAAAGAAAAGGTGGTATAGATACACAATGGAATATTATTCAGCCATAAAAAAGAAAGAAATCTTGCCGTTTGTAATGACTTGGATGAAGCTAGTGTATATAATGCTAAGTGAAATAAGTCAGTCACAGAAAGAGAAATACTCTGTGATTTCACTCATATGCGGAATTTAAGAAACAAATGAACAAAGGGGAAAAAATAAAAGCGAGATACATAAACCAAGAAAAAGACTTTTAATTATAGAGAACAAACTGATGATTACCAGAGGCGAGGTGGCTAAGGGAATGGGTTAAATAGGGAATGGGTTAAATAGGTGATGGGGATTAAGGAGGGCACTTGTCATGATGAGCACAGGGTGATCACTATATTGTACACCTAGAAACAATATAACACTGCATGTTAATTAACTGGAATTAAAATAAAAATTTTTAATAATTTTTTTTCCTTTTTAAGTTTTTAAAATTTATTTTAGAGAGAGAGCGTATGCCAAGCCAGGGGGAGGAGCAGGGGATTGGGGGGAGAGGAGAAGAGGGAGGGAGGGAGAGAGAGAAAGGGGGGGGGGGAGGGAGGGAGGGAGAGAAAGAAAGGGGGGGGGGGGGGGAGGGAGGGGGAGGGAGAGAGAAAGAAAGAAAATGAATCTTAAGCAGGCTCCACATTCGGCACAGAGCCCGACACAGGACTCAATCCCCCAATCCTGGGATCACAACCTGAGCCAAAATAAAAAACTGGGACACTCAACTGACTGAGCCACTCAGGCACCCCTAAAATAAAATTTTTAAAAAGGGGGCACCTGGCTGGCTCAGTCAGTTAAGTGACTGACTGGCTCAGGTCATGATCTCACTGTTTGTGAATCTGAGCCCCAGGTCAGGCTTTGAGCTGATGGTTCAGACAGCCTGCTTGGGACTCTCTCTCCACCTGTCCCCCACTTGTGCTGTCTCTAAGTGAATAAACAAACAAAAAGAAAAATTAAAAAAATTTGATTATAAAAGGAAAATCCTTCTGCATATTTGATGTGGGCTAGATAACTAGAAGACTTGGAGAGGTGGGGCTAAGTAACTAAACCATCTAACTTCTTCAATCCACTGGAGAGCCAAAGTGGAAACTGTAGAGGATGCATTATAGGTGTGATCAATGTAAGAATGATGAAGTGAATGGTAGTGGCATATACATAAAGGAAAGAGCTTGATTTAATATAAAGAAGCTGCTAAGTGAATGTGTATACACTCTAAATTTTTTTTATACTTTAAATTAAAATAAAAACTTAAGATACATACAATTTATGACTACCTCCTCTGCCAACCTTTTAGAAAACCATCATAAGGAAGTTCTTACTGCACTGTATTCCTGCTGGGATCTGCTATCGGGTGCAAAAAGCATACGGCAAAAGACAGACTTACTGAAAAGTCAATCCTGGAATGGCCAAATTATTAGTTTACTATTTTTCTCATTTCTACACTGAATGGTTTTCCAAAACACAAGCCATAAAATGTTTTTATGGAAACGTTTTCCAAATACAGGCAAATTTAAGAGTCCTATCAGGTTCACAGAAATTTAAATTCCTCTAAGTCATGCAAATTTTGTTTTAATTACCTGTATGTCCTTTGGGCCAGAGCTTCAGCACACACTTGCCAGGCATCTGGGGAAATCTTTAACTGCTCAAAATAGGCCAGGGCCTGTAAGATTACAAAGCCGAAAACATATGTGGAATGGTCAGTCTCAGTGCCTTACTGATACTAAAATATTTTATGAGTAGCAAACCATAAACAAATCAATCCACCTAAAAAAAAAAAAAAAAAAAAAAGCGCTAAAATACTGGCTTCTAAGTATGTGCAACTTAGTGATCATTCCTAGAAAAAAGGTTACGTAAAAAGCAAATTCTATTAGTTAGATACTCCTGTTTCCTTACAGCAAAGAAGACAACACAAAAATGCCCTGCAGACCTCCGTGAATAATTAGGAGCATTAAGAGAAAAACCACAAGTGCTTTGTCCCGTGAATAATTAGGAGCATTAAGAGAAAAACCACAAGTGCTTTGTCAAGTGCGGTGTTCCTGAGGTATATGTAATTATAAAATGGTACATAAAGGGCATTTTTCCTATTTAATAGCAAATATGCTATTAAAGAGGTGATTACAAAATGAGTCCAATTACATGATATGAATTTTGGAAAAGTACTAACAATTGAAAAGCTTTAGGAAATGTTTCATATTTCTCTGCTTGGGAATTCAGGGCTTTGTTCAAAAATATAGTCAAGATGGATGAAGCACCAAGTCCATGTGCTCCTTACTAGACTGCTGGGAAAATGGGAACGACTTCTGCCACTCTTCCAGTAGCCTGTTTCAAATGGCATCAATGACAGATACAGATGTCACGTAGGACAATGGACAAATAGTAATCCTAGCGAGCTGTGAAAAGTACCTCAAACAGCCAAGAAAATAACACAAAAACAGTGCTAGATAATTTTAAAGCTGATATAAACCTTGAAATGACTGATATAAACCTTGAAATGACGTAGAAAGAACATTACGTATTAGAGGAACCTAATTTTAATTAGTAAATATTTTTAAAGCTATGGTTTGTGCTCCAATAGTAATGAAATAAATTGTATAGCTCTTGATCAGCAATAAAAAAAATGACAGAATATCAGTACACTGCACATATTATGTTGCGTAAATTGTTTTAGTTATATATGAGTACGTGTGTGTATATATGTGTACATGTGTATACTGTGTGTATGTATATATATACATACATATAAAATGTGTACATATGTACACATATATATACATACACACAGTATACACATGTAAAAAATATATTTACTTGGGGCACCTGGGTGGCTTAGTCGGTTAAACAATCCGACTTCGGCTCAGGTCATGGTCTCGCAGCTCGTGGGTTCAAGCTCCACATCGGGCTCTGTGCTGACAGCTCGGAGCCTGGAGCCTGCTTTAGATTCTATGTCTCCCTCTCTCTCTGCCCATCCCCCACGCATGTTGTCTCTGTCTCTCAAAAATGAATAAATGTTAAAAAAAATTTTTTTAAATAAAAAATATATTTATTCATATATGTCTGTACACACACACATACACACAATCAAGATGTAAAATTTTTTCTTTAGGTTAGAGGTTTAAAAAAAAAGCCAAAAAGCTACCATATTTAAGTGATATTCTTTTATTATAATTGTATCAGTGAGGGATTAGGGAATGGGTTTTCATATGTGGTCTCACTGGCTGCTCCCACAAGTATAAATAATGGCTCTCTTTGAAAATTAAGACCAGAAGAATCCAGGCTGCTGCAAAGAATCTAGTTCAGTTGTTGTCTAACAATATTCCATGAAACGTTGGGTTTCCTTTAGGAACATTTATTGTCCCATTTAAGGACAAGGTGGAAGTCAATCATGTACGTTGCATTACCACCTAATGTATCACTTACCAAAAAAAAGGCGGGGGGGGGGGGGGATTCAGTGTATCACTGACCTACCAGTTTCTTTAACTAGTAAGTTTTAAGCCAAAGACAGCGATTCCATTAAAAAAGTGAAAATAACTTGAAAGTTTTCAGTTTTTAACTGAAGTCTTTTAACTCTGAATCCATGCATTACCAACATTTTAAAATAAAATTTTGTGGCAATGATGAACAAGTCAAAGCTTTTATCACCTATTTCTTTTATTTCATACCTTTTTTCTAATGCTCTAGATTGCTGCTTCTAAGTGGCAACAGAGGCACTTCAGCTACTGCCCCTGTAGAAAAACAGAACTATAGCCAGACAACTAAGAAATGGGGTTGGCACACAGTTATCTTACAATCAAACTGAATTAGTGTCCCAACTACTCATTTCCAGCATCAGAACTATTAGAACTCACTTTAAGATTCCTTCTTTTTTATCCTAATTAATTCCATTACTCAGGATGGCTTAAGGGGATCAAATTAAGCCTGAATTTGGATGCTTAATATATGCCTATGACTGATGGAACTCAATTTTATTGATAAAAGCGTAACTTTATATTAAAACTACTAACAATGCATTAGGTTTACTTCTCCAAAAAATAAAATAATTACACATTTAAAAAATGTGTTGGGAGAGGGTACCTGGGTGGTTTGATCTGTTAAGCATCTGACTTCGGCTCAGGTCATGACCTCTCAATTTGTGGGTTTGAGCCCTGCTTCAGGCTCTGCTGACAGCTCAGAGCCTGATGCCTGCTGAGGATTCTGTCTCTGTTTCTCTCCGCCCCTCCCCTGCTCACACTCCATCTCTCTTTCTCTCAAATATAAATAAGCATTTAAAAAAATTTTTTTAATCTGTTGGATTGTGGTATTTAATAAAAAATGAATAATTTCCAAAAGGGATCATAAAAAAAAAAAACCACAAAAGACTATAATAACAAATACTAAAAGGCTTTTAATCATAGCCATACAATACCAAGGTAAACATCTATGATACTTCAACTATGTGACTAAGGGTTTGAAGATAAGGCAGCTTAAACTCCTGTGGAAAGAAATTTGTCTACACAGAGAAAACGTGATTTTAAATGTCTTTTGATGTCCTAACTAGTTTGTTAAGTATCTTGTAACTAGCCAGATATTTAAATCTCAATTCCTGTTATTGCCCTCAATGTGGAGGGCTTGTTACTTATTCAACAGCAGAGGCATGAAACTGTATTAGAAAGTACTTGGGTTTTTTTTTGTTTTTTTGTTTACTACTGAAGAAAATTCTGCTTAAATTTTTTTTTTTTTTTTTTTTTTTTTACTACTGAAGAAAATTCTGCTTAAAAGCACAAAAACTGCAATACTATTTAGTGAGATTGTTAACCTCATTTAGCTCATTTGTAAAAAATATCCTTTGCTATGAGAAGTGGAAAGAGAAAAGGATTCTCCTTCCACTTACCCTATACTTCAAAACACCCACATCTTTAACAAATGTAATTATAGGCTTGCTCTTTAGATTCTTCTTTTATCATTCAGCTATAGCCATGATTACAGGTGTAGCCTACATTATGTTTAATTGTCCAAATATCCCAGCGCCCCATGGATTCCTTGTCATCTGACCATTTTATGTAACCTAAGACATGGCATATTCTAACTGCTAATTTACATGTCTGCCTGGACTAAATAACAAGGATGTTAAGTATCATTAACATCAGACCAAGCCAGGCAATAGAAAGATAAAACACGCATGTCTGTCACTATGGAAAGTTCTTCGAAGAGTCTTTGCATTACAACTTTTAACTAAATAGAAACAATGACTGATGTGACATAAAGAGCTGCCTTGAATCACACATGGGATTTCAATACTTGTTAAACCAACTTTTAAAACACAAATCACAATGCTCACTGTTTGTATATTCAGAATATATTCAAGTACATCAAATTTGTCTCCATTCATGTCTACTCAAATGAAATCTTCATCAGATGTATTTTTTTTTTAATTCAAGTCCTCTAAAATGCAAATCTGTAGTAACCTTTAAAAAATGATTAAGCTGACTTAACTTACCCTTTGTCTGAAGTCTGAATCAGCATTTGGATTTAGCCCTAAAAGAGCCTGTTCATCCATCCCTGCTGCTATTCTTGGAGTTTTCTGATTACAATAGGCGTGCCCTCTGATCCCACAGAAGAATCCACAAACATCTGCACAGACACACAAAAAGTTGAAAGAAAACATTTGATAAACAAAATTAATGCTTATCCAGAATATCACAAGTGGATAACATTATGCAAAGAAGTTTAAATGTTAAAAGAACTTTTGAAAACTATCCAAAATTACAACTAAAGGAGCCCGTCTTAGAAGAAATACTAAATACTCCACAAATGTGTAATTTCTAAAAATCTAACATATGTCATTGATGTTCTCAAATTTTTAAGATCATGAATATAGGAAGTAACTCATCTCTAAACAGAAGTATCTAATTTATGCAATATTATTACCTCCAGTACTTAAAAGTACAACTGTATGACTACACCAAAAAATGACAAGCCTAGATTATCTTATTATACTAATTTGCCCCTTTCCATTTGTCAATATCACAAATCTTAAAAAAAAAAATACAGAACTCAGAATGGCTAAATAGTGACCTCAGAGTTCAATATCCTTACTGGAGTGTCTACCAAGTACTTCAAGAGAAGTCAAATGAAAGAGAAGTGGAGGAGTGAAAAACCAGGCATTTAACTTTTAAACAACAGACTCTCTTGACAGCCACTTTTAGAAATGTTATTTCACAAAACATTTTTTAATAGTAGCTATAAAAATTGATAAAGAACTTAATACTGACTAGTCTTAAGAATATTTAGTCTCTGTTAAAAACTGAGAACAAACAGGGTTGATGGGGGGTGGGAGGGAGGGCAGGGTGGGTGATGGGTATTGAGGAGGGCACCTTTTGGGATGAGCACTGGGTGTTGTATGGAAACCAATTTGACAGTAAATTTCATATATTAAAAAATAAATAAATAAATAAATAAATAAATACACATTAAAAAAAAAAAAAAAAAAAAAAGAATATTTAGTCTCTGGAAAGCAATTCACTTTTTCACAATATATGGTCGAACGTTCTCAAGTAAGAACATGATTAAGTCCCAAAAGGCTACTTGGTTTTTGATACAATGTACAGTTGAGGAAACAAGGAACAAATTCTAAATAATGTGAAAATCACATTTATCCTCTCAATACCTATGAGGTAGAAAAACCAGGACTACTGCTCACATAAAATGGCTGTAGGGCTTTTTTTTTTGGGGGGGGGAGGGGTGTTTTAATTATCATAAACCAAAGAGAAGATCAGAGCCTAAAGAAGCCAAGAGACTAAAGGCCCGGGATGGGGGTGCACAGCCTTTCTGGGAGTGGTGAGGCCAGGATCTGATCTAGGTTAGAGGACCCCAACTACAATATGCTTTTCTGTCTTCCCCAGGGCCTGCCTGAAACAAATAAATCGGGTTATGTGCTGAGAGCCCTTGGAGAGTAAAGTCCAGCCCCTTCTTATTTCTAGATACTTGCAGACTACAGCAAGGCAGTGTAGCACCGCCCCCCCCCCCCCCCCCCCCCCCCAGGATTAAGGTGCACACACTTTTGAATGACTATTCTTCAGCTGAACCCAGCAAGGCCAGTGGTATTTGGCCTTTCATCTTTGCACTCACTGCTCTTTTCTTGTTACTTTGTTAACCCCTGCCTGTCCTTCAAAACTCAGCTTAGATGTCACCTCTTTCCAGAAAACTTCTTTGATCCCTATTGTCCAATTCTCCTAAACTGGATTAAATGCCCCTCTTAAGTGCTGATATGTTGTCGCTGCCTCCTTGTTTTCTCTCCATAATCTTGAAGGGAAAGAACTGTCTCAAATATTCACCATTATGCCTCTAAGACATAGAACATAGGCTTTGGGTTTGGAAATACCTGGATTTGTACTCCAATCTAGTAATTTTCAAACTGGGGCCACATGGACAACTAGGAAATCTGAAAAAAACAGCCCTTTCTATGAAGTGGGAAAGAGACCATCTACCTCATAAAGCTGTTAAGACTTCAATGAGATAAGACATGTAAAGCATGCCTGGCACATAGTGGGCCCTCAACAGGTTATTTAGAATTCAGAGCTTGCCACATGGGGGAAGGGGACTACTTGGAGTAGTCTAGATTTATCATATACTAAAAAATGGGCATTTGAACAGATTGGAAAACACAGGTTTTCTTCCCTCACCCCTGCAAAAATGAAAATTTAATGATTCTTTGGAAAACTGCATACTCAGAAAATCTGAGTTTCTGTGAATTCCGTATTAAAACGTCCTATAAAATCATCTTGAATTTAGGGAAAATTGCTTAAGCTGAGTCGCTTTAGTTCTATCAAGTGAAACAGCACTGGTCTTAAGAAAAAAACTGGCCAGTAAATAACCTAAGGAAACATAAACTTGTTACCGTTGTCGGTACAGAAAGAATCCCCCATAGAGAGGCACTTGGATAAAAATCAATATGCAGTGGAACATAAATAAGCATAAAATGGTAAATTACCTACGTGTGTGTGCAAAGAACTGAAAAGTTACAACCTGTGCGAAAAGGTAACCATTCCCTCAATTAAAGGTTGTGCATGAACACTTAATGTTCTAACAAGCCACGGACGTGCAGGCTTAAACATTTGTTACAATGCGATAAACATGTCAATTACGCATCCAGCAAATGTTGTGGAGGGAAGCAAGCAACATACTTAAAATACTGAGCCCTAACTATTCCTTGATAGCCATTAAAAAAAAAAAAAAATCAAACAATCTGGGAAAGTTCCTCCACACCTACTAAAGACTGTTCAAAGACCAGGACTGAAACTTTCCAGTCTTTTACCACCACACTGACAAGTCGCTTTAATAAAACGTAACTTCCCCCAGTAACAACTAATTAGCACTTTCAAAAAGTACTTGTTTCTTCTAGTTATAGGGAACATCACGCTTGTCTACTCCTGCAAAACTGTGAAGGGAAGAGAAGAAATGGCGTGTCTGTGCTGGCAAAATTACTACACAGAAATACTACTTTTCTCCTTTTTGTCCTGGGGCTGGGGGGTGGGCAGCGAAGCAAGTTTGAGGTCTCCGCAGTTGAAACTGGTAGGACACGCTATTACAAATGAGGCTGGCCACCTTTAGTACATCAGGGGCCACAGATGAAGCCGACCCTCCTCGGCCGGCCTTGCCCCCTCCTCCCCCACCCCGTCCCTCCCCGAAAGGAGCCTCGTGGCAACTCGGGTGATGAAACACCGGGCAACGGGCGGCCACGCATTCGGGACGCGCTCCGCGGCGACGGCCGCGGTTCGTACCCACCCCCACCCAGTCCGCCAAGCCTTGGGGCGCACCTCCCTGGACGGCCCCCGGCCCGCACCCCAACCCTGGCGTGGGGGCTCCCCGGGCCAGTCCGCCCAGACAACTTCCCCGCATTCCCGAGCGGACCGAGGTGGATCCGGGTCCCGCCGCCCCCAAGCTCCGAGTCACCTTCCCTATCACTCCATCCCGCCTCCCCGCCTGCACTCCCGAGGGCTGGTCAGCGGAGCGGAGCGACGCCGCACGCAGGGAGCGGGGAGAGCGGCCCTCGTCCTTGTCGCCGTCGTCCTCCGCCACGGCCGCAGCGCTAATGCCGGAGACAGAGCTGGCTGGGGCCGCGCGCCGCTCCGCGTCCCCTGACGCCTTCTCTTGCGTGGCGCCGGACCGGCAACCTAGCAAGCAGGCGGGCGGGGTCGGCGCCCCAGGAAGGGAAAGAGCGCGAGGGGCCGGCTAACGCCGCCGCCGCCTCCGTCGCCGCTGAGTCAGCGCGAAGCGCGCTCCCCGCGTCGGCGCCGCGCGGGCCAGCTCCAGCAGCCTCATGGAGAGTGCAGACGGCAGCCCGCGGGCCCGGGCCGGGAGCCTACAACTCCCGGCATGCACGGGGCAGGCGGCGCTTCCGGGCGCTCGCCGGGCCTGTGGTGCATGCCGGGATGGGGTGTCCGGCGCGAGTCCCTCCCGCGCTGCTGAATCCTGGTGGTTCTAGCCGCAGGGTAGGGCGCGCTTAGCACGCTCCGTGAAGGCCTCCTCAGGTTAGCTGGTGGATTCGAGTGCGGCGCTCCTGAGATCCAGATGACGTGATCCAAACCACATGTGATTCAGTTTAATTGCTCTTCCATGGTCCCACGTGTTTAGCGTCTAGGAGCGTGAGGATCCTCTCAGGGGCGCTGAAAATTCTTAAATTCCACTTGAAACGTACTAATATATTGTCATTGGCGAAAAGGAGAGCATTCTTAGGGAGTTCTGCTCTGCTCGTAGGTTACTTTTCTGGTAGTTACTTCGTTTATTCGGAGGCAGTATTGGTTCCAGCTGCCTAGATTTGAATCCCAGCCACAACCCCAACCTCTCCACCCCACACACTTGTTGACCTCAGTTTCAGGCACTTGACATTTTCTGTGTTTCAGTTTACTCATTTGTAAAATGGGGACAATAATAATACTGACCTCAAAGGGTTCTTGTGAGTATTCAGTTAATATATGCTTTTGCACACAATAAATGCTCAATATTTAGGTTTCATTGTTGATTATTCACTACTGAATACAGACTAGGCAATAGTCACTCAGACTGAAGTGACAATTTGGGAGGGGAAATTCAGAAGAGATGTATAATAAAATTAACGTAACAACAGCTACATTTATTTAGTGACCCACTAGGTGCAAGACACTACACCACTCATATATACAATATTTTCTATCACTGTTGCATCGCGTTTGTAACTTTAAAATGTCCTGCAAAGATTCCTGTCCTAGTTCAGCGTATATCTGGAGTTTAGCACATAGGATAATGCCAGCCTGTAGTTAAAACTCAGTGAGTAGATTATTGCATAGATCCTTATATTACCGGTGTTGGTCAACTATGGACTATGGGGACCCGATACTAATCCTAGTCCAAGTGGCTCCAAAGTCTTTAATATGTTTGGTTTATTCCACTTACCTACTATCTACAGCTTATCTAAAGTTTATCTAGTAATATTGACCCTTTATGGTAGTTCAATAATCTAGGATTTAAAGAATCTTTCAATTTTGAAAACTCACATTATTTTGAAACCAATAAAGAAGCACCTATAGGGAGGCAGGCTGGCTGGTTCAGCTGGTAGAGCATGCCACTTGAAGCCCCACATAGGGTGTAGAGATTACTTAAAAATAAAAATTAAAAAAAAAAAAAAGCACTTGGTGGAATCTAATTGAGGAGGACCCAAAAGGGTTATTAAATCTGACAACTTTATTTAAAAAAATTTCTTTTTAGTATTTATTTTGAGAGAGAGACAAAGCACAAATGGGGGAGGGGGAGGGACAGAAAGAGAGGAGGGACACAGAATCTGAAGTAGGCTCTGGGCTCTGAGCTGTCACCACAGAACCTGACGTGGGGCTCGAACTCACAGACCAGGAGATCGTGACCTGAGCTGAAGCAGGATGCTTAACCGACTGAGCCACTCAGGTGTCCCTAAGTCTGACCACTTTATAGTCTAGTGTTCTCATTTCAGACTAACATAAAATGACAGTTATCAAAATGTTGATAAATAGGGGCACCTGGGTGGCTCAGTCGATCAAGCAACTGACCCTTGATTTTGGCTTAGGTCATGATCTCACAGTTCGTGAGTTCCAGCCACACACAGGGCTCTGAGCTAACAGCAAAGAGTCTGCTTGGGATTCTGTCTCCCTCTCTCTCTGCCTCTCCCCTGCTTGCACTCTCTCTCTCTCTCTCTCTCTCTCTCTCTCTCTCAAAAATAAATATATATTTTTAAATGTTGATAAATAACACCATCATTATTTTAACTTAAAGCATGTATGCTTGCATTAAACAAATTTAAAGCACGTATGCTTGCATTTGGCAGTGTTTTCACAAATTAATTGCCAACATTTTGGAGCATTTATTATGTGGCAGAAACAGGTTCTGTTTTGTTTTTTAAGTTTATTTATCTTGAGAGGAAGAGAGAGTGCTTGTGAGCAAGGGAAGGGAGAGACAGAATCCCAAGCAGTCTCCGAGCTGTCAGTGCAGACTCAGGGCTCCATCTCATGAACGATGAGATCATGACCTGAGCCCAGATCCAGAGTTGGATGCTTAACTGACTGAGCCACCCAGGTGCCCCTGTGCCTAAAACAGTTTTAAGTGTTCATATGTTAACCCTCACAACAACTCTATGAGGTAGGTACTGTCATTATCCCTATTTTATAGATGAGGAAACTGAAGTACATAAAAGGTAGCAGAGCTGGGATTCAACCCCCCCTTCATATGTACAAGAAAGTTATTGCTAGGTGGTGAGATTGCAGAGGATTTTTTTTCTTCCTTGTACATTTTTGGAGTTTTAAAAATCCTCCACAGTGACCAGATAGTATTTTCATAATCAGAAAAAACATTAAAAAAAAACAACCAACCTGACTCTAACAAAAGGAAAAATGAAATTGTTTCATTCACTCTTTGAACATTTATTGAATGCTGTCCCTTATGAAACTTTTCCAGATTTTTTCAGCCAGGTTTGTTTAATTTCTCTGATGTTGCTTTTTCTTAACCTCTTTTGTCATGAATATATTTTAATATGTTTTGTTTTGTATTAAAATTGTGTGGTTGTCTTACCTATGAGTCAATTCTTGAAGATGGAAAACTCTTATCTTGATTCTGTGTATGGATAGTAATTTCTCAGTAAATATCTGTGAAATGTATTGAGCTGAGTAAAAAATAATACAATTGTGAGCTGCTAACCACAGTGTTCTGTGTCAAATTCTGTTCTTCATCTGCTTCATCCCGATGCTTGTTAAGCCCGGTGCCATTGTCATCAAAAGCTCATTCATTCATGATGGGTTTCCTGGCAGAGAAAGAAGTTGGAAAATAGGTCAGGTAAGCTGTCTTTACTGGTCCTAGTGCAATCATTGGTTTCTTTTAGAGGAAGTGGGTGTGTAGCAGGAAGCCTGAGGCAGAAGAGAACATTGAAGCATTATTTAGTAAAAGAAGCAGTTTTTAAATTTTTAATCCAAAGCACTGTAGAGTCCCTTAGGCTTCATTATAATGACATCTCTCCTCCATGTCAGTTGATTGCTAATTGTTAACAGATATTTAAACGGTCAGTATCCACTGATACCAAGTAGAAACACCCAGAGATTCCTAAATGACACCTTCAAAAATTCAAGTTTTATTTTCCTACTACAGATTTCGAGTATCTTTCTATGCATACTGTCTTTAGTTTGAAACTTGGAGATGGGAACACCTGGGATTCCCTAGATTGAAATGTATTTCTAGTCTGAAATCCTTACAGGGTTTTTTTTTTTAATTTTTTTTTTTTTTTTAACGTTTATTTATTTTTGAGACAGAGAGAGACAAAGCATGAACGGGGGAGGGGCAGAGAGAGGGAGACACAGAATCTGAAACAGGCTCCAGGCTCTGAGCTGTCAGCACAGAGCCCGACGCGGGGCTGGAACTCATGGACCGCGAGATCATGACCTGGGCCGAAGTCGGCCGCTTAACCGACTGAGCCACCAAGGCGCCCCTCCTTACAGTATTCTTATGGCCTATGGCCCACTGATCACTTATCCACCAAAAACACAACTAAAAAAAAAATGACATTCTTTTGTCTGTGTATATATGTAGATTAGATTTTTTTATCTTGAGCCTTAAAGTTTAAAAAGTTAGGCTAGCATACAACAGAGAAGAATTTGGTATTATTTTGTACATGGGGAACCAAATGACCATATATATACCAAGAAATGACACACTAGTTCAATTTGTTTATTTTTTTAAGTTTATTTACTTTTGACAGAGAGCTAGCATGCTTGCATGAGTGGGGGAGGGACCGAGGGAGGGATACAGGGGATCCGAAGCGGGCTTCATGCTCACAGCAGAGCCCGATGCCAGGCTCAGACTCATGAACCATGAGATCATGACCGGAGACAAAGCTGGACGCTCAACCGACTGAGCCATGCAGGCGCCCCTCAGTTCATTTTTAAAACACTTGTATAGTGTTTACTCTGTTCCAGGTACCTGTTATAAAGTACTTCAGAAACATCCTTATATTAATCCTATGGGGTTGGTACTATTACCCTCTTTTCACAGATGGGGAAATTAAGGCACCAAGAAATTAAAGTAACCTGTCCAAGATCATTTAGCTACTGAATGTGAGAGATGAAAATGGAACCCAGGTCATCCGGCTCTACAGTCTTGTGCTCATAACTACTGTCCTTTCACACTAATTGAATTGACCATCCCTCAACCTAAGGCTACTCTGTTCTGGTGAAAGTTCTTCTGGTTAAGAAGAGTGCCTCTGGGGATTAGTTCTGGGTAAGTAATGTTCCATTACTTTTGAAAGATTCATCAAGAAACATCTACTAAGCGCTTGATTGCAGCGGAACTGTATTAAATGCTTTTTGAGTTTAGATGGACTTAGAAGATAAAGAGTAATTGCCTATCTCGGATGTATTTTTGTTAATTATCCACATAAAGCTTACCAAAAGATAAGGCAATACAAATATGAAAACATGTCTATAGTGCTTTTAGAATTCATAATTCATTGCATTTGATCCTGACACCAACTTAATGGTTGGCCAGGCAAGTATTGATAGTTTCATTTTATGGATGATAAAACTGAGGTCCAAAAAGGTTAAGAGACTTTGCAGAAATCTCACTGATACTGAGCAACGGGGTTCGTGCTGTAATCCAGTTCTCCCGACTCCAAAGCTAGTGATCTTTCCCCTATCTTAACCCCGTTTCCTGCAATCTGAACTTTGTCGTTACCTTGGCAACAGTATAGAACACTAAGTGCCTGGAAACAATGATACTGCCTTTTCTGTGTACAACCAACTCAAAAGTTCCACTGAGGTCACCTTAACCCTTGATCCTTTTGTCAGAATCCCTTCTTCATGTGCTTACCTTAATGTCTGTTAAGTCTAAGAGCCCTTGTCACCAACAGTGCATTTATAATGGGTTTCTCGGCAGATAGATCAGGTACGCTGTCTTTTCTAGTTCTGGTGCAGTCGCTCTGTTTCTGTTAGTCCTGAGGCTGGAGCAGAAGCCTGACAAACACCAAACAGCAGCTGGCAGTGAGGCCTTCTCCCCTACTTGGGCCTCACATTTCACTTGCCATGTGGTCATTTGCCTCTGAACACTCTTGTGAGGCAACTATTTGGCAAAGGTAAAAGGCCTTTGCCTTCTGTTGGTTTGAGGCGACAAATTGTTCAGAGTGGTTTAGATAGGGAATAGTCTTTATTTTAGACGAAACAGCCATGCTTCTGGGGCTCCCTTTTTACCCAGCTATGAAGTTATGAAGGTTCTGACAGATGTACAAACAGATTCTAAGAAAACTTGGAACGCTAGCTAGGTCATTTATGATTTTGTCAGCAGGTGGCACTTCTCTCCTTAGGCACTAAACACAACCTCTCCAATAAAAGAAATACTGTTTTGTTTTGTTTTGTTTTGCTGCTAACCTCAGACTTGGTTAGCCACCCAACCATTTCTCCTCCGTTCCTTTTTTGCAGTGTTTTAGTCCACAATATCTGTGTATTTTAATTCGTTTATACTTTTTCGATAAAAGACATGAAGTTGCTTACAGCATATAGTATACAACAGTAAAATATGAGGAGGAGAACATGAACTGCAATAAAGAATATACAATTTGATTCTGAGTTGTTGGTAGCTGGAACAAAAATACACATAAATGTGTATCATTTCTTTGGGTTAATGGGCAGGGAGAGAGAATGACTTCCCCAGAATTTGAAATTAAAATGAAAGTTACTGCCTAGGGTTATGAGAGGCAGGTGTCTGCTATGCCCTTCTCATCTCACTAACCTAAACCGATAAGTGATCTGTAAAAACTACTCAGTACTTTTACTGTCATGCAGCTTCAAGGCTGGGCAATCAGCATTCCTCAACCCCTCGTGTTCCATTCCCTTAAATGCAGGCCTCACCCATTCATTTATCCTACACAGACCGGGCTCCGCCGGTCTACGGGGCTTTGTCCCTGGACACGGGGAACACAAGCATCCCCATTAGGCTCTGGCGTGCCAAATTAACGTATAGGATTTACTTCAGAGAGAGAGCTTTCAATTAGTTGGACAGAAAAGGTGTGTGTTTATACTCATGAAACACTAGAGGACTGTATCAGGCAATGTTATAAGCAAATGCTAAATCCGCGTGGTTGCTCTTAAGAGCGTCCTAGGGGTGTTCTGCCTGTTAAAAAATAAATCGGTAAATTTCCTCTCGTTTCTAACAGAAGAGCAGTTTAAACTTGTGGATTCCCTCATCAGCACAGTCTGTTAGGAACGGCGCGGTCCTCCAGAGCTGGGGCAGGCGGTGGGGAGGGGGGAGGTTCGGGCTGCTGTGAGCAGAGGGCGAAGAGAGCCGCTAAATATCCGCCCCGCAGCCCCCGGGGATGCGTGATGATGATTCACCTGAAGGACCAGCATCTCGCCCGGTCCATTGTTGTCTGAGGTTGGCACGAGGATGGGCGGGAGGCGGGGCCGGGGCCGGGGAGGGTGCTCCCGGGAGCCAGGCCCCGGGGTCGCGCCCCGAAGTTGGGGGCCCCGCGCACTGCGCCCGGGGGAGGTGGCCTCGGTAGGGCGGGCGGCTTTGTGGCGCGCGCGGGTTCCACCGCAGGCGGCGCGGAGGCGGGGCCCTGCACAGGCGTCCGCCAACCCCCCGCTTTCGGCCGGGCCGCGGCCGCCGCACATGGCCGGCTCCGCAAGGGCCGGCTTCCCTGCGCACACGAATAGCCGCCTGGACGCGTTCCTGCGGAGGCGGCTGCCGCCCGAGGTCTACGACGCCATCCGCGCCTACGAGCCGTGCATCGTGGTGTCCGACTCGGAGAAGCACACCTTCAAGTACGTGGTCCTCAGCGATCGGCTCATCTACCTGACCGAGAACCCGCCCAAGTCCATACGGCGAGCAGTGGCGCTGCGGGACGTCGTGGCCATTGACCTGGTGAGGAGCGCGGGCGGGCAGGCGGGCTTGCGGGAATCCCTTCTTGGGTACCTCCCCCCCAGGTTCCAGGCCTGCCGCACGCGGGAAGAGGGAGGGGAAGGCCGACCTTCCCTATCCCCCTCTGGACTCCCGTACTTTTCTTTAACTTACTTTGGGACTAGCAGACACACAGGAAAACGGTGGATTGCTGTATGGACGCCGAATAAAAATGCCCTGCCCATTCTCATCGTGTGTACCGGTCAGCCCTTGTACCCCCAAATAGGGATACAGGTTTGAGAACATAGCCCCCTATCAAAACTACGCTTTAAAGTCATTTTTTTTTTCATTAAGCATCTAGCCTGTGCCAGGCACTTGTTCTAGACACTGAGGATGCACAAAGGAAATAGGGCCCCTTCCTAGAAACTGTTGTGGGAGAGATAAAAAGCCAAAACCAATGCAAATAAATGCAGTGTGCTAAGTACTTTATGCCTTGTTTATTTTTTTTTTTTAAATCAGCAGTGCTTAGAGCGTGTTAGGTGCTCAGTATGAGTAAGTGAATGGATGAATGAATGAATGAATGAATGAAAGAGATGTGCACAGGATGCCCGGCAATCTCACACAGGTCACTTGATCCAAGCTGGGCCCAGGCCATGCTGGGAAAACTTCTCGCAGAAGATACAATCTGGCACAGCCACCCCTTGTCCCAGTTTTAGTGTTCTGCTACTGTATCCCTTCCCTCCAGGAATAGATATACCTTATAAATCAACAAAAGATTGTAAGCAGTCTCCTCTCCAATTACTGTTTTTCCCCCCTTGGCTCCCTTTAGCTCAGCTGCTCTCCAGGTGTGTTCTTTTTTCCACTGGGGACAAGTGTCTAGCCTAGTTTCCCCCCCATCCCCACCCCCCCCCTTGTCTGAGTCTCTGCATCACCCAAGGGAGAAGTTGGTGAACTCTTAATGGGGCTGTTTTGCAAAGACAATCCTAGTTTGTTTGGAACACATCTGTAAAAAAAAAGGATAAAATTAACTGAGAAAAAAAAAAAAGCTTTCTTTTTTTTCTTTTTAAAATAGCCCTGTGGGCTAATATCACTGTGCAAATTTATTTGCTTTTTTTTTTTTTTTGAGTAAAAGTTTGAAGCAAAACTGCCTTCTTCCTTACTACCACTATTTTCATTCTCTTGAACTAAAATTTAAAAAATTAATTTCCTTTACCAAATGTCTTTAAAACATTAAATGCTCAGCTTTGAATACTGTCTGCAGTGTAAACATTTATTGTTTTGACAAAATGTAATGATTTTAGGATACTGTGACTCTCCCCAACAAGAAATACAGTATATATATTTCAGTAGTTGCTATAAATCTTTCTTTTTGAGCTGTTAGAATCTGAAAAGTGCAATAAAGTTCCCTAGGCCTCCAAGCCAAGAATCCTACAAAAAGGCATACCAATTTATTTGGTCATGCTTTATGTACATAATTTACCTTTCAGGCTTATAGAAGAATGTGTAATGTCTATAAAGGTGCTGAACAGATCTATGATTTTAGCACTGCTGACAGATTGAAGGTCCATCTTGCACGATATAGTTTAACTGCGGTTAAAGTTGTGGTAGGCAGAATATTGCTGGAACCTGTGAATATGTTACATTACATGGCAAAGAGGAGTTAAAAGTTGCAGATGCAATTAAGGTTGCTTGCTATCAGATGACTTTCAAATAGGGAGACTGGGGCATCTGGGTGGCTCAGTTGAGCATCTGGCTTCAGCTCCGGTCATGATCTCACGGCTTGGGAGTTCAAGCCCCGCATCAGGCTCTCTGCTGTCAGTGCAGGGCCTGCTTCGGATCCTCTGGCGCCCCCTCTCTCTGCCCCTCCCCAACTTGTTCTTTCTCTCTATAAATAAACAAATAAATAAGGATATTAAAAAAAACCCAAACCTGTCCAATAAAAAGCAAAAAAAAGCCTACACAAACAAATAAATAAAATAGGGAGGTTATTTTGGATTATCTGAGTGGGCCCAATGTAATCACAAATCCTTCAAAGTGGAAAAGGGGGGCAGAAAGAGGCAGGCAGAGCACTGCAGCAAAGAGACTAGTGGTTCTGAAGGAGGAAGGAGCCAGGAGACGAGGAATGTGGACAGCCTCTAGAAGCTGGAAAGGGCCTGGAAACAGGTTTTCTCCTAGAGCCTCCAGAAGGAATGCCGTCCTCCCAACACCTTGAGTTTAGCCCAGTGAGACCCATTTTGGACCTCTGACCCCTAGAACTATGAGAGAATAAATCTGTGGTGTTTAATGCCACAGAGTTTATGGTAATATGTTACAACAGCAAATGAATACAGAACTGTTTTCCTCTTAATATTTTTTAAAAACAGGTAATCATTTTTTAAAAGTATTGTTTCAGTGAGAAATATAATCATGCCAAGTACAAATGCCTTAACGATCCCTTTTTCTGAGGTTTTATAAGATAATTCTAGGGTTATTATAGTTCAGTGGCTTGCACAGCTTCACAGGGTGTATGAAAATGGGTGTCAGTCACAGAGTTGCTTTCTCTAGCACCAATTACTGGCCACAGATGTAGCTGACTAATTGTCCCTCTATGAACATTAAGTCCGAACTTAATACCATAATATAGAGAATTTTCCTGATTTCTGTGTTATATCTCATATAGTCATCTCCTATCCGTGCTAAGTCAGTAGTTTCTTAAATCACATGATTTTGGTGCCAGGCACCTTTGTTTCTTAGAACTGGTTTCTCCTACCTTGAAAGATAAACTGTTTAATCTTTTTTTTTTTTTTTTTTTTTTTTTTTTAACTAGGGTGCTGTCCTCTAGGGCCAACTATTTAGACATCCTTTTCCATTCTCAAAGGTTTTCTCATTTTACTGTAAAAGTTTGTCTTCTTGTTATTTAACTTTCAATTGGCTCAGGTTTCCATTCTGCCTTTGTTCTAGCTGTCACAGCAGTAAACTCCCAAGCAAACCAGTCCTTTATGCCTCTGGGCCCCAGCCTTCTTCCCATGTTCAGTCAGATTCCTTATTTAGTTCATGTCTCATGTTACAGTTACACCTCAGAAAAAAAAATTGCAAATAAAATTCCATTTTCTCTCCTAAAGAAAAAAAATGGAGGGGCACATGAGTAGCTCATTCAGTTGTGCTTGATTTCAGCTCAGATCATGATCTCACGGTCCGTGAGTTTGAGCCCTGCATCAGGCTCTAAGCTGATAGCATGGAGCCTGCTTGGGATTCTCTGTCTCTCTCTGCTCCTCCCCCCATGGCCTCTCTTTCTCTCTCTCTCTCTCAGAAATAAATAAATAGACATTAAAAAATTTTGAAGGTAACAGCAGCAAAAAGTTACACCAGAACTTGGATTGGATACAAATGAGATTTCCCTTCCAGCAAAGATGTGCTTAAAATCCACCAGGAGATCTCAAGTGTTTGATATGGTCCATGTCCTAAAAGAGAGTTTCTAAGGTTGCTTGGGTGGAGCTTTTATAAAAAGGCTGACGTTTTCTTTAAAAGTTCCTTTTGGGGGGCGCCTGGGTAGCTCAGTCAGTTAAGCATCTGACTTCGGCCCAGGTCATGATCTCAAGGTTCGTGAGTTTGAGCCCCGCGTCGGGCCCTGTGCTGATAGCTAAGAGCCCGGAGCCTGCTTCAGATTCTGTCTCCCTCGCTCTCTGCCCCTCCCCCACTGTTTCAAAAGTTGCTTTTGGAAGAATACTCTAGAGTTCTGCTCTTGTTGTGGGCATCAAAACACTTCTTCAAGCTCTTCCAAGATTAAGCACATATTTTTCAAGTGTGAGAAGCAGCTTTCCAGAAGTGAATTTCCTATGAATTCACTCTCCTTCAAGGCCATCCCATCACCTACAGAGAAAAAAAAATCCGTCAACTCCAGCAGCCTTGCCTGTAGTCTCTTGCCTGTCTGTCTTTTCACCACCCTTCCCAGCGAATATTGGCTCTCCAGTCGTCCCAGGCTCCGTGTGGCTTCCTCAACCGGCCACAAACGCACCTTTTACAGCCTGGCCTGTTTGCTTGTCTTGAACATTTTCTCCTCCTTCAAGGTTGTTCAGATCATCATATTTATAATTCTCTTCCTCTCCTCCTTCTCTCTCTCCTTTTAAAACATGTAAAAACAGGGGCGCCTGGCTGGTTCCAGTGAGTAGAGCATGCGACTCTTGATCTTGTGGTACTGAGTTTGAGCCTCACGTTGGGCATAGAGTTTACTTTAAAAAAATGTAACATTCTTAGCTTGAAAAGAAACAGGTCACGGGCTGTGCTGCAGGGGCCGCAGTAGTTTGCCAACTAATCCCTGCTTTCCCCACTAGTATGTTCAGAGCCAACACATCTTCTAGGCTAAGCCCCAGTCATTCTTTCTCTGAGCTGTTTTTCCTCCTCTGAGCTGATGAGGGCAGGCCTTTTGGTCTGTTTTCTTCATTGCTGTATTTCTTTCTGGCTCCTAGATAGACCAGATGGTCAATACATATTTGTTAAATATTCAACATAATCTGTTTCTTCTGTTTCTGATTTGATGATCTGCAATATACATTGGGCATTTCATAATATATACATTTTTAAATGTTTATTTATTGAGAGAGAGAGAGAGAGAGACAGAGAGAGAATCCCAAGCAGGCTTTGGTGTTGTCTGCACAGAGGCTGATGCGGGGCTCAATCCCAAGAACCGTGAGATATGTCCTGAGCCAAAATCAAGAGTTGGATGCTTGGGCGTCTAGGTGGCTCAGTTGGTTAAGCATCTGACTTCAGGTCATGATCTTGCAGTTCATGAGTTCGAGCCCCGCATCAGACCCTGTGCTGATAGCTCAGAGCCTGGAGCCTGTTTCACATTCTATGTTTCCCTCTCTCTGTCTGCCTTTCTCTCTCTCTCTCTCTCAAAAATAAATAAACATTAAAAAAAAAAGTTGGATGCTTAACCGAGTGAGCCACCCAGATGCCCCTAATAATACATTTTTATTTTTATTCAGGTTTTGCTGTCTACCTGTATAGATATGGTCCAGTTATTTAACATCTATTCTGTGCCTTCCTTAGATTGTTTTTTTTTAATATATGAAATTTATTGTCAAATTGGTTTCCATACAACACCCAGTGCTCATCCCAAAAGGTGCCCTCCTCAATACCCATCACCCACCCTCCTCTCCCTCCCACCCCCCATCAACCCTCAGTTTGTTCTCAGTTTTTAAGAGTCTCTTATGCTTTGGCTCTCTCTCCCACTCTAACCTCTTTTTTTTTTTTTTTCCCTTTCCCTCCCCCATGAGTTCCTGTTAAGTTTCTCAGAATCCACATAAGAGTGAAAACATATGGTATCTGTCTTTCTCTGTATGGCTTATTTCACTTAGCATCACACTCTCCAGTTCCATCCATGTTGCTACAAAGGGCCATATTTCATTCTTTCTCATTGCCATGTAGTACTCCATTGTGTATATAAACCACAATTTCTTTATCCATTCGTCAGTTGATGGACATTTAGGCTCTTTCCACAATTTAGCTATTGTTGAGAGTGCTGCTATAAACATTGGGGTACAAGTGGCCCTATGCACCAGCACTCCTGTATCCCTTGGGTAAATTCCTAGCAGAGCTCTTGCTGGGTCATAGGGTAGGTCTATTTTTTTTGAGGAACCTCCACACTGTTTTCCAGAGCGGCTGCACCAATTTGCATTCCCACCAACAGTGCAAGAGGGTTCCCGTTTCTCCACATCCTCTCCAGCATCTATAGTCTCCTGATTTGTTCATTTTGGCCACTCTGACGGGCGTGAGGTGATACCTTAGATTGTTTTTGAGAGGATTAAATTAAATAAATGTAACTCACTTAAAACAGTACTTGGCACAGGTAACAGCCACATACGTGTTATTATTGATAATCTTTATTCACATATATTAAGTCTGTTAGGTTCACTATGAGTCTGTAAGATAGATATTATCTTCTCTTTTCATATTAGGGCACTTGACTTTAGAAGATTTAATAAGTTTGGAAAGAAAATAACTCTTTGAGCATTGATTATTTATTAAGTGTTTAAAATTTTGTTTATTATTTAGAGAGAGAGAGAGAGAGAGAGTGTGAGTGGGGGAGGGGCAGAGAGAGAGGGAGACACAGAATCTGAAGCAGGCTCCAGGCTCTGAGCTGTTAGGCTCAGAACCTAACGTGGGGCTCAAACTCACGAATCGTGAAATCATGACCTGAGCCAAAGTTGGATGCTTAACTGACTGGGCCACCCAGGCGCCCCTGTATTTGGTGTTTAAATATACTGTCTTGTTTATTCTTCTTGAAAATCTGTCCAGTAGGTATGTCGAGTTTAACGTATTCAAAAACAGAATTCCTGATCTCTACCCCTAAATTTGTTCCTTCCTTGGCTTTCCTTATTTTAGGAAATAACATCATCTACCAGCCTTAATTCTTTCACTCCCTACATCCAACAATCACTATACCCTCTTGATTTGTGTAGAGGAGGAAAAAGTTTCCCTTGACCCTCTCAGGGTCCCTGGCTGAGTCTGAAAATTAAACTGACAAAGACAGATTAACAGGAGAAATGCCTACACATTTATTTCATATAAATTTTACATGATATGGGAGCCTCTATAAAGGTAACAAAGACCTGAAGAGACAGGTCAATCTGTGTGTGTTTAATATTAGGATAAAGAAAAAAAATGGGATAGCACAAAAAAGGGGGTATGACTAAGGATAATAACCTAGGGAAAACTAGCAAGGTCTGTTTGTTTGCATTTCTTTCTCTCAGTGTCCTTCTCTGGGTATAGGGAGGGCACCTCTCCCATGAGGGTCTTATGACCTGCTTCAAGGGAGCAGGGTGGAAAAAGATCAGAGAGAGTTTCCTGCATCTGCTGTTTTCTCAAATTCCTTCAGCTCAAAATATTCAGTATACCAAGGTGCCATATTTTGGGATAGTATGTTCTGATCCTTGTCACTTCTCTTCCAAAATATATCTGGCCAGGACCTTTCTTACCTTTTTTACTTATGCCACTTGTGCAGTCCCTTACCTCAACTATTGAAATTACCTCCAAACTCATTCCTCTTCATCTAGCAGTTGGGATGATCTTTTTAAACATGAAGTGTGAATTAAGTTATATCACTCTTCTTCTTTGTATTGCCTATAAAAGCCTCCATGATATGACCGCTCTATCTCTGACTCATCTCCAACTCTTCCCTGAGCTCTTTTTGCTCTTCCTTCTTTCCTCAGGGACTTTGCACGTGCCATCCTATCTGGAACACTTCCTCCAGATCTTCGGAGAGTTAGTTCCTTCTTGCCAGTCATGTTTCCAAATTCAGTTTCACCTCCACAGGGATGCCTCTGATGACCCCTCAATCTAGAGTACCACTCCCCATCACACTTACCACATCTGTTTGTTTCAAAGCACTTAACATTACTGGCATTATAAGATTAATCTGTTTGATGACTTATTATTGTCCATCCCCCATAGTAAATGCAAGCTCCATGAGACCTTGTCTGTCTTGTTCATCCCTGGGTCACTGTGCATTATGTTGCCTGACACATAGAAGATGGTTAAAAACTATCTGTCAATGGGAAGAACTGGAAGAGTAAATGGATGCTCAGATACATCATACAGTTTACCTCTCAGAGGGAAAGATCCTATTTCCTTATTCCAAGTGTTGAGGGACCCTGGAGACTTGACAACTCATCACACATAAGCAGTTAGCGGAACAACCAGGGCAAAGTCTCAGAGGGTCTCCTGATGCTCAGGTTCAGCTTTTTTCATGCTTCCTTTGTGCTTGTATGAGATGATCTCTGTGTTGTTTACCTGAGTCGTGCACTTTGGTAGTAAGAGTTATGGAAGATGAGACTATATTATGGATGCTTCTTTTCTTCTCTAGCTTTTTTTTTTTTTTTTGATTCATTTGCAGCCTTTCAAAAGTCTCACTGTGGAAGGAAGAAAGAGGTGGTAAACTCTAATCCATCCTTTTTTTTTTTTTTTAAGTTTATTTATTTTGAGAGAAAGAGAGAGAGCACGAGCAGGGGAGGGGCAGAGAGAGAGAGGAAGAGAGAATCCCAAGCAGCAGAGCCCAACATGGGGCTCGAATTTATGAACTGTGAGATCATGACCTGAACCAAAATCAAGAGTTGGACACTTAACCAACTGAGGGCCACCTTTGGTTTCTTAATAGTTTGCACAAAATAGTTTGGATTTTGCATTCGAGTCTTGTTCTTGGTTTGTTTGTTTTAATATGAGGTCTATGCCAAACGTGGGGCTTGAACTCATGACCCTGAGACCAAGATCTGCATGTTCTACTGAATGAGCCAGGCAGGCACCCCTGCTTTCAAGTCCTGAGAAACTTCATGAGGGTGTGCATTTTGTCAGTTTGATTCACTGATGTACCCCCCAGTGCCTAGAATGATAGTGTCTTGGTCGGGATAGCCTAGGTTAACTGCACTAACAAACAGCCCCAAGGTCTTAGTGCTTTAACACAACACAAAGTCCATCTCATCCAAGTTACTTGTCCACTGTGGATTAGCTTCGTTTCAGTCACAAGATATGTGACACTTAGTCACCCATCTTAGTATCAGGGACTCCATCTCAGCCATATGCTTGCTTAATCACCAGACAGAGGGAAATTAACTTGGAAAATTATGTACTTATTTTTAAGCTTCTACCCAGAAGTGATACATGTAATTTCTCACATTTTATTAGCTAGAGTCAGGCACATAGCCCATGCCTATCTTAAAAGGGGGCAGGAAAACGTGATCCTACCATATATGCATTCCACGTGTCTGAAAGAGAGAAAAGGAGTATTTGAACAGCTCTAATGTCTACCTCAAATTGCTGACATTTTATTGATTGCTTACTATATGCCACTCAGCCTCTGTTCTAAGTACTTACCCTGGAACTTCTTTATCTTTACAACAACCCCAGATAATACTGTATCTAGCTTTACCGATAAAGAACCTGAAGTACAGAGAACTTAGGCAACTTGCCCAAGGTCATCCTCTAAGTGGCAGAACCAGAATTTGCACTCTAGGAGTCAGCCTGCGGCATCCATGCTTTGATTCTCTAAGCTTTGATTCTCTAAGCTATACCTGCCTCGGTCATAGCAGGTCATTAAAAAAATAATAATAAGTTTTCATTGAATATCCAGAAGACTCTAAGCTTTTTGAAAAGAGAAACTCCATCTTACATTTTGCATCTTTGAGTTTTGCACTTTGCAGTAGGAACTCAGAAGTATCCATGATGAATTGAACTGGATAAATTAGAAACTAGATGCTCAACTGCCAAAAGCCTAGGGTGCGTTTATTCTCTGAAATTAAAGCTGAAAGAAGAAATCTGAATCAAGACTATGAAAACAAGACTAAGGGATAAGATAAATATAGAATTGTTCACAAAATTTTCAGAAACAAGAAAGAAGTACTATCAACTTTACTTCAATTGAAAAACAAAAAATAAGGGATCTCCCTTAGGATTTTAAAAGTAGCATTTTAATAAAAGTAAGAGAAATCAGTAATCAGTTGCACATATAAATATGGCCCCAAATGATGTAGATACATTCATGAGTGATGTATTATTCTTAGAGGTGGTCAAAGAAGTTAGAGATATTTTCACATAAAGCCTTATTCATTTGAGGTAACACAAAAGAGCATTCTCTTCTCTCCCCAAATGCCCCTTGCTGCCATCATCAGTGACAAATACCATGCTGAGTAGGCCATGAATCTAGCCAGTATTGCATTACTGAGGTTCTTAGGAAGAATCAAAGGTCATTAACTGTAATAGATATCTATTGGCTATGCACTAATGTGTTAGCCTTGTGTCAAACACTTTAAATCTTATTTAATTTTATTAACTCTATGAGGAAGATGATATTGTCTTTTTTTCCCCCCTGGATGATAAAATGGAGGCAGACAAAGGGGAAATATATATATATATATATATATATATATATATATATATATATATATATATATATATATATATACTTTTTTTTTTTTTTTTTTTAATTTTTTTTAACGTTTATTTATTTTTTTTTTTAAATTTTTTTTTTTCAACGTTTTTTATTTATTTTTGGGACAGAGAGAGACACAGCATGAGCGGGGGAGGGGCAGAGAGAGAGGGAGACACAGAATCGGAAACAGGCTCCAGGCTCCGAGCCATCAGCCCAGAGCCTGACGCGGGGCTCGAACTCACGGACTCACGGACCGCAAGATCGTGACCTGGCTGAAGTCGGACGCTTAACCGACTGCGCCACCCAGGCGCCCCAACGTTTATTTATTTTTGAGACAGAGAGAGAGACAGCATGAACAGGGGAGGGTCAGAGAAAGAGGGAGACACAGAATCTGAAACAGGCTCCAGGCTCTGAGCTGTCAGCACAGAGCCCGATGCGGGGCTTGAACTCACAGACCGCGAGATCATGACCTGAGCCGAAGTCGGACACTTAACCGACTGAGCCACCCAGGCGCCCCAAAGGGGAAATATTTGCACAAGGTCATATTCAGAAAACATTGGAGCTGGAATGTAAATTCAGGTCTTTTGACCTTACAGCCAGCATTCTTGAACCATTATGCACACAGTAACAACTGACTTTCTACAAATTCCTGCTTTCCAAATTCCTTCCTTTTCCTTCCTTCTTTCTTTCCTTCTTTCTTTCTTTCTTCCTTTAATTTTTTTAAATTGTAGTTAACATACAGTGCTATATTGGTTTCAGGAGAATTCAGTGATTCATCACTTACATCCAAATTCCAAATTGCTTTAGAAGTTTTTAGGTTTTGCAATAGAGACAACATGGTCACCTCAGTTTGCAGATTACCTGGCTCCTGGGCATTGGCTGTCAGGAAGGAGAGGATGAAGTTATAAATAAAACACCTTTTTCATTCCTCATACCACCCCTCTGTATTCAAGATTGTTGTCCTTCAAAGCTCACACTGGTGTCATTGCTGTTTCTGATGCCGTTCAAGGACAGGTCTGGTTGCAAAGACGCAGACGGATGTCGTATCCTCTTCACAGGGTCGAACCTTGAAACCTTTTTTCCTTTTAGTCTTAGCTGTGGCTCTTGTCCCAGAGACAATGATTTTTCAAGCCTAACACTGAAATAGTCTAGGGAGTCTCCAGTATTATGGGGCTGTGCCCAATTCTCCAAACTGGTTATTCTTTTTGGCATATGTGGGTGGATCATTCTTGCCAACAATATTCATAGATCCCAAAAAAAGCTCATCTACTTAGATGTCCTTAGGGATTGATACACTAAAGCCCAGGTAGAGTATAATGGAAAAAAAAAAAAAAAAAACCCACCTGGTGGAGGCTGCTGTTTTTTAATTATGTCAGTGGAAGAATTTGCCAAATGTTAAATGTAAAAATAGCTTCTACTAAGGAATAAGTTTGTGTACAGCCTGACATAGGTAATTGCTAATGTGGTTTAATTTGAGGGAAATCCATTCAAGATATCTCCATACATTGATAGGCTATCTCATCAGTACCTTTAATCCTACCACTGGCCCTCCTTCAGATTTGCTCTGAAATCCTTGTGGAACAAGTAATTCATTAAATTGAAATTTGAGTGAATTAATTTATTACTTGCTTTCCTCCAGTTTTTAGAGACAGAGATGGGAGAGTTAGAGCTTGCTGTCAGAGAGGAAGTTAGGTCATCAAAGGACCATGGAAGTTGAAAGATATCTCACAATTTAGCTCTTTTGGGGACTTACTTCCACTACTTAATGTCCCATGAAATAAAATGATCTCCAAATTGTGGTCCAGTACGTGGTGTCTACCTTCAGATTTTCCCTTTTGACTTTTCCTCTGGTTTATGTCTTTTTTTTTTTTTTTAAGATTTTATATTTAAGTAATGTTTACACCCAACATGGGGTTTGAATTTACAACCCCAAGATCAACTGACTGAGCCAGCCAGGTACCCCTTAAAAAATGTCTCTTTATAGTGGGTTTTTTTTTTAATATATGAAATTTATTGTCAAATTTGTTTCCATACAACCCCCAGTGCTCATCCCAAAAGATCCCCTCTTCAATACCCATCACCCACTCTCCCCTCCCTCCCACCCCCCATCAACCCTCAGTTTGTTCTCAGTTTTTAAAAGTCTCTTATGCTTTGGCTCTCTCCATAGTGGGTTTGTTTGAATTAGGATTCAAATAATGGTCCCCACCAAATTGTGTTTGGTTATCTGTCTCTTAAATCCCTTTTAATCTGTGACAGTTCTTCCTTCCTCTTTCATTTTTCTGTCAGTTATTTGCTGGAGAAATGAGATCACTTTTTCTGGAGAATTTTCCACAATCTGGATCTGGAATCCTTGGGCATGTCCTTCATCCACTATAGGTGCTTTAAACTGGGTAAGATCCAGGGGCAGTGTTTTGACAATACTCCTAGCTGGTGCTGTTTATTTCCTATTACTTCCCATCAATAGTCACATCTTTTTATCTTTTTGTCTTTTTGTGCTGGTCAAATGTGTGGGTTGTTCTGTCTCCTGGACCCCTTTTTAGACTAACAGTATCACCACCCCTCCTTGCCTTGTTTTTACATGTTGAAGAGATGGCCTTTTTTTTTTTTTTTTTTTTTTTTTTTGTAGAATGTCTCCTCTGGATTTGCTGATTATTTCTTCCTGGGGCTGTTTTCCTCGAGAATACATACTTTAATCAGGTCTTATCATAATAAAGTTCCTGTCTGCCATCACTTTTTAAATAGAGAAACTAGGGGCGCCTGGGTGGCTCAGTTGGTTGAGCGTCCGACTTCGGCTCAGGTCACGATCTCGCGGTTCGTGAGTTCAAGCCCTGCGTCGGGCTCTGGGCTGATGGCTCAGAGCCTGGAGCCTGCTTCCGATTCTGTGTCTCCCTCTCTCTCTGCCCCTCCCCCGTTCATGCTCTGTCTCTCTCTGTCCCAAAAATAAATAAACGTTAAAAAAAAATTAAAAAAAAAAAAAGAAAAAAAATAAATAGAGAAACTACTAACTTTGTAAATTAAACAAACAAAAACCCTACCTTTCCTACTGAATATGGAATAGGCCAGGTGGTAAATGAAGGGATTAGAGCAATTCTAATAATAATAATCTCTTAAACCTGTATTTTCTAAATAGGGGGGAAAATGACATCATGAAAGTCAAGTGTCATCATTTCTCTCAGTGATACTTTATTTAGAATTTTCTTGAACAAGGGAGATAACTGAATGGGTAAATGCTTGTGCTAAGGTCTTCTGTTAGATCTATAACTCTCAACTCCAGTGCCTTTTAATCTTTTTTTAATACATTTCTGTGGATTTGGTTTGCAAGCATTTTGTTGAGGACTTTTACATCTATATTTACAAGAAATATTATTGGTCTGTAGTTTTCTTATGATGTCTTTGTCTGGTTTTGGTATCAGAATAATATAGGAAGTGTTTGGTCCTCTTCTACTTTTTGGAAGAGTTTGTGAGGGATTGGTGTTAATTCTTTAAACATTTGGTAGAATTCACCAATGAGACCATGTATTACTGTACCTTTCTTTGTGGGAAGTTTTTTTGTTACTAATTCAATCTCTCATAGTTCTATTCATATTGCTGTTAACGGTCTACTCATATTTTCTACTTCTCTTGAGTTAGTTTTGGTAGTTCCTGTCTTTCTAGGAATTGGTCTATTTTATCCAGGCATTTTAATTTGTTGGTATTCAGTTGTTCATAGGATTCCTTTATACTTTTTGTTTCTGTAAGGTTGATACTATCTCCTTTTATACCTGATTATAGGTATAGATTGAGTCTTCTCTCTTTTTCTCTTGGTTAATCTTGTTAAAGGATTGTCAGTTATGTTGATTTTCAATGAATCAATTTTTGGTTTGGTTGATTTTCCTTATTGTTTTTCTATTCACCATTTCACTAATTTCTGCTCTAATTTTTAGGTAGGGTATTGAAGTTTCCAGCTGTTATGGTTGAGTTTATTTCTCTCTTCAATTCTTTCAGTTTTTGCTTCATGTATTTTGGGGTTCTATTCTTAGGTACATATATGCTTATAATTGTCATAACTTCTTGATGGATTGAACTGTTATCATTATAAATTGTCTCTTGTACAATTTAAAATATATATATATTTTAAATATATATATATATTTTAAATATATATATATATTTTAAATATATATATATATATTTTAAATATATATATATACATACATATATATGTATGTATATATATATACATACGTGTATATATATATATATATACACGTATGTATATATATATGTTTTTATTAAGTAAACCCCATGCCCAACATGGGACTCGAGCTCACGACGCTGAGATCCAGTGTTGCATGTTTTACAACTAAGACAGCCAGGTTCCCCTCTAGTAAAATTTTTTTTTGCACTGAGTCTTATTTTGTCTAAGAGTACTATCACCATTTCAGCTGTCTTTTGCTTGCTGTTTGCACAGTATATCTTTCCCATCCCTTTACTTTCAACCTATTTGTGTTTTTGACTCGAAAGTGAGTCTCTTGTTATAGTACAAGTGAATCATTAGTCAAATCATGTTTTTAAAATCTATCCTTTCAATCCCTGACTTTGAATGGAGTGTCTAATCCATTCACAGTAGTATAATTACTGATAAGGCAGGGTTTACATCTGTTCTATTGCTATTTGTTTTCATATGTCTTTTTCCCCCTATTTCCTCCCTATTACTGCCTTCCTTTGTGTCAAATAGGTATTTGCTAGTATCCGATTTGAATTCTCTTGTGACTTCTTTTATACTATGTATTTTGGAGTTTTTAAATTAATGTTTGCCCTGGGTATGTACAATGTACATCCTACTTTATAACAATGTAGCTCAGATCATTATCAATTTCAATAGTATACAAAAATATAAGTCTGTTCCCTCCCCACTCCTTTGTGCTGTTATTATCATACACGTTACAGTTTCTACATTAAGTGTCCATCAACACAGATTTATAATTACAGCTTTATACAATTATCTTTTAAACTAGACAGGAGAAGGGCGCCTGGGTGGCTCAGTTTAGCATCTGACTTTTTTTTTTTTAAGTTTATTTATTTATTTTGAGAGGGACAGAAACAGCACAAGTAGGGGTGGGGCAGAGAGAGAGGGAGAGAAAGAGAGATTGAGAGAGAGAGAGAGAGAGAGAGAGAGAGAGAGAGAGGGAATCCCAAGCAGACTCCACACTGTCAGTCTGGAGCCCAACGTGGATCTCAAACTCACTTAACCAACTGAGCCACCCAGGTGCCCCCGAGACCAACTCTTGATTTGGGCTCAGGTCATGATCTCGCAGTTTTGTGGGTTTGAGCCCATACTGGGCTCTGCGCTGACAGTAGAGAGCCTGCTTAGGATTCCTCTGCCTCTCTCTCTGCCCCTCCTGCATTCTCTCTCTTTCTCTCAAATTAAATAAACTTAAAAAAAAAATTAGGGCACAAAATAATGAATTGATCTATAAGAATTTAATTAGAATAGTATATACTAATTAGTTCGCTGTCTGCCTAATGGCTTTGGGGGGACACTTTATTTTCTATTTATTTATTTTTTGACCTCAGTCTGTACTTTTTAAAAAAAATATTTATTTAAATTATCCCCACACCCAACATGGGGCTTGAACTCATGACTCCGAGATCAAGAGTCGCATGCTCCTAACTGAGCCAGACAGGTGCCCCTCCTTTCAGATACTTTAGTATCTTCCGCTCAGAAGTTTGCTTTTAAGTGATTTTAATCCTGGTCTTTGTACATTATTTTATGATAAGTTCATTTTTTCTCAGGCTTTCTGAACCTGAGATTCTCTTTCATGTTTTAATCCCTCTTTGATGTCAGGCTTTTGATAGGAACTCTGCAGGTGGACAATTCATCAGAATGCGTAAGAAATGAGAGCCACTTGAACAAAATGGGTCAATTCAGGAATTAAGAAATTTGGAATTTTTAGGGTTGTGTGACATTTGTTATGACAGGAATCATGTTTGTAAATAAAGTCTTTCTTCTTAGTGTCTCACAGTGAGAATACAAAAATCCACGTCATGGTGACACTGTTTTGCCTCCTAATAGAAAGAAACAATCTTATTTTCTGACCCACAGTGCAGTTAGTTTCTCGGCATATGCATGTTTCATTCTTTGTGTGTCATTTTGTATAAGTCAAGAGCACAGGTTTCACTTTGAATCTGGTCTGCCACATACTAGCAGTGCAACCCTGAGCAGGTCTCTGAGGGTTCAGTGAAATCATATGTATAAAGCACTTAGAAGAACACATAATAAGTGCTCAATAAATGTTAGCTTTACTGTATTCTATATGACACTGTTTGAACACTGAATTCTTCCTCTTCCCCCATCTTTACTCTGGAGAGGATCTGGCCACAAGGATCAGAATCCTTATGAATCCTTTGAAGGGGAAGAATGAAGGTGGGCTGGCCCTCTCTGACTCTTATCTTGGTGAAAGGGCAAAACTGCTAGTGCCCAAAGGAGGCAGAACCAGTAGTCTCAGCCAATGGCCTTATGGCTGGGTAAGATCGTCCTACTGTGTAGGAGGTCTCCAAGACTGCCCTTCATGCTTGATGATTCAGCAGAAGGACTCACAAGATTCAAATGGTTGATGATAAGGAGAAGATTCAGATTAAATTCAACAAGGAAAAAATGGTGCATGAGATAAAATCCAGGAGAACCTAGTGCATGCTTCCAGGTGTCCTCTCCCATCAGAGTACCACGGATGTACTTAATTTTCCCAGCAATATGTGCATCGTACTACCAAGTTCAACTGAGCCTTGGTGTACAGAATTTGTATTGCAGATGGACACAGGCACATGCAGAGCCTACATGAGTGACCTCAGCTACTCAGACTCCAGCCCCCCTTCCATCTTCTTACCCTCACCCCCAGAAAAACCAGGTGTTTACTACAGATTACACTGTCAGAATAAATTTATCTGCTCAAACTGATACAGGATGGCCCAATACACCCTTGTATCAGGCTGTCAGAATATTCCAAGGCTCGTTGATTATCTCCTAAGATATTTTTAAAAGATTTTTCCCAAGGCCCAAATCTTACAGTTGGAGTAACACATGGCTCCAAGTAATAGTGATGGTGGTTATATAGTAGGAAACTTTCTCAGGGGCACAAAAAGTCAGGTCAGGCATTAGAAAGTGCTAGAGGGGTGCCTGGTGGCTCAGTCTGTTATGCATCTGACTCTTGATTTTGGCTCAGATCGTGATCTCTCAGTTCGTGGGATCGAGCCCCGCATCTTGCTCTGTGCTGACAGTGCAGAGCCTGCTTGGGTTTCCTCTCTCCCCCTCTCTCTGCCCCTCTCCCTGCATGCTCTCTCTCCCTCTCATTCTCTCTCTCAAAATAAATTAATACACATAAAAAAAAAGGAAAAAGGGGTACCTGGATGGCTCAGTTGGTTAAGCTTCCAGCTCTTGATCTCAGCCCAGGTCGTGATCTTGCGGTTCATGAGTTTCAGCCCTACATCGGGCTCTGTGGTAATGGTGTGGAGCTGGTTTGGGATTCTGTCTCTTCTCTCTGCCCCTCCCCTGCATGTGCTCACTCTCTTTCTGAAAATAAATAAACTAAAAAAAATTTTTTTTAAAGATAAAAAAGAAAGTGCTACAACTTACGAATGGTCTTAGAGTTTTTATAATATTGACTGGAAGAATTTAGGAGGCCATCTACATAACTCCAACTTGCCAACCTCAGTTTCTAATGAGAAAAGATAAGCTAAAGGTACAGTTTATATTAGTGGAGAAGTATAAGTATAGCACTGGGTCAATAGTAATTTCGTGCAATTGTATTTAAAAGAAGTGATTTATCAAGTAAATGTAAATAGTTTGATTTAATTGTATATGAGACTTTGTATGTCAGCGAATCATAGAAAAAAGTCTATTCTGGGGCACCTGGGTGGCTCAGTCAGTTAAGCATCTGACTTCAACTCAGGTCATGATCTCACAGTTCGTGGGTTTGAGCCCTGCGTCGGGCTCTCTGCTGACAGCTCAGAGCCTGGAGCCTGCTTTGGATTCTGTGTGTGTCTCTCTCTCTCTGCCCATCCCCATTCATGCTCTCTCTCTCTCTCTCTCTCTCTCTCAAAAATAAATAAAAAACATAAAAAAGAGAGACCCAGCAATTGCATTACTAGGTATTTATCCAAGGGATACAGGTATGCTGTTTCACAAGGGGCACATGCACCCCAGTGTTTATAGCAGCACTATCAACAATAGCCAAAATATTGAAAGAGCCCAAACATCCATCAATGGATGGATGGATGAAGATGTCGTGTGTGTACACACACACACACACACACACACACACACAGACACACACACACACACACACACACACTGGAGTATTACTCGGCAATCAAAAAGAATGAAATCTTGCCATTTGCAACTATGTGGATGGAACTAGAGGGTATTATGCTAAGTGAAATTAGTCAGAGAAAGACAAATATCATATGAATTCACTCATATGAGGACTTTAAGAGACAAAACAGATGAACATAAGGGAAGGGAAGCAAAAATTATATAAAAACAGGGAGAGGGACAAAACATAAGAGACTCTTAAATATGGAGAACAAACAGAGGGTTACTGGAGGGGGAAGGGGCTAAATGGGTAAGGGGCATTAAGGAATCTACTGAAATCATTGTTGCACTATATGCTAACTTGGATGTAAGTTAAAAAAATAAACTAAAAAAAAAAAACAAAAAAAGAAAAAAGAAAAAATTTCCTGTTTCCTGATTTGCGGTTCTAAAATTATTTTCATGGAGATATTCAGATATTTTTTTTAAACTTAAAAAAATTTTTTTTAACATTTATTTATTATTGAGAAACAGAGACAGAGCATGAGCATGGAAGGGGCAGAGAAAGGGGGAGACAGAATCTGAAGCAGGCTCCAGGCTCTGAGTTGTCAGCACAGAGCCCGACGTAGGGCTTGAACTCACAAGCTGCAAGATCATGACCTGAGCCAAAGTCGGACGCTCACCCAACTGAGCCACCCAGGAGCCCCAATATTCAGATATTATTATCTGTATTAAAAGGTGTCTGGGTAAAAGCACTTCTTTCAACTTTGATAAATAGTCCTAAAAACATAAATTCAATGCTATATGATACAATGAATAATCTTAATTTATTTCCCACGTAAATAAGCTAAATATTTGTTTACAAATAAGATTTAAATTATTACTACTTAGCTTATTTTATTTTTTTTTTTTTAATTTTTTTTTTTCAACGTTTTTTATTTATTTTTGGGACAGAGAGAGACAGAGCATGAACGGGGGAGGGGCAGAGAGAGAGGGAAACACAGAATCGGAAACAGGCTCCAGGCTCCGAGCCATCAGCCCAGAGCCTGACGCGGGGCTAGAACTCACGGACCGCGAGATCGTGACCTGGCTGAAGTCGGACGCTTAACCGACTGCGCCACCCAGGCGCCCCTACTTAGCTTATTTTAAACTATTTAAAGTATTTAAGCTTACTTAAAATAAGCTACTAAAGCTTATTTCTAAGACATAAAGTTAGAAAATTTTAATTTTTTCATAAAAGTAAACTGTACCTCAACATGGGGCTCAAACTCATGGACCTGGAGATCAAGATCAAGATCAAGATCACATGTTCTACTGACTGAGCAGCCAGGCACCCCTAAAGTTAGAAAATTTTAAACAAAGTAGTTCTGTAGGAGCATGACATCTATCATCTACCTACCTATCTACCTACCTACCTATATCTTTTCTTGCTTTGGGGCAAAATAGAAACTCTGGCTTTGAATTTCCTAATGATGTCTCTGGTGTAAATACAAAAATTTGCTTTTCAGATAACACTAGGTCTAAAATAAATTGCTAACATAGGATTGAGTTCAACTGTGTCCCACTGAAGAGCTTTATTTTCTTCCTTCAGGCACTGAAGGCATATTCTTTGGACCAAGTCTCCTTGCCTGACAGTGGAGAAGCCTCCTAGTCAGAAAACTTTTTACCTCCCATGGATGTGTAAATTAGCCTTGCTTAGCTCCTGGGTGGTCCTCTCATGCTTCACAAACATGCTGTGGTCTTTACAAAAGACTGATTTTTTTTTTAATTTAAATGCAAAAAACAGAGTGAGAGTGAGAAACGACCTTCCTTACTCTAACGTTGTCCTTGTAATTCAAGTCCAAGTTGAATTAAATGTTTCTGTAAGAGTTTGTTCTATCTACAGTATTGTAGTCATACTATAATCTCTTTATAGTATATATACATATATATGCATATATACACTTTATACTATAATCTCTTTATTTGCAACTGAGATTGTGACTGTTAGATGAACCAATAAGAGAATGGAGCAAGTGAAAAGTGATAGATCATTATGGCACTACCACTGTTCACCGTTACTGTCTGTTTATCCGATGTCATCCACCCTTTTATAGAATACGATGTGTCCCCTTGGCTGTGTGGCAGTCATCACTATAATCATTTACCACCTCCCTTATAGTGGGAGGCCTCACAGTGTGCACAGAAATGCCTTTTTAAAAGGCATGTTGCCGTAGACTGCCTTCATGCATCATGCTAGATGTTGTCTTCACTGCCCACCCCCCTTTAGTTCTTTGGTGACAGAGTGACACATTTGTGCTTTAGGACTATGAGATGCTAGGGCTACCAGCTGAAATATTTTACAAATCAGTGAAACAACTGTCTTTGTCATAACATGTAGATGATTCTTAGAATTAAAATAGGTAAAACTAAATTATGTACTCATTGTACTTACAATGTTAAAAGACAGGCCCCAAATGGAGACTTAACCTAATTCCATTTTCATCTCTCCCAGAAATGGAATCTTAAACCAGTGAATCAGGAACCTCCTGATGAGCACTAGTTGGGTAATCTGCCTGGTAGACCCTTACTATCTCCTAAAGGAAAGTAACTTTGCAATAACTAACATTTTTGCCAAGTATAACTTCCTTGTTCCCACTCCCTTCTGCTTAAAAGTCTTTTCATTTTGTACAGCCCCTTGGAGTACCTTTCTATCTGCTAGATTGGATGCTGCCTGATTTGAATCGGTTTTTGCCCAAATAGACTCTTAAAATTTTTAACATTGCTTCAGTTTATCTTTGAACAAATCTCACCACCCAGAGATAACCACAGTTAACCACGTAACATTCCAAACCGTGTTCTGTGCACTAACACATATGGAACCACATTCCACATATCAGTCTGTAATCTTATTTTTACTTTACAGCATGTCATGGATGTCTTTCCATGCCAGTGAATACAGAAAATATTTACACGAATAAATGCCACCACAGGGTATTTAAGGAAGGTATTATGTTCTTTTTTTAAATACTTTTTTTAGGGGTATGTAGGTGGCTCAGTTGGTTAAGCGGCTGACTCTTGATTTCCGCTCAGGTCATAATCTCACAGTTTGTGAGTTTAAGCCCAGCATCGGGCTCTGTGCTGATAGCTCAGAGCCTGGAGCCTGCTTCTGATTCTGTGTCTCCCTCTCTCTCTGCCTCTCCCCCACTCATGCTGTCTCTCTCTGTCTCAAATAAATAAACATTAAAAAATTAAAAAACAAAAACAAGAAACAACCTAAATGTCCATCAGCAGAAGAATGGGTAAACACACTGTTGGGATTTAGAAGCATTAGAGTAGTACTATGAGCAGATAAAGAACAGGAACCTCTTGGAGAGTCTGGGTGGCTCAGTCGGTTGAGCATCCAACTTCGGCTCAGGTCATGATCTCGCAGTTTGTGAGTTTGAGCCCAGCATCGGGCTCTGTGCTGACAGCTCAGAGCCTAGAGCCTGCTTCAGATTCTGTGTTGCCCTCTCTGTCCACTCCTCCACCACTCATACTCTGTCTCTCTGTCTCTCAAAAATAAATGTTAAAAAAATTAAAAAAAAATTTTTTTTTACATTTATTTATTTTTGAGAGACAGAGCACTAGTGGGAGAGGGGCAGAGTGGGGAGGGAGAGAGAGAGAGAGAGAGAGAGAGAGAATCCAAAGCAGGTTCCAGGCGCTGAGCTGCCAGCACAGAGCCCGACGCAGGGCTCAAACTCACAAACCGTGAGATCATGACCTGAGCCAAAGGTCGGACACTCAACCGACTGAGCCATCCAGGTGCTTCCAAAAAAATGTTAAAAAAATTTTTTTTTCAAATGTTTATTTAGTTTTGAGGGAGAGACAGAGCATGAGTGGGAGAGGGACAGAGAGAGAGGGAGGCTCAATTTAAAGCAGGTTCCAGGCTCTGAGCTGTCAGCACAGACCCTGATGGGGTGCTCAAACTAAGGAACCGTGAGATCATGACCTGAGCTAAGTCAGATGCTCAACAGACTGGGCCACCCAGGCGCCCCAGGTATTATGTTCTTGAATGACAAAGCTAACCAAACTCGGTGACTATAGCAACTAAATAAAAAAGAGATCTGGCCCTACTTCAGTCTCAAGTGAAAGAATTAGCAAAATTTGACTGAAACTCCTACACAATAATGAATCCAGCTGTTTGATTACTGTTTGGATTCCAGCCCTGTTTTTTTTTTTTTTTTAATTTTCTAAAAATATTTTAAAAAATTTATTTATTTATTTTGAGAAAGAGAGAGAGAGAGAGAGAGAGCAAGAGAGAATTTGTGGGCGGAGGAGGGGCAGAGGGAGAGAGAGCCCATGCAGGCTCCACATTGTCAGCCCAGGGCCCTGACTTGGGGCTGGATCTCATGACTGAGAGATCATGACCTGAGCCATTATCAAGAGTTGGATGTTTAACTGACCGAGCCACCCAGGTGCCCCTAATTTTAATTTTTTTTAACATTTTTTTAAATTTTAAGTAGGCTTCATGCCCAACATGGAGATGACCCTGAGATCAAGATTCATTGGCTCCACAGACTGAGCCAGCCAGAAGCCCCTCCAGTCCTGCTTTTAGAATAGAAACACTTTTATTTTTCCCTGACAAAATCCCTACCTCTGACCACTAGTTAGGGCTGTGGTCTTAAACTTTAGTCGTTTTTATAACATTGGCCTTGGAAACCAACTGCCTTATCTCGTAATTCTAGTTCCACCTTTTACTAGTTTTGTAAACTTAACATCCTCTGAATGTTCGTTTTCTCATTGCAAAATGGGGTTTATAATAACTACCTCATATATATAGTACTATATTTTTGCCATGTTCCATAAACTGTGGAATTATTATTCAAATTATTATAGGTACTTTTTCTCCTCCCCAAACTTCTTTTTTAATGTTTTTTATTTATTTTTGAGACAGGGAGAGACAGAGCATGAACAGGGGAGGGGCAGAGAGAGAGGGAGACACAGAATCTGAAACAGGCTCCAGGCTCTGAGCTGTCAGCACAGAGCCCGACGCAGGGCTCGAACTCACGGACCGCGAGATCATGACCTGAGCCGAAGTCTGCCCCTTAACCAACTGAGCCACCCAGGCGCCCCATCTCCTCCCCAAACTTCTAATAAGCAATTTGAGGCAGACATAATTACATATTTATTTATACTCAGTCTCTACTTGAAGCCTAATTATTACCAGATTAATATTAAATACACTTGGAATCACAGCCAGTTAGACCAACGTATGTCTTAAGGAACACTCTTCTTTATAGACTCCAGAAGGACTGGAAAGCTAACTGTAAGAGAGAAAACCATAAAGGAAAGTATAAAACATAGGTGAGTATTTGATTTCAGGGTACAGAAGACATTTCTAAGCATAAAGGGAAAAAATAAGACAAAAGTTGACAGCTGTATCAGTTAGAAATTTTAAGTTTCTATTTGTTTTAAAAAAACACACAAAGGGGCGCCTGGGTGGCTCGGTCGGTTGGGCGTCCGACTTCAGCTCAGGTCATGATCTCACAGACCGTGAGTTCGAGCCCCGAGTCGGGCTCTGGGCTGATGGCTCAGAGCCTGGAGCCTGCTTCTGATTCTGTGTCTCCCTCTCTGTCTGCCCCTCCCCCGTTCATGCTCTGTCTCTCTCTGTCTCAAAAATAAACGTAAAAAAAAAAAAAAAAATTAAAAAAAAAAAAACACATACAGAAAAGTTTTCTATGAATTACAGCATTGTACCATAACCTCAAAGACAATGAAAGGCATAGATAGCCTGCATAGGTGAACTAAACTGAATACCTACTGATCCCCCTTCCCCATTTGAAAGTCTTTCACAGTTTTCCCTGACAATCTGTCCCACATCACCCATTGTAATAATCTCAAAGAAAAGATCACTCACTCACAAAAATAAGGCTCTTCAGGTTGACCTGATTATTTACATAGGTACAGCAAGAGTGTTAATTTACCAGATAGGCCTCCTTAAAAATACTTTGCAAAAACTTTTGTCTAGAAGTTTTTATGAATGTCAGGTTCGACTTTTAAAAGCCTTTATTACTTGCTTTTCCTAGGCTAGGAAATCAGTCCCAAGAAGCTCCACCAGATTTCTCTTGTAGTACGTATAAATTTGAGTGAATTTTGAGGTCCTGAAAATTTGTTGATTGCCTGTCTTGCTAGGAAGTGGGCTTCCTAATACCTGTAAGCCAGGTCTCTGGGCTAGTTTTCCTGGGAAGGCGTGTAAGGACTGGTACCATAAGTACAGCCAACTGTTTGGCCCTTAAAATGGATTGCCATACCTGGTTAAATGAGTGTCCTTCTTCTTTTTTTTAATGTTTATTTATTTATTTTGAGACAGAGGGAGACAGAGAGAATCCCAAGCAGGCTCCATACTGTCAGCACAGAGCCTGACACGGGGCTCAAGCTCATGAACTGTGAAATCATGACCTCAGCCAAAACCAAAAGTCAGACACTTAACCGACTGAGCCGCCAGGTGCCTCAGAGTGTGCAGCTCTTGATCTCAGTGTTATGAGTTCCAGCCCCATGTTTACTTAAAAATAAAATCTTAAAAAATATAAATTGAAAAACAGGGGGCTCCTGGGTGGCTCAGTCGGTTGGTTAAGCATCCGATTCTTGATTTGGGCTCAGGACATGATCTCCCTGTCTGTGAGATCGAGCCCGGAGTTGAGCTCTGCACGGAAAGCACAGAGCCTGCTTGGGATTCTCTCTCTCTCTCTCTCTCTCTCTCTCTCTCAATCTCTCTCTCTCTCTCTCTCTGCCCCTCCCCCGCTTGTGCTTGCATGTGTGTGCTCCCTCTCTCAAAGTAAATAAACATTAAAAAAAATCTTAAAAAAATAAAAAATAAAGTATTAGATGTTAAATTTTCTTATTTTGGGGGGAATTATAGAACTTTTATTCTTATATAAGTGCTTATCTCTATAGGTCATCAAAACAGAAGTCTGTTTAATTAATTTATTAATACCCTCTGGAAAGAGGAAAATGTAACCCACCAATGTAATCAGAGGTAAAGGCTTTTCTGAATTGCAGACACCTAGATAAAGAGCATATAATTTCACAAGAAACTATATGTAAACATAGAAACACAATTTCACTGGTTCAGATACATAACAACTGTTCTCTTTATCAAAGGGTGGTAATCAGTTGCATTTTACTGGACACAATCAACTTGTATCAGTATGAACTAGAATAATTTGCACTATTACCAGTTTTCTACAACTTAGCGTGTTTTTTTTTTTTTTTTTTTTTTTTCCCAAAGTAACCTCTAGACCCAACATGGGGCTCAAACTTACAACCCAAAGATTAAGAGTCACATGCTCTACTGACTGAGCCGGCCAGGCACTCCTACAATTTACAGTGTTTTAAAACAGCTCAAAGACAATAAATGATGGAGAACAGCTAGATCATCTTTTTTTCCCATTTCAAAGCCTTTCATAATTTTTCCTGGCAAAGACAAGAGACAAATATAATACAGAGTTACATAAAACAAAATCTTAGTCATATGTATAATAGGATTCCAATTAAAAAAATTTTTTTTAAATTTTTATTTATTTTTGAGAGACAGAGACAGAGCACAAGTGGCGGAGAGGCAGAGAGAGATGGGGACACAGAATCTGAAGCAGGTTCCAGGCTCTGAGCTTTCAGCACAGAGCCCAGTGCAGGGCTCGAACCCATGAATTGTGAGATCATAACCTGAGCCAGAGGCGAATGCTTAACTGATTGAGCCACTCAGGCGCCCCAGGATTCTAACATTATAAGCATATCTTTGAAGGTCTCAAATAGCTTAAGGTGTTTCTGAAAAATATTGCTCAGAAGAGGATCCTTTACTAATTATAAACTTAAAAAATTTTTTGAGAGTGAGAGAGAGAGTGGGAGGGAAGTAGGGGCAGAGAGAGAGGGAGAGAGAATCCCAAGCAGGTTCTACATTGTCAGTGCAGAGCCTGACAAGGGGCTTGAGCTCACCATGACCTGAGCCAAAAATCAAGAGTAGTATGCTTAACCTATTGAGCCAGCCAGGCACCCCACTAATTATATAAACTTTTATTATTAACGAAAGCACATCCTTTGAACACCTCTACTGGACTATGCTTTGTTACCTTGGTTTGAATTACTCTATATATTTGAAAATAATTTCAAAAGTTAAATTCGAGTAGATCTTGATAGCTTTTCATTAATTTATCTTCCTATCTTTAATTCCTCTGAATTAGATTTTTAAATTATTGCCATTATTTGATATTTCCTTCCTATATTTGTGAAAAGAGAATGATGAAATTGAATGATCACAGGAAACATTTTTATACAAATTGTAAGTGCTTGCAAAACGTCTAAAGAGGAGGGGCGCCTCAGTGGCTCAGTCCATTAAGTGTCAGACTTCAGCTCAGGTCATGATCTTGCAGTTCACGAGTTTGAGCCTCTCATCGGGCTCTGTGCTTACATCTCAGAGCCTGGATCCTGCTTTGGATTCTGTGTCTCTGTCTCTCTGCCCCTTCCCTACTCATGCTCTGTCTCTGTCTCTCTCTCTCAAAAATAAATAAACATTAAAAAAAATAATAAAAAAAAAAGTCTATAGAGGTATTCCCCCTGATGCTTGGATTAAAGGTTTTAAATATGCCTCTGGTGATTCTCTGGCTCTATGCTTAGCTTCTCAGTCAGATGCTATTGCTGCCTACCTGTCATAAAAAGGGAAGTAGAGACGATCTAAAAATCCTAAGTATTTATTGAGAACTTTTCTCTTTTTAACCAAGAATAGAATTTCTTAAAAAAGAATAGAAAATGGAGTACTTTGGAGAGAAGAGAAAGCTATTTAGGAGCAGGAAACTTCCAATAATTCACACTTAGATGTTTGTATTCACAGAATCTTTGTACACTGTTCCCCACAAATGGACATTGTGTACTACATAGAAAAATCCTAGGTTAAACCCATTAATTTTACATTTTTAAGATCTTTTAAAAAATCTATTTTCAAAATGAAAATGGGGAGGGATATATTTTAACACACAAAAACACAGTTTCTATTTATTTCGCAATCCTATAGTGTAAACAGTTACTTGAGTTCTGCTGCTGAGCACATTTTTAGTAAAGACTAAAACAAACAGGGGAAGAATTGAGAAACCTGACCAAGAGAAAAGATATTCCAGGAGGAAAAAAAAAAAAAGAAAGAATGCAGTTTAAATTTGCCCTAAGCTTTAGGGGATTTATTATCACAGGATAAAGTTGTATTTGTCCTCAGTCAGTTCAATTTTTTTTTTTTCCAGATTGATGATTACCCACAATTTCTGAGTCCACCAGACAGAGAAACCAACCAACATATTCGTATCATCTATTCTTCAACTGTTTTGAAAAAAGAGTGTGAAAAATCAAAAGGTGTCAAGAAATTCTCATTTCCATTTCATCCATCTCATTTCCATTTCATTGCCGCTTCTAACAACAAAAAAGGTATGTAATATATTTCTTAAAGTGACACAAGAAAAGATGTATTTCATTATGAGACAAAAAAGAATGTTCTTTTTTTTCCTCCCCAGCTTTACTGAGGTATGATTGACAAATTACAATTATATATAAGGTGTCTAATGTGATGTTTTGATACATGAGTACATTTGAAATGATTACCACAATCAGGCTAATCATCTCACATAGTTGTCATTTTGTACGTGTGTGGGGAGAACACATTTGAGATCTATTTCCTTTGCAAATTTCAAGTATACACCATATTATTGTTAACTTTGTTCACCATGTTGTGCATTTTGGTCTCCAGAACTTATTTATTTTATAATGAACATCTATCTTTTGACTAACATCTACCTTTTTTCCCTAACTCCCAGCCCCTGGTAACTACTGTCTTACTACCTGTTACTATGAGTTTGTCTTTTTGTGCTGGTTTATTTCACTTAGCATGATGTCCTCCAGGTTCACCCATGTTGTCTCAAATGGCAGGATTTCCTGGTTTTCATATTTAATTTAATTTATTTATTTCTTAAGTACTCTCTACACCCAACATGTGGCTCAAACTCATGACCCCAATATCAAGAATCAGATGCTCTACTGACTGAGCCAGCCAGGCACCCCAGGATTTTTTTTTCTTTTTTTAAAGTCTAAATGTGTGTGTAAGGATGTCTGCTCCACCCCCCCACCCCAATTTTATTTATCCATTCATGTATTCCTGGACACTTAGGTTACTTCCATGTCTTGGTTACTGTAAATAATGCTGCTATGAATAGGAGAGTACAAGTATCTGAGATAATGACTTTATTTGCTTCGGATATAAACCCAACAGTGGGAATGCTGGATCATATGGTAGTCCTATTTTAGGTTTTTGAAGAACCTCCATACTGTTTTCCACCGTGGCCGCACAAATTTACATTCTCACCAACAGTGCACAAATGTTCCCTTTTCTCTACATCCTCATCAATACTTGTTATCTTTTGACTTGTTGAGGTTAACTATCCTAACAGTTGTGAGGTGGTATCTTGTGGGTTTTTTGTTTTGTTTTGTTTTGTTTAAATTTGTCTTTGAGAAAGAGAGACAGAGAGAGAGATGGTCAGGGAGGGGCAGAGAGAGGGGGAGACAGAGAATCTGAAGCAGGCTCTGCGCTGTCAGCGCAAAGCCCAATGAGGGCTCATGACCTGAGAAGGGGTCGGATGCTGAACCAGCTGAGCCACCCAGGTGCCCCTCACTGTGGTTTTGCTTTGCAATTCCATGATGATTAGTGAGCTGAACCATCCATTCTTGGCAGCATAGTGCCTGGGCAAAGCTTGCCATACATGAAGATATGTAGAAAATAACCAGAAATATTGTGAACCTGGCTTTAGGAAAACTCCTGATGGTCATCTCTTTGAATCTTGGCTCCCACAAGCAAGGGAAGCCACAGGGTCCTACCCTGAAAAATATGGTTTATTATGGTTATTAACATCATTCAGTCTTCATTCAGAAGTATTTGTTGGGAACCTTTTCACCCAAGAACTATGTATGCTTCACACCTAAACAGAAAGATGAAAGGCCATCTTTAATTTTGTTTTCAGGGAGCTCAGCATCTGATGCAGATGATTTTCCCACTGTGCCCAAGGAGATCTAGAAAATTCACAGTGGGATGGAGAGAGAAGGGGAGGATGAGGAGTCAGGGCTCCTGGCGCTCATCCAGCTCAACTAGAGCTTACTTGCTTTTATGCTTCACATTTTGGGCTTTATGTTAATGTTTCTGATGAATATGTTTTAAAAACCTAAGGATGAATAGATGAAAATAGAACATATAGTTCAGCATTACACTGTTTATTTCATGGTCTTATTTTATATATGTATATGAAATGTGTATGTACCTAAAGGAGCCCTTTAAACTATCAATCCCCATAATTGGGAGTTGGTAAAAAGCAGAGAAGAGGAGGATGGGCTTTGGACCGGCCAAATCCACATTTGAATCCTGGCTCCCACCTTTCCCAGCTGTGTGACCGTCTACAAGTTACCAGCTTTGTGAGCTCCAGTTTCCTGGTCCCCATCACTAGCTTCACAGGGTTGTTGTATTGCATGAAATGACGTGGGCAAGGCAGGGCACACAGCAGGAAAGCAGTCAGCTGTTAAGATGGCATCCTTAGCGGAGAAGAGGGGCAGAAGGAAGTCTGACAGGGCTCCTGGATAAGTCCTTCCACTTCTGGCCTCTAGCCAGAGTAGCCAGACCAGCCCACACCAGCCAATTCATTCTTCACTAGACTTCACTCCAAGTCAGACTCAGAATTCTTAGAGTATTGAATAACTACAAAGTGTGAGAAAACTGTCCAGTGTTTGTACACTCTCATGGATAAGCACCTTTCCACACTGACACTCTATGGCATGGCAACTATTTGTAGGAGTTGTAATTAGTCTTATTAAATCCCTGGTTGCTCACCAGGTCTCTTGTCACACTAATTAGAGAACCTAACTGGCGTTGGTTGCCTTAAATGCATATTTATCCTTGTCCACGAGCATAATTATTCTTGGATTTTTTTTCCCCCAACATGTATAAGAAGATAAAAACACACATTAAAGAAGCTGATGACAGGTAAAAGTTTTATAAAATTTAAGTTCTTAGAAACTTCGCAAATGATGTTAAAAGCAGTGAAAACTTTTTAAAAAACTTAGCTTGTGTTCATGTGCATGGCTGGTTCATAAACTTATAACTTTCCCCCTCTCCCCCTTCCTTACTTTATTCTCTAAAGGTTCCATCTAACACTTTATACAATGAGTTTTGAAAACACAAACTGCCACTGTCACAAGGAGTCATACACAGCCCACCTTGGAGAATAAAAAACGTCCCCCCTTTCCAGCATGCCAACAGTAATGTGCTCTGATTCCTGTTCTCTGCCAAGCTGCTTGTTCCCTGGGTTGGGTATGACTACATACCCAGGACCCTCATGATTCACCTCCCAGACAGTCTGTAATATGTGGTCCTGAAGCAAGAGAGAGGCTCAAACCTGTCTGACCATCTACTTGAAAACAGTCATTACTGTAGCCATTAGTGTTAATAATGATGATATCATGGCTAGAGAAGTAGCACACATTAACTACTGAGCATCTGAATAAAGATAATTATTAGAACTTACTCCAAACCTCTAGGGCGAAAGCCTAGGGAATATTTGTGTCATGTGGCAAAGGAGCTTGCACTCAAAGCAACTGGATTATCTTAACAAAGGAAACTCAAAAGTGCAAATCATTTGTAGTAAAGATACTTCGTTTATTCACTGCATTTGCAACAGGATTCCTAATTAGGCCCTACTTTTCTGGAGATATATAGAAAAAGAGGCTTTTCTCTATGTGTCCTTATATGGGTCATAGGTAGCACTTTAAATTGTACTTTTTATGTGTAGCTGGAAGAGGATGGTTGTTTAACTCTAAATGAACAATGCTGATGGGAGTAGAGCGACAGTGGGGCACTCACTAGCTGCTAAAGCTCTAGAATGAATTGGGTTATTAGCCCTTTAGTTTCAGGTACATTCTTGAACAGCACCTTCTAGTAGAACTTTCTGCAATGATGGAGATGTTTTGTATGTAGTAGAATTATGTCTAATACAGTAGCCAAGAGCCAACTGAGCCACTGAGCACTTGAGATGTGAGTAGTACTAACTGAATTTCAATTTAATTTTAATTTTAATAGCCACAGCTGTCTAGTAGCTATAGAAATGGTCACTGCGGTTCTAAAAGCATAGAAAAGACCTTAATGGCTTTAGGGTGTATTTTGAAACACTGGCAGAGCATGAAGTAGATGAATCCTCAAACCAGAATGAAACATAGTAATTTGATGAAACATAAACTGAACCTAGGTTTTATATAACTATATGAGATTTTGTTTTATACTGAAAACCTATATATTTTTTAAAACCAATGAGATGGGAAAAACTAAAGCGACAAGGCATTGATGAGTCTCTCAGGTTTAGTGGATAGTTTTTACGTAGGCTTGGCAGTCTTCCTCATAGGAATAGGGTTTTGATAAATATAACTGGAAATCTTGCAGGTAAGAAAGCACTGTTGTGGTTGTGTGTGTGTGTGTGTGTGTGTGTGTGTGTGTGTGTGTGTTTGTAGCATCCTTTCTAAAAAATATTCCTCAGGGGCGGCTGGGTGGCTCAGTCTGTTAATCGTCTGACTTGATCTCGGCTCAGGTCTCACAGTTTGTGAGTTCAAGCCCTGCATTGGGCTCTGCACTGATGGTGCAGAGTCTGCTTGGGATTCTTTCTTTCCTTCTCTCTGCCCCTCCCCTGCTTGTGTGCTCTCTCTCTCTCTCTCTCTCAAATAATAAAAATAAACTTAAAAAAATGTTCCTCAGCTGACCAGCACTACTGAACATGCCATCAGATATCCACTGTGCTAAATGGTGGAAAAACTTCATACCTAGGCTACTGAAGAAGACTGTAAACTGCTGTGTGCACATTAGAGAACATACTGGAACAGACAGAGGATAGGTCTCGTCTGTTATCTGCATTCAGGCTCTCTTGTCATTATGGCCTTGTATCTGCCAGACTCTGGCCACTGGCATCCAGGAGATCAGAACTCCTATCTGATGCAGACACAGAGACCACAGCTGTACTTCATTTCTCAGTGGAGATCACAGCTGATCCTGAGATTCTCCACACCATTGTTACAAATGAAATTTAAAGCTAACATAAAGAGGCAGGGACACAGGCACTAAAGTCATTTTTGGTCATAACCTTTTTTTTTTTTTTTTTTTTTTTTTTTTTTTTAATTTTTTTTTTTCAATGTTTTTTATTTATTTTTGGGACAGAGAGAGACAGAGCATGAACGGGGGAGGGGCAGAGAGAGAGGGAGACACAGAATCGGAAACAGGCTCCAGGCTCCGAGCCATCAGCCCAGAGCCTGACGCGGGGCTCGAACCCACGGACCGCGAGATCGTGACCTGGCTGAAGTCGGACGCTTAACCGACTGCGCCACCCAGGCGCCCCTGGTCATAACCTTTTGATGACGTCACACAAAAAAGAGAAAGTTCAAGGTTGGTTAGTGAACTTGGATGAAATGATGTTTAAGAGACAACTCACGTTCATTGTTTAGGGAATACGAACTTCCTAATAGAAAAGCCTCAGTGATTTCTTGCCCCCTTCCAGTATGCTGACAGTGCTGTGCTCTGTTTCTTTCCAGCTCTCCTCCTAGCTGTTTGTCCCCTGCAGGAGGTACTGCTATATCTCCAGGACCCCTGTGGTACACCTCCCAGACAGTCTGTAATGTGTGGTCCTGAAGCAAGGGGCTCAAACCTGTCTGACCTCTGCACCACAAGCGCTAATATGTTCTACCTAATTCCAGCAATGACCAAAGGCATTATTTCTATCACATTTAGTACCCACGTTTGTGAAATGCCTACTATTAGAAGTGTCTATGATGACTGGGGTCTTAGACTTATGTAGAGGTTTTTCACTTGCAAGTAGAAAAAACTGACTCATTTTGGAGTCTATGTAATTAGTAAAAATTATTCACTTACAAGTAGGAAAAACTGATTGATTTTGGAGTCTCCTAAGGAATCAAGAGGGGAACAGAAGGACCCAATAGTGGAAGACCAGAAACCCAGAGGCCTGTTCCTGAGCCTGAACAGCCTGTGAGAGACTTTCTTCTGGATGCAGCTAGTTTCAAAGACTCCTAGCTCAGCCTCTCACATCCAAATGTCACAAGTCTAGAGGGAGACATTGATCAGCCTAACTTGGATCAGAGCCAACCCCTAGACCAGTCAGCTATGGCTTGGATAGGGGTGGATTCAGATTTTGTGGGGACTGAAGCTCATACAACGTGCAGAGCCTTCTTTAAGAAAAAGAGTTAAAACACCAAATAGAATGACTGCAGCACTCCCAAGATAGATAGGCAGAAGAAATCACAAACATAGAGCGTTTGTGGACACTCCCAAGAGAAGAAGTGAGACAGAAGGAAAACTGAAGTGGGAAGAGCCTGTGGTCTTGAATGACTGTGGTTAACATGTCTTCCCTTTGTTTATAAAGACATTTGACCATTGGCACACATGGTCAGGGCTTCTCCTAAGACTTTGGAAGGAACTCATACAAATGAGGGACCCTAGAGCTGAATCATCACTTACTTCATCAGAAGGAGCAGTCTCTTTTTTTAAAAGATGGGCACCCAGGTGCCTGGGTTGAACATCCAACTTCGGCTCAGGTCATGATCTCAAGGTTCATGAGTTTGAGCCCCTCATTGGGCTCTGTGCTGACAGCTCAGAGCCTGGAGCCTGCTTCGGATTCTGTCTCCCTCTCTCTCTGCCCCTCACCTACTCGTGCGCTCTCTCTCTCTCTCTCTCTCTCTCTCCCTCTCACAACTAAATAATTAAAAAAATTATTTAAGAGATGGGCATCCATACTGTGGAAGAGGACAGTTCCTCAAAGAAAGAAGGCTCTGAGAAGACCACATGACAGATGACCACTACAGTTTGGTCCTTCCCCTGCAGCTGCAGTTTCCTACTTTTTTTTTTAAAGATTATATTTTTAGGGGCGCCTGGGTGGCTCAGTCGGTTAAGTGTCTGACTTCGGCTCAGGTCATGATCTCATCGTTCATGGGTTCCAGCCCCGCACTGGGCTTTGTACTGACAGCTCAGACCCTGGAGCCTCCTTCAGATTCTGTGTCTCTCTCTCTCTCTCTCTCTCTCTCTCTCTCTCTCTCTCTCTGCCCCTCCCCTGCTCATGCTCTGTCTCTCTCTCAAAATTAAAATTTTTTTTTAACCTTTATTTATTTTTGAGACAGAGAGACAGAGCATGAACGGGGGAGGGTCAGAGAGAGGGAGACACAGAATCTGAAACAGGCTCCAGGCTCTGAGCTGTCAGCACAGAGCCCGACGCGGGGCCTGAACCCACAGACCGCGAGATCACGACCTGAGCTGAAGTTGGATGCTTAACCAACTGAACCACCCAGGCGCCCCGCTCTCTCTCAAAATTAAAATAAAAACATTAAAAAAAAATTTTTTTTAAAGATTTTATTTTTATGTAATCTTTACACCCAATGTGGGGCTTGAACTCACAACCCTGAGATCAGAAGTCACATGCTCTATAGACTGAGGCAGCCAGGCACCCCTCAGTTTCCCACTTTTTAACAGAATTTTTGTCTCAACTCCCCACGTGATCTACAAATCTCATGAACTATACTGCACCTCAAGGGGAATGTGTTGACATCTTATGTCTAGACCAGAGAAAGCTAGAATGGACTGTACCCTCCAGCTATCTTTTTATTTATTTATTTATTTATTTATTTATTTATTTATTTATTTATTTAATTTTTAACATTTATTTATTTTTGAGACAGAGAGAGACAGAGCATGAACGGGGGAGGGTCAGAGAGAGGGAGACACAGAATCTGAAACAGGCTCCAGGCTCTGAGCTGTCAGCACAGAGCCCGACATGGGGCTCGAACTCACGGACCACGAGATCATGACCTGAGCCGAAGTCGGCCGCCCAACCGACTGAGCCACCCAGGCGCCCCTCTAGCTATCTTTTTAAAGACCCCATCCAGCATCACCTTTGGCCCTCTGAGGTGAGAGGGTTCTTTCTCCCAGGCATGAAGGGGCCCTGGCTCCTCTCAGATCCATGACAGTAATGGAGAATTGTGCAAAGCGTTCAAAAGGAATGGGGTCAAACTCAGTGAAAGCACACTTAAGATTTTGGTTTCATATTATGTAAATTTTACCTCAAAAGAAAAATAAACTGACAAAAATTAAAAGGGAGGGAAGAGGACAGAGAAGCAAGCAAACCGAGAAAGGAAGCAGCTGACAGCCAGCGAAATCCCCGAAAGGAATTCTCTGTGGGAGCAGGGCTTTCTCGCTTTTCCCTCCCTGGCTCTCTGTATGGCGTGCGCATCCCTGCAGGGATGGGGAGGTGGTTTGACGGGGCCACACCGAGGTTCCCTTGGAGCCTAGAAAGTAAGGCTAGTACTGACCTCTTGAAATGGCCTGTGGAAAGGCCCATTGGGTTCTTGTTCCAAACACTTATTACATACTGTTATTATTTGTTCCTCCAAGCAAGCAAACGAAATACACTTACATAATTGGGAGGACATGATAATTTTCTTGATGCAAGTTATGATCTGTTCTCTGATTTTTACTTTAAATTAATGTTTATTGTGTAACTACTCTGCCAGGCACCACGAGTCACTTTTATACACATTATCTTATTTTTAATCACAGAATTATCTTTCTTAATTAATTAATTAATTAATTTTTGAGAAAGAGATAGAGACTGCCAGTGGGGGAGAGGGGCAGAGGGAGAGAGAGGGAGAATTTTAAGCAGGCTCCAGGCTCAGCATCAAGCCCAACATGGAGTCAATCCCACAATTCTGGGATAACAACCCAAGCAGAAATCAAGAGTTGGACACTCAACCGACTAAGCCACCCAGGCGCCTTTCATCTTCATTTTTATAAAGTAAGATACTGGGTCCAAAATGATAAAGTAACTGGTAAAGTCTTGTAAATTGTAATGTTTTACAAGGGTCTGAAGTTGAGTACATGTTTTAACATCAAAGCCAAAGTTCCTTTTGTTCCATCATGCTGCCCAGCTTATCATTTGGCTTGTTTTGTTTTATTTTTTAATGCATGTTTATTTTTGAGAGAGAGAGAGACAGAGTGTGAGCAGGTGAGGGGCAGAGAGAGAGGGGGACACAGAATCCGAAGCAGGCTCCAGGCTCTGAGCTGTCAGCACAAAGCCAGATGCGGGACTCAATCTCACAAACCGAGAGATCATGACCTGAGCCGAAGTCAGATGCTCATATGACTGAGCCACCCAGGTACCCCTGCCCAGCTTATAATATGGGACTTGCAAGTTTTTGTGGGGATTTATGAGCAATCATCAATTCAGTACATGTAACTATATCTTCTTCATAAAATCAAATTATGTAAAGTATTAAATGATTTTTTTCTTTTTCTTTCTTTTTTCTTTCTTTTTAGTTGAAGAAGAGATTAATGGCCCTGTCTTTTGGAGAGGCAAAGAGCCCCGAAGTTTGAATGAATCCTCTCTCAGGTGAGATTTTGTTCAGAGCATGTTTTTAATTTGCTGACTAAAACTTATTTTATATTTCAATTTGCTCATTTTAATGCTTTTTCTCTACTAATGGCTTTGGACTGAGTTTTATTTCATATATATAATAATGAAGAAGATATTTGGAAAGAATGTTCTTCTAAATTCAAATCCAGTTAGTTTAGATAGTAAAGTATAACATTTCTTATGTCAATGAAATATATAGATTTTACAATATAAATAAATAATTTATTAAAATTAAATTCAAATACATTCATAATCTCTTGTTCTGTGTAGGGCATGATGTTAGGCCCTGTAAAGGATAGAACGATGAGTAAGGCATAGTTCCTATCTTTGAGAAGCTGATTTCAACCAGAATGTGTGACATTTGCATAAACATAGATAACACAGAGTACACATATTAAGTGTCTTCAGTGAGTTCGAGCCCCACATCGGGCTCTCGATTGTTAGCACAGAGCTCACTTCAGACCCTCTGTCACTCTCTCTCTGCACCTCCTCCCCTCTCAAAATAAATAAACATTAAAAAAAAAAAATAAAGAGGGGAAAGGTAATATTCAGTTGTGGGGAGAAGTCAAAATGCCAGAGAATGGTGAATTTTCAGTGCACACAGAGAGGGAGATCTTGCAGCTGGAGGGGATAAAAAACAAAAGAAAACAAAAAAAGGAAGATAGAGGCAGGAAAAGTAGAACATGTTTTAGGAAAGGTAAGCAGTCCACAGTGATTTAAAAATAGAATGGGGCGGGGGGGGGGGGCGCCTGGCTGGCTCTGTCAGTAGAGCATTCAACTCTTGATCTCGGATTTGTGAGTTCAAGCCCCACATTGGGTGTAGGGATTACATAAAAAATAAAATAAAATAGAATAAAATAAAATAAAGTAAAAAATAAAGTAAAAAAAATAAAGTAAAATAAAATAAAATAAAATAAAGTAAAAAAAATAAAGTAAAAAAATAAAACAGAACAGGAATACCAGTATAAGGTTAAAAAGTAAAACTGGGCCTATGCTTTGGAGAGTCTTAAAAGTCCAAGTGAAGACTTTATGTGTCATTTTGTAGATTATGAGGAAACTATTGACAAATTATCAGTTGTGCTGTAATCCATTTGAAGAAGGAAAAATCAGAGGTTGGTGGGAAGTAATGAGAATCTATCTGAACTGGACTAGTGGTAAAGGGAATAAAGAAAAAAGGATGGATGGAAGACACATTTCAGAGGCAAACTCTACAAGACCAGCAACTGAACATAAGAGACAGAGACAGAGAAGCCACTGTGGTTTCAAGCCAGGGTTATGTCCAGGTGATGTCCTTCAGAGAAATAAGGATGACAGGAGGGTTCAAGCCCAAGTACTGGTTTAGACAGCTTAAGCTTGAGGTCCTAGTAGGCCTCAGCTGGTGAAGTTCATCTGGCAGTAAAAAATTTTAGCCTGGAAGGCAGGAGAGAAGGCTGGATGTAAATTAATTAATTAATTAATTAATTAATATTTTAGAAAGTGAGAGAGAGAGAGTGCAAGCAGGGGAGAGGGACTGAGTGTGTGTGTGTGTGTGTGTGTGTGTGACAGAGAGAGAGAGAGAGAGAGAGAGAGAGAGAGAGAGAGAGAGAATATCTCAACCAGGCTCCACGCTTAGAGCTGACCCGATGTGGGGCTCAATCCTAGGACTCTGGGATCAAGACCTGAGCCGGAATCAACAGTCAGATGCTCAACCGACTGAGGGATCCAGGTGCCTCCGGATGTAAATTTAAAAAGGATGTCCTGGGGCTCCTGGCTCACTCAGTCAGTAGAACACACTGATCTCAGGGTTGTGAGTTCAAGCACCACACTGGGCATACAGCTTAAAGAAAAAAAAAATTACAAACAAACAAACATAAACAAATAAGTAAAAGGGAGCTCCATAAGCTGCAGAACCTGAAGTATGATTCTGTTGCACACCTTAAGTATCTAGACGTTAGGAGGAGGAGGGGAGCACAGGATCCGAAGAGCTGCAAGTCAGGAGAAATACTGGCATGGAGAAGATGAGTGTGGGTTGGGGACCTGAAAGGTCATGGCAAGGGGGAAATATCCAAGTTAGGAAAACATTGCAAAATACTATAAAGGAAACATGAAGCCCTAATTGGGAAGTGTCCACAAAGCTGTGCTTTTCCATACAGTGCGTTAACTTAGGTTATTGAGGGGAGGGGGGTGTTTTTCCACTGCACTTTCTTTCAGTAACCTTTTCTTATTAAACAAGATGACCTACAAAATCTCTTCTAAACCCGAATTTCATTATTGTAACTTCCTTTCTCACACGAAAAAAAACTTGGCTTAGGAAGATGGATGCATAGATACGTATTGGTTGATCGACTGGTGTATTTGTTTATTTATTACTAAGAACACATCACCAATTTACAGAATTTTAACTTTACGACCAACTATTCTGGACAAGAAAACTGGTGGAAACTTGGCTACAGTAACTAGCTCTCTTAAAGGTTTTTAAAGTTTAAGGAGTTACCTTCAGAAATGATCTCTTGTGTTCCTGTCAGTGTTCTCAAGGCTTTGGAGGTTCTGATTATATTTGAAGCTGGAACATCAGGAAAACTTAACTGGCTAAGACAGGACTGACCAGTAAGTGTTCTGTTCTGCATTGCAAACCTTAGCTCAGAAAACACTCTGAGACCCCTTTGTAATGCTGGGAGTCGGGGAGGGGCCAAAGAGCTTGAACCACTGAATCCCTCCACCAGGGTTTCTCAGCAGGGTGCTGTCCGGCATTTTGTGTGGGACCCCTCGTTGTCATGCAGAACACCTGCCCATTGTGGGATTGGAGCGTCCCAGGCTCTTGTCCACCAAGTGCCTGTAACACTCTCCGTGCATTGTGGCAACCACACATTTCCACTGGAACCACCCCTGCTACTTCCATCTATTGGCAAAGCTTGTTTGTATTTCCCCCAACCTCTTTCTCCCTTCTCTCTGCAATCCTCTCTCTCACCTTCCCTAGTAAGCATCCTTGCTCTTCCTAGAAATTCTGTGCGTGGGTTTTCATTGACACCCCAGTGTGATAACGTAATAATACAAATCTAAGATGGTTCCTCCTTAGGGGCACCTGGGTGGCTCAGTTGGTTCTGTCGGTTCAGTGTTGGACTTCGGCTCAGGTCATGATCTCAGGGTTCATGAGTAATAGCCTCACCTTGGGCTCTGTACTGACAGTTAGGAGCCTGCTTTGGATTCTGTTTCCTTTTCTTTCCACCCCTCTCCTGCTCATGCACACATGTGGTGGCTGTCTCTCTCTGTCAAAATAAATAACTAAACTTAAAAAAATAAAATAAAATGGTTCTCCTTTCAGTGGGACTTCCATTTTAGTAGGCATGGAAACCAGAAGCTCAAGGAGAAAAGCTTTATTAGTATTTTGTTTTATTGAGGTTACACTGACACACAGTAAAGTGCAATGAAGTATACAGTGTGATACATTTTATCATATGTATCACCATAATCAACATCTGTTGGTCCCTGGCTGCACTGTGGCCTGGAAACTTTGTCAAGGCAGGAAGCTGGAGCAGTTGTTAGGTCTCACCTTGTTTGTTTTCCTACCTCTCAGAGATGACTGTCTTTGTTGTCCAGTGTCTAGTGTCTTTTTAACAACATTTCTTTTTTAAAAATATTTATTTATTTTTGAGAGAGAGAAAGAGAGAGAGATCATGAGAGCGAGCACAATGGGGGAGGGGCAGAGAGAGAGGGAGACACAGAACCTGAAGCAGGCTCCAGGCTCTGAGCTACTATCACAGAGCCTGATGTGGGGCTCGAACTCAAGAACCATAAGATCATGTCCAGTGTCCAGGGTCTTAAAAGCTGTTTTTATTTTTTTGTACGTTTCCCCCCCAGTTTCTTTTTCCTTTCTTTCTTTCTTTTTTTTAGGTGAGAGGGCATATCTAGTCCCTGTTACTCCATCCTGTCCTGGAACAGAAAAAAACAACCAAACAACTAGTAGAATTTTAATCTTTACACTAGTATATACGGAAGGGGATCTGGATTGGTTTCAAATCCTTCCTGGAGCCAGGGATAGCTGCAGAATTTTCATAAAAGATATTCCATCAAAGAGTGCAGCAGAAGATGGGGGTGGTTAAGAAACTTTTCTTCCTTTGGTTTTATGTGGTAGATGAATTTATTTTTGGTGGTTTGCTGGGGCTGGGAAGCTTAGGGAATGAAGGGCAGCAAAGCCCGCTCTCCCCTTGGCCTCTGCCTTTGGGAGCCTGCTGTTTTAAGGCCAATTCAACTTACCAACTCCAATTCCAGACTATAATAATGAAGAAACCGTGAAGCTCAGGACCTCAATTATTGGACTTGCAAAGGCCCACTATTCTGCCTTTTACAGGAAGGTAAAACCACACCCTTTCAGGTAGCTTTTTCAACAAAGCTAATGTCCAAAATAGGTTAGAGAGTCAGTTCTATAGGAGAGCTCATTTCCCTAACTACCCCTGCTGTTTGAGGTTAGATGGGCTACGGGGCTTGAACTTGCTTGTCAGGGAGCCAGAATCTGGGATGCTCATTGCTGCTTCCTGGTGTTGTTGCTGCTTTGAGATGAATAATACCCTCTTTTATTTTTTTTTCTTACATTTATTTATTATTGAGAGAGAGAGAGAGAGAGAGAGAGAGAGAGCACACAATCTAAAGCATGAGCAGGGGAGGGACAGAGAGAGAGAGTGGGGAGAGAATCCCAAGCAGGTTCCGCACTGTCAGCACAGAGCCCGATGTGGGGCTTGAACTCACGAACCTTGAGATCATGACCCGTGCCGAAATCAAGAGTGGGGCCCGTAACCAACTGTGCCACCCAGGTGCCCCGAGATGAGTATACACTCTTAACGCGTGCTGGCTGGGCCACGTGAGGAGATAGCGCAGAGCAGGGTGTGGGAAGAAAGCTCACCTGGAATAAGAGCAAAAATCTATGGTTTTTTCAAGTCTGGCCTCAAGTCAGAATCTCTCAAGGGTTCATGGAAAGTTCAGACTTCTGGCCTCTACCCCAGACTACTGAGTCCTAAGCTTTAGGGATGGGACTCAGCAGTCTGTTTTTGGTAGCTCCCGAGATGATGCTGTTAGCTAGCCACCACGGTTTAGGAAATCTTGGCCTAAACAGTCAACGTACTCCTGAATTACTGAGATTCCTGCGTTCTGTACCCAGGACATGTCTATAATCCCTCAACTTCTGTTTTCACTGCCAGTCCTCTGGTACAAGCAACTCTCCTCTCACCTGGATTTGCAACACCTCTTTCTGCTCTCCCCCATCTCCACTGTCCGTACCTGCTGTGGTTGGAATGTTTGTGTCCCTCCCAAATTCCTGTGTTGAAATCCTAACCCCCAAAGGTGATGATATTGGTAGATGGGCCTTGGGGCAGGGGGGTGGGGGGTGGGGTGCTTTAATCTTGAGGGTGGAGGCCTCATGAATGAGATTAGCGCTCTTGAGAAAGAGGCTCCAGAGAGCTCACTAGCCCCTGCCACCAGGTGAAGACACAGCCAAAAGGAACTGGCTGGGAACCAGGAAGAGTGTCCTTACCATAAGGCAAAGGCACCCTGATCTTGGACTTTCCAGCCTCCAAAACTGTGAGCAATACATTTTCTGTTGTTTATAAGCTACCCAGTCTGTGGCCTAACTGCTTTGAAAGTAGACCCAAACAAGCTAAGACAGTACCTCTCCACCCCTGTCTGAATCCATTACTCACCTTAAAGCCGAAATGATCTTTTTGCAAATGTCTCTTTGCCCCAAAAATAAAACTTTTCACATGTCTGAACAGACCAGCACGCCCTGGCGTTTGCTTATGTCTCCAGCTTCATCTCAAGTCACTTTACCCCTTGCTTATCACACTGTCTAGAGCACCTCAAGCTTTTTCCACCGCAGGGCCTTTACACTTTATTTCCCCTCTTAACACTGCTTTTCATGTGGCTCACTCTTTCTCATCCTTCAGGTCTTCGCTTGAATGTCCACATCTCAAAAAGGTCTTGCCTGATCACCTGTCTGAAGTATATTACCCTCCATGGGTCGCCTGGGTGGGTCAGTTGGTTAAGCTTCCGACTCTTGGTTTCGGCTTGGGTCACGACCTCAGGATTTGTGAGTTCAAGCCCTGCATCAGGCTCTGCACTGACAGGGTGGAACCTGCTTGGGATTCTATATCTCTCTGCCCTTCCCCTGTTCTCTCTCTCTCTCAAAAATAAACAAACATAAAAAATGAGGTATACTATCCTCCAACAGATGCACACAGGTTTTATCAGAGTACTCCCTTTGTTTCACAGCACTTTTATAAACAATTACCTATCAATTGTTTATTGTCTGTCCTCCCACTAGAATGTGAGCCTCACAAGGACAGGGACCTAGGTATTCTTGCACACTGTATATTTCCAGTGCTTGGCCTAGTGTCTGGCATATAGTAGCTGCTTAATATTTGTCGAATGATTAATCGTGTTCTTTACGACCTAGCCTGGCTTGCATTATATAGGCTTGGGGAAGCATGATCTCATCTAAATCCATGTAATAACAAAGCATGTTTTGAAGGGGTTGATGCATTTCCAATGTTGCCCTAAGTGCTGTGACTTTAATTAGTTCTGGGAGGAGGGATCTCTCTGCTGTCTCATGGTACTAAGTGAAATTCCTGACATGACTTTCATAACTAGAAATACTGAGGGAAAGGCAATGCCACTGATAGCCATCCACATGCTCTCGGACTCAATATTCTTCATTCCACACTTTGGCATACAAATGCCCCAGTTTTTCTACACCACTCTGATAGTCTCATTATTTTCCTCTAATTTAGAAAAATAGGTTTCTTTCCTTTCCTTTTCTTTCTTTCTTTCTTTCTTTCTTTCTTTCTTTCTTTCTTTCTTTCTTTCTTTCTTTCTTTCTTTCTTTCTTAAGTTTATTTGTTTTGAGAGAGGGGCGGGAGAGAGGCAGAGAGGGAGAGAGAGAATCCCAAGCAGGCTCTACACTGCCAGTGCAGAGCCTGAGGTGGGGCTCAACTCGCAAACTGAGATCCTGACAAAAGAAGCTTCTAATTAATGTTTGCAGTAGTTGTTTTAGTTTATTGTGGGGGTCGGAACTCTATTAGAAGTAACAGAAATCCAACTTAGGTTAAAAGGGGATTTTATTGGAATAACTGGGACCACTCATATAGTTCAATGCTCATTCAACAGATGTATATAGAAATAGACATAAATACAGAGACAAATGTAGATTTGTCTACCTACCACTCTAATCTGGCATGCTTTAATTGCTGGGCTCTGTATTCAATTTTAATTATTATTATTTTTTATAAAGGTTTTCACTTTTTAAAACAACGTTTATTTATTTTTGAGAGAGTGCAAGCGGGAGAGGGTCAGAGAGAGAGGGGGACAGAGGATCCAAAGCGGGCTCCATGCTGACAATGGCAAACCCGATGTGGGGCTCAAACTCATGAACAGTTAAATCATGACCTGAGCTGAAGTCAGATGCTCAACCGAATGAGCCACCCAGGTGCCCCTTCACTTTTTTTTTAAAAGTTATTTATTTTGAGAGAGAGAGAGAGAAAGGGGGGGGGGGGAGGCACAGAGAGAGAGAGGAAGAGAGAGAATCTTAAGCAGGCTCCACGATGTCAGTGCAGAGCCCCATGTGGGGCTCAGTCTCATGAATGGTGAGATCATGACCTGAGCCAAAATCAAGAGCTGGACACTTAACCTACTGAGCCACTCGGGTGCCCCTGTATTCAATTTTAGATGTTCAGTAGTGAGCAAAGTCAGCAAAGGTCAGAAGCCAAACAGCAGAATGTAGGAATGGTTTGAGATTGAGGCACAGCTGGAACTGGGGACTTGAGTGGGCACAGAACTTTGTATCGTCTGATGTAGGTGGATCAGCCTCATTTTTTTCTCACTGAATACCATGTCTTTTGAGGCACAATAAACAAAGTTATTAAATTCACATTTTGCCCGTCTTAAATTCACATGTCACAGCTCCCATCACCAGATAAAAGCTAACTCACACACCTTGCATAAAATTTAAAAATCCTGGGAAGGTCGCTGATGCCTAGCTTGAATAAATGACTCACTGATGAAAAATGGCCACCACAGCCAAGAGGTCAGTCTTTAAAGCACAACAGCTTCTGTGTGCTCCATGTGTGGAGGGAAGGAGGAGTTTCCAAATAAAGGGGCTGAGGAGGGAGCTAGGTCTGCTATCCATCCCATAGTTTTCTAGCACTATCATCTCCATAATTAAGCACAGGAGTCAAAAGCATAAACAAAGAGCAGACTGGGATAAAAAACAGTAATTAGAGGACTAAAGAATGTTATCATGTGCAGAGCTTTGAAACACCTCTGAGGTGTAAAGTTTTAGGCCTAATTATGAGAAGCTGCAGGTCATAAGAAGGATGCAGTTACCTTGGGACATCAGACTTACATAAGTATGATTGCTTTTTAGGGCAATAGTAAACAACAGGTGTTTTAACACCTAAGGGATGGAAAACAGATTAGTGATCTCTGATAATGAGATTCAGTATTTAGGTTTCTCTGTCTTTAGTGTAGCTCTTCATTAGTGGATAGTTCTGTGTTCTCATATGCATTTTACAGGAGAAAACCCAAGGAGATATTTCAAGTAGAAACAGAGTACTGTGACCTACTTAAGAGTTCCCTAAAGCTGCAGGGGGAAAAAAAAGACTGCATATTGCTTGCGAGTGTAAAGAAACAGAGAGGAAGGCTGAGATCAATAGAACACTTTTACAGTGCCAGCTCAGAGGAAGATTTATACAAATTTAATTGAGTTCACCTTGAATAATCCATGAGGAAAAAGAAATTGTGCCAATGCTTAGCCCTCAGATTAGGTCTGGTTTGCCCGTACCCCCTAGGGTGGAATCTGATCTGAATTTACATCTATCTATAGCTTTTACTGATATTTGGCTATTGGAAATTTAAAAGGAGAGTTTCTAACCACAGTCCATGGCAAGTGAAAGGATGAGCTTTTGGAGAAACTGATCTGTTTAATAAACAGAAGTAGAGGGGCACCTGGGTGGCTCAGTCGGATAAGTGTCCAACTTCGACTCAGGTCATGAGCTCATGGTTTTTGAGTTTGAGCCCCACATTGGGCACAGAACCTGAAGCCTGCTTCGGATTCTGTGTCTCCTTCTCTCTCTGCCCCTCCCCCACTTGTGTTCTGTTTGTCTCTCAAAAATAAATAAATGTAAAAAAAGAAGTAGACCTGACAATCCAATGAAATGAGAATGTGCTACGCCACTAGCAAAACAGAACAGAGGATAAAACCCAAGAACATGAACCTTATATTTTTTCTCTAAGAAGCAACACTTCTTGATAGAAAATAGAGAAAGGGAGTTGTGCAATTTCTCTCTGTCTAGCACATAAACGTGCAAGTTCTGCAGCTACACTGGACCTCAAATCTGGACTGTGCCTTCGGTGATTTAACCTTCCCAGACTTCACTCCTCACGAGTAGGATGGAGCTCCTGATAGTACCCTGCTCACAGGGATGATATGTGAGGTCTAAATCATGTACCTGTAAAGTGCTTAAACTGTGTGTGACGCTTAGCCCTTATTAAGACTTAGCTCTTTTGTTATTGCTAATTACCAGTATGTCAGCCACTGAGCAATAATTTATTCAGCATCCTCAGAATCTTGATCAAGCTTTGGGACAGAATAGCTTTCTTCTTTTTCACTGTCACTAATAACACTACTATATGTATATATGTATGTATTCTGAGGCGGGGGGGGGGGGGGGGGAGAAGGGCAGAGGGGCAGAGGAAGAGAGAACCTTAAGCAGGCTCCATGCTTAGTGCAGAGCCCATGATCCTGGAATCATGACCTGAGCTGAAATCAAGAGTTGGACACTTAACTGACTGAGCCACCAAGGCACCCCAATGCTACTGTATTTAAAAAATAAAAATGCTGTTGTACAATAATTTGGCACAAGGTACCATCTATATTAGTTTTCTAAGAATTTCTTGCACAGTAGGTTGTTATAATTCTATTGGAGGACCAGTCCCTTGTCTATGCAAATATACTATGTGGGTAAGTATATGAATCCAGAACGTTTAGAAACTCAAGAGAAAGGATTTGATCAAGGCCTCCAGAAATAAAGGTTTTTATAAGTCTTTATGTCTTCATCATTCTCAAAATTGGCTCTGAAAACATTAAATAGATATATTCTTGTGCACATAATTTGCTCACAGCTTATCATTATTAACAAAGAGTCATTGCTCAATTACACATTTATAAAAACATAAAGATCCATTTATTGAGCATTGGGGTGGAATCAATATTCATTCTTCTCCCCCATCACTCTCTTCCTCTTCCTTTTCCCTCCTCCTTTATGGACTTGTCTGAAAACTTCCCTGGGATAGATACTCAGGAGCAGAATTGCTTTGTTCATTCTATATATGAATTTGCTTGTTGGTTTTATTTATCTTTTTTTTTTTTTTTTTTTTTTTTTAGAGCGTGTGAGTAGGGGAGAAGGGCAGAGAGAGAGAGAGAGAGAGAGAGAAAGAAAGAAAATCTCAGGCAGGCTCCATGCTCAGCACGGACCCAACATGGAGCTGGATCCCATGACCCTGGGATCATGGCCTGAGCTGAAATTAAGAGTCGGATGCTCAACTGACTGAGCCACCCAGGCACCCCTATTTTTTTAAGGGTTTTATTTTTAAGCCTAAGGGTTTGGCAAGGGGTGGCTGTTTAAGTGGGATGGAACTTGGATGAATAAATTGGAATGACCACTTTAGATGGGTGTGTGCACATGTACCTGCAACACTGAGCTGTGGGCTGGAACTCAACACAGTTCATAATCTTGTACAGATAATAAATGAATTTTATACCTGTTTTAAAGTTAATTTAAGGACTAATAAAAACAAAGTGGCTTTCCACTTTCATGAAGGTTCCAATCTAATAAGGGAGACAATATATTTTAGCATAAAATGATAAACCAGTAATTCAAGGCCATATAGGGTAATATTAATCGCTAAGCACCTACTGAGTGTTTCCAGTGTTACAAACACATTGCATGTATTTTCTTATTTGATCCTCACAAAAAATTTTTGAGATTGGTGCTATTATAGGTTCCTATTTTAAAATTGGGACATTGAAGCTTAGGTCAACCCAAGTCACATTACCCCTGAGGGGCGGAGCCACGATTGGAACTTAGATCTCATCATATCCTACAACTTCTTAGCCTCTACCACTTGCTTCCTCATGCAGCAGAGTAGAGGAATGGTCATGGTAAGGTGGAGAATGGGCACGGTGAGGGTGGACTCAGGATTGATTCTGAAAAATGTGCTGACACTATTGGAAAGACACTGGAAAAATCAGAGTATTAGCAAGACGTGAATCAGAAAAAAAAAACTTAAGAAATCTCACTTCAAAAAAAAAAAAGAAATCTCACTTAATATCTCCATGTGAATAATTTTTTCTTCATAGGATCCACCAGAATTGCCCAATGAAAGAAGAGTCAGGTTTCAAAAGCAGAACGAAAAGTTCTTACATTGGAAATGTTGGGGTTTGGTGAAGGACAGGCACAATACTTTAGATATAGAAAGTGCTTCTTTAAATGACATTGGGTACAGTTTTAGTTCTGAAAGCAGAAAAGTATAATGAAGTATACCCTACCTCCACTAGGCCAATGGGTAAGCAAGTGAGGTTAAATCACTCCCTTCTCTTAATAAGCATTCCTTTTGGGGCACCTAGGTGGCTCATTTGGTTGAGCGTAATCTTGATTTCAACTCAGATCATGATCCCAGGGTCATGGGATGAAGCCTTGTGTTGAGCTCCATGCTGAGCATGGAGCCTGCCTAAAATTCTCTCTCTCCCTCTGCCCTCTCCCTTCCTCTCTCTCTCTTTCTAAAATTAAAAAAAAAAAAAAAAAAGTATTCCTTTTATGTGAAAATATTTACTTACTTTCAAAGTCTTAAACTGCTGCAATTGGGCCACCAGATTCCCTTTGTCCCTTACTGTTAAGTTATGAATATTATGTTTACCGCTACATTCTACCTGACAGGTACCACCAAGAGGTCAGCACACCATCCACAGACTCAACCTTCTGTCTTCCTTCAGACCTCAAGGAGCCGTCTCTTCATGGCCAAAGTGCCTTTCGACCCTTACCCACCCCCTCCAGGAGGAGCTGTCAATCCACATCAGCTACGGGAAAGGTTGTCACCTTGCCATCTTGCACAACCAACACGAAAGAACCCAAGGCACTGTCAGATCACAACGGTTCTCTAAGTGAAGTCCCTTTAAAGGGCAATGGGAACGGAAATGAGTTTTACTCAGGAAATTCCTCCCTGGCTTCCCCTTTACAGAGCAACCCAAACCTAGAGAAAAAGGCGTTGGAACTTCATTTGTACATTATTTCTACAACCTCATCGATATTTCTGCACTTAAAAAGTTCGTGGACCAATTATATTATAGTAAGTGTCCTCATAAGGTAACTTTGGCTGGAGTAATTTTTAAAGCCAACATGCCTTTCCTGCTTTCCAAAATTTAGCTTTGGAATTTAATAATATTATGAAAGACAAACACACTGGACAATTAAGGATATGATTCTGTTCAGGCTATTGCAAGATGGAAAATGCTTATTAATGAGTGTCTTAAAGAAACAGGGATGGACCAGGGGTTTTACAGAGGCAGGTAAACAAGGGAGTCTCCTGGCAATCATGGAGAAGGATGGACAAGGTCTTATCTTGGAATATTTGTGAGCAGGGTGGTCTTTTTCAGTTAGCTGGGATGTTTTCTCAACCATTTCTGCTTTTAGAGAGCACAGAGCTCAGATAAAGTTCAACACTGTCAATATGTCTCTGTATTTCTTAGCTGAGCTATTGAAAGGAGGTTAATCAGGGTCATTGTCATAGGAGCAGAATAATTTTGGAGTGATTTCCTCCAAAATAAGGTACTTAGAATTTTACCTTATTTTAGAAATGAGGAAAATGAATATTTTAGGTGACTTACTCAAGATTATATAGTAGGTTTAGAGACAGAGTCAGAACTCTCATGTGTAATCTTTTTATTACACAAGGATCAGTTTAAAAATAAGTAATTTATTACAGGAATAACATGATCCTTTTCAGTTATCTTCAGTGATATATAATTTTTACTACTGACCTTATAACACAATAATATTAAAAAATATGACAGGCTCTTTTCATTCAGAAGAAGATAAGGAAGCAAGGGGTTTGATAAATGGCTAAAAACTGAAAGACTGCAGAACAGCTCAAGTTTTTTTCTCATAGCATGGTTCAGAATGGTCAATTTTTAAATTACATGTCAAATGCTCAAAATTTCTCCTTAAATTCTTACTTTTATTATTTTTTTAATATTTTATTTTTAAATAATTTCTATACCAAATGTGGGCTTCAACTTACAACCCTAAGATCAAGAGTCACATGCTCCAGCAACTGAGTCAGCCAGGCGCTCCTAAATTTTTAAACAGCTTTCTCCAAATTAAGAATTTAAACAAATCTTAAATAGAGGGGGAAACTCTGATCTATTAATAGGAGGCCACATATGTTCTAATAGAAAAACCAAATTTTGATCTATCTAAATGTTTCAAAATGACCGTTTATGTTTCCCTGAAGTGACTAACTCCGGGTTTTAGTACTCCTTTTTAATTCTGCAGCAGAGACATGATTGGGGCAAGTCAGACAGGCAAACTCATAGCCCTTCTGATAGTAAAAGCAGTAACAATAATGGACATGTATTAACAGGTAGGATCTGCTTTGATGCTTTCATATATTAATTCATTTAATCTGCACACAACCCTAGGAGGTAGAACTGTTATTCTCATTCCATAGATGATGAAATTAAGGCACTGAGAAATTAAATGATGTACGCAAGTTTGCACAATTACTGTGGAGCCAAGATTTAATTTTTTTTCTATGACCATTGAAATAAATGTCAGTGGAGGGGGGTTATCTTTGAGTTGGTAGATGCTATCATTAAAAAAAATTTTTTTTTTGATGTTTATTTATTTTTGAGAGAAAGAGAGAGACAGAGCACTAGCTGGGGAGGGGCAGAGAGAGAGGGAGACACAGAATCCGAAGCAGGCTCCAGGCTCTGAGCTGTCAGCACAAAGTCCTATGCAGGTGGGAATGCAAGCTGGTGCAGCCACTCTGGAAAACAGCATGGAGGTTCCTCAAAAAACTAAAAATAGAACTACCCTATGACCCAGCAATTGCACTACTAGGCATTTATCCACAGGATACAGGTGTGCTGTTTCGAAGGGAGACATGCACCCCAATGATTATAGCAGCACTGTCAATAATAGCCAAAGTATGGAAAGAGCCCAAATGTCCATTGATGGATGAATGGATCCATGATGGATGAATTTATGAATGGATAAAGAAGATGATTACTCAGCAATCAAAAAGAATGAAATCTCACCATTTGCAACTACGTGGATGGACTAGAGGGTATTATGCTAAGTGAAATTAGTCAGAGAAAGAAAATATCATATGACTTCACTCATGAGGACTTTAATATACAAAACAGATGAACACAAGGGAAGGGAAGCAAAAATAATATAAAAACAGGGAGAGGGACAAAACAGAAGAGACTCATAAATATGGAGAACTGAGTAAGGTTACTGGAGGGGTTTTGGGAGGGGGGATGGGCTAAATGAGTAATGGCACTAAGGAATCTACTCCTGAAATCACTGTTGCACTATATGCTAACTAACTTGGATATAAATTAAAAACAAAATACAAAATAAAATTAAAAACAAAAAAACAAAGTCCTATGCAGGGCTCAAACTCACAAACGATGAGATTATGACCTGAGCCGAAGTTGAATGCTTAACCAACTAAGCCACCCAGGTGCCCCTAATAGATGCTATTATTAAAAATGTTCCATCCCTTAGGGTGCCTGGGTGGCTCAGTTGGTTGGGCGTTCGACTTTTGACTTTGGCTCAGGTCATGATCTTGCAGTTTGTGGATTCGAGCCCACTGTCGGGCTTTGCATTGACAGTGTGGAGCCTGCTTGGGATTCTCGCTCTTCCTCTCTCTCTGCCCCTCCCCTGCTTGCGTGCACTCTCTCTCTCAAATAAATACACTTAACATTAAAAAAATAATGTTCTATCTCTTGAAAGATGGAAAATGGGCAAGCAAATATTTCATACATATGATGAATCAGGTTAGCATTCATTCTAGTAAAAATAAGACATTAATTCAATATAAATATTTAGAAAGTTATGACTTTTGTGACACCGTTTCTTTCATCATGTTATTCTTGGTGATACTTCCATAAGTTTTAGGAAATTAAAAAACAATAATCTCCTAAATCAGTCAGACGTATCTTGGCTAACTGATCTCTTGTGCTTTGAGATCTAGAATGATTATTCACATTGAGGTAGGGAAATGCTACTGGGAAAAAGGAATGGACATGTTAACTCTCTCTGTATTTTCGGGGAAAATAAACCTAAACCATCCAGTGAGAAATTAGCACTCATTCTGATTTTAAGGGTTTCCAAAGAGCCAAGTCTCCTTCAGTGATCCATTTTATCTGTAACTTTCACCAAAAATAATTACATCTGAGTTCTTTAGCATCTCAAATTCTACAGAAACAATACATGGCAATTCTTTGACATTTATATGTTGTGAAGATAGGTGCTAGAAAGCTAAATAACTAAGGAATATCCCCAAATTAAAATTCTAGATTTAAGGTAACCATTCACATTTAGACAGGAAAAAAAGACAGCTTTTTTTTTTTTCCTTAACTTAAAACAATGACAAAAGTAGTTAAGAACAGGGGTGCCTGGCTGGCTCAGTTGGTAGAACATTTGACTCTTGTTCTCAGGGTCCTGAGTTTGAACCCTACACTAAGTATAGAGATTTCTTTAAAAAAACAAAAGTAGTGGGGCGCCTGGGTGGCTCATTGGTTAATCGTCTGACTCTTTGATTTCAGCTCAGGTCATGGTTCAGCTCCTTTGCTCATGCTCTCTCTCTCAAAGATAAAAATAAATAAACATTTTTAAAAAATAAATAAAAAACAAAAGTAGTGAGAAAAAGCACATACTTCCCCCACCCACTCACCATCCTGCTCTGATATTAAGGAATAAGAAAGGGGTAAGTTTGTTTGGAGTTGTAAATCAGCAACGTTTCAGAAATTCTTTCGAACCTGTCTGTTAAGCCTTAACATAAAATAAAAGATCATTTAGAGGACTTGCTGAACACTACATACCAACTTATTTTCAAGACCCAGAATGAATGGAAAATGGCAACACTAAAGATTTGAGGGAAAAAATAACCCTATTAATAGGGGAATAGTTAAGAAAACTATTGTATAATCTATGCTATGAAATACTAGGTAATCATTAAAAAGATTGAAGTAAACCTATATATAAAGAAATGGAAAATTGTCTACCATATATTAAGTGAAAAAAAAGTTCCAGATTAACATATGTGATGTAATTTAGCCAGTACTAAATATATATTATAAAAAGATATCATCTAATATGTATAAGATGTATGTCTTTTGTTAAGTTTATTTACTTTGGGAGAGAAAGAGGGTGCACGTGTGTTTGAATGCACACTAGTGCAGGAGGGGCAGAGAGAGAGGGAGGGAGAGAGAATTCCAAGCAGGCTCTGCGCTGTCTGCCTCAGAGCCTGCCTCCGGGCTCGATCCCACGAACCTTGAGATCATGACCTGAGCTGAGATCAAGAGTCAGACGTTTAATGAACCGAGCCACCCAGGCGCCCCTATAGATGTATGTTATAATTAATATGTTTTTATATACCTGAAAGGATATAAACCAAACTGATAATAATATAGTAAGGTACTTTGTGTCGCTGTTGTTTTTAATTTCAGTATAATCAGCATACAGCGTTATATTAGTATCAAGTATATAGTAAGGTACTTTGACTACTGGGATGGGAGGATTAGGGAGAGACATGGAACTTTTATCTTTTGTTTATGCATTTTTGTACTGTTTGATTTTGATAGATAATTTCATTTTATAATGAGCAAGTGTCATGTTTAAAATTATTAAAAACTATATAAGGAAACAAATACTCTGTGGTATTATTTACATAAACAAATCACGTACTATAGCATGGATTAAGGAATAGATATACAGTATTGACTAAAAGTAGGAGAAATTGATTTTCAGTAAACAAAGATTCTAACTATTCCCACTTTTTTCCTCTTTTAGAAAGCTACTCTTTTACAAGACCCCCTACGTGCTGGTGAGCTCAGTCCTATCGGAAGTCAAAAGCCATATAGGTAAGGAGTGATGATATCCTAGAGTTGCGTGGGGGACTGTTCCCTCATCTCTGCCTCTCGTAACTCCATGTGTTGCTGACCAACCCTCTGCCCTGAATTTTAGGTCTGCAAACATAATTGCCCACTGGCCATCACCTCTTGTAGGTCTTAAAAGAACTTTAAAGTCAGTATATTCAGAACAGAGCTCAGCATCTTCCTTCTGGGACTGGACCTTCCTCTTGTGTTCCCTAACACAGGGCCTGATGTTGTTATCCCCAGATTACCTAAGCCAGAGTCCTGGAAGTCATCCTTATCTTCTCTTTCCCCTACACCACCACCCCCACACCCAGCCATTCACCACATGATTTATTGCTTTTCTCTAATATATCTGGATAACATCTACTTCTTTGACTGTCACATACTCAGCCCAATTACCTTTGTTCTGAGCTCCTCCAGTATTTTCCTAGCTGGCTTCTGCCTTCACTCTCTAAACCATTCTCCATAACAACGAAGAAATCTTTCAGAAGCACAAATCTGATCATGTAACTCCCTCCCTTAAAGTCTTTGAATGGCTCTCCATTGCCTTTAGAAAAAGGTCTAAACTTTACAGCAGCTTATAAAGATCTTTCTGATGTGTCTTTTCATCTTTCCATCTTCAACTGTTGTGTCCCCTCAACTCCTGCCCTAACCTCCTGATCCAAATGATCTCACAGTTCTCAGAAAGCTCCCTGTTTTTTTTTGTTTGTTTGTTTGTTTTTTCCTCTATCCTGGAACCCTACTCTCTATTCTTCTTCTCCTTCATGAATAACTTCAACTCATCAAGACTTAGCTTGCTATCCCTTTCTCTAAAAATCATTTCTCAGAACTACATTAGGAGGGGCCCCTCTAGAACATTCTATGCTTACCATCTTTTAGGACTCAACAGCCTATCTTATGATTGCTTATTTGATTATGTGCTGCCCTATTATGTACTATGCCCCTTAAGGGCCAAGACTGTACCTTGGTCATTGGCACACAGTAGGCTGCCTTTATGGAATGAATGAATAAATTGTTAAAACAATTAAACATGAATCTGATTTAAAGTGTGGGTGTATTAGCTTTCAAAAGGAATGCGGTCCTGACACATGTGGCAAGATGGATGAACCTTGAAGAAATTATGCTAAGTGAAAGAATCCACACATAAAAGGACAAATATTGTATGATTCCACTTACTTATAGGAGGCATTGAGAATAGGCAAATTCATAGAAACAGAAAATAAAAGAGAGGTTACTAGGAGCTGAGGGGGGAGAGGGAAATGGGGACCTACTGTTCATTAGTACAGAGTTTCTGTTTGGGAAAATGAAGAAGTTCTGGAAATGGATAGTAGTGATGGTTATACAACACTGTGAATGCACTTAATTTGTATACCTAAAAATGGTTACAATGATAAATTTTATGTTATATATATTTTATTTCAGTTTTAAAACAGGTAAGGTGTGTGTATATGTGTTTAAGGGAATAGATAAAACAAGATTGGCAAAATGTTAAAAATTATTGAATCTAGGTGATAGATGGGGTTTCTTATACAATTTTCTCCATTTTTTGTGTATGTTTAAAAATTTCTATAATAAAAGTTTTAAGAAGGCTTAAGAAACATAATAAGCAAATATAGCAAGTATCTTATTTGTATCTTGATTTCAACAAACCAAAAATAAAAGACATTTTTTAAATAAGTTTTTTAGTGTATTTATTTATTTTGAGAGATAGAGAACAAGGGAGGGACAGAGAGAGAGAGAGAGACAGAATCCCAAGCAGGCTCTGCACTGCCAGCATGGAGCCCACCATGGGGCTTGAACCCATGACTGTGAGACCATGACCTGAGCCAAAATCAAGAGTCCGATGCTTAACTGACTGAGCCACCTAGGCGCCCCTAAAAAGACATTTTTAAGACAATGGAGGACATCTGAATGTGGACTGGGTATTAGCCCATAGCAAAGAATTATTGATAATTTTGACAGATGTGACAATGATGATTTTGTAAGAAAATGTTTATTTTGAGGTATGTTCTGAGGTATGTAGGGGTAAAGTAAGGATGTTTGTGATTTAGTTTTTAAAAGATGGTAATACAGGCAGCTTAGAATTTCTATCTGTTTTCATATGTTTACTGCAAAAAAGTATCAGTTTTAATTTTAGTGCTTTATTTAAAGTGGTTTTAAAACTAACTGGATAATGAAATAGGCTTTATCTCTCTGTATATGTGTGGCTTGAAATTTATCCTTGAAGGCCAGAAAGAGAGTTGAGTTCTACCACTCTCTTGACTCATGAAAAGCATATTTCTTGCAAAGTTAATTCCCGAAGGCAACACATTTAAAATGCAGTGATTTAAAATGCACTATGAAGAATGTGGTCTATGTACAAGATATATAAGACAGGTCTCTGCCTGCAAGGCACCTTCAGTTTAAAAGGAGTAAACATTCTTTGGGTTTCAAATTAGAACTCTGTCACAAATGTGAGTCCTGTAACATCATGGATGTATAGGGACCATTGTGAACATATACACAGTGCTTCGGAGATAATGTATGAAAAGCCTTTTCCAGCTGTAAATCATTATAAAAATGTATTATTTATGTAGAATATCCCCTCCAAAAATGAAAACATATGGGAAAAATAGAGCTTATCATTAGATCAAGAATCCTTCTTGCTACATTATTTGAGTGAATTTATATTTTCTAGCTGATGAAAATATAGAATATCTGTTAAAATTAATGTAACATTTCCCCTTATTCCTAAATTGAATAATGGAGTCTTCTGGCGCTAGACTTTTTATTATTTAAATTAGCCAAGTAAAGTTTGTCATCATCTATGTAAAAACAAATATTCTGGGCAGAGAAACTGTGATTATATCAATGTCTCTACAGAAATATAGACTCCTGAATCTAACTTGTATTTATGATGTATATGAGACCTCAATTTACATATGAATTGATTTTTAGTATGAAGAGATTAGTGTGTTTTTTCTTATGAAAAAAAATTTTTTTGTAAGTTTGGTATTTCAGTCTATTATCATAGGTGCCAAAGGAAAAAAAACTGTCCCTATGTGAATCTCAGCAAATTGTCGACTAATGGGAAAAATAGGAAAGTCAATTGGAAAGTAATTCTGCTGGTATGCTTTCTGAGCTTGTGGTTTTCTAAGCTCACTTGTTTGTGAAAACTACATTTCTGCTGTTTTTGGAGTTCTCAGAGAACAGAGGGATTTTATAGTATTTTTTTTAATGAAATGGGATTGTAATTAGAAGTGGATGTATAGGGAAGTGGGATCAAAGCTCGTTCGTATTTTATTTACAAACTATTTATTAAATATTTACCGTGTGCTAAGCACATGTAGTAACCAAAGTATCAAAATGATGGGGTAGGTATGATAATACCTATTTTACAGATGGGAAACTGAGGCACACAGAGAGTAGGTAACTTGCCCATGGTAATTACTCAGGTAAAGAGAGGCAGATCTAGAATCTGAACCCCATATTTATAATCATGTTCTTCTGCCTCTGACTTCTATCCCTGAATTCTTGATCATTTCTCTTTCAGACTCTCCACTGGAAAAGGACTGTTTTTCAGGAAGTCTTCCTGTTTTTGTTACTAAGAGAGGCTCAGTGATTGGATAGAAGAGAAAATCATATTTGTTTTTAAATAAAAGGGGAGGTAGTAGGCAAGAGCCAAGATTCCGTGCAGTAGTATTGGGATAAATGGCTGGTATTAAGGTTGGAGTAGGTGGTAAAAATATTTTTACTTTGGGGTTCCTGGGTGGCTGGGTCAGTTAAGCGGCCGACTTCAGCTCAGGTCATGATCTCGCAGTTCATGGGTTGGAGCCCCACGTCGGGCTCTGTGCTGACAGCTCAGAGCCTGGAGGCTGCTTCGGATTCTGTGTCTCCCTCTCTCTCTGCCCCTCCCCTGCTTGCGCTCTGTTTCTCTCTGTCTCTCAACAAGTGAATAAAAATGTTAAAAAAGATTTTTTAAAAATATTTTGACTTCAAGTCAGAAATTTTAGGAAGTTTCCACTGACCTACACAGAATATGAAACATCTCTTCTACCACTACTTTGCACCCTGCTCTTCTGAATCACTAGTTGTATGAACTTGGACAGGCTACTTAACCTTTCTAACATCCCATAAATGTAACAGTAATTCCCAGCCGTACCCCCTTCATGGGACTGCATGAGTTAGTCCATGAAAAGTGCCCAGGACAAGTACACGATCACAACAATGGGGCAAAAGATATATAATATATATATATATATTAATTACATTATATAATTAAATAAATACATATTATACAATTAAATAAATATAATTATATTTATATATTAATATATAATATAATATATAACACATATATAATATATAACACACATATATAACATATAACATACATAATACATATTATATATTATACATATAATATGTAATTATAATATATAATATATAATACAATATATAACATATAATATAATAAACATAATATATTATATATTATATATAATATAATATGTATATTATATATGTCTGTTATGTATAATATATATAAATTATATATGTGTTATATATATGTTATATATATATATTATATATATATATATAACATATATAATATATAAGACGTGTGGGAAAAGTGCTATAGGAGAGGGTCCTCATTCATGCTGGAATTAGGGAAGGCTTTAAGGGGGAGGTGTTACTCTCTTCAGCAAAGCCAGCTTTTCCTGAAGTATCGAACGTACGCAGGTCAGTGACAAGAGATGAATGCATGTGGTACTCTGACATGGCAAGAAATAACTTTGAATTTCACAGTGGAACAGTGATTGCTTTTCCAACTAGTCCAGTCTCATTAGGGAGAACCTCTGGGCTTGGTGCCCAAAGCGGGAGCTCTCTGAGACATGTTCATCTGCCTTTTTGTCAAAGAGAGAGCAGGCCTCAGGCTGGGAATGTGGCGCATCAATGTAGAATCTGTGTTGCTTCCCTGATGTTTTTACAGTTACCTGCTATTTATGGCACATGACACTGGTTCTCCTTGTAAAGTAGTGATACAAAGTTTTCTTTGTGAATAATCTCTCTCTCTGTCTCTACACACACACACACACACACACACACACACACACACACACAAAGGGAGTTGATTTAAAGAAAAAATATTAAGCAAATAATACTCCATTTGGCTCAGGCAGTATGGTAGATGGTATGTAGCAAACTCCAAGCTAGACTATGAAAGAGAGACAGAAGTTTCCTAGGGACACTGAGAGCATTGCTGACGTGGATACAGCTTGAGTAAAGGGGCACGGGCAAAAGTATGCCTGGAGAGTTATAAATAGCTCAATCTGGGGAAAGCAAGGTCCATTACTAATGAGTAATAAAACTAGAAGCACAAAACTATATTAAAATTCCATTAGAAACAAAGTCTTACAAACCTGTCAATAATTGTTGATATTCTTCAACTGCTGTTTACCATTTTTTACATGGAAATTTTTTTCTTGTGTTTCTGTAGATCTGAGGAGAAAATTAAGCTCTTCAGTCAACTTAAATCTGAACTTTTCCTTAAAGACAATACGTTGAGGAAGATACTTTGTCTAATTACAGAACTTAAAGTAGCAGCCCAGAAAAACTTCATTCTGAAAAGGCTTTTCTGGAAAGTAGGTGTTTTGTTTTATTTTTAATCTTTGAAACTTGTTCCAGCTATTTATCGAATGCAGGATATTTGAGCATGTAGTAAAATACAAATAAATGTTGTCTTGTATTCGGAGGCTGTATTTTAAAATGTTGATGGAAATTTAATGCAATCATGACTCAGTATTTGAAATCTTGTGATGTAATCAATAATGCATATGTGTGTGTCGGAGGGGAGATGGGGAAAGAGAATGGTAGCAAAAAGTACCTTATGTGGGTTGGTTTGGCAACCACGTGTATATGTGTGTGTTGGAGGGGGAGCTTCTGGGATGCAAGATGTATGGGTACAGAGAGTGAGATGAGAAAGTAGATTTTAAGAAGTTTTACCTTCAGGTAACCCTACAATATAAGTACAATTAAAACAAGTTACTTGTGAACGTAGGACTTTTTAAAAAGGTGACTCCTGGGGAGTCAAATCAACCTAGCTCTCACTCAGCAAGTTATAGACTTACTCTGTAAGACTTACTTCAGTTTCATGGGCAGGTATTCAGAAGCCCTGGTGAGTACTGATATGGTGCTAACGAGGGGGTGAGCCCTGCCTCGGGGTGAGCTCCTCTTGATGGCTATATGTTGTATCCTAATTCTGGCCAGTGGTTTCAGAGTTGCCAACATTTTATTGAGCAGCTGTAAAGTGCACAGCTCCCCAGCCATACAAGACAGTCCTGGTCTTAGATTCAAAGGGCTTCACATGTAGGACGACCAACCATCCAGGTTCGCCCACACTTGGGTGACCAACTGTCACAGCTTGCCTAGGACTGAAGAAGTTCTCAGGCTATGGGACTTTGAGTGCAAAAGCTAGGATAGTCCCAAGCAAACTGAAATGGTTAATTACCCTAATTAGAGGGCGTATTAGCTGCATAGAATATTATGTCAAATGTCCCCCAACATTGAGACAGGCAACAATGATACTGTGCTACGTAAATGCTTGAACTGGATACACCCTGTTAGGAATATAACATCTGGGTCTTGACTCCAAAACTAAAGAGGATTGTAGAGAATATAGGGACAGGCATCAAAATGACCACACAAGGTGATTATGAACATGGAAATGGAGTTAATGTGAAAAGGCTAAGGAAACTGGTATGATATCACACCCAAATATAACTCTCCAGTCCATCCCTGGACTGGTATCAGTTTAATAAAACTGGTACCAGTTTAAACACGTGGTATCAGTTTAATCTGTAACTCTGATTTTGTGTCCTTGCGCACTCAAAAACTTGTGGCTCTCCCTTCGAAGTACAAACACGTTGGCTTTAGCATTTAAGGCTCTCCACTAAGGACTTCTGTCACAGATTCCAAATTTGGACAGGCATGGCCCATGCAAGGTGGGTTTTCAGGAAGGGCCAACATCTATATAGGGCAGGCACTGGGCAAACGAACCCAGCTGTAGATGCTCCCAGGGAAGGCACAGAGCACCGGCGGGGAGAGTGGCCTCTACACAGAGAGTGTGCAAAAGAGATCAGGGCATTCTAGCACATGCGTAGGATATACCCAAATGTCTGCAAAAACATTTGACACCAGGAAGATCTGCTTGTTTAGGGTCTGGCAATAGAGTCTTCATGGAATGAGGTAGGGGAGGTGGCAAGGATATAAAGATTGTCCAGAGTAAACCTAGCAGCTGGGAGAGGACTAGCAAAGGACTTCACACTGGGCTCACAGATGTCCACTTAGATAAACCAGACACAATCGGGGGACTGGATTTAAAGCAGATGTCTAGGTAGGAGAACTGAGGTACCACTTACAGGTTAGACTAGCAAGAAGGGTGTTGATGTTGAATATCAGAGCGTTGGCCTCGAGGTGTCTTCAGCATGTCCAATCTTCCAATGTGCCTGATGCATATGGCCTTGGCTGTGGAGCCAAAGAAAGATACAAAGAAAGAGAATGAGGCTGGGCCTAACCCACTCAACCCCACACTTCCTTGCTTTCATCTCTTTCCTCTAAAAGCTCCAGCTTCGTGGGGTGACTTGAACACCTTGTCCTTCCAGCCCCTCCTCGTTTCCCCTGCTGTTATCTCTAGGCTACTCTTTCTTCCATTTTCTCCTGTTAAAATCCTACCCATCCATTTTTCAAGGCTCAGCTCAAATGCCGTTCTTCTGCCTTTCCTGTCATCCTCTATGGGGAACTTTGGAACCCTCCTCTTTCTCATCTGTTTTGGCAGTCCTGTACCATAGAACTTTCTTTGATGTTCTTTAATCTATGCTGTTCAATAAAGTAGCCACCAGCCACAATGAATGTGGCCAGTGGCTAGGGAAGTGAAATTTAAAAGAATGTTTATTTATTTTCAAGAAGTGGGGGGGATTGTGAGTGGGGGAGGGGCAAAGGGCGGGGGGAATCCCAAGCAGGCTCCATATTGTTAGTGCAAAGCCTGACGCAGGGTTTGAACTCACGAACTGTAAGATCATGACCTGAACTGAAATCAAGAGTTGGATACTTAACCGACTGAGCCACCCAGGCGCCCCACCATTTTAATCGATTTAAATTTAAGCACTGCCATGTGACCAGTGGCTACTGTGTTGGACAATGCAGTTCTATGGTATCTCAGCACCTTCTAACAATTCAACAAATATTTATTACTTGCCTGCTCTAGGCCAGGAATGGGAATAGGCATTAGAAATGTGAGCATGAGTAAGACACAGTTCCTACCGTCAAGAATTAGCTCAGAAAGTCTCCTTTTTACTACAGTTTTTGGCAAATTTTTAAATCTACCCTTGTATGCTATAAGCTTCTTCAGGACAGGCATGTGTCTCACTCATCATCTTTGTATTCACCCTAAGGTCTAACGTGTGCCATGCGTATACCAGGTCCCATAATCAATTCGTATTGAACTGAAAGTTTATTGTCTTGTGAAAAAGTAACCTGATCAGAAATCTAGGAATAAAGCATTCATGTTCTGTTGCTTAACTGAAAATACTGCAGGGGCGCCCGGGTGGCTTAGTTAAGTGCTCAACTCTTGATCTCGGCTCGGGTCATGATCTCACAGTTGGTGAGTTTGGACCCTGCACTGGGCTCTGTGCTGACAGTGCAGAGCCTGCTTGGGATTCTCTGTCTCCCTCTCTGTCTGTCTCTATCACTCTCTCAAAAATAAATAGATACACATTAAAAAAAAGAAAATACTGCAGCCCTTCTTTAATGTAATGTCCTTAGATGGATTAAAATAGGTCTTCTAATTCAGTTGTCAAAAATGAGAGGCCAAAATGAAGAGAGCGGGAAATAAAAGTTATATGGGCAGTCTCCCTATTTGTGGTCTCCCCACACTTAGTGGGGTACCTCGTTCTCCTCCCCACCATGCTACCAAGACCTGGTAGCCTTATGTTCTCTCTAATCCACAACCACAATCTTACATTCATTTATACAAAGTTAACATACATAACTAATAAAAGTCAACATTTTTATCTTCTTTTAGGAGCTTTTTTCTTTAAAGTTATTATGGCTTTAAGCTTAAGCCATTTCTCTTTTTATTAATTTTATTTATAATATTTATATTATTATAATATAAATATATATAATATATAATATATATTTAAATATAATAATTATATTTAAATATAATAAATTATATATATAAATTATATATAATAATATAATATATTATATATTATTATATATTATAATATATAATATAAATATAATATATAATAATATTTATAATATTATTTATTAATATTTATTTCTCTTTTATTTTTGCAACTTTGTGCTGGGCTCCCTGGTGAACATAAGGTTGTGTGAAACTTCCTCAGGAACCCACACTGGCGTGGGGAGACTAGAGGCATCTCAAATTTTTGGTTCCTGAGTAAGATGATAAAAAAATCATACATATAATAGTTTCATATAAATAAAATTTTACAAATATATATAATTTTATATAAATATATTATGTACTATACACACATACACACACACACACACACACACAATGTCCCCTTTTGAAATCAACTGTATGGGGTATAATTTTCTTTAAGGTAATCTTTTTTTTTTTTAAACAATTTTCTTACAAGTAAATTTTAAATTATGAGAACATTTTTTCATAGGTCAACTAAATTGTAAGCTTTAGGATTATGGACACCATGTTTGTTTGTCTGCTTTGCTCAAGATATCTCATTACCTAGTACAGTTCCTGCTACATAGCTGATAATCCGTAGTTATGTGTTCAATCAATGAATGAGTGAATGAAAGAATTCTCTGTTCATGTTCCTTCCTAACCCTTTATTTTTTCTCCATGAAGTTTTTTTTTTTTCTCAACATTATTTTTTATTGTGGTACAATACACATAAACATAGAATTTACCATCTTAACCATTAAAAGAAAAAAATTTTAATGTTCATTTTTGAGAGAGAGAGAGGGAGAGAGCACAAGAGGGGAGGGGCAGAGAGAGGAGACACAGAATCTGAAGCAGGATTCAGACTCAGCTATCAGCAAAGAGCCCATGAACCGTGAGATCATGACCTGAGCTGAAGTCAGATGCTTAACGGACTGAGCCACTCAGGTGTCCCTATCTTAGCCATTTTTAAATGTATGGTCCAGTGATTTTAAGTAGGTCCTGTATACTGTTGGAGCCTCTCCAGAACTCTTTTCATCTTGCAAAACTGAAACTATACTCATCAAACAATAACTCCTCATTCCCCCACTTCACGCAGCCTCTGGAAACACCATTCTTCTTTCTACTTCTATGAATTTAACTTCTCTAAATATTTCATGTAAGTGGAACCATCCAGTATTTGTCTTTTTGTGACTGGCTTATTTTACTTATCATGTCTTCTAGGATCATCAATGTTGTAGCATATGTCAGAATTTGCTTCTTTTTAAGGCTGAGTAATATTCCATTTATGTATATAACACATTTTGCTTATCCATTCTCCATTGATGGATACTTGGGTTGCTTCCATGTTTAAGCTATTGTGAATATTACCATTATGAATATGGGTGTGTAAATACCTCTTTGAGACTCTTTCAGTTCTTTTGGGAGTGTACCCATTAGTGGGATTGCTGAATCATATGGTAATTCTATTTTTTTCTCTTTTAAAAAATGTTTTTATTTATTTTTGAGGGAGAGAGAGAGACAGAGCACGAGCTGGAGAGGGGCAGAGAGAGAGGCAGACACAGAATCCGAAGCAGGCCCCAGGCTCTGAGCTGTCAGCACAGAGGTCAATGTGGGGCTTGAACTCACGGAGTGTGAGATCATGACCTGAGCCGAAGTCAGATGCTCAACCGACTGAGCCACCCAGAAGCCCCTACACATACTATCTTATTTCAGCCCCATCAGGTGACATTAATTCCATCTTAGACATAACCTGAGTCATACAGTGTGTATGTAATTTGCCAAATATGACAAAGCTGACCCATGGCAGAGCTGGGATATGAACTGAAAGAACTAGGCACCAGAGTTAGTGTGCAGAGCCACCAACCGTGCTAATTTATCAGGGCAGTGAGTAAACAGCAGCCCTTCTGAGAGGGTCTGCTATGCATCCTGCTCTTTCTCCTCTGGTCCCTTTCTCCACCTGCCATCCTCAGCCTCTTCTCATGCCAGATCACCTATATACAGGCACCCATAATACCTGTCTAAACAAAGAGTCTAATTTGTCACTAGGAAACAAAAGTCCTGGGGAAGAAAATGAACAAGAGAGGGACAGAAAAGAGAAGCAATTACATTATATTTCTAATTAGTACCAACTTGCGTGATTTCATGGGCCAGTGCTTACTTCATGCTCGATTTATCTCAAGAGACGGCATAGAAGCACAAAAAATTTGGTTCCTGCACTCTTAAGTCTGTGTTTATTTTGGCAGAGATGGAAATATACTGTATTAACAGAATTATTAGTATCATTCTCCACCATCTTCATTAGGCTACACCAATGCTGTGAGTTTGCTTTTAGGTTAGTAAATATATATATTTATTTATTTTACATTTATTTATTTTTGAGAGACAGAGAGAGACAGAGCACAAGCAGGGGAAGGGCAGAGAGCAAGGGAGACACAGAATCCAAAGCAGGCTCCAGGCTCTGAGCTGTCAGCACAGAGCCTGATGCGGGGCTCGAACCTATGAACCGTGAGATCATGATCTGAGCCGAAGTTGGACGCTTAACCAACTGAGCCACCCAGGAGCCAGGTTAGCAAACATTTTTAAAAGTGTTTTTCTAGCCCTTATTTCATTGTATCCTCACAAAGGCCAAATTACTTTGGAAAGACAGGAATTAGAGTAGCCTCCATTTAATATATTATTCCCAGGTAAGTAAATGACTTGCCTGAGATTAAACACCTACTTCTAGAGGGCCTTCAATATTAACGGGAGAGCCAAGCCTATTAAGCATCTCTCAGCATCACCCCTAGGCTTTAGCTCTGGCTCTGTTCACCAGAACAGTGGTCTGTTTCCCGGTGGTAAGTAAAAGTGTTTTCAGTTCGGATTATGCTAATATTAATGAGAGATATTTTAATTCACTTCGTCCCCAGAGAATAATTTCTTCATATTTTTATTATGTAAAGATAGAGTTTTACCATCTGATACCTTATTTACCATCTTCTTTCCTGCTTGCTTTCACAGACCAGTGACCTTTTCTATTTCCTAGTGAATAAACTTCGTGAGTACTTGCCAGAGTCTAGGGATAAGAGCACACTTCAAAATAGAAGCCAAAGGGCTGATGAGCTGGTGTAAGTATTAACTGGATAATCATAGATTCTTTCACCCCTACGGTGTTAAAGATGAATGGAAGGCACTGGACAAAATACGTACCATATTAATGATAAATGGCGCTGCAAGTTTTGCTTCACATAAATTTTTTAAAATAGCATTCGTTTTGTTCTACTTTTTTTAAAGTTTATTTATTTATTTTGGGAGAGAGAGAGCACAAGTAGGGGAGGGGCAGAGAGAGAGGGAGAGGGAGATTCCCAGGCAGGCTCCTCACTCTCAGTGTGGAGCCTGACTCAGGGTTCGAACCCATGAACCATGAGATCATGACCTGAGCCAAAATCAAAAGTCGGATGATTAACCAACTGAGCCACCCAGGCAGGTGCCCCCATTATGTTCTACTTTTTAAAGAAAGGCTATACAAGAGACTAGAATATTGGTTGTCCCAAAGGAAAAAAAAAAGGGTGTCTGGAGGAAAGACACCTTTCACTGTCTGCCCTTTTTTACCTTTGAAATTTTGAGCCAAATATTACCTACCTGAAAAAGTTAAAATTATTTAAAAAAATTTTAAAGTAGTGTGTGATTATCAGAAAAAAATGTTAAGGATAAAAAAACAATATGAAAATAACTTAATCCTGACATTCAGCTATTGATTCATTCAACAAATATTTCTGAGTGTTTACTATATAGCAATCACAGAGTGGTCAACCAACGTTGACAATCTGATATACAGAATTTCCTTCTCGTACTTTTTTTCTATATAAATTACCTGAGAGCAATTCTATCAAGGATTACTGATTTTGTGAAATTCTGGACTTGTAATGCAATCATGCCATTTCCGTGCTTTTTTTCCTCTTTGTTTTCTAGGGCATGCATTGAAATTATGCAGACTCTGGGACTGATGTTCAGAGAAACAGAAACTGAGTCATCACGCCTGAAGACATTGGCAGCTAAGAAGTAAGGTTTTTTAGAAGAAGACATTGGGACCTTGTAGTTGCAACCCATTAAGTACTCTATTGAGTGTCTTCCAAAACTGATAGCTCTTTTACTCTTGTAGTCAATCCCCTTGTAAGTATATGAAACTCTTTTGTCTTTCCACTTCCTTCTGTGATGAACAGATCAACTGGCACATAGTGAGCACTCTCTGTCTCTCTGGATTATTAAGGGCACAAAGATTTTTTTTGGCATAATTTTATATTTTGTCATTGTCTGCTGAACTTGAAAGAGACCAAATGCCCCATCATACATTTAAAGCCAGGGCTTCTTTACTAGAATTTTATAGAGTGCCCTTATACCCACACAACAGAAAGACTATATTGCAAATGCAGGAGTTATAGTAGCTTCATCTAATATATAATTGTGTGACTTTGAAGTGAATGATGTTGGGGGTTTATTAACATAGGGTAAGCTGCTATAATAAAGATATGCTAAAATATGTGGTCCGCAGAAGATAGAAATTTACATCTTTTCACATACTAGTCCAGAGTACATAGTCACGCTTTCCTCTACAAGATCAGCCAGAGACCTAGGTTCCTTCCCTTTTGTTGCTTGGACATCTTTTTTTTTTTTTTAACGTTTATTATTTTTGAGAGAGAGAGTGAGACAGAGAGCAAGAAGGGGAGGGGCAGAGAGAGAGGAGACACAGAATCTGAAGCAAGCTCCAAGCTCTGAGCTGTCAGCACAGAGGCTGATGTGGGCTTGAACTCATGAGCTGTGAGATCACGATCTGAGCTGAAGTCAGACGCTCAACCGACTAAGCCACCCAAGTGCCCTGCTCTGACTTTTTTTATTACACTGTGTTTGTCTTCATGATTGAAGCTGGCTGACCTCTGAGACTTCATTAAATCCTATGGAATGGAGGAAGAGAAGTAGAAGGCAAGCAAATTTCCTTTTTAAAAAGAAAAATGCTTATGGTGTAAGTTTATCTATTTATTTTGAGAGAGCGCACGCACGGTGGAGAGGGGCAAACGGGGGGAGAGAATCCCAAGCAGGCTCCATGCTGTCAGTGCAGAGCCCAATGCAGGGCTTGATCCCATGAACGGTGAGATCATGACCTGAGCCGAAGTCAAGAGTTGGAGGCTTAACTGACTGAGCCACCCAGGAGCCCTGCACATTTCCTTTTTAAACAAGGCGTATATGATTTTTCTGCTCACATTCTGCAGATGAGAACTTTAGGCATAGGCCCATATATAGCTTCAAGAGAACTTGGATGTGTCTGTAGTTACATGGCTATGTACCTAGCTAAACTTTGGATGGTTGGATGTGTCTGTAGTTACATGGCTATGTACCTAGCTAAACTTTGGATGGTGATAGGGATACCTATTATTAAAAGAAAGAATGAAAGAATGTAAAACAGGGGGACAATAGCATTCTTTGCCCCAGAAAGTACGTGTTTGCATATTTTGCATATTATCTGCTTGACCTTTTAATATGATTTATAGATTATGAATTACATGCTAGGCCAATGTTCTGACTAAAATCTTAATTTTTTTCCACCCTCATCAACTGTTTATCTAAATTTTCTCTAGTAGAAAGTAGAAGAAAAATGAGAGCATGGGCTCTAAAACATTTGAACCAGGGAAAAGAATAAGAACTCCTAGTAATTTTGTTCTGGCTATTTATTAGAGAACTTTATAAATTAATTTTAATGATTATATTCATTAACATTTCTTTAAAAAAAATTTTTTTTAACATTTATTTATTTTTGAGACAAAGAGAGACAGAGCATGAATGGGGGAGGGTCAGAGAGAGAAGGAGACACAGAATCCGAAACAGGCTCCAGGCTCTGAGCAGTCAGCACAGAGCCTGACGCGGGGCTCGAACCCATGGACCGCGAGATCATGACCTGAGCCGAAGTCGGACGCGTAACCGACTGAGCCACCCAGGCGCCCCTATTCATTTCTTAACATTTCTTAAGCAACTTGCTATGTGCCAAGGACTATGGGCATACTATACTGTATACCAGGGTGGTCAAACATTTCTGTAGAGGGCCATAGAGTAATCATTTTTGGCTTTTCAGGCCATATAGTCTCTGTTGTAAATACTCAACTTAGCCACTGTAGCAGAAAAACAGTCACAGACAATATATAAATGAATGGGCATAGCTCTGTTCCAATTAAGGAAATTTATAGAATTTCTATTTATAGAAATAGGCTCTGGGTTATTTGGCCTACAGGCCGTAGTTTGTTGACCCTGCTTTACAGTGAACAAGTAAGACACACTTTATTATTTTCTCTATTTTTTTTTTTAAGTAATCTCTATATCCAACATGGGGCTCGAACTTACAACCCCAAGATCAAGAGTCCCATGCTTTACTGATTGAGTCAGTCAGGTGCCCCCTATGTATACTTTTTTTTTTTTTTTTTGAAGTTTATTTATTCATTTTGACACAGAGAGAGAGTACAAGTAGGGAAGGGGCAGAGAGAGAGGGAGAGAGAAAGAATCCCAGCAGGCTCTGCACTATAAGCACAGAGCCCAATGTGGGGCTTAAACTCATGAACTCTGAGATCATGACCTGAACCAAAGTTGGCCACTTAACTGACTGAGCCACCCAAGCGTCCCTATACTTCTTTATGTAGTTGATAGAACTGCCATTTCCCCAATCTCCAGGACAGAGATCCAAGATTATTTCTTACATTTCTGTCTTTTGACATACTGAATTATTGCAGAATCACGTTACCTTTTTTATACACTTTTTGGTCCTTACCTTTCTCTGTCCAAGTTGAAAAACCATCACTCTTACTAACCTCTGTTGCAAAGTGTTGTTTTAATTGTTCTTTCTTAATTTGGTTTGGACACATCAGCCTTACTACAGCAAGTCTCTTTCCTGATACGACTAATTATTTTCATGTACACTGGTGCACATATATTGCTATAATACAGTCTGGTTGTAATACTAACTTTTAGATATGCATAGGGTCCTGTCATGTTACCCACAGCATTAATTAGCACAGTAAATGTTTAATATAACTGCATTAGTTTTCTATTACCCTGTAACAAATTACTGCAAACTCAGTGACTTAAAACTCTATAAATTACTTATCCTACAGTTTCTGTGGATCAGGAAATCTGGGCATAGCTCAGTTGGATCATGTGCTCTGGTTTTCACAAGGCAGTGGTCAAGGCGTTGGCTGGGGCTGCTGTCTCATCTGAGGCTTGGGGTTATCTCCCAAACTCATTTGGGTTTCTGTTGGCCGAATTAATTTCTTTATAGCTGTACACTCATGATGGTTTGCTTCTTGGCAGGAGACTATCTCTGAGCTCAGGGAAGGCCTAAGCACTCTTTAAAGGGCTCAGCTCGATAATCAGGCTCACCCAGGATAATCTCCCTTTCATTAACTCAAAAGTCAACAAATTAGGAACCTTAATCATGTATGCAAAATCCCTTCACCTTTCTCATCTAACGTAACATAATCACAGGAGTAATAGCTTAATATATTCACAGGTCCTGCCCATACTTAAGGGAAAAGGATTATTTAGGGTATATATAAAAGGGGGTAAGATATCTTGGAAGCCATATTAGAATTCTGCCTACCACAATAACATAGACTGCCTTATGAGACCATGAGTTTGCCTTTCAAAGTCTGTATAAAAATATATTACAATGCATTCAAAATTCTTACACTGGAAATAATAACAATCTAAACAAAAGTATCACAACTGTTGGCACCATTTTTTAAGACTGTAATGTCAACCCCATAAGTCGTCTTTGTTTTTGGGGATGAAACTACCATATAGATTAAAATTTTTTCTATTATTGACCTAGTGGATTTTAAATAGTGTTGGCAGAAGGAGTAGATTCCAAATTAAACTCCATTTGAGCAAATAAAAAAGCATTTAATCATTTCTGCATTTTCCTCTTAATTTGTTCCTTAAGTAGAGATTTTATTAGTTCAACTCAGTTCTGTGTATTTCTTCTCAAAATGTGCCATAATCCTTTCATATTTTAATACTGTCATGCTTGAATTCATATATTATCACAGCAAGTGACCCAGAATTTGAGTTTCTTCCCTTAGCCCTGGATATATGATACTTTTAAAAGAAGATACTGCTGAAAATAAAGGACTTTAATTAAATGTAATAGAAAATGGAATGCCATTTCAAACTTAATATCAAGAAAAGCTTCTAAATGGAATGTTTTGTTGATTTTGGAAGGATCTTCTAAAAGTAAGATTGGCTATTTTAAAACAGCCTGAATAAAACATTAGCAAATATCCTGTAGGACATATCCTACTTTTTTGAGAAGTGTGCTGACATGATTCTTCTTTTGTAGATATGAGAACTGACTTGCTCTTTGAGTTGGAGAAATGAAGGGAATCCTATTTTTATTAAAATTTTGGTTAATCATGAACTTGTAATCATGGTAATGATTTAAGTGATTGTAAAAAGGCTAAGAAACCTCAGGGTGCCTGGGTGGCTCAGTTGGTTAAGATCAGACTTCGGCTCAGGTCGTGATCTCACAGTTTGTGAGTTTGAGCCCAGCCTGCTTCAGATTCTGTGTCTCCCTCTCTCTCTGTCCCTCTCCTACTCATGCTCTGTCTCTCAAAAATGAATAAATACTATTTTTTTTAAATTTAAGATACAAAAAAGATTATGAAGCCTCAAATATTACCAAGCAGGGATTTTTTTAGTCTCCTTTATTCCATTACAAAGAGATGCTTATGGTTATAGAGGATTTTTATATAGTCCTAGCTGTAAATTCTTTTACTATTCCCATCTGTCGAAGCTACTCTGGCACTGTCTTCAGTTAGGCAAGTGATTTTCCTAATAGCCTGCCTTCAGCTCCTTTTCAACCATATATGGATTGCATGACACGCATGAAGATGGTGTTACCAAACCTATCGCCTCAGAATCCTTGCTTTGCATTGTGATTTTTTTTTTGCCCTTTTATTTTCAAATAATAGTGTGTATTATTCAAATGTGTAGTAACAATTTAAGTGAGTTATTAGTGTAGATTAATGGATAGTACACCACTTTGGAAAGCAAAAGACTTAAAGTTTAATACTAGTTTTATTAACTAACAGTCTTCAGTGGAATAGTAAGCCTTTGAAATGCTTTGTTAAAAAAATAATTCTATCCTCATGCACTGTTTTCGGGAATATAAACTGGTGTAGCTACTCTGGAAAATAGTATGGAGGTTCCTCAAAAACCTAAAAATATAAGTACCATATGATCCAGTAATTCTACTTCTTGGTATTTATACAAAGAAAATGAAAACAATAATCCGAAAAGATATATGCACTATAATTACTGCAGCATTATTTACAATACCAAGATATGGAACCAACCTAAAGATCCATCAGTAGGTGCATGAATAAAGAAGAGGTTATAATATACATATATATTATACTGGAATACTACTCAGCCATAAAAAGAATGAAATCTTGCCATTTGTAACAATATGGATGGACTTAGAGGGCATTATCCTAAGTAAAATAAGTCAGACAAAGACAAATATCATACGATTTCACTTACATGTGGAAACTTTAAAACAAAACAAATGAACAAACACAAATAACAACAAAAAGAGAAACTGAGTTGTAAATACAGAGAAGAAACTAGTGGTTGCGGGATGGAGGGGGGGATGGGTAAAATAGGTGAAGGGGATTAAGAGGTACGAATTTCCGGCTATAAAATAAATAAGTCATGGGGATGAAAAGTATGGCATAGGGAATATAGTTAATCATATTATAGTAACTTCTATGGTGACAGATGGTAACTATACTTATCGTGGTGAGCATTTGATGGTGCATATAATTGCTGAATCATTATGTTGTACCCCTGAAGCTAATATGTTAACTGTATTTCAACCCAAAAATTTTATAAAGGGTTCTAGAGTCAAAAAAATCTGTGTTCAAATAAGCATTTTAAGAAGTGTTTCATATGGTGGTTTCTTTGTCTCAGAGATATACAATGCATGTGAGCATATTAAAGCCTCTGAGAAGTCCAGTAGTAAAGATATGCAATGAATTTGGTTTAACCAAGTATTTACTATGCCTCTTTCAAACAAATAATCTATTTTTTTTACTATAATATTTCCTGGAATTAATAGGCCATAAAAAGCCCTTTGGCGGGGGGCAGGGAGGGGGAAGCCCTTTGGGCAATACTGATTCAACTGAACTCACCCAAATTTCCCTTAAGTCCAGACTTACTAAGCTTCCTAAGCTTTGTGAACTTCTAGACCTATACTTGCTTTGAGCCAAAAGACAAAGAAATTATATTTTGAATTAAATTTTTTATCACTACTTAATTGTCTGCATGTCCAAGGCTCCAAAAGTTCAGAGAATGGTCTTCAATGTTTTATACTTTTTTAAAAAAATGATATGCATGTGTCACATACACATGTGTTTTTTTTTTTTTAAGTTTATTTATTTTGAGAGAGAGAGAGCACAAAAATGGGGAAGGGGCAGAGAGAGAGAGAGAGAGAGAGAGAGAATCCTTAGCAGGCTCTACACCACCAGCGCAGAGTCTGATGTGGGACTCGAACCCACAAACATGAGATCATGACCTGAGCCGAAGTCAAACGCTTAACTGACTGAGTCACCCAGGTGCCTTAATGCTTTATACTTTTAAATGTAATTATATTCAGTGTCTGCAAACTTGGCTTTACTATTTTTCTTTTCAAACTTTATTAATTGCCTTTTATTTTTTTTTAGGGGAGCATTATTTAATCTTTTGGTAATATTAATTAGTGAACCTCAGATTCCAAAATCTTGTCCTGTGTTTGATATCCAGTTGGTGGCTGATTCAACTTTAGTTGAGATGTCTTTTGATGCTGAGGTAAGATGATAAGATAAGAATTTTGGGGTAGACTAAATATAATATATAGGGGTGCTCTGGATTTCTGTCTTCTAATGTAGACCATGAAATGGTAGAGACTATAAATATAATTCAGAGTAAATATTTTACCATTAACCTCAAAACTTAGATAGCTAGTCTATCAATATTAATACATCCATTTTAGATGTTTTAAGTATGTATACTAAGGAAAATAATTAGTATTCAGCATGTATTAGATAAATCTGCTTATTTGTCTCTATACAAAATATTTATGTATATGTAATTCCATAGTAGGGTCTAATGGTAAAAAAGCACTCTCATTAAGAGATTTTAGGGTTAACTCTCTTGCTTTAGTTTATCATCTCCTTAGCTATCTAAGTAGTGCAAACTCAGTGAGAATTACTTGTTTTTCTAAAGTTTTACTAAAACATTAGAAATATCAAACCACCTAGAAAGCACATATCCTGAGAGAATAAATCAGTTTATTATTAGTTTATTTCAAGCAGAACAACACATAATTTTTTTTAAAGGATGGGATACAGGGGTGCCTGGGTGACTCAGTCAGTTGAGTGTCTGACTCTTGATTTCAGCTCTGGTCATGATCTCATGGTTTGTGGGATCGAGCCCCATGTCAGGCTCTGTGCTGACAGTGTGGTTCCTGCTTGGGATTCTCTCTCTCTCGGTCCCTCCCTCACTCATGTTCTCTCTCCCTCTCTCTCAAATAAACTTAAAAAAAAAAGGATGGGACATGGTTTGATAGTTCTTAAACATACAGTTATGTTTTAGAAAACTCTTACATGTTTTCATTCACTCAATAGATACTTGTTGAAAATCTGTTATGAGCTAAACAGTGTGCTAGCCTGTGGGGGTACAAACAAGAAGCAAAACAGATACAACCTGTGCCCTTACCGGTTTATAGTCTGGTTAGAGAGACAGATGTTAATTCAATATAACATGAATATAATATTCATATGTCTGAATATTATAAGTCTATAATGGAGTGTCTATAATACCATTTTTAACAGTGGAGTGAGTGGATCAGGGATTAAAGAGTGGGATAGAAGCAAGACTCAGGCAGGGCTGAGAAGTTAGTGCAGGAGTCCAGGTGAGGAACGATAATAGGACAGAGGGAAGCTATCCTTGACCCCTGAAATGAGACCAGGCTTCTTTTTAGAGTTCTCCTAACTTCCTATTCTCTTCTTTCACAGCCCTTGTCTCAGTTAGCAACTACGCATTTATTTATTTGATCATTAGATTATTGTTTGTTCTCCACTACCTTCCATGAAGTATTATCCATGTCCCTGTTGCTACCCATTGTATCCCCAACACTTAGTATAGGGTCTGATGCATATTTGTTGAATAAATTAATGAAGAAAAGAGATGGTAGTTGTAAAGAGGATAGATTCCAGTAATTTTTAGGAAATTGCACTCATAGGTTGATGTGAAAATAAATTGTGAGGATTAGATGAATTTTAGATTCTGGCCAGGGTGTCAAATAAGAATTATAGCAAGAAAAGTAGGTTCAAAGGGGAAATAATGAAGGGCACCTGGGTGGCTCAGTCAGTTACCTGTCTGTCTTTGGCTCAGGTCATGAGCCTGAGGTTTGTGGTTCGAGCCCCGTGTTGGGCTCTGTGCTGACAGCTCAGAGCCTGGAGCCTGCTTTGGATTCTGTGTGTCCCTCTCTCTCTGCCCCTCCTTGCTCGTGCTCTCTCTTTTTCTTAAAAATAAGCATTTAAAAAATTTTTTTAAAAAGGGGGGAAATAATGAGCTTGGTTTGGGATTAGTTGACTGGATTGCCATTGGCATTTTTTTATATTAAATATAATTTATTGTCAAATTGGTTTCCATTCAACACCCAGTGCTCATCGCAACAGGTGCCCTCCTCAATGCCCATCACCCACTTTCCCCTCTCCCCACCCTGGCATTTCCATATAAAAATATCTAGTGGGCAGAATAGATAGGTCTGAGTTTCCTGATTTTGAACTTGGTGATCTTTTGCACGCAGGCTATTCGTGAAGATCATATAAATTTTGGTTCCAAGGTCTAACAGTATGAAATTTCAAACTGGAGCTCGTTCTTGCAAAGAATACTGTCAGGGAAAATGTGTTGGCCTGTAGCATGCCCACACAGTTCTCATGCACCAAGTGCTAAAAGACAGCCTCACTAACTGGAGTTCTTGAGAGCAAAAACAAAAGTCTCTAAGCCCTATATATACCCATTTTACAGAGGGAGTTGTAGTTCACGTTGGGCATAAGGCTAAATTTCCTAGAGAATCTCCCACCTTAATTCTAGGGGGCATATTTTCAATACTCGAAAGGATGTAGGGTTGTTGATCTGAATGATTTTGCAAACCAAGTGTGCAGTTTTTTGGGTGTTAGTATTCTGTGGGCCATTATATCTTCTTCCCTGACCCACTTTCTTAGAAATTCTCTAATGTGTAGTCTTTTTTGACAACAAATTACATTAAAAAAATAAACTTTAAAAAATATATACTTTTTAATTTTAGAAAGACAGTGAGAGAAAGAGAATGAGCATAAGTAGGGGAGAGGGGCGGGGGGGGGGAGGAAGGGAGAGAGGGAGAGAGGGAGAGAGGGAGAGAGAGAGAGAGAGAGAGAGAGAAAGAGAGACAGAAAGAGAGAATCTTAAGCAGGCTCCATGCTCAGTGCAGAACCACAATTCTGGGATCATGACCTGAACCAAAATCAAGACTTGGCTCAATCAAGGTTGAGCCACCCAGGCACTCCAAGTAGTCTTTTTATGGGAGCCTTTTTTTTTTTTAGAATGACCGAACCAAACATAATAGGAAAAATGACCACACTAATTATATTTTCTGTTAATCAAAAATTCTTTTATAAGTACCTAAAGGTAACCAGGAGAAATTACCATTTTCTGGCTCTGCCAGTGATATTGCGTTGACTATTATTTAAAATTCTAGTTACAGAACCTTATCAAGGAATATACAGAGACAGCTACGGCACTTTTATATGAGATATTTCTTGTCTTTCAGCAGGTACGATATATATTATTATACATATTATATTGTATGATTGTTATATATATATCATATGACTATTATATTTCTGTGATTATATATCAAATGATTAATAATATATCTTTAATATGCTTGTATTAGAGATGGTCTCCAAAATTGTCTGACTTAAATGATACTACTTTTGCTCTTAAGTATTCATCAGCTTATTTTCCTAAATACTGATTTCATCAATCAAGATAAAATGTATTTGAGAATGAATATCATGTACAACTCAAACTTCATGAATGTAACTTGTTTATTTCTGTGAGTCTTTTAGGGAAATCTTGGATTGGGACCAGAAGAGTTTGCTATTAGCTGGATGATGTCCTTCCTACAAAGTCGTCCTCCCTTCGTAAGTACCAAGAAGCAAAAACGAAAGCACCACTCACAGTTAATTATACCGGTGCTCCAGTGCTTAATTAATAAAACATAAATTTTCCCTATAAGTAGTCACAATTAGGAAATAGAAGCAAAATGTAAATCTGATGACTGTATTATTTAATTAAGGTAAAGCGCTTTTTAATATTTGGGGCCTGAGTGCTTACAGGACTGAAATTATATCTTTTATTTTTAAGTTTTTAAAATATTTATTTATTTTGAGAGAAAGCATACACGTGCAGGCATGAGCGGGGGAGGGGCAGAGCGAGAGGGAGACAGAAAATCCCAAGCAACAAGGGGCTCAATCCCACCACCGTGAGATCATGACCTGAGCCAAGATCAAGAGTCGGACGCCTAACCAACTGAACCACCTAGTTGCCCCTAAAATGGTATCTTAAATATGATCTTTATTTCATGAAAAACCTAAAATATATCCTGTAGAAAACAGAACACATTAAAATATTGGCTGTATATGTAAATGAAAAAATGAACATTTATCTTAAACAGCAAGTATGAGTTGGCGAGTATGAATTAACACTTGGGATCACTGGGGCACTCTGTCCTGTCAGCCACCATCCTAGTCCCTAGTACCACTGACTCTCTTTCTTTGAAAGTACAATCACATCTATATAGTCTGTCCTACCTTCCCACCAGACTTGTTGGAGGGATCTATTTTAAAAAATCTGATTATGTCATGTTTTGCTTTAAATTTCTCATAATACAAATCAAAACCACACTGAGATACCACCTCACGTCAGTCGGAGTGGCTAAGATGAACAAATCAGGAGACTATAGATGCTGGAGAGGATGTGGAGAAACGGGAACCCTCTTGCACTGTTGGTGGGAATGCACACTGGTGCAGCTGCTCTGGAAAAGAGTGTGGAGGTTCCTCAAAAAATTAAAAATAGATCTACCCTATGACCCAGCAATAGCACTGCTAGGAATTTACCCAAGGGATACAGGAGTGCTGATGCACAGGGGCACATGTACCCCAATGTTTATAGCACCGATTTCAACAATAGCCAAATTATGGAAAGAGCCTAAATGTTCATCAACTGATGAATGGATAAAGAAGATGTGGTTTATATATACAATGGAATACTACTTGGCAATGAGGAAGAATGAAATCATGCCATTTGCTGCAACGTGGATGGAACTGGAAGGTATTATGCTGAGTGAAGTAAGTCATTTAGAGAAGGACAGATATCATATGTTTTCACTCATATGTGGATCTTCAGAAACTTAGCAGAAGCCCCTGGGTGAAGGGAAGGGGAAAAGTTGTTATAAACAGAGAGGGAAACAGAGAGGGAGGGAGGCAGGCAAACCACAAGAGACTCTAAAATACGGAGAACAAACTGAGGGTGGGTGAGAGGGGAAAATGGGTGATGGGCACTGAGAAGGGCACTTGTTGGGATGATCACTAGGTGTTGTAGGTAAGCCAATCTGGCAATAAATTATATTTAAAAAATAACAATCATAGAAGTAGATTAAAACAAAAAAATAAATAAATCTCTCATAATAAAGAGATGGCATGGGGCCCCTGGGTGGCTCAGTCAGTTAAGCCTCTGAATCTTAATTTCAGGTCAGGTCATGATTTCACAGTTGTGACATGGAGCCCTGTGTCAGGCTCTGCGCTGACAGTGCAGAGCCTGCTTGGGGTTCTCCGTCTCCCTCTCTCTCTGCCCCTCCCCTATTTGTTCTCTCTCTCTCTCTCAAAATAAATTTAAAAAATAAAGTTAGAAGAGCCTGGCTGTCTCAGTCAGCCAAGCGTCCTACTTTGGCTTGGATCATTACCTCAAGGTTCATGGGTTTGAGCCCATGATGAGCAGCATCAATAGAAAAGGCAATACCTTTATTGCTACTAATTTAATGGGCATGCAAAGGGACCTGCTCATTAGAGCTTGAAAGGACACTAGTGTTCCTTTCTGTTCTTGTAGTAGCTTAACTAACTGAGCCACCCAGGTGCCCCTTTGGGGTGTGTGTGTGTTTAAGTAATCTCTACACCCAACATGGGGCTTGAACTCATGGTCCCGAGATCAAGAGTCACATGCTCTACCAACTGAGCCAGCCAGGCCTCCTTGGTTCGGTTGTAAATGACTTTTGTGTGTGTGTGTGAGAAGCAGGAATTCAAGAAGTTCACATTATTGCTACTATTTCCATTTTCATTGCCCCATCAGAAATGATCGCAGACATAGTCTCAATGAAAACCCCACCAGCTAGGGGCACCTGGGTGGCTCAGTCAGTTAAGCGTCTGACTTCGGCTCAGGTCGTGATCTCGTGGTCCGTGAGTTCGAGCCCCGCGTCGGGCTCTGTGCTGACAGCTCAGAACCTGGAGCCTGCTTCTGATTCTGTGTCTCCCTCTCTCTCTGACCCTCCCCCCATTCATGTTCTGTCTCTCTCTGTCTCAAAAGTAAACGTTAAAAAAAAAATTGAAAAAAAAAAAAAAGAAAACCCCAGCTAACAGTGACATCAACATCACTTGTTTGTGTCAAGCCTGGTTTTCCTGGGTTTCTCACTTGGTGTTTGTCAACGTGTTGTCTGTGGAACAAAGCCATGGGAATTGTTTATGGTAAATACCTTGAGGCGGGTCTTAGGATTCCACATGTCTAGTGAGCTGCCTAGGTGATTTTTATGCATACTAAATTTTGAGAACTACAGCCTTGGAGGAACCCTCTTTGAAAGTTACAAGAAATTTATTTCTGTGGGCCATTTGTTCGTCACAACAGAAGAGAAGAGGGACTATCTTCTCTCCTGGAGGAAGCCACAGGCCTTTCCAAGCTCCTCTTCTGTCCCCACTCCTGCTTCCAATGTTCTCCTTTTACATTAGAACCAAATTTCCTTGATGGTCAGCATTTATTCTGATCCTGCTTGAGGGGGGCGATCGGTAAACCCAACTGGTCTACGGTCTGGTGTTCTCTTGAGTACCGTTTCAGTGAGAAACAGTGCAGTATTGGTGTAAGGGCGGTGAGGACTTCAGCCTACTTGTATAGGTGAGGCCCCAGCTGAAACAGGTGCCTTATGGGTGGCATGCAGTCTACATTGTCACTGTTTTTTTCTTGTTTAGATCACCTTCCTGGCCAGTATTGTGAAACAGGTGGTAAAGGGGCTTGGAGCTTCATTTCAGCTGCTAAGTCCCAGCCAAGCCGTTCTGCTGTATCAGCAGTTTTACATCCTCAAGAGCTGCCTGCGGTACAGCCAGACTTTAGCTGAGTATATTAGGAATGACTACAGAGAAGAATTCAGGTAAGGAAAATCTGAATCTCATCTTCTTTCTGCAACACGGCCCGATATTTAGAAGATGGAAGTGATGAGGGCAATTCTATTTTTGTTTTTAGTAATATTTCACTTTGATCCGTGGTAAAGTAGGATTTGGGGGAGCTCTTAAACCACTGCCAGTGGAAGTGAATTCCCAGGCTAGCAGAGACTAAGGAAACCTCAAAGTCTCTTTGAAGAGCCGAGTCTCCCTCATTGTCTTTGTTGCAGCCAGTGAGCGCCTCACGGAAGTAGTAATGATTTTAACATGCTGTGAGTAATTAAGAGTAACAAACCCTACTGAAGGGGATGATAAATTAGGGAGTGTGAATTTAACGGCACATTGGGAAAAAAGCAATTGATAAAGGAGAAACAATTAATGAGTGTGGTTATTATTGTCTGTTTCCTTTACCCCTCTCTTGCTCAGTAACAAAACAGTAAGGGAGAGGAATAAAAGCGCTGGTTTCATCAGCCAGCTTGTTCTGCGCCTCAGGGGTTCCTACTTCTATTTATAGGCTGGCAGCCGCTCAGCTCTGCATTAGCACCTATCAAGGAAAAAACCCAGCTTGTGTCTGACTTAAGATGAAAAGGGTGCAGCAGGCACAGCTTTGCTACCAGTTTGGTTGCAGACATGAAAGGATGTGGAGGCATACATTATGTTAGATTGGCTTTTTAAAAATTTTCAGCCCAATTTGTGGACCCTGGTTTTCCTCCATGTGGTTTTACACCATAGGTCCCACTCTGGCTTCTATAAAACGGTTTTCTTTGGCCTGTCTGAATTGGTCCACAAAGCTTATTTTTTTTCTGTTTTTTGTTTTTTTTAACGTTTACTTATTTTTGAGAGACAGACAGAACACAAGGGGGGGAGGGGCAGAGAGAGAGGGAGAGAGAATCCGAAGCAGGCTCCATGCTCTGGGCTGTCAGCTCAGGGCCTGGTGCCCGGCTCCAACTCACAAACCATGAGATCATGAGCTGAGCGAAGTCAGAAGCTTAACCTGCTGAGCCACCCAGGTGCCCCCGCAGTTATTTTTTAAGGTATAGCATGAAATTCACCATTTTGAAGTGTGCAATTCAGTGGCTTTCAATACATTTCACAATGTTGTGCAACCATTACCACTATCTACTTGCAGAATATTTTCATCACCTCCAAAGAAACTTGGTACCCTTTAAGCAGTCACAACCCATGCTCCCCTCCCCCCACCCCTGGTGACCACTAATCTGCTTTCTCTCTTGTGGATTTGTCTATCCTGGACATTCCACATCAACAGAATCATACAATATATGGCCTTTTGTGTCTGGCTTCTTTCACTTAGCATAATGTTTTCGAGGTGCATGCATGTTGTAGCATGTATCACACAACCCAATTTTTAAATGATTAGCTACACACATTTAAAAATCTGCCAAAATGGCGTCACATTCCTGCATGACAAGAGTTGGCGAGAGCTCAGCAGCAGCTGCCCTCTGGCGTACTTGTACTTCGTTAGTGTGCTACTTGCCTCCTCTCTACTCTTAGCCGACCCTCCTCCTCATCGGTTACCTGTGGGCATTTAGGTTTGTGATCCTTGTTGTAAAGTAGTGATTTTCAATTTGCATGCGTTAGAATCACCAGAGTAACTGAAAAAGTACTGACACTCAGGTGTCACATGCAGAACTTCTGTTCATTTTGTCTGCAGTGGATCCTGGGTTTTGACATTGAAAAACAACAACAACAACAACAACAACAACAAAGACTCCCCCAGATGATTCTCATGTGCACCCCCAGGGTTGAGAACCTATCTTTTAAGCCATCAGGGGAGGGCTAACGGTTTTCTCCTTCTCTTTCTTCCCTTGGCTTTTCCCAAACTTTCACAGAGGCCATGGGGATGAATCCTACTCTTCCCTCCTGACTGGGGCCTCCAGGTCACCACAACTTGACCCTTTCGTTTCAACTTCCTGTGTGTTGTCTGAGGAAACCAGAAGCAAGTCGCTCAGCACACACTGTGGCGAGGACAGTCCTGGCTTCCCTAGTAATGCCTTCAGAATGGATACATTATAAATGAAATCCACTTCCTTTGCTGAATGAAGTGAAGTGTCTCAGTCAGCTGAAAGGCACACATAGCAGAGATGTTCTAGGTCACAAACAGGGGAGATCAGACCGCTGCAGATACTGGCTGAGTCTTAGGTTTAGACCCCCATCCCCAACAGCCCTACGCCTAGTGAGTATGTGCATACTGCTGCGAGCAATGTGAAAATTCTTGCTTTTAAAGCTATTTTGTTTCTTTTCATGATTTGCAGGTACTTTATTCACATGCCAGCCTTGGAAAAAAGGCTCCCATTGTGGTATCCTATTACCCAACCTACCACTCAACTTTTTCATGAAGTTCTGAAATTGGTTGAACAGAAACAATGTGTGGAACGTTAATAAGAATCTCAAATGTTAATCAGGAGTCAACCTAATATTTACAAGAAGACTTAAAATTTTGACTTATTTAATATCTGGCTATCCCTGTGTCTTACAAACAGATTTTATTTAAAGGTTCCATCAATACCCGTAAGAGAAGTCTTTAAATAGTCGTTTATCTGCCACAAAAAAATAAACTTTAAATACGATGACATACGTAAAGTGATGCTAAAAAATGAGTGTTCCTCTCAAAAGAAGTTTCTAAAAATAAAAAACTATAAAGAAAACAGAGGCCTGTGGAGAGTAAATGTAGAAAGTGCAACCTGATGAGTTTGTTGGTGTGACAATGGAGAGTGGTGTGAACCCACTGAAATACCCAAAGATAAACCGTGTGGGGACTAGAAATTGCAAGGTGGTCATGAGAGAAATGCTGAGCAATAGGTAGACACCCCTGCCTGTCTACCTGTAAAAATCCCAATGAAGTAAGTATTCACCAGAGAAAGAGCAGAAGAACACAGGCACAGCTAGAAGAAAGGTCAGTTCTTCATTTATCACGGGGAAGGAAGCTTGGGCTTTCTTTTTTTTTTTTTAATTTTTTTTTCAACGTTTTTTATTTATTTTTGGGACAGAGAGAGACAGAGCATGAACGGGGGAGGGGCAGAGAGAGAGGGAGACACAGAATCGGAAACAGGCTCCAGGCTCCGAGCCATCAGCCCAGAGCCTGACGCGGGGCTCGAACTCACAGACCGCGAGATCGTGACCTGGCTGAAGTCGGACGCTTAACCGACTGCACCACCCAGGCGCCCCAAGGCTTTCTTCACAATTAAATGCATTCTGGTGCTCAGTTTCAGGCACTCATGGGCCAGTGTGAGACTCTCATAGAGTCTCTGTGAAAGAGAAATTGTCTTTAAGCAGTTATGGCTCTCCCAACCATTTAAAAAAATGTCTTCACTTTATCTTATGGCAATAAACTAATCCAACAAAAACTCAACTTTGGTGTCACTGTGAGCTGTTGAACTTGGAATTCTAAGAACTTAAGAAGTGGGTTCTCTATTTTGACTGACCATGCCTTGAAAGAGGATCTGAGAAAAACCCCAAAAAAGAGCCTGCAAGCCAGATTTTTCTGTGCTGTGCATTAGAGAGAGAATTAAACTCACTGAAGACATCTTATTACTGGTTGTGGCTGAGCCATTAACCAGGTATTTGACCTTAAAAAAGGCAGGTCTCCTTTCTGGGCTTCCTCTGCTATGTGGAAGGGTGAGACAAGATGTTCTCCAAGCTCTTATCCAGCTCTAAACATTCTCTGCCTGTGACAAAATGCTTCTTAACACTCTGTGATGGGGTAGTGCATTTCTCTGCTATCCAGCTCAATGGGTGATTTCACGTTGATTCCAAATAATCCTGCTTTCTTTGGACCGAACGTTTCTCTTTCAGCTGTCACCAGCATCACCCCACAAAGCATCCAAGGCTCCTCCACTATCACCCATCAAAGACTACAAGACTTCTAGTTTCTAATCTGGAGGTGGAGATGGGGGGGGGGGGGGGGGCGCGGAACAGAATGGTGTTTATGAATGTCCTGAGCTCTTAGATGAGGGATTGCTCCCAAGAGACATTCAGAAGAAGCTGAAAAGATTCTTGGGATAAATGCAAGCAATACTTCAAACTGGGCTAATGATGGACAGTGGGTTGACTGACCCCTGGTGAAGGGTGGAACCCACAGAATGACAACGAGAGGACGATCAGCTCTGCCTCAGCTTCTACAAAGTGCCCCAGCTCTGGGCTAACAGCAGTGCTGGCTCCTGAGAGGGCCTGGGATTCTCTCCTGCATGTCTTAGACAGGTGCTTGAAGGGCTCCTTTCTCCCACTCACTGTTCTCTGTTCTCTAAGAGTATACTTAATCTCTGGGAGCCAAAGCTCTGTCAGAATGCATCTGAATCTCTCCATATAGGACTATGTCAGTGGCATTTTTGAAAGCTAATGGTTGAATAATTTGTCATCCTGATTTTCTTAGGACATTTGTCTATGCGTGTGCACAATGTGGGAGGGCAACCCCAAAATTAATACATACTTTAAACGGTTATCTTTCCACAATTCTTTCCTACTGTGTTTTTTGCATTAATGCCAAAGCCAAGAAAATCACTAAATAATCCATCTCTGTAAGTAATCAGACACATTTGACCCATTAAATATTGACTTCAACTACAAAATAATTACTTTTAGGAAGTCTAATTGTAGAAACATTTTGAATATGAAAATCACATATATAACTTTTTACAAATACAAAGGATCACCAAAAAAGCAAGCACATAAAGCTAGTTTTCAGGCTGGGCTCAAAATTCTAGACTCTTTGACCACTTTTATAACACAGGCATTGCATTTATCACCTGCACTAAGAGTAAACTCACAGTAATCAGCTCTACTGTTACACATGCACACACACACACATATAATAGGGGGAAGAGCATGGGTTTTGAGGCCAAAATGGTTGAGTTTAAATCTTAGCTCTGCAGCAGTTTTGGACATTGGGAAGTTACTTAGCATCTCTAAGCTTCAGTCAAAAGAAAGATAATACAACCTATCCCACTGGATTGTTAGGAGATTTTAATGCGAAGATGTTTGTAATGCACATATCATGGTATGTGGCATGTAGTAAGGATTCGGTACATAGTATTTATTATTATTATTACCATTATTATTACTAAAATAACACTGAAGCTGGCTGAGAACTTACAGACTAGTAAGTACTGGCCCTTAAAAAAATAAGTACTGACTTTATTATTTTTTTTTGCACCAATGTGGGGAATAGCTACTATACTAGCTCCTCTACTCAGAGACCCCCTGATCAATATAGTATTGAAGAACAGATTAATTTAGTTATTTTTTAAATGTTTATTTATTTATTTTGAGAGAGAGAGGGAGAGAGCACGAAAGTGTAAATGGGGGAGGGACAGGGAGAGAGGAAGAGAGAGATTCCCAAGCAGGCTTTGCTTGTGCAGAGCCCAATGCAGGACTCCAACTCACAAACTGAGAGATCATGACCTGAGCCAAGATCGAGAGTCAGACGCTTCACTGACTGAGCCACCCAGGTGCCCCAGATTCACGTGCTTATTAAATAAAAACTTCAATTTTCCATTAGTAGGAGTGTGATTTAATTGACAAGTGACTATTTCTATTGCTTACCACCAGGAATAGTTGGCTCTAATTGGCACTGCTAATATAAGAGCTATGTGGGAAATACTCTTCCCAAGGGTAGACAGAAAGCTTTTTAGTTATGGAAACTTTTGTCAGCCTTTGTCTTACACAACTAAGCACTAACGGATCAAACTGATATACTGTATTTATAGAGTTCCTAATTGATTCACACGTAGTGTTCACTTTAATGAAATCTAGATAACCTAGAAACTATGTAAACAGGGAGAAGCTTGAAGACCCTATAATTGATAACATATTTTACATGTTTCCCTATTGAATCTCACTCATGGGCAGTATCACTTCTAATAGTGTATAAGAATGCTTGAGAGTACAGTAATAAATGTGCTCTGAGGCATTTGATAAAAGTGGTCAAAGCTTGTTGACTAGTGATAAGCTCCAACCTGTGACATTATATATTCTTTCTCTGAGGTTAGACTCACTTGTTTTATAGTTAATATTTTTGTAGCATAGAGAAGTTCAGTGATGATTATAGAAGGGAATATGGAAATTTTTGAAGAAATTGATGGGAATTTTTGAGAAACTTTTAATAGTATTGACTATCTGATTTCTTTTTGTTCAGTGTATCTACTTGTAAAATGCAATGCTGGCTTGTAAGGTCCACTTGGACTTGGGTTTCTCCAGAAGGGAGACAGTCGGCAATTCTCCATCCAATCAGACCAAGCACTCTTGTATCTGCATATCTGTGTATGAGGTCTGAAGCTTTTCTCGTTTGGAAGCAGCAGGACTCCTTGGCTAGAGATCTTGGTAGTATGACTTTGTGGCTTAAAGTTCAGATGCTAGGGCAGAAAGACCTTGTTTTCATTCCTCCTTGCCTACTTTCTTGTCACCATCCCTGTGGCAGGTTAGTTAACCTCTTTCAGAACTTCCATTTTATCAACTGTAAGATAACAAAAAGCCTACCTTAAGGGTTTTTGTGAATATTTATTCATTCATATATAAAGAAATAATTCTGTGGCTACTATGTACTGGGATGAACCATATGATATTGCCATTTCAAGTTCAAAATTGTCGATATCCATAATTTCATATGGTTCAAACAAAAACCCTTTAACAAATTGTAGCTATTATCGTAACAGAAATACTAACTTGCTTGATGAACTTATACTTTAAATATTTACCATTTATTCTAATTTCCCAGATAGCAGGACACTTTGTTATAACCTGGCTTATTTTTGCAGTTTGGGTAAACCTCAAACCATCGAGTTCAATTACAAATTATTGAGGAAGCATAACATACTTCAACATGTTCAAATAAAATTTTATATTTGCTTCTTGCATCACCCCAAATAAAAAATGTTCTTCTACAGTCTTCTCAGTGAATGGTATTTCATTCATCCCACTGCTCAAAAGAGAAACTTGAGAACCTCTGTGTTTTCTCCTTTCTTTTCATTCACCCAATGCAACCTATCAGCAGTGCTTACTGGAGATGCCTTCAAAATATATTTGGGATCTACTGACTTCCCAGAATTACAGCTTTCACCCTGTCCAAGCCTCCAGCACCTACTGCAACAGCCTATTTATTTAGTCTCCTTGTTTTCACCCTTGACCCCTTTCTCTAAGGCAAGAGTGATCTTTTCAACAAGAGAATTAATACATTTATGATTTAAAAACTTCCTATTACCCAGGATGAAATCCAAAGTCCTTAATGGCTTTCAGGGCCCTTCATGACCTGGCCTCTGACTAATTCTGTGACCTAACCCAATTGGTCTCCTCACTTACTTCTCCCCAAACACACTGGATTTTGTGCATCGCTTTAAATCCCCAAGTCCCTTCAAGCCCTGGAAACTTGCACTAGCAAATCCTTGTCCCCCAGATCTTCAAGTGTTACTTCAAATAGGACTTCTCTGATCACTCCAAAGTAGCCTCCTACCCACCTACATCACATCATAATGGATTTGTTTCCTGGGTATTTTTGCAATGTCAGAATTTAAGAATGTAAGCTGTTTGAGGGTCTGGCCTTCATTTGTCCTATTCAAGATGAATAACCCAGCAACTGGAATGGTGCCCGGCACAGTGTGTGAAGGAAAGGACTCAGGGAATGGGCGAAGGAGGCCAAGAGAGGCAACAGCACCAGCCCCAGTGCTCACCTCCCATCAAAATCCTGAGAGACCCCGAGGGAGGCCTGTACGAGAACCACCCGGCCAATCTACAGAATTCTGAGATACAATAAAAGAGTGGATTTTTTCCCAGTTTTATAGTAAAAGTATAACTGAGAAAACTGTAAGATATTTACAAGCTTACCATGTGATGATTTCACGTGCCTATACACTGTGAAAGGATTTCTCCCCACCCACCCATCTTCTCACATATTCACCTTTTGTTTTTTAAATTTTTTTATGTTTATTTATTTTTGAGAGAGAGAGAGAGAGAGAGAGAGAGAGAGAGAGAGAGACAGCATGCAAGCGGGGGAGGGGCAGAGAGAGGGAGACACAGAATCAGAAGGCTCCGGGCTGTCAGCACAGAGCCTGATGCAAGGCTCAAATCTACGAACTGTGAGATCATGACCCAAGCCGAAGTTGGACGCTTAACCAACTGAACCACCCAGGTGCCCCCATATTCACTTTTTTTTTTTTTTTTTTTTTTACATTTATTCATTTTTGAGAGACAAAGAGAGAGCACAAGCAGGGGAGGGGCAGAGGGAGAGGGAGACAGAATGTGAAGCAGGCTCCAGGCTCCGAGCTGTCAGCACAGAGCCCAACATGGGGCTCAAACCCACAAACAGCGAGATCATGACCTGAGCCGAAGTCGGATGCTTAACGGACTGAGCCACCCACCCCCGCCATATTCACCTTTTTTAATGAGAATATTGAAGTTCTACTTTCCTAGCAAGTTTCATTTATACAATACAGTATTATCAACTATAGTCACCATGTTATACATTAGATTCTCACACTTTCTTCATCTTACAACTAAAAATTTGTACCCTTGGGGCACCTGAATGGCTCAGTCAGTTAAGCATCTGACTTCAGCTCAGGTCATGATCTCAGGGTTCATGGGTTTGAGCCCTGAGTTGGGCTCTGTGCTGACAGCTCAGAGCCTGGAGCCTGCTTTAGATTCTGTGTCTCCCTCTCTCTCTGCTCCTCCCCCACCCACACTATCTGTCTCTCTCTCAAAAATATACATTTAAAAAAAAAATCAAAAAATAAATAAAATAAAAGTTTGTACCCTTGAAAATTTGGAGAGGTAGTCCTCTCCCTCTCCCTATTCTCCCCTGTTCCCTAGCCCCTGGCAAGCACTTTCTACTCTGTTTTTATGAGCTCAACTTTGTTTTGTTTTTAAATAAAGGGTTGTTTTAAGCTTCTGAGTTTTAGATTCTTTGGGTTTTTTTTTAATTTATTTTTTCACGCCCAAAGTATTTTATTTTTGTTTTTGTACTTTACAGAAACTTTATTTTCAAATAGGATACATAATGCAGATAAAAACTTAAATACAAATATTTAGGTAGTATTAAGTACCCTACCCGTTCTCACTAATCTTCATTTGTTATCAATCATTAATTAATCTAATCCTTGCTATTTTACCAAAATTCAACAGAAAAATAATCAAGCTCACCTTCACAGGAAAGAACTCGTTTATTTTTCCAGTGTTTCCAGCTTTCTTTTCCTTTCCTTACCTAGAAGAATGATAGAAAAAAATTCATATCACAGTGTGATGCTGCTGGTATGAATAAAAAACCTTTCACAGCCATCAGCAGTTTCCCTGCTGGCCAGCTTCTAAGTCTCTCCTACTCCCCACTGAGTGGTTTACTAAATAGCAATAGATAAAACGATCAACATTTTCATTTATTTTAAATAAACTTACACATTATGTCAATGTTAGGGCAATTCCAAATTAAGTAATGTACCACAGTCAGGTACTCTAACTAGCTGAAGTGTTTCACTTGTCTCTATGTTTTTGCTATTTTTTCCTACTTTGTTAAAATCATATAAATTTTCCCTTTTGTCACTATAAATGGATTCAATAATCTTCTGAAGAGTTCTTCTAGTTCCTTTATCTTAAAAAAAATTTTTTTTAATGTTTATTTATTTTTGAGAGAGAGAGAGAGAGAAAGAGAGCATGAGCAGGGGAGGGACAGAAAGAGAGAAAGAGAGAAGAAGACACAGAATCTGAAGCAGGCTCAAGGCTCCGAGCTGCCAGCACAGAGCACGACTTGGGGCTCAAAGCCACAAACTGTGAGATCATGAACTGAGCTGAAGTCGGATACTTAATCTACTGGGCCACCCAGGCGCTCCTCTTCTAGTTGCTTGAAAATGGGATTTGTATCTGCCTAGACACAGCAGGGTCCACATCGTCCCTATCCCTCACCACGGAGAGGCCCTCGGAATCACAAAGTACAAATAATAGCTGACTGCTTAAATGCTCCTGGTATGATACACACCAGGTACCATGAGACTGAGTGTTCCCTCAACCCTTCCTCTTCCAGAAGGGACTGGTAAGGGAAAGTTGTCAAGCATGGAGGAGACGAGGTGTTTGAAGGTTTACTGGTTAGATATCAGAGACTTCTGACTTCTGGGTTTGGGGAAACCTTGGGTCAAAGCATTTTCTTTTCTTTCCACTTTTTTCTAGTCTGCTTTTCCTTCCTTGTTGCCTTCTACTTGGAAGATGACTCTAACCCTGAAAAGCTAAGAGGAGCTCTGGGCAGGACAAAAGAAAAGGAAGCAAGATTATTTACCCCAAGATTTGGAAAGAAGCAAAGAGGACCTCTAAGTTTCCTTCTAGGTGGCCCATTCCTCTGAAGGCCCCAGGACGGGGACGGGTTTCAGGGCACAAGTTATTTCTATAAGATTTTGGAGTTGACAGAAGCACTAACTCACTTCCTCCCTCTTTCTACTCCGGAAAGGTATGGGGACAGAGTAGTAGTGGTGTTGACAGTGACTGGGGACATGGTGATCTGTTTGTTTGGCCAGTGAGGAAGGCAGTGAAGGAGGTCAAAGGAGGTTGAGGATCAAGTGACCTAGAACCACTGTGGGTTTTTGTGGGCTATCCGGCAGTAACTGCCATTGTTTACAACACCGTTTCTACAGGGAAATTATTTTGTCGGCTGCACAGCTGATCTACAAATGAATCTGAAAAGGACACATTTTATAAAGGGAGTATTTTGCTTCTATCAGCAACTACACCACCAGAGGGCATAGTTGGGTTAGGAAGAAAAAGATCTAATACTAAAACTGCTCTAAGCAGGAGAATGGACTCTTAAACTTTTAAAATTCCTGTGGACCTTCAAAATTAAATTATTTTTTGTGGTTATGCTTCTTTAATAGGTACTACATAAATATAGGTGTAAGAAAGCTCCTTATGCTCTTATTAAGTCAACACAAATTTATTTATTTATTTATTTTTTAATGTTTATTTTTGAGAGAGAGAAACAGAGCGCAAGCAGGGGAGGGGCAGAGACAGAGGGAGACACAGAATCTGAAGCAGGCTCCAGGCTTTTAGCTGTCAGCAAAAAGCCCGACGTGGGGCTCGAACTCACGAACGGCGAGATCATGACCTGAGCAGAGGTTGGACACTTAACCAACACAAATTTAGGACTGAAACGTTTGTAAAATTAAATACAAATTAATATTTTTAATGTAATGTATGACATTTTGCTGAAACTCCATCTCCTCTTGCAAAATGAATACGGTACAATATACAACACAGGCTCTTGAGTTCAGTATCCTGCTATCACACTTTACTCTTCTCTTTCAGAACTACTACATGTCTTTTTTTTACAGGCCATGCTGTCCCCTGACTTGGCTTGGCTTGAACATTTCCCTATCTGGAAGTGAAGTCTGATTCTGTTATCTTTTTGACGAGGGACAATTAAAATTTTCCCACTCGGGACAAACAATGGATTAGCGCAAACAATGCAAACACAGCCATGTCACTGAAATGAAAACAAAACTTCAAACTCTCTGAGAAACCCCATAGACTTTCAAGTTGAAAACTAGTCCCCTCCCCTGGGAAGAAAAAAAAAACAACACAAAAACCAGTCCCCAGTTTGAAAGGATCTGTTATAGAGGATAAGAGGCTCGGTGGTTTATGCCTTTTTCTTCCCAGTACCCGTTTCATTTATAAAAGTGTCTTCATTTGGATGATAAAGTGTAACATTAAAAAACCTGGTTATAAGCTAGTCCTGTCATGGAGTTTTAAGATCAGCAAAGACCTGTGCCTTAGCAGTAGGAATTAGGAAAGAAAACACTTCTTAACACCATATACAGAAGTTTCATAGGCTTCTCCCAGAGGCTTATTTAGCCCAATATGAGTGAAGCTTTGAGGGTTAAATCAAACTTTAGACATGTTCTGATCCCTTTTGTGACTCAGAGGTCTCAGAGGTTCCCCCTGCTTCCCACTCTCCCAAAACACCACCTTAAAATTTAAGCAGGCTATAAGAAAGGAAATAAAGTAAAGGATTTCATCACACTTAGGATCCTCTGATATCTGAGAGCATATAAGGTCACTTTAGGGTAGGAGGAGTGAAACTTCTGAAAGAGTCACATTTACTCAGAAAAGCTGGAAGATAGGACAGGAGTTTTGTAACCGTATGACATAATTTGGCTAACATTGTGCATTGGGTTTGCTATACAAAATGATTCCTCACTGCCAAGTCTCAAGACCAAATTCAGTTGCCAACGTGACTTCAGATGGTTCAGTATTAACAATAATGAAAAAATGCCAGGAGTGCCTGGGTGGCTCAGTTGGTTAAGTGTCTGACTCTTGACTTCAGCTCAGGTCTCAATCTCAGGGGCGTGAGTTCAAATCCCATGTTGGGTTCTGTGCTGGCCGTGAAGCCTACAAAGGAAGGAAGGGAGGAAGGAAGAGAGGGAGGAAGTGACAGAGGAAGAGAGGGAGGGAGGAAGAAAGGAAGAAAGAAATGCCACAAAATAGTGAATTTTAAGGAGACCAAGAAACACTTCTCTAAAACATAAAGTATCCTGAGTGTGTGTGTGTGTGTGTGTGTGTGTGTGTGTGTGTGTGTGTGTGTGGTGGACCAGATCCAAGAACCAAAATGGTCCACAAACTGAAATTTGCTGAGATCGTCCTGTTGAAGCAACGCTGATGAGAGCATCCTGGCAAGCTGGAGTCCTCATGCCTTCAGAACACGACTATCACCGGCATTATTTCATACTTAATCAAGCCCCAACTGGGGCAACTTGTCATAATGGACAGGATGGGGAGAGAGGGAAAAAAGCACCATCTGTCTCTGGCATATGTGCCAGGGGCATTCAATGTGGGGGAAATGTCTTAAGTGGTCTGTCAGAAGGTTTAGGAGGTTCCCTATGATTTTCAAGGATCTTGCCCCAGAGAGAAATAAATTCAATTCAATAAGCATCTTTTCTGGGTTAGTTGGGTACTTAGAGCATACAAAAATAAACAAAACAAAGTCCCTGTTCTAACAAGCTAAGTTTTCTAAGCTAAATTATTTGAATACAATCTTCAAAATTTTTGCCATATCATCTATATTTTTATTTACTCAATAATTTTCTACTATCTCTACCTACTTTAACCATGTCCTAAAGGATATCTGGGAAATCACAGAGTTGGTGATCTAGATATATATTTTTAAACACTAGTATGTACATACATTTCTAATGTACATTTTTGTTTTATTATTTTTTATAATTTTTTTTTCATTTTTATTTTTTGAGAGAGAGAGTGAGTGCAAGCAGGGGAGGGGCAGAGGGAGAGAGAGGAAGAGAATCCCGAGCAGGCTCCGTGCCCAACACAGAGCCCCACACAGGGTTCGATCCCATGACCATGAGATCATGACCTGAGCTGAAATCAAGAGTCAGACACTCAACTGACTGAGCCACCCAGGTGCCCATCTAGTGTGCATTTTTAAATAAACACAATTTTGGAGGTGCCTGGGTGGCTCAGTTGGTTAAGCACTTGACTTCGGCTCAGGTCATGATCTCAGAGTCAGTCTGTGGGTTCAAGTCCGGCATCGGGCTCTGTGCTGACAGTTCAGAGACTGGAGCCTGCTTCAGATTCTGTGTCTCCCTCTCTCTTTGCCCCTCCCCACTCTCACTCTGTCTCTTTCTCTCTCTCAAAAATAAACATTAAAAAAGAAACCCACAGTTAAAATTTTTTTAAATGTCTTTTCATTAGACTACCTAAAATAAATAATCTTTGTACCCCTCCATGAGAATGATAATAGTGAGGAATACTCAAAATATTTTATAAGGGCAGAACAGGTCAATGATGGAGGTACATAGAAAGTGTTACAGGAAATCACAGGAAATCACAGGAAGAAGGCCTCAAGGAGGCCTACTTATAAGATTTTGTATTTAAGGAGGCTTTAAAAATAACTAACTCTACGATATTTTTTTAACACCACAGAACATGGAAAATGATAAGACTTGACAAAGCTTGGTGGTTGGTGAGTGCATAGATATTCCTATATCATTCTCTTTACCTCTCTGTATACTTGAAACATTTCACAGTAACAATAATAAAGTGTGTTTGGGATTTGGAGAAGAGAAAAAGCATTCTACGTAGAAGAAAAATAAGAATGAGCACAGAATCCTGAAATTCAGGCTGGGTGGTCTGGTTCAAAGTGCTGGAAGACAAGGTTGGAACATTAAGATGCTATCAGATCATGCCAGACCCTGGTTAAATGGTCCTAAGAGTCTGTGGATGTGGGAAACCCCTAGAGGTTTCTGATGAACAATATATGATCAGAGTGGCAGATTAGGAATAGAACTCTGGGAGAAATGTGTATGATGGGGAGAGTCCAGATTTGGAAGAATGTTATAATAATGATCCAGATAAAAATATATGGTGGTCTACCTAAGTTCCATAATATCCTGATGTGTTTCCTTATTCTGCCAGCTTGCATTCTATTTTTATTAAGGAAAAAAAATCCTGGGCTCCTGGCTAGCTCAATTGGTAGAGCATATGACTCCTAATCTCAGGGTCATGAGTTTGAGCCCCAGATTGGGCGTGGAGCCTACGAAAGGAAGAAGAAAGGAAGAAAGAAAGAGGAAGGAAGGAATAAGGAAGGAAGGAAAGAAAGAAGGAATCTATTCTTACCAGGCAGTCATACTTCCTCCTTCCTACCCCAGATCCTTTGTAGTCGAATCCAACTATATTGTAGACCAGGGTTGGGAAACTTTCTCTGTGAATGGTCAGACAGTAAATATTTTAGGCTTTGCAGGCCATATGGTCTCTGTTGTAATTACTTCGGCGTAGTGAGAAAAGCAGCCACAGACAATACATAATGAATGGGTTTGGCTATATTCCAATAAAACTTTATTTATAGAGACTGAAATTTAAATTTCAGAAAATTTTCATGTATCATGAAGTGTTTTTCTCAACATTTAAAAAATGTACAAACCATTCTTAGTTTTACACTATATAAAAGTTGGCTGCAGATTAGAGTAATGCAAAACAAAACCACAAGGAGATACCACTTCTCACCCCCTAGGTAGCTATTATAAAAAAGATACTTAATAGCAATTCTTGGCAAAATTGGAACCCTCACACACTACTGGTAAAAATGTAAAATATCACAGCCGCCTTGGAAAGCAGTCTGGCAGTTCCTCAAATGGTTAAAGATAGAGTCACCATATGATCCGGCAATGCTACTTCTAGGTATATATACGCCCAAGAGAAATGAAAATATGTATCCATGCAAAATATTGTATACAAATGTTCATGGCAGCATCATTCATAACCAAAATGTGGAAACATCCATATAATAAATTATTTGGCAATAAAGAGAAATGAAGTATTGATGTGCTACAACATGGATGAATCCTGAAAACATGCTAAGTGGAAGAAACCAGGCATAAAAGACCAAATACTGTATGATTTCATTTACATGGAATGTCAGAATAGGCAAATATATAAAGACAAAAAGTAGATTAGTGATTAATTACAGTTAGGGGAGACAGGGGAAATGACTGCTTATGGGTATGGGATTGTTGGGGGTGTGATGAAAATATTATAAAATTAATTGTGGTGATGGTAGCACAACTCAGGAAATATATTAAAAACCAATGAATTGTACACTTTAAAAGGGGGAACTGTATGGCACATGAATTATATCTCAATAAAGCTGTTAAAGAAAAAACGTAACAGGCTCCAGGCTACTTGGTCCTGAATGTGGAATTTTGCCAACCTCTGCTACAGATACCAGATAAACTGGTTCCTTTCAGAAGCTTACTTCAGGTTCAGCTACTTAAATCTGGAAAATTCAATTTAGAAGAGCAGGAGGATGACTAGTCAGATAGGCTTTTGTTGTTGGGGCTTGCTGGGGAGCAGATCTACATGTGTTATAGATGTGTGATACAAACAATGATGAACTCCCTCCGACTTGGTGGTTTGTAGTTAAATCCGGGAGCTCAGTCCACATGCTCAGATATACCCAGACTCATGTTATTTTCAGTATTGGCGTCTTGTATAGACACCAGGCTGTGAAGACCTTCACTTGGTCCCAGCCAAGCTTCTCAGGGAAGCAATCATTTTGTCCATCCCTCTTCTCTTACTTAGACCAGCAGGCTAGTTAGCTGAAATTCCTCAACTTCCCATGATTGAAAAACAAAACTTAATCTCATTACCTCTTTGGAGAGGTAATGTGAAGGGGTGATGAAAACATTTAATCTAAATGTTTCTTCTTCTTACTTAAAAAAAAAAGTTTTTTTAAAGGGTACCTAGGGGCACCTGGTGGCTCAGTCAGTTAAGCTTCTGAGTCTTGGTTTCAGCTCAGGTCACGATCTCGCGGTTTGTGAGTTCAAGCCCTGCATCAGGCTCTTCACTGACAGTAGGGAGCCTGCTTGGGATTCTGTCTCTCCCTTTCTCTCTACCCCTCTCCCACTTGCTCTGTTTCTCTCTCAAAACAAACAAACAAACAAATAAATAAATAAACTTTTAAAAAGTGGGGGGGGGGGGCACCTAGCTAGATGAGTTGGTGAAGCATGCAACTCTTGATCTTGGGGTTGTAAATCTGCGCACCATGTTGGTTGTAGAGATAACTAAAAAAAAAAAGAAAAAACCTTATAAATAATAAAATAGTAAAATAAAAACTAGTGAGGGTTTGACTGGAGAAGTACTTATTTTAGGAATAATGCTTTTTTTTTTTAAATGTTTACTTATTTTTGAGAGAGAGAGACAGAATGTGAGTGGGAGAAGGGCAAAGAGAGGGAGACACAGAATCTGAAGCAGGCTCCAGGCTCTGAGCTGTCAGCACAGAGCCCGACACGGGGCTTGAACTCACAGACTGTGAGATCATGACCTGAGCTAAAGCTGGATGCTTAACTGACTGAGCCACCCAGGTGCCACTATGAGTAATGCTTTTAAGAGACTTGGAAAGTTGTATTCCAGGACTGCTACCCAGGCACTGGTCAGAATTAAGACTGTCCCAAATTCTGTAAAGGACAATCTTATCCACCTCTTTATATCTTTTGTCTTAAATCCTTAGAATTTCCCAAATGAGTTATTACCTTCTTCAGGAGGGCTAGACATTTTAGGAAATAAAGCATAGAGCAGGGTTTCTGCTTTCAAGAGGGAAGTTTCTCAAATGACTTCCAGGCTCAATTCTGGGATAATTTATGCTCCATTTCCTTTCTCTTTATGCCTTACAGGTGGTGATAGCTAATTTAAAAAAAATTGGAAGAGAATCTTTGTTTTTATCATTATGTGTCAAGAATAGGTCATCAGTAGAAAGAAATGTTTAACATTATGCAAAAAGCACAGCCCCAAGAGTCTCTCTGAAACCCTTTGCCTCACATGCAAATTGATGAATGGACGGAACTGCAGCTTTTTAGTAATGCAGGCAAGAACGAAGGAATGAATGATCACCGGAGTTAAGAATTTAACAATACATACATAGTTCAGGAAAAAATACTCAAAAGATCTTCTTTGAGGAGAACAAGATATGACTTTTAATAATGCTAATGATGTCACTAAAAGAACCAAGTAAGTCCATGATCATTTAAAACACAATGAGCCTGGGTGGTTCCGTGGGTTAAGCATCCAACTTCAGCTCTCACGGTTTGTGAGTTTGAGCCCCGCATCAGGCTCTGTGCTGACAGCTCAGAGACTGCAGCCTGCTTCAGATTCTGTCTCCCTAGCTCTCTGCCCCTCCCCCACTTGCACGAGTGCTCTCTCTCTCTCTCTTAAAAATAAACATTAAAAAAATTAAAACACAAAGCGAGAGTCTGAATGAATGCTTCAATATCCAACCTGCAGAATTAACTAGAAAGAAAATGTTGACAAAGATACAGTTCTGATCTAATTCTGGAGCTCCAATAGTGTTAATATATGAGAACATTTTTGTTTTATTTAGAAAAATGATAAAATTTGCTGGAGTTGTAGTACAGTAATAGCAAAATTAATTACTAAAATTATTTCAGCAACTAGTAGCTATTGAGTATCAAGCGTGTGCTAATCACTGTAACGTTTAATAAGACCCAGTGCCTTTCTTTGAGAAGCTAACTTTATAGAAAGGGGAATAAATCAACCACAAAAATAATTATAACTTAAGATGGTTGATAATAAATGAACACGAGGTAAAGTTTTGTGAGCCATAAGGAGAAAAGGCTTATGTGTTATTGAAATAATCAGTAAAATTTTCATGAAGGACATGGCATTTGAGATGAGAAAACAGTCACATTTTCATGGTCTGGGATGTAAAAGAGCATGCTAGGCAGTGGTATGGCAACAGAAGTACCAAAGTGGAAAAGCAGGAGAGGTGTTTGGGAAACGGAACAGCTGTTTTGCCAGAGTGTAAACTACTGTATATTTTTTTTTTTTTTTGGAAGAAAGACAGTAGGAAATACAGTTGGAAAAGGAGGTAGGGAGCACCTGGGTGGCTTAGTCAATTAAGTGTCTGACTCTTGATTTCAGCTCAAATCACGATCTTGCGGTTCATGGGTTTGAGCCCCACAATGGGCTCTGTGCTCGCAGTGTGGAACCTGCTTGGGATTCTCTCTCCCCCTCTCTTTCTGCCCCTCTCCAGTTTGCACGTATGAGTGCTGTCTATCTCTCTCTCTCAAAATAAATAAGTATTTTTTTAAAAATTTTTTTTAACGTTTATTTATTTTTGAGACAGAGAGAGAGACAGAGTATGAATGGGGGAGGGTCAGAGAGAGAGGGAGACACAGAATCTGAAACAGGCTCCGAGCTGTCAGCACAGAGCCCGACGCGGGGCTCGAACTCACGGGCCGCGAGATCATGACCTGAGCTGAAGTCAGACGCTCAACCAACTGAGCCACTCAGGCGCCCCATAAGTATTTTTTAAAAAGTAGGCAGGAGTCACACTGTGACGAGCTTTTCATTCACTCACTCATTCAACAAACATTCACTGAGCACTTGTGCTAAACTCAGAGGTAAAAAAATCAACAGAGGAGACCTGAATGCTATAACCACATCAATTGTGTATTCATTGACTTTCACAACTAGAGGTCTAAACATTCCTTTGATAAAATGAAGTCACATTACTTGTATGCTCCCCAAATTTCATACAGAATTAGATCAGTTTATCAACAGTGGCGGTCTGAATCTATGCAAAGAGAAATGCCTTTCTCTCTGTCTCACAGGGTTCAAAAGTAATTTTGAGGAAGAAAGAAACACATTTGCAACCAATTATACTTTCAAGTTACACGCTAGTTTCGAAGAACTAGGGCAAATTCCTCAGCAGGTTTGGAAGGATTTAACCTGTTCCTCTCTGGGAATAGTGACTGATACAGCCCTTTCCACAACAGGCTGGTCCTGCATAGTTGGTCCCAGGGAGGGTGATAGCATTATAATGATCATGTCTCAGTGGCTGACCCACCAAACTGGTCACATTTGGGCTTTATCAACAGCTACTGCTAAAGAATTCCAAAGACAGGGTCACCTGGGTGGCTCAGTTGGTTAAGTATCTGACTCTTGATTTCGACTCAGGTCATGATCTTACATTTCATGATTTTGAGCACTGCATCGGGCTCTGTGCTGACAGCGCTTGGGGTTCTCTCTCTTCCTCTCTCTGTGCCCTTCCCCTGCTCGCACTCTCTCTCAAAATAAATAAATAAATAAAAACATTAAAAAAAAAAAAACTGCTTTAAAAAGAAAGAATTCCAAAGACAAATTCTTGCAGCTGATTTCAGTCTTGAACATGATTAGAATATCTATCCATATGGCGAAGGTGGCACAGTTTGAAGATCTGTTGAAAATGCAGGAACTCAGATTTTATTATTTTTTTATTTTTAATTTTTTTAACGTTTATTTATTTTTGAGAGACAGACACAGAGCACGTGTGGGGGAGGGGCAGAGAGAGAGGGAGACACAGAAACCAAAGCAGGCTCCAGGCTCTGAGCTGTCAGCACAAAGCCTGACACGGAGCTTGAACCCACGAATTGTGAGATCATGACCTGAGCCGAAATCGGACGCTTAACCAACCAAGTCACCCAGGTGCCCAGGAACTCAGATTTTAAAGTACCAAACCTGGGCATGCTGGTTATTAAAATAAGGAGGTGTGTCCACGTTTAAACACTTTTAAAAGAAAATGTGAAATAACAAAATGTTAAAAAACAGAAAATGTAGAGCAATTACATAGATGACAATTAAAATGAAATGTGAAAATGTATTAGGGAAAAGGCCCTAGTAAAAGATTATCATTAATTCAAGGGACTATAACAAGGAGACTTCCCAGGCTGAGTGTGAATTGGGTATAAGGCGGGGCTAGGGGCTTAAAAAGCTTTCTCAGTTTGAAGCCAGAATTGGTGGAATGCCCTGTCCTCAGGGCTTTAACTCAGGCCTAATATCAAACACCACAGAAACTGCCAGAGTTGTGTTTGCACCCAGGAAAAAGTGCTGCGCGCAAGTCCTTACACAGTTTCCGGGCCTCGAATAGCCTCACTTTTCTACTTACCACTCACGTGTTAGTCTTTCAGTAATACAGTATCTCCGAGAACCTAATCACCGTCCCTTCACCCCCTCAACCTGAAATCCACACTGGGCCAGCCCAATCAAGAAAATGGCCTACTTTTGATCCCCCAGACAAACGTAGGAGCCATTTTTAAGATCAGATTTCTGCCGGGTGACATTCCCTATAGACTGGAAAGGAAGGCATAGTAGAAACACCATTTATTTAATTCAGTCAATCAGTGTACATGTTTGAGTGCCTAATATATTCCTAGCATTGTGCTTGATGCCATTAGGGAGAGAAGTGTCAGAGGCTAATAGTCAGGAATACGGGATGAGCACAACTAAATAAAGAAGGTACAAGACAGTACATGATTAGCTGTGATCTCTCCCCTTTGTATGTACTATGCTAAGAAGGCGCCCTTGTCAAACTGCCTTGCTACCATGGTGACAGTTACTAAGAAATGCACAGACCCACATATGAACTGGTTAGAGAGTTCTGGTTGTTGCTGTTGTTTTTAAATATGTACTTTCTCCAGTCAAATGAACGGTTCTTAATGTTGGTCTCCAATTTTCTCTATGGATTCTCTACATAGTCCTGGAAGAAAAGTGAACCAAGAGTATGTGAACCCACTGTGCTGACCCTGCAGAGTCTGGGAGTTTTCCTGCTGCGTTAGATCAGACTTTAACCCTTCATGTGTTCTTCGGAGTGACCTCAAGCGCCCCAGGCTTCTAAGAAATTCATCCAATCTGTTAATATACAGGTATATTCCCCAAAGTTAAGAAACAATTCTGGATCATGTCTTATTCTAACTTCTTGCTTTTGTCTGTCTTGTGGTTTCTATCTTCCCTGTGCCCCGCTTCATCCTAGCTGTGACCACTGTCCCCTCTTCATTTATTCCCCAAGCACCATTACATATAAGTGGTCATTTATTATTATTTTTTTGAGGGGGGGGCAAGTGAACAAGGGGCAGAGACAGAGAATCCCACAAGGGACAGAGAGAGAGAGAGAGGAGAGAGAAGCGGGGTTCACCCAAAGCGGTGCTCGTGCTCCCTGAAAGTGGGGCTGAAACTCACAAACTGTGAGATCATGACCTGAGCTGAAGTCAGATGCTTAGCCAACCGAGCCAACCACCTATAAGTGGTTGCTTATAACAGACTGTTAATGGAAGTCCGGAAACAAGAAAGGAGGAAGTATAATACAGCACAAGGAAAGAAATATAAGTACCTAAAAGTTCTTTGGCCATTTTCAACATGGGGAATTTCTCACTGTATTTTCTTCTCAGGGTGCTGCCATTTTGCTCAGACTTCCTTCTCATCTCTTTTTTAAGTTCTTCAAGTCCAATCTCGGACGTTCTATTATTCAAGGCAACATAATTTTTGTTGTCAAACCTCCCCCCCATACCGACTACCCCAAAATGCCAACTTTTTTTTTTCCTTCTCAAAGGCTCCTTTTCCCCCAGAGGCGAATGTTGCCATTCCCCTAGTATGCAAATAGCAGCTAAGAGTAGCTATCTTAAAAGTTATTTATTTTCTTTCCCTGGTCACATGCATTTTGGCTTAACTCTCTCATTCGATCTGTATTTAAGGTACTATTTTTCTTGAGGCTGTCTGAAATACAAATGTAAAGTCAAGGTTTCAGAATCATTTTGAATTGCACATAAGCCATTTATTGGTTTATTTATTGGGGGAGAATTCTAGTTCTTTTTTAACTCATTTTCTAATAAATAATTTCTCAAAGATTCAGAAAAGCTACTGAATGATTTGTGAGTTTCTGACTGTACTGTAAGAGATAGGGAGAAGAATAAAAACAGGTTCCCTGTAGAAAACTCCCTACTGTATCTGGCATTATCCACAGACCAAGAACCCTTTTACGAGTACCCAGCACAATTTTCATAAAAGAAACCTTTCTTTATTCAGTCACAAATGTAGATGCTTAGGCAGTGACCACAACTTTGCCTTAAGGATAAGAATCTTATCTCAGACTACAGAAAAGCTTCCAAGGGTGCAGAGGGATGATTATCTCTAAGGTAGCCCTAAGTTATATTTGAATGTCATCTCCAAAGGAAGGTAACATATAACAATAAGTATGGCTTCTTGTGAAGATGGGTATTTCCCCTTGGATGGATCTCAATTTATACAAATTGATTTATATAGATGGAGATTTACAGAAATCTCCATCTATACCTCTATGAGGCTGTTACAAACTGTGCTGAGCACCAGACAAGGTACCATGTAGATATGAGCAAACACTGAAATAAAATCGAGATCCTATAGGAATCCTACTTAGAATTCAGAGGCTAAGAAGTAAAAATTATGGAATGAAAAACAAAGTAGAATTGCTTCACAGAGTTCTGGAATTTTAGAACTAGAAATATTTTAAAAATCATTCACTGATTTGCAGAGAAGGAAACGAGAGCTCAGAAGGGTTAGTAGTTTGCCTGAAGTCACATAGTGAATTAGCAGCAGAGTCCACAGATAATCAAGAGGTTTATCTACCTTACCACATGTAACAACCATTAAGCATCAATTCTTTGCAAGGAAATATATTGCTTAAGAAAACACATGTAAAATGCCGAGCACAATGTCTGGAACCACAGCTGTCATCACAATCAACATCATCGTCATCGTGGCTAAAAGTACAGATTTTGATATTAGACCCTGATGTGAGTCTCAGCTCTGTCACTAGGTGTGACTGTAGATAACATATTTACCTAAGCCCCAGTTTCTTCATCTATAAAATGGGAATAAAAATAGTAGACGCTATTAGCGTCTACCTAATAGAATAGTTGTGGGGATTATATATATACTCACTTGAGCATATGTACATGTACACATACGTTGAAACTGTTCAAACATTAGCTGTTCCACAGTATTACTAACCTATGTAAGAAGACAGAGTCAAATTGGAATACACACATATAGAGCATTGGTGGAGTTTCTCTTTGCTCCAACCAGGAAGTTAATATTTACTGAGCATGCACTGTGTACAGATACCAGCACACAAGAGTACGGAACAACAAAAACAGGAGAAGAGACGCTATTTCTGATGTTATATTATGGTAACTATTATTCTCAACAAATATACACCAATTACCTACATGTTAATGAGTAAGACTGAGTTTGTGCTTTCAAGGAGACTGCAATCTAGTGGAGGAAGGAACCAGGCTGTTATCATACGGAGTGGTACGTACATGGCTGAGCCAGAGCTTAGAGCTATGGGAGCTCACGGAAGGGCATCCTATCTAGGAAGGGAGGAGGTCGGGAAGGGAGCATCAGAGGAGGTTTCTCAGATAAAAGGATAAGGAGTTGGCCAAAGTGAGAAGGGTTGGAAAGAGCCTGAAGCCACAGACCAGCTGTGGCGGGTGCCCTCGGGTGGCTCTCAGCATCCACTCCAAACCCCTAGTGTGCTTTCTGATCCTGCAGGGGCTAAAGAAGGAAAAACCACGTTTCCCCTCATCTCCGTGCAGTTAGGGTTCTGCTTTTGCCAGTCAGAAGCACTTGGAAGGTGGATCTGGGGCTGGAGTCATTCGCTTTGTTGCTGCTGCAACAGAACACCTGTTTGTTTCACCTGTGCACCCACTGGGCTTTCCTCAGCATTAGTTCAGTGTCCAGGTGCCAAGTCTGTGGGCGTTGAGAGGTCGTCACAGGGGAAGCAGTGCTTCCTGATCCTCAGATCACAGCTACAGTGACAGGTCTTTGAACTCTACAGTACCCACGGAGTCCACTGACTGCCACCTCTCTGATGGTTGCAGAGGTATCGGCTCTCCCAGAATAGCAGTCTTGTGCTAGGAATCACTCCTGGAGACCCCCGGTGACCCAACCACCCTTGCCAATGATTTGCTAAACTCCTGACTCCCTGTATTAAATCCCTTTTTGCTCAAAATGGTGTGAGTGGTTCCTACTTCTTGCACCTAATACACCAAGAAAATACAAAAACTGTGAAATGGGCCATGAATAATACGGTATGTGGGGTTAGTAAACTTCTGTAAAGGGCCCAGACAGTAAATATTTTAAGCTTTGTGGGCACTTACGATCTTCACCTCGCCTTCCTCCCTTTCCCTTCTCCAGGGCTAAGTATATTCACACTGCAGCGATCTCCAGAACATTTTCATTTTGGCAAAACTGAAACCCTACACTTCTTAAATAGTAATTCCTCATTCCCTCTCCCTCTCCCCTCTTGTCTCTGGCAACCACCATTCTACTCTCTATCTCTATAAATTTAACTACTCTTGATACCTCATATAAATGGAATCATACAGTATTTAATTTTTTGTGACTAGCTCATTTCGCCTAACATAATGTCCTCAAAATCCATGCTGTAGCATACGACAGGATTTCCTTATTTCCATTGTAAGGCTGAATAATATTCCGTTGTATGTCTGTGCCACATTTTGTTTATCCATTCCTCTGTTTATGACATTTGGGTTGCTCCCACTTCTTGGCTATTGTGAATAATGCTGTTATAAACATAGGTATGTAAATATCTCTTCAAGATCTTGCTTTCAATTCTTTTGGATATACACCCAGAAGTGGGATTGCTGGATCATATGGTAATTCTAATTTTTAACTTAAAAAAATATTTTTTAATGTTTATTTATTTTTTGAGGGGGAGAGAGAGAGAGAGTGAGAGAGAGAGCAGGGGAGGGGTAGAGAGAGAGGGAGACATAGAATCTGTAGCAGGCTCCAGGCTCTGAGCTGTCAGCACAGAGCCCGATGCAGGGCTTGAACTCATGAACCATGAGACCATGACCTGCGCTGAAGTTGGACGCTTAACCGACTGAGCCACCTAGGCGCCCCTCTAATTTTTAACTTTTTTGAGGAACCCCCACACCGTTTTCCATAGCAGCTGTACTACTTTACATTCCTACCAATAGTGCAAAAGGGGTCCAATTTCTCCCCATCCTTGTTGACACTTACTATTTTCTGGTGTTTTGATTATAGCTATCCTAATGAGTATGAGGTGACATTTCATAGTGGTTCTGATTTGCACTTCCCTAATGATTAATGATGTGATGTCAAGCATTGTGTCATATACTTGTTGATCATTTGTATATCTTCTTTGCCCATTTTAAAGTTGGGATATATGGGGGTGCCTGGCTGGCTCAGTCAGTAAAGCATGCAACTCTTGATCTCAGAGTCATGAGTTCAAGCCCCACACTGGGCATGGGTCCTACCTAAAATTAAAAATAAATAAAAATAAAAGGAAAAAATAAAATTGGGATATATGTTTTTTGTTGCTGTGCTATAGGAGTTCTTTATATAATCTAGGTATTAAGCTCCTATCAGATATGCGATTTCTTTAGGCTGCTTTTTCACTTTATCACTCATGCCAGTTCAGTTTTAGTCTGTGCCCGTGAATGGCAGTGTAGTCTGGAGCAAACTGGCAAGCAGTCTGGCCAGATCTGGAGCCATCTCCCATCCTAAAGACACTAGGAGGAATGAGCCAGAACGTCTCTAACTTAAGACACTCTCACTATGCTATCAAAAAGCATCCCCATGCCTTCACTTTGAACCAGAACCAGACAACCTGAGGGTTTCTGGGGCTGCAGAATTAGAAACAGTCTCAAGACCGGGTGAGTAAGAAGCAGTCACGGAGGTAGACTTACCAGATTCGGGTTTCACGTTGTCAAGTACCTGTCACTAGAAAGCTGGGATCAAACTCAAATACGATTTCGTTATCTAGTTTGCAATTTAACACTGCTCTTTTTACTTCAAATGGTAGTTCAGTTCAGCTTCTTTGATTCTCCATGTTCATTCTGAGAGAATAAAATACCCTAACTCTGGACATACTAATGATTTCCAGTCAAATATATGGAGAGTTACTTCTTGACAATCTAAAATGCATCCCAGTTCACACAGTACATGCTCCAAAAAGCCCTGCCGATTCTGTATTAGTGGATATGACACCATGGCATGGTGCATTTGCCAAAATATCCTCTTTGGAGAGATAAGTTTCTCATGTATAAAAGGCCTATTTCCCCTTCCAACTACTATTGTTTTTTGGAAAAATTTGAGAAGACTTATGTGTGCTATTTCTCTGGTCTCCACAAGAAAAAGAAAGTGGGAAGGTTAAGCACAGAGCTGCATAGGGTCAAGAAGAAGAAATGTTGTAAACGCAGTATCCTAATTCTCTTCCTCCCTGATTTTTATGTTAAGTTGTTGCTATTCAGGTTTTTACATACAATGTTCATCACTGCGTTACCTCTAATCACAAATGTCAAGAACAGTTGACTTTTTTTTTAATTTTGGAGAGAGAGCATATGAGCAGAGGAGAGGGGCAGAGGGAGAAAGGGAAAGAGAAAGAGACAGAGACAGAGAGAGACAGAGAGCGAGAGAGAGAGAGAGAATCTTAAGCAGGCTCCATCCACACTGAACACAGAGACCCATGCGGGGCTCGATCTCATGACCCTGGCTGAGATCATGACCTGAGCTGAAATCAAGAGTCAGATGCTCAACTGACTGAGCCACCCATGCACTCCAGGATCAGTGACATTTATAAATGATTTTAGCTGTAAATTACAGAAAATCCAAACACAAGTAGCTTAAAAAAAAGTTCTCTTTCTCATCATAACAGGAAATCCAGAGATAGGTCATTGCTGGCATTGGTTTAAATGCTGAATTTTCTCAAAGTCAAAAGCCTTGAATTTTCTTGACTTTCCCTTCAGGGATGAAAGATGGCTACTACAGCTCTAGACTTTCCCCGGCTCACAAAGCAGAAAGAATAGACAACAAATACCAGTTTTGACTGTCTCATTTTATTTGGAAGGCAATACACGTATGCCTCCCTTTCCTGGAATTTCTCCCTCAACCTCAGTAATCTTCGGTAAGGTGAAGAAAACAGAACATTTGGGAATATTTGGTTTTCCTATCCTATAGGCAGGCAAGTAAGAGGAAAACTGGGAATGGGTGTTGGTCTGTTGAGTTCTAGGGTCTGCCACAGTGAAAACCAGGAAATACCAAAACATCTGAGAATACAAGATTAACGGAGTATGATGTGCCAGATGAATCCCAGGAGACTGTTAAAAACTGTGGTACAGAAACATACTTAGGTACATGCAAAATTATTCCTAGAAATGTTATCAACTAATAAACAAACATACAAAACACTCGATAAGAAATCATCAAATTTGTTGGGGTGAAAAAAGTTTAGACAGATTTAAAAAACTTGAACAGTTATATACAAAAAACCCGGAACTCATGTTCTGAAAATGCTGACTTAGGTTGGGTTTTCTAGGAAACAGACTGAGGCAGGGAGGTGCATGCAGGTGCTTGATTTTACTCCAGAGTGCTTTCAGGAACAGCACCTCTGAGGGAGGCAGGACGGGCAGAGGGAGGTGAACCGCAGGGCACTTGCCACAGAGGCTTTAACTGGCGGGTCCCATGGGGAATTCTAAAGCTGAATGTCCCAGATTGTTACAATTGAGGGACTCTGCCTTGTTTCTCACAACTGACCAGTCCTTGGATCTGAGTCACCCCTAGGGACAGACTGTAACCCAGGATGAGGCGGTTTCCTTCACAGAAGGCAATTTTGGAGAGAAGCCACCGTGAGTCATTAGCAGCCGACACCCCTGGCAGCTACAGCTTGGGATCTGGGCAGCATACCACACAGCATCCACTAGAAATGTGAACCCTGATTATCTCCGGGTTTGGGGATTGAGCTCGGCTTTCTCTCTTTTTTAAATAGTTTCCAAATTTTCCACAACAGAGTATTGCCGTAAGAATTAAAAATGACTTAATTCATGTAAAGCACTTTGCACAATTCCTGGAATTTATTAAGTATTCCATAAGTTTAGTTGTACTTATTTCTTATTTAGAAGTATATACATATAGGGGCGCCTGGGTGGTTCAGTCGGTTAAGCGTCCGACTTCGGCTCAGGTCATGATCTCACTGTCCGTGAGTTCGAGCCCCGCGTCGAGCTCTGTGCTGACAGCTCAGAGCCTGGAGCCTGTTTCAGATTCTGTGTCTCCCTCTCTCTCTGACCCTCCCCCGTTCATGCTCTGTCTCTCTCTGTCTCAAAAATAAATAAAGGTTAAAAAAATTTTTTTTTTAAAAAGAAGTATATACATATAAAACACTATGAAGAGAAAGCATAAATGCGAATATTGTCAAGAAAAAAAGTATGAAGTAGGATTAAAATAATAATAGACTTTGCTGTTCATTTTGGCTTATTTTGTTTTATCCGTGAAATTCCTTCTTCTGATATCGCTTCTTCCTAGCATTGTCCCATAGAACTTTTTTGTAATAATACAAATTTTGGTATCAGTGTCATCCAACAGCCACTAGCCATGGTTGGCTACTGAGCATTTGAAATGTGGCTAGTGCAAATGAAGAACCAAATTTCAAATTTTATTTAGTTTCAATTCATTTAAATGTAAATAGCCACATATTGCTAGTGACTACCAAATATTGGACAATGCAGTTCTATACCAATACTAATCAATGGTTATTTAGAGAACAGATCTAAACCATTCTTTCTCTCTTGAAGCTTGGATGAGTTCCCTTAATTCATCACCCTGTATAATCTCCTAATCTTGATTTCAAAATCACATTATATTTAGAAGTGTAGAAAAACAAAATGGGAAGAGTTAATTAAGTGTAAAAAAAAAAAAGTGGTTTTTTTCCTTTTCTTTTGTTTTTTTAAGTATACTCTACATCCAGCATGGGGCCTGAACTCATGACCCCAAGATCAAGAGTCAGTCACATGCTCTACTGACTGAGCCAGCCAGGCGCCCCTGGTCAGACTTTTTTTTTTACATACAACAGAGAAGGTAATTTAGTTGAAAGTTAGATGCTAAAGAGCTATATAATGTATCGCTAATTGTCTGAAATTTTTTAGTAAATAATCTGAAAAGAAAATGAGAGGTTGTTCTATATGAAATATCTGGTTCCTCTTGGTAAGCCAAAAAAGACTTCTCACTTAAATCATATCTTTTTTTCCTTTAAAAAAAAATGTTTACTTATTTTTGAGAGAGACAGAGAGAGAGAGAGAGAGAAAGAGAAAGTGCATGCGCACGCACACATGAGCGTGAGCAGGGGAGGGGCAGAGAAAAAGGGAGACAAAGAATCCCAAACAGACTCCATGCTATCAACCCAGACCTCAAGGCAGGGCTTGAACACATGAATCACAAGATCATAACCTGAGCAGAAATCAAGAGTCAGACGCTTAACCGACTGAGCCACGAGATGTCCCTGAAATCATATCTTTCAACCATATTGTCAATATAGTACGGGAGACACCTACAGAAACAATTTGAGAATGCCTGAATAACAATGTGGAAGTCTCTTACATCTCAGGTGGGAGGCCTATGCGTATGGGGATAACTCCCTAACAGCAGCCATGCTTGAGAAAGGAAAGAGACACAGATTTTGGCTTGCATTTCAGCCTTGCCACTTACTGGCTGTGTACTTTGGACACATTACTTAATTACTCCACAATAAAATGGTGATAACTACACCTTTGAAGGTTTGTTGGAATATTAGTGATATGTAAAGCACCTGGCACACAGTAAGTGCTAAATCAATGAGTTTTATTATTATGTCAATATTATGTCAATAAAATACAACAGCAAAAGTGAAGTGAGTCCAAATGATTTAAAACTTGAGTGATAATTAACTGGCATAATCATTAAGTTGTAAAATTATTTTTGGTATATGTTACTTTATTTTTTTAATGTATTTTATTTATTTATTTTGAAAGAAAAAGAGAATGCGAGCATGAGAGAGGGAGGGGCAGAGAGAGAGACAGAGAGAGAGAGAGAGAGAGAGAGAGAGAGAGAGAATCCCAAACAGGCTCCATGCTGTTAGCACAGAGCCTGATTCAGGGTTCAATCTCACAAACCTGAGATCATGACCTGAGCTGAAACCAAGAATCAGATGCTTAACTGACTGAGCCACCCAGGTGCCCTGGTGTATGTTACTTTATGTGTCTATTGGCCACACATAAAACACAGTCCACTGTATCAAATCAATGACAAAAATGGATGCTTGACTAAATGAATGAGTCATCACCTTGCCTGTTCTTAATGGTCTTTTGCCCCCCAAAAGGGTTGTTGTCACTAAAATGGTTTTGTCACTGGTACTGTCAGTAGGGAAATTTTCAAGCTGTAAAGAGCTTGAAACACAACTGTTTTTCTAGACTTAATAGGAGAGATCATGGCTGAAATTAAGAAACAACTTCTTGAGCAATACTACAAAGAAGCACTTTTAACGGCTTCCATCCTGAGACATTTTTAAGAAGATAGACAATTCTCCAGCTGAAAATGTCATCCTCACCTGTGGGAGCCAGCCTCTGGGGTAGCCTCTACTGATCCTTCTTTCCTAGCATTCATGCACTTCATTACTCTCCCGCCCAAATTCAATCAAGGGTGGCCCTGAACATGGTCAAGGCTATGTCATAAAAGGCACCGCAGCTTCTGCTTTGGTCTTTCAGATCATCATTTCGTCCGGAATAAGCCAGTTGCCACGCTGTGAGAACACTCAAGCTATCCTGTGGAAAAGTCCCCGTGGCCAACAGACAAAGCCAACTTCTCAGACATGTGAGAGAATCACCTTGGAAGTGGATTCTCCAGCTGCAAATAAATCTTCAGATGACCACAGCCCTAGCCAGCAAGATCTGACTTCAACCTTCTGAGTCTGAGACTGAAACAGAAATGCCCAGCTGAACCCTTCCTGAGTTCCTGACTCAGAAATTGGGAGAGATAATACAGGACTTTTACTGTTTTAAGCCACAACATTTTGGGTTTGTTTTATTATTTTTAAGTTTATTTATTTTGAGAGAGAGAGACAGGCTGAGGGAGGGGCAGAGAGAGAGGGAGAAAGAGAATCCCAAGCAAGCTCCATGTGGAGTCTGGTGCAGGGCTTGAACCCATGAACAATGAGACCACAACCTGAGCCCAAATCATGAGCCACGTGCCCAACCCAGGCACCCCTGGTTTTTTTTTCCTCTTAAAGTAATCTCTATGCCCAACAGGGGCTTACACTCACAACCTTGAGATGGAGAGTTGCATGCTCTACTGACTGAGCCAGCCAGGCTCTCCAAATACTTTTTTAAAAAAGTAAACTCTACCCCAACGTGGGGCTTGAACTCACCACCCCAACATCAAAAGTCATATGATCTACCAACTTAGCCAGCCCAGTGCCCTGAAGGTGTAGTTTTGGGGTTATTTGATATGCAGCAAAAGATAGCTAACGTACCATCAATAACAAACATTTATCACTACTGTACAAAGTATCCTGTTTATAGGCTGAACCATACGATCATTCAAGGTAACTTCTTGCTTTATAATGTTTTAACAGGTTGACATGTCATTGACTATCTTTTCCTATAAAATTCTTATGAGACAAAGAGAATTAGCCAATCAAATGTTCAGCAAGTATCCATTAAGTTCAAGGTATTATACTAGGTGCTTTGCTGATGAAAAGGTATGATGATGCTATTGATAACAACAGTAAAAATAATGATAGATATTACTCACACCTATTAAGCATGAGCTTATCACAGACACTGTCCTAGACACTGTACATATATTCTCATTTAATCTTAATGTATACTGCCAAATGTTTTCCAGAAGGTCATACCAAGTTACATTCCCATCTGCAATGTAGAAACACAAACTCACTGCATGATTATCAGCACTTAAGAATTAAAAAAAAAAACAACAACAAAAAACCTGATAGGGGAAAATTGAATAGTTCAATCTGCATTTCTATGATTACTACATCTTAAAATGTTGAGCATATTAAATTTTTGTCTGACATATGTTACAATGTTGGCATTGTGTTTTCTTAACATTTTTATTGTCAAGTCAATCTCTTCCTAATTTCCTCCAATTCTTTTATAATTAAAAGGCTCTTTCCTATCCCTAACTTCACTTGCATTTGTATTCTAGTTTGTTTATGGTGTTGTTTTTTACACATGTAGTTATTATTTTTTTAAGTTTATTTATTTATTTTTGAGAGAGAGAGCACACGAGAGAGAGGAGGCAGAGAGGAAACCAAGCAGGTCCACACTGCCAGCACGGAGCCCACACACAAACCATGAGATCATGACCTGGGTGGAAACCAAGAGTCAGATGCTCAACTGACTGAGCCACTCAGGTACCCCTGTAGTTATTTTTTTGATGTTTTATTTATTTTTGAAAGAGTGTGTGCATGAGTGGGGGAGGGGCAGAGAGTGAGGAAGACCGAGGATCCAAAGGGATTCAGCGCTGACAGCAAAGAGCCCAATGCGGGGCTTGAACCCACAAACCATGAGATCATGACCTCAGCTGAAGTGGGACGCTTAACCGACTGAGCCACCCAGGTGCCCCTGTCATTTTCTGTTGCAGGACACAGGAGTTTTTGTTTTGTGCTTTTTTTTTTTTTCCCGTCACAATCATGTCTCCTTCACTATCAGTTGAGTAAGTTTTCCTTTCCCCTACTGATTTATGATGCCACCTTTATTATCTTAGATATTCTTATATTACTTGGGTATGTTTGTGAGCTTCATGACCCTCTTGCACTGTCTGTTGGTTTTGGTGTTAGTACTACACTTTTTTTGATTACTAACTTCTACTCATTCATCGAGAACCATCACATTCTCCTCCTGGAAGCCTCCCTGATTCTTCCCAAAAGATATGACTGCTGCCTCCTTTTTCACCTTTATAACACATAAAATTCTGCCTTGTATTGCAGTTAACATGGCTGATTGTATCCAACTATATTCTTGAGAGCAGGGAACAGGCGCACTATATATTCATTAAAACTAAACTGTTGGATTTGCATGAAAAGGTGGTGATAGCAAAATAGATCTAGTTTGACAAAAAAAAAAAATGAAAACAGACAATTCCCTCATTTCAACAAATATCACTGTACTATCCATTATGAAACAATTATAAAGGTGAGTGAACGTTAGATTCTGACTCGGGGAGTTCACCACTTAGGTCAAAGAGGCATATGAATACACGTGATTCAACAGTGTGACTAGTGTAAAATAATCATGCACAAGGAAGAAAGGAAAAAACTAACTGAGCAAGTAGTGGGCATAATTTCAGACTAGTGGACATACCTATAAGCTGGGTTTACGGTGTTTCTTTTTTTTTTTTTAATGTTTATTTATTTTTGAGACAGAGAGAGAGGGAGAGCGCGAGAGCAGGGTAAGGGCAGAGAGAGAGAGGGTGAGGGTAGAGAGACAGGGAGACAGAGAATCTGAAGCAGGCTCCAGGCTCTGAGCTGTCAGCACAGAACCTGAGGCGGGGCTCCAGCCCACAACCCGGGTGATCATGACCTGAGCTGACATGGGATGTCCAGCCGACTAAGCCACCCAGGCACCCTGGGTTTACGGTGTTTCTTAAATGTCAGGGAATTTGTAATTAATCTGAATGACACAGGGCTTGCAATTCAGAACCTTCAACAGAAGTTTCATTAATTTATCCTTCCTGGGGGCGCCTGGGTGGCTCAGTCGGTTGGGCGTCCGACTTCGGCTCAGGTCATGATCTCGGGGTCCGTGAGTTCGAGCCCCGCGTCGGGCTCTGTGCTGACAGCTCAGAGCCTGGAGCCTGTTTCAGATTCTGTGTCTCCCTCTCTCTCTGACCTTCCCCCATTCATGCTCTGTCTCTCTCTGTCTCAAAAATGAATAAACGTTAAAAAAAAATTAAAAAAAAAATGTATCCTTCCTGGAAGACCTTTTGAAGGAAGCCTAACGTAGATTGGGTAGCATGGGCAAGCTGCAGAGCTCTGCTCGGAAGCTGTTCCCTTCGCGCGAACCTGAGATGCCTTGTGCAGGATACAGGTGCGAATTACTGCAAAGTGTGCGACTGGGTGAAAATGAAACAGGGGGATAAGATACAAACCTTTACCGGTATCAGGTACTATAAGCCACGTACTTGCGTTGGTTTAAAAGGCATGAGAACTGACTCCTTGTGAGAGAGCACACTTCGAGCCACTAGCCTCATCTTCGCGCCCCGCCCTCAGGCCCCAGGCGAGCCCAGGCCAGATGTTAAGACCAAGAACTACGGACGTCAAGTCAGCGTGACGTCACCAGCACTGACGCAGTCTCACAGGGAGGGGCCTCTCAGCTCACCTCAGAACGCAGTCAGGTCCGCGGAGCAGCGAGTTGACCGTCTCGTGTTCTGCCCTAAAGATCCGAATAGTCAGCAGTACGGGAGCCGAAGCGCCGAAGTTGCTCAGGAGCTGAAGACGGGCCACTTCCCTCCTTCCTTGGCCCTTACTGGTGTCCTCTCTAAGGCCCAGGCGCGGTCCAGGCGGCAGCGCGCTCACGAGCTCGCCGCTTGCGGCGTTCGCGCGCACGCACGCTTGTGCGCACGTTCCCTGAGAACCCGGAAGTGCGAGGGAGAGGAGAGCCACGTGGGTGGAGCTGGATCGCAGCTCGCATGGGGGAGTCTATCCCGCTGGCCGCCCCGGTCCCGGTGGAACAGGCGGTGCTGGAGACGTTCTTCTCTCACCTGGGTATCTTCTCTTACGACAAGGCCAAGGACAATGTGGACAAGGAGCGAGAGGCCAACAAGAGCGCGGGGGGCAGCTGGCTGTCGCTGCTGGCGGCCTTGGCCCACCTGGCCGCGGCCGAGAAGGTCTATCACAGCCTCACCTACCTGGGGCAAAAACTAGGTACCTCCGCCCCGCCCCCCGTGCCCTTTGAGGAGGAAGGAAAGGGGGTCTATTCCCCGATCGGCAGTGGCTTGGGTTCCCTGTCTCTGTCACTTCTAGCCTCAGGCTCAACTTGGCACTCCCAATTCTCCCACCGTTCCCTTCCTTCCCTCGGCTTCCACAAACCCCGCCCACTGGCCTCTGCTGCTGTTAGATTGGCCGCCCGGGTGGATGCTCTTTGCAGGGCTGTGCCACAAACCGATGGGTGTATCCATTTTGCTCAGTGCATGGATTGGTGCCATAAATGAGAAGTTAAGCAAACTGTATGTCTTCACTCTTCTGATCAGTGACACTGTGGCCAGAGGAGCAAAACTTGCCAACACAACCTAGTTATAATTAATGAACACTTTTATCCGGCCTCTTAAGGTTAAGGCCCCTGCGAGTTGCAGATGGAGTCCTACCCCCTCTTCCTAGGCTCTCAATAAATATTTAATGAATGAAGAAATGAATACTGGACAGGAAAGGCAAGAAATATGCCTAACACTAGCAAGAGGGGACTTACGGGGGAAATGGTAAACACTCTTACTCCGTCATAAATTTTGCCCCTGAAAATAAGCTGCAAGAGCAACTGATTTTCACTACAGAAACAATTAGTATGAGTAGATCAGGAGGACATAAAATATGTGAAAGCCAAAGGCTATGCATACAGAATATTACGGCTTACAATTATCAGCAATAAATACTATAAATCCCAGAGCTTTCAAAGTTGTGTTAGTATTTTGGCCTATGTTTACACCCTTTCATTATCAGAAAGCACAGGGTTGGGTATGAGTGAAGAACACGTATATACAATGTAGAATAGAAAGGTAAAATTGAGTGCAGATTCCATTTTGATTGTTAACCCCTAGTTTCCTTACATTTCCTGAAAGTGGGCATGTACATACTGCTGTCAGTAAACACCCAAGGGGTAGGGCTTTCTCAGATCTTAACTTCTGCCTTAGCTGTTCAGGTAATGACTTATTTAGTATGTTGACGTATTGGCAAAAACTGGTCAGATAGATTCACCTTGTGTGTTTTTTCCACCCCTTTTTACAGTGGTACTTCTCACAAATTTGCAGTTGATGTTGCAGTATTATTATTCCCCTTTCTACAGATTGGCAGATTGTTTGTGCTCACTGGTGCAGGTAGTTGACAGATCTCAAACTGGAATACCTGCTTTTGAAGTGTCAGATTGTGTTCTTATCCATGTGATTTATAAAAAATTGGCATATGTATTCTACTTTAAATTTACCTTGTATATACAGTTGACCCTTGAGCATTAGGGGCTTGAACTGCCTGGGTCCACTAATACGCGGATTTTTTCCATAAATACAGTACAGTAAATGTATTTTCTCATCCTTTATGATTTTCTTAACATTGTCTCTTCTCTAGTTTATTATAATACAATACATAATACTGTATATATATACAATATATATATGTACAAATAGATGTACAAATATAACATACAAAATGTGTTAATCTACTGTTTATGTTATCAGTAAGGCCTCCAGTCAGTAATAACCTATTAGTAATTAAGTTTTTGGGGAGTCAAAAGGTATACTTGGATTTTCGACTGTGTTGGGGGAGGTCAGCACCCCAACACCCTCCTCTGTCACCCCCAGCTCTGTTCAAAGGTCAACTGTATTTAGAAATGCAGAGGATTCTGGCTGTAAAATTGAAAGTGGGTAATTTTCTGGCAGTTTTTGTTATTTTTAGATTCCCCCACTTCATGAAGAATGGTAATTGACCCCAGTGCCATGATTCTTTTTAAAGCACATGTATGAGAATTTGATAAAACCCATGGACTTGTATATGGAAAATATATGTGTAATACAATTTTGCATATAATCTGAGAGGGTTCAGTGGATTTCCTAAAGCCTATTTATGCACCCCAGCTTAAAAATCTGCTATTCTAGTTTAAGTTGTATGTGTCTGGTTGGTTTTTGGTAAACAGAACTAGCTGCCTGTGTGTAAGAGCATGTGTGAGACCATCACTGTCCCTGACTTGGTTCTTTGCAATGGCCCTTATTATGTAAAGTGACTAGTTCTGCACAGACGCCCAGCTTGCATGCATGAACCTGAAGGCTGCACCTTGAAACTGACCCAGGAGCAATTTACAGTGTGAAACGTGCCCTGGCATGGCTCAGACTCCCAGGTGATCTGTCACTTCTGAGTAAATGTTCTGAAAATGGCATGTTTAATCTCAATGCCTCATAACTTATTCCCATGTGTAGTAATTGTAGGTTCCAGATTTAAAATTTTAACTTTGCAGATATCTTATGGTTTTTTGATACTGAGAGTGTTTGTGATAACGTGCTTACAATATGATTTTGTGATTATTTTGTTGACTCCATTTTCTTAAAACCTTGGGGGAAAATTTTTGTGTTGCCACTTAGACATTCCCATGTTTTTCAAATACTTTGCTAATTAGAATGTATGGTTTTCTTTAAAAAGCAAAACAAAAAGTTTTATGTGTATTTTTAAACATTTAAAACATGGTTCAAAAAAGTGAGTCTTTCTGACTTCACTCTCACGACTAGTGTTCATCAGAGACCTTAGCAGAGAATCCTGTTTATACATGCACATGTCAGCAAACACTATAGGCAAAGGACAGGCCTGACAGGGAGCCTTCTGTTCCTGTATTGGCTCAGGTCTGAAAAACTTTGGGTGGAGTCCTTCCTTATCCTGGAGCTTTCTCTTTCCTTTGAGGGGAGAATATACCTGTTTGGGGATGGCTTAAAATATGCCATCTCAATGCCTTTGGAGGATTTTAGGTCATACTTTTCTCCCTTTGGTTTCATTACCAGAGGGTTTCCTCAACCTCTGGCTGTTGGAATTTAGCATGGTAGAAAATGCCTTAACTTGAGAACTGATGTTTACAAATTATCATTAACAAGAAGCTGTGGGACAAAATACTCAATTAGATATTTTACATACTCCTTTAATATATTTGTTATGTGAAATTTTATCATGTGCGATGGACCACTGAAATCTTGAGAAATAATGAGGATTCAATACATAGAGCCTTCTAGAAATAATTCAAAATAACTGTAGTTTGTAAATTCAAAAAATTGAAAAGAGGAAGGTGTCTGATATCTCTGATTCCTTGTTTCCCAGTATGAAGGAAGGCCCGTCCCCCTTGGATATTCCTTACCAGGATAGTCAACAATAGGATTGTGCTCCTGAGAGATTGGAGAACAGAGACCTGTTTAAAAGAAATGCATTGGTGGTCTCTCCCTTCCTTATAGTGTCCCTTGGTTTTACATATTAGTGATGGTGTTTATTGATAAGCTTTTCACAGTATTTTTGTATTTATGTGGTGTTTCCACTCCCTCAAATAAGGGTAATCTGACAAAGGAAGGTATCCCTTTTTCACCAAGGCCACGCTGTTTAACAGCGGAGGGGAGTACAGTTGAAATCACCTAGCTATCTTTCAAATAGATGCTATTCTTTTTTACAGTACGTGAAGCTCCCAATTTACCATAGAGTTTTAGAAGCTCACTTAGTGGTTACAGTTTTCTTATATCAGGTATGAATGGAAGGGAAGGGGATTATGGTTGTGGAATATGTGCTTTGCTCCAGGCACATTACATACCAAATGTTATTTCATTTTGTCTTCTTAGCAACTCTGTTACTAGCTGCGTGTTAAAAAACAACAACGAAGGCTCAGAGTGGCTAAGTCATTTGCACATCACACAGCTTATAAATTCGGAAGCTGAAAGTTGGAACTAAGTCAGACTTCCAGAGCTTTTAGATTTTTTTTTTTTTTAAGATTTTGTTTTTAAGTAATCTGTACACCCTACATGGGACTTGGACTCACAATCCTGAGATCAAGAGTCACACACTCCACTGACTGAGTCAGCCCAGGGATTTTGCTTGGTACTCTATTGCCTTCCTCAGCTAGGAGATTTTTTTCCTGAACTTGGACACAGAGGTCTATTTATTCCATACTGTCGCATCACAAAATCTGCCAAGTTAGACTGAATACAGGCAGGGAAGGAAGGCAAACCCTTCAGGGTACAGTCCTGTGTGGGATGTTAGGCTGGGGTCAATCCACCTGTACCGCATAGTTTTTGCCGCTATTAGCAGGAGGAATGATTTGAATGCTAGTCAGTTTGTTTAGGCAGTATATTGAAGAAAACATTTTTTAAGTATTAGTAGTTTATGGAATAGTAGGAAGGTGACAAAACTTCTGGGTTTGCCCAGGGCTGATGGGGTTCCCAGGACATGGGACTAAGGGTTTTCCGAGAAGCCAGACCTTGAGTGCCAAGACTTGGAAAGTCATGGAAAAACTGGGACAAGGTGGTCACAGTAGTAGGAAGGGATGTAAGATTCATTTCTTGAAACATAAATGGGGCCCTAAACTAAAAACAGCATTGTGAGATGTTTCATTTATTAAGGGGATAGTTTACAAATCCCTTGATACATAATTTTCACTCCTAATTGATATGTTTAGAATAGTGATAAATTTCTTCATTAAACTATTTTGTGTGTATCAATAGAAAATTTAAACTGTCACCCATTTCTGAGGTTTTTATATATTCCTGAGAATTAGTGTTTAAACTTGCCCTATTTCTTTTCATTTTCCTAATGTCTTACCTGTGACCCTTTAGTGGGGTGCAGAATTGCTTAAGAAAACATCTATGAAGCTGAAGCTGGCTCTATAATTATTAGAAATAGAGCTCATCATGCATTAATACAGAAGTAAGGAAATGCTGTCTGTGCCACTTGATTCTTTTTAACTATTGAAAAGGATGTATCTTTTTTTTTTTTTCTTTCTGATTTGCTTTGGAACCCCTGAATTACACCAGCAGTTATTTATAATTGCTTCCTGCTCTTAATAATTCACAGCATGGTGCCTATTTTGTTATAACCTATAATGTCAACCTTGTCAAGAGTACTAAAGATTTCAGGGCACCTGGCTGGCTCAGTGTGTGACTCTTGATCTCGGGGTCATGAGTTCAAGCCCCATGTTGGGCATAGAGATTTTTTTTTAATTTTTAATTTTTAATGTTTACTTTTGAGACAGAGAGAGACAGAACATGAGCGGGGTAGGGGGAGAGAGAGAAGGAGACACAGAATCTGAAGCAGGCTCCAGGCTCTGAGCTGTCAGCACAGAGCCCAATGCGGGGCTCGCATTCACGGACCGTGAGATCATGACCCGAGCCAAAGTTGGACGGTCAACCGACTGAGCCACCCAGGCACCCCAGGCATAGAGATTATTTTAACAAAAGGACTAAAGGTTTTCTTTTTTCCCCTGGGACCCCAGTAGTCTGTGTTCTTGTGTAAGGGAGATACACATATGTGTATTTTCCATTTTCTGGTATGGCTTAAAAGCTAAGGCAAAGGAAAATGCAACTCTAATGCAGAAATAAAATTTCCTGATTTATCAGGAATAACAACAGTGTTTTCCGATCGGGTATTCTTTTTTGTTTTAAATATATTTATGTGGAAGGAGGGCTATTTAGATCCAGGTTGATGTCACTTACTAGGTCAATTATCCTCTGAAATAAATGTGAATCCTCATTGAACCGGGGTAGGGGAGAATCGGTACACGGGTAAGGAAATCATACACAGGTGCATTGCCACACTAATGAGTCGCACCAGGCATTCTTTCTTCTTCCTCGGTGAAATTACGAGTCGCAAAATATTTGAATTGGCGGCTGATGATAACTTACTGAGCTCAGTAGGCTCCACTCCTTTCCGTGTGGATGCTGGGAGAGCTTTTGTCCTGCTTTCTCTTCCTTACTTGTCATATGCTAATGTCATTTGCCTACCAGGGGGCCAGTCCTTCTTCAGCAGGAAGGATTCCATCCGCACCATCTACACTTCCCTGCACAACGAGCTGAAGAAGGTGGTGACTGGCCGCGGTGCACTAGGTGGGACCGCCCCTCACGTGGAAGAACTGCTTTCCCACCTGTCAGAGCAGCTTTGCTTCTTCGTTCAGGCCCGGATGGAGATCGCAGACTTCTACGAGAAGATGTACACCCTCAGCCCGCAGAAGTTCATCAATGCTGAAGAGCTCGTTGGCCTCTTGGACACCATCCTCAAGAAGTACAGCTCCAGGTGAGTGTAGGTGAGGAGGGAGGGAGGGACAGGCGTGGCAGCGTCTCCCTCCCATCAGACGAGGTCTTTCCCCCACACTCGTGAAACCCCGTCGTTAAATAACCGTGAAGCGGAGAAATAGTCGTTTTACATTTTATACGTATTAATTAAGCACCAGGTGTACCTTAGGTGCCTTCTTTAGGCGTCATTAAACACCATGCCGGGTGGATACTTCTCCAAACAATGGCCAAAGACCAAGAGTGGAGAAATCCTTAAAAGATGTATTATAACTGATTTTGCTGCTTATAGAAGAGTTCACACGAGCGAATTGTGTATAAAATAATGTGACTTCTTAACAAACCATTATTCAAATAAATGTCCCTTTCAAAATAATCACCTTGCTGAGTCATCCACTCATTCCTGCAATGTAACCATTACTTAACACGTGTTGGAAACTCCTTTATAATTGCTTTCAGTGCCTGTGGCATAATTTTGGTTTTGTTTTTAACTTCCTTAGTGGAGACAGGCATCTGTACTTTTGAGGAAGGCATACTTGAACTTTTTTGATAGTCAAAAAGCTATTTGTAGCCAACTTAATTTTTTTTATTATTATTATCTTTTTAAAAAAAATTTTTTTTTTTAACGTTTATTTATTTTTGAGACAGAGAGAGACAGAGCATGAACAGGGGAGGGGCAGAGAAAAAGAGGGAGATACAGAATCAGAAGCAGGCTCCAGGCTCTGAGCCATCAGCCCAGAGCCCGACGCAGGGCTCGAACTCACGGACCGTGAGATCGTGACCTGAGCCGAAGTCGGATGCTTAACCGACTGAGCCACCCCGGTGCCCCATTAATTTTTTTTTTTTTTAAAGACATTGATCAGCTGGAAAACCTGTCTTTGAAGGCAATTGCTACTTTAAAAAAAAAAAAAAAAATGAGCCTGGCTACATGTAATGTATTGCTCACTTCCTACCCAAAAAGCAATACCCAAGGAATTTGAGAAGCATTGTGTATTATTATTCAACTGTAGAAAGGAATGGAGTACTGATACATGCTACGACATGGATGAATCTTGAGTAATTATGCTATGTGAAAGAAACCAGTCACAAAAGATCACATAGTGTATCGCTCTGCTTATAGGAAATGTCCGGAATAGGCAAAGTCATAGACACAGAATGTAGCTTACAAATTTATAGACACAGAAAATGGTTGTCAGGGGTCAGAGGAGAAGGTGAGAATGGGGAGTGACTGCTAATGGATATTGAGTTCCCTTTTGGGGGGCCATGAGACTCTTCTAAAATTAGATCGTGGTGATGGTTGCACAACTCTGATTAAACCATTGAATCCTATACCTTAAAAGAGTGTATTTTGGGATGGCTGGGCAACTCAGTCAGTTAAGCATCCGACTTTGGATCAGGACATGATCTCACAGTTCGTGGGTTTGAGCCCCGCATTGGGCTCTGTACTGACAGCTTAGAGCCTAGAGCCTGCTTTGGATTCTGTGTCTCCCTGTCCCTCTGTCTTACCCCACTTGTGCTCTTTCTCTGTCTCTCAAACATGAATAAATGTTAAAATTTTTAACAAGTGTATTTTTTTTGTATATGATTTAAATAGCAAAGCTATTATTAAAAAAACAAAACAAAAAACAATGATTTCATAGCATCATGAGTTTGAGCCCCATGTCAGCCATGCTGACAGTGTGGACCCTGCTTGGGATTCTCCCCCCGCCCCCCGTCTCTCTCTCTCCCCCTCTCTGCCCCTCCCTTGCTCTCCCTCAAAATAAATAAATAAACTTTAAAAAATAAACAAAACCATGCAATAAACACACAAATATCTTTTCCCTGGACTCATATTATTAAAACATCACCATGTTTGTTTTATATCTCTCTCTATAAAATTTTATTTACCATCCCCCCCTCCCCCGCATTGTTTGGAAGTTATATCATCATGACACTTTAACCCCAAATACTCAGATTGTATTTTCTGAGAACTATACAAAACTGTAGCATAGTTTTCTCAGGAAATTCAGCACTGATTTTCTACCATCTGCAATAAATAGTCTATATTCAGATCTCTCCAATTGTCTCCAAAATGTCTTCTAGTTATTTTTTATTGTCATGTATTTTCTGTTTTATGACATTTAAAATTTTTGTTTTATTTTTGGTAGGCAATACATTAATATGGCTCAAAATTTATAAAGTACAAAAGAATACATAGTGAAATGTGCCCCTGTCCTTCATCTGATTCTTTTCCTAAAAGGCAATGAATGTTGTCAGCAAGTTCTTCCTACCCTTCTAGAGAGATAGTCCATGCATATAAAAATACACATTTTCTTTTTTTAAACAAATTTTACATGTTAACAAATTTTCTGTTTGGAAATACTTTATTTCTTCCTAAAACCTGATTTGTACTTTTTTAAATAAAATAGTTTTTTGAAATCCAAAAACAAAAGTACAGTTGGAGATAATGATTCTCAAGGGGAAGAGATCTCACACGGTGATTCCCAAATGCTAATATGAAAGTGGTTTGCTGAACCATTTGGGAAGTTTAAGAAAACAAACCATACCTGGGGCTCCCCACTACTTACCCCAAGAAGGTAAGATTTAATGATTTTGGACTGGTTGCCCAGAAACCTATGTGTTAAAAGTTCCCTGTGATACTGAAAATAGTCTACATGAAAAAATTGTTTGGATAAACCAGAGAAAGTTGCCAACACTGGGATATACTAGTACTGAACCTTAACAGAGTGTGTGTGTGTGTGTGTGTGTGTGTGTGTGTGTGTGTCCTAGGAGTGGTTATTACTATTTACCTATTTTCATTTTTATTTTATTAGATTTGTGATCTGTCATCTTTTCAAAAAGTATGTATGTATGTATGTATTTATTTATTTATTTATTTTACTTAGAGAGGTGGGGGGCAGGGGCAGAGAGAGAGAGGGAGAGAGAGAATCCTAAGCTGGCTCTGCGCTGTCAGCACAGAGCCTGATGTGGGGCTCAAACTCACCAACCGTAAGATTGTGACTAGAGCCCAAATCAAGAGTTGGAGAGGACTCAACTGACCGAGCCACCCTGGTGCCCCAAGATTTGTGCTCTTTGAACCTTCTTTGAAACATTCCACTTCCCAGAGCTTTGAGAATTTCTTCCATCTCCTGCAAAAGTCCAGCTTTTTCTTGAAGCTCTTAGGGCAGTACTTGGCTGTACCCCTCATCTTTCTGAGTGGACACGGATGGAATCTGATGGATCTGGGTTGCAGTGTCACTTAGGGTCAAGGTGTTTTCATCCACAGTCTCCATCTTCCATCCGTGCTGCCTTTATCTAATTAGTAGGGAGTTACTGATTATAGATACATCCTAGCCTGAAAATTATCTCATTTAGAAGGTTTGGGTTACGTTTGAACAACATAAATTCCTTGGTTAAGAAATTCTGCAAAGTTGAAATTCTGTATAATATGGTGATTTGGGGAGGGAAGTAGAATTATTCTAGGTATAAGTTTAGCATGCTTTGCCCTTTGCCAGGATAATATCCATTTTTCTGTAGACTTTTTGATTTGGCATCTGTGCCACACAAAACACATTTCTTTCATGGTTCCATTGTTCTAGAGAAATAATTCATGTTTTGGTGTTCTGTTGTATTGAAAGAGTTAATCCTTTTCCCAAAAGACCCAGTTTATCTTTCAGGGAATGTTTATTTGTCCCAATATATCTGATTCATGTCAGAACGCTTATAAAATATTGTATGAATCTTTTATCTTTCCAATGATGAAATGCTTTTGTATTAAAAAATTAACAAGCATGACGTATATCATAGAGTCTAAACCTCTGGCCCTGATTTGAGATGCAGATCCTATGTGAGTTATAGCAAGGTCCAGTCTACTTTCAGAGACAAATGAGAAGGATATTTTGTTTCTTTTCTTTGGAAGTCGGTTGTGTTCAGAGTAGAAAAGTGTTAAAGGTTTCCTTTTTTGGTGAACTTATTACAGTATTAAGCAAATGTAAATTATTCCTTCAGAATCACAGTCAGTTATGATGCTGCATTTCAAGTTGAATAATTAACATGAATCATATGAGTTTTTATTTGTGTGCCCTTTAGAAGGAAAAATATGAATTTAGCTCATGCAGGATCAGGATGTCTACTGATGAAGTTTTGGGGTGGTCATGTGGGTTCGTGGGGTCCAGAGCCAATGACCCAGAAAGAATTCTTGAAGATGACTTTGATGCAAAAGATGATGTTATTAAAGCATGTGGAGAGGACCCATGGGCAGGAAGAGCTTCATTGGGATGGTGATGGGTAACTTGTTATACACCCTCAGGTTGGGAGGGGGTCAGGGATAGAGTATGTCTCTATGGAATTTTAGAAGCAAGGTTCCCAGGACCTTGAGGGGCTAGCTGTTGCTAGGGAAATGCCATTTATTACTATTTAATAAAACCTCAGTCATGAGACCCTTTGGATGTATATCGGGACCATAAGCTTAGAGTATGATTGCCAGCATATATCTTGAGGCAGTTGAGATAAAGGAAGTTGACTTACAGGATCCTCGAGGTTGGGATAATGTTAAACTAAGGTTCTCTTTTGCCCCCAGCACAGTGTCATCCTTGAGGCAGCTGAGCTCCTAAAGGGAGGTCATTCTGCTGGTCTCAAGGACTTGTCAATGGACCAAAGGCAGTAAGGGAATTTAACTTTTCATTTGCCTTAGTTTCCCACATCACCATGGCAAGCACTTCAACCCCTTTCCTTTGTTCTTGGACAGCCAGGAGTATCTGGGGAATATCATACATATTCCACCCTGGGGTGGGGGGTGGGGGCAGTGTGTGTCAGCCTATATTTTGCCCTCAGCTTGCCCCAAGCTTCCTCATCACTACTATTCCTTGAATACTTTTGAGGCAAGGTAGAACTTGTTTTGTTTTTTTTCCCAAGGAAGCATCAGTGGAATATTTTTTGATTCTGTGGAATTCATTTTGAATTTACTGACCTGTGTTAAACAGTGCACATAAAAGAAGATTCTGGCTAATTTTTCTGTTTCATAGTTAAAGTAAAACTAGAAGATAGGTTATAACTGCAAAATATTTACTCTCCTAAATCAAGAGTATAATTTTAAGAAGTAATTCTTTCAAAGGAGTAAGCAATTATTTATGCATTCTAGACTGCTTTAAAAAAATCCCTCTAGTGTGGCAGTAGTAATATATCATTAAGTGACTTACATCCTTTAATTATGATTTTACAGTTAGATTTTAAGGAACTTTTTTTTTTTTGAAGAGTTTCCTTTTAAGTAATCTCTACACACAACATGGGGCTCGAACTCATAACCCCAAGATCAAGAGTCACATACTCTACCAACAGAACCAGCCAGGTGCCCCAGAGAACATTTTTTTAAATTGAATTACATAAAATTTTTGTTTACATTTTAGGGAGCACATTTTTTTTTATCTGAATGCTTCAGATGACAGGATTCTCACCAAGGGCAGAACTGTGATTTATTTAGGCCTTGCACCCTTTTTCCTTCAAAAAAAGATTTGTGATAAGTGAAATTAACCGTTGGTTGTGTGTGTATCATTCAACAAGCTGACTTTTCACTCACTGAAAATTTCATGAACAGAACCACAGTGCAGTTTCTGTGGGACACATTCTACCCTAGGCAGTCAACAAGCCTTGATTTTTTTTTTTTTTAACGTTTATTTACTTTTGAGACAGAGAGAAACAGAGCATGAACGGGGGAGGGGCAGAGAGAGAGGGGGGGACACAGAATTGGAAGCAGGCTCCAGGCTCCGAGCCATCAGCCCAGAGCCCGACGCGGGGCTCGAACTCATGGACTGCGAGATCGTGACCTGAGCTGAAGTCGGACACTTAACCGACTGAGCCACCCAGGCGCCCCATAACAAGCCTTGATTTTAACAGTGAGGACTACTGGCCTTCTGTGATCTTGCCCCAGTCTCTCTTTTCAAATTCATATACCTCCCATCAAATGCCTTAAATTGTCCCCCAACTTTTGGTAAAAAGGAAGAAGCTTCAACGAGAATTCTTTGAGGATTTTAAGCAGAAGCCAAAAAACATTCCATAATCGAATGTATTCCTGATAAGTATTTGCTATTTCCTACCTTGGTCCCTTATTTGTTTTGCCTGGAATGTCCTTGAACTTCGAGGGGAAGAACATATCGGTTCCTTCTACCCTTCTAAATTCTCAGCAGGGGGCCCTTTACAAAAGACAAATTAACATGAGGAAAACATACCAGTGTATTTAATGTAAGTTTTCCGTGGCAGGGAGCCTTCATAAAATAATGAAGACCCAAGGAAGCTGTGAAACCTGTGTTTTCATGGTACATTTTGTTATAAAACAAGATTCAGCTGAGTACATTTGAAGATGTAAGAGTTGTTGGGAGATGTGCTAGGACAAAAAAGGGAATGAGCCAAGTGTAGAAGGCTGGGGCAACCAGCAAGGCCTGTTCTTTCAGATTCCTCTCTGTATCCCTGGTCTTTGGAGGTAAGGATGCTCCTTTGCTTAGGGTAGGGGGAGGGCACCTCTCACTTGAGGGTTTTATGACCTGCTTCAGGGGAGGGTCAGGAAGTCTTTCCTGCACATATTCCTCAAATTTATTCAGCATAAAATAGTCAGTATACCAAGATGCCATATCTTGGGGTAGTATGTTCTGAACCCCGTCATACTGCATCATGTATCAGTTGCTATTACCACAATCATTCTGTATAACAGACCATCCTAAAATTCACACTTACAGGCTTGTGAGTCTACTGGAAGTTGGCCCGACAGGCCTGGCTTAGCAGGGTGGCTCTGCTTAACACTGTTGGTCTCACTGGGCTTGCCTTATTACTGTCAGCTTTGGGCTTAGTCTGCTCCACATGTACGCGTTCATTCTGAGCCCGAGGTTAGCAGGGAGGCAGCTACACGGTGGCTATGGCCCAAGTGCAAAAGAATAAGCCCAGCCAAGCTCATTTGAAGCCTTTGCTTGCATCACATCTGTTAACACGTGTTTCCTTTGACCAAAGCAAGTCATGTGGCCCAGGCCATAGTCCAGGGATGGGAAAGTGCACTCTGCCTCTGGCGGGAAGACTTGCAGAGGGTGTGGAATTGGAGGCGATTAAGAATGGGGCCAGGGGGGAACCTGGGTGGCTCAGTCGGTTGAGCATCTGACTCTTGGTTTGGGCTCAGGTCGTGATCTCATGGTTTGTGAGTTTGACCCCATATGGAGCTCCACGCTGACAGTGCAGAGCCTGGAATTCTCTCTCTCTCTCTCCCTCTCTCTAAATAAACTTAAAATAAATAAATAAATGAATGAATGAATGAATGAATGAATGGGGCCAGAAATGTAAGCCCTCACCTTTACCTGGCTAAATCCTACCTGCTCTTTAAGCTTCATGGCTCAATTCAAATTCTGTCTCCCTTATGGGCTGCATAATCTTTCAACCAAAAGAAATTGCTTTTTCTAAAATCTCATTTTATTTTGTATCTCTCATAAGAGATGTATTACTTCCTACTTGTATCGATTTATAAGTACCTCCTCCTACCATGGAAAGTCCTATAAGGCAGACCTTTGGCTAATGCATCTTGATATCTTCAATGTATTTGTATCTAAAAACTAGTAGAAGTTTTTTTTTTTTTAATTTTTGTTTAATTTGAGAGAGAGAGAACGTGGGGGGGGAGGAACAGAGGGAGACAGAGAGACAGAGAGAGAGAGAGAGAGAGAGAGAGAGAGAGAGAATTTTTTTTTTTTTTAATGTTTATTTATTTTTGAGACAGAGACAGAGCATGAGCAGGGGAGGGACAGAGAGAGAGGGAGACACAGAATCTGAAACAGGCTCCAGGCTCTGAACTGTCAGCACAGAGCCTGACGTGGGGCTTGAACTCACAAACTGTGAGATCATGACCTGAGCCGAAGTCGGACGCTTAACCGACTGAGCCACCCAGGCGCCCCGAGAGAGAGAATCTTAAGCAAGCTTTGTGCTCAGTGCAGAGCCTGATGCAGGACTCGATCTCACAACTATGAAATCATGACCTAAGGCGAACTCAAGAGTTGGATGCTCAACTAACTGAGCCATCCAGGAGCCCCACTAGTAAAAGTTTTAAATGAGAAGAGACTATAGATTTTTGTTCATTATGGTAAAATATACATACTATAAAATTTACCATTTTTTTAAATTAAAAAAATTTTTTTAATATTTATTTATTTTTGAGAGAGAGAGAGAGAGAAAGTGTGAGGAGGGGAGGGGCAGAGAGAGGGAGACACAGAATCTGAAGCTGGCTCCAGGCTCTGAGCTGTCAACACAGAGCCTGACGTGGGGTTCGAACCCACAAACCATGAGATCACGACCCAAGCCAAAGACTCTTAACTGACTGAGCCACGCAGGTGCCCTTGAAATTTACCATTTTAAAATGTATATAATTCTGTGGCATTCAGTACATTCACACTGTGCTACAGATTGTTTTTAATCATTTTAATCTGACTCCTCACATGCATGGGACTTGCATACTTCTTTTGGAAGGAATTCCTTGATGTGGATTTGTGAAGGAGAGAGTTCTCTCTTACCCGCTTTCTCTCTGTCCCCACTCCCTTTCTCTCTTTCTTTTTTGGCTTTTTTTAGAGCAGATGTTCTTTGCAAATAGTTGTCAATTTATTCTGTATTCAGACTCTTCCAACCTCGCTGCCATAGCTGAGGTATATATTTTGGATTACGACAATTTAACAGATCCCCCTATAGTGTGAGTTGTAAATAGGCATGAGGCACAGAACAGAATGGAAATGGGGAAATGATACATCATAATGCTAATCTCAAAGTCTTGGCAGAATAACTAACATGAATTTTTGGCTCTTCTTTAGGATGAAAAATAGCTTCGAAATTCACATTCATCCTAATAAATGTGGAACATATAAACAGTTTTAGTTTATGTTTGTGGAAGAGCTTGTTCAGAATTCTTTCTGAAGATTAGTACAGAGAATTCATGTTCTTTCAGAGAGAACGTTGGATATAAATGATGATTTCCAATGAGGCAGAAAAATGGAGTATTGTTATTTGTGGTAGAATTGTCTTCAATCTCATACCGTTTTCCTATTATTGACAGTCTTTACTATGTTCTGAGTTCCTTGGCAAATTTTCTCGATACCCATGATTATAGAATCTTGTGGTGTTTTAAGGTCATTAAGTGTCAAAGGGCCTAAAGGCTAAGGTGGTAGGAACATTTCTTACACTTCAAAGGTTTTGAGACGTGCTATAGTGGGGTTGTGTGTGTGCATGTGTATTAGACTTTCTTAATGTTTACTTCAAGCATGTAATCTTTGGAGAGTCCAAATTAGTTAATTAATTATTAATTAAGTATATGAGCTGGGGATTTGAAATCTGGTTTATGTCTCTGATTCCCGCCCCCCCCCCCCCGACTTAATTTTAAGTTTATTTATTTCTTTTGAGAGAGAGCACAAGCTGGGAAGGGGCAGAGAGACAGAATCCCAAGCAGGCTCCACACTGTCAGCGCAGAGCCTGACATGTGGCTTGAACCCACGGACTGCAAGATCATGACCTGAGTGAGCTAAGATCAACAGTTGGATGCTTAACTGACTAAGCCACCCAGGCACCCCATCTTTCTGATTCTTTGAATGTATTATTAGACTAAAACCTTCCACTACCCATGTTTTAGCTTCCTTCTCTTGAAGGATATTGAAGGGAAAATACTGGCGATAGAAAAAAAAAATAATGTGTGGTCATGTGAATAACTACATCCTACTTATCACATCAGTTTCTATCTTAAAATATCCAACCTAATATGGACTCTCTAATTAATTTTTAATAATCCCTCTAATTAATGTTTAAATGGATTTTTTAAAACTCTAGGTCTATTTGTGATGATTTTTTTCCTTCACTTTTTAATTGATAACCAGCATTTTCCTCTTCAATGGGGGCCAAGAGAGCCATATGAGAAGCCTCTGCCTTGTTGACAGTGAAGCAATTAACTTATGTGGGTTCAGGCCTATAAATCATCTCCCATGGTGCCTGGGGCATAGGATATGCTCAGTAAATGCTAGATCTTGCCCACATATTTGAAATCAGGGTCACTTGCAGTTGCTTTGGATCTTTAGGAAGAGTATAAGGGCTTGGCGTTGGCTCCTGGAGAAGGAGAGAGCATCAGGCCAGAGAGACACTAATCACCCCCTGGGCATTTTTCAGAAGAAGACTGAGCAAGAAAGCTCTACATGGTCCATACAGAGAGGACCTTCCTTGCCATTGTTACAGAATTTTATTTAGATCACAAACAACAGAATCAATGAGGCAGAAAGTAAGATTCAAATCTTCACATAGTTGGTTTACCATGTTTACTGAATCTCTGCTCTGTGCCATATGTTTTAGAGATAAAGGAGTGTAGGAAGTAGGCAGTGTTGACTTGTCCTCAGGGAGGAGCTCAAAGCAAAGGTGACCATGTGTCCCAGTTTGCCTGGCAAATTATGCAGTGAAGCTACTAACGTGGAAGACAGGTATTAAGAAACAAGAAGAGTAAATTGGCTGACTAGTGTGGACGTGAACGGAGAAGACCTTTCCAAGGAAATGACTCTGAATAGGAAACCTGAAGCATCAGAAATAGGTATTGATGGGAAAGGGTCATGTTCTCACTTGCCTCAGGCTCTTCACACTTCGCCTTTTCCCCCTGTTCCTGAAGGGGACATACTCCCACTCCTCTCCCCTCCCGCTGCACAATATTACTGTTAGAAAAAATGTTTTACAAACAGCAGGTAGCAGTCCATGAGTCGTAAAGTTAATTTAGTGAATAGTGATCCAATTTAAAACAAGTAAATATTGAAATATTAGATTTTTTTAAATTTAGCTACTACTTTGTTTTTAACTGTGACTAAAATATGAAGGAGGGGCGCCTGGGAGGCTCAGTCGGCTAAACATCCGACTCTTGATTTTAGCTCAGGTCGTGATCTCATGGTTTGTGAGTTCGAACCCCATATTGAGCTCTGGGCTGACCGTGTGGAGCCTGCTTCGGATTCTCTGTCTCCCTTTCTCTCTGCCGCTCCCCTGCTCGTGCTCTCTCTCTCAAAAGTAAATAAACATTAAATATGAAGGAAATTTGGGGACTAGGATTGAATAAGAGCTTACCTTCTGGAGTTACTATGGAGTTACCATAATAGCTTGTGGAGTTACTAAGCACATTAGGTAAGTTTATATGTGTTACGTACACATTTAAGATATGTTTTAGTGACTTTGTTTTTCTTTTTACCTATGCTTCTTTAGGACTACATCCTGAAAAAGAGGATGCCTTGTTTTGATATTTATGTGAGTTATATAATTCCCAGAATGAATAAAATAGGTTAGGAAAGAAGTACAGCTAATTTCATTTCTTTGTATTTGAAAGGAAGGTAACCATGACTCTCATGTTCTGTTTAAATGTCAGGCTATTTCCACAGGAGGATATGATGCTGACATAACTCTGAGACGGTGAAGTTACGTCAGAACAACTTTTTAAATAAATCGGCATGCAGCCCTTCAACCTTTCCTTCCCCTGCCCCCAAACATAATGTTATTTGTCTGGCCACAGTGTGTTGTTTTGAGGGTAGAAAATGTCAATGTGGAGTAACATTTCCACTTATTTCTATTAATTTCCCTTCCCCTTTAGATTTCACCACCCCATCCTCAGTCCTTTGGAAAGCAGTTTCCAGCTGGAAGTCGATGTCCTGAGTCATCTCCTGAAGGCCCAGGCTCAGGTCTCCGAGTGGAAGTTCCTCCCGTCTCTGGTGAACTTGCACAGTGCTCACACCAAGCTGCAGACTTGGGGCCAGATCTTTGAAAAGCAGCGGGAGACCAAGAAACATCTGTTTGGAGGGCAGTCTCAGAAGGCCGTTCAGCCCCCACACCTTTTCCTTTGGCTGATGAAACTCAAAAACATGCTTCTTGCCAAGTTTAGCTTTTACTTTCACGAGGCATTGAGCCGACAAACGACTCCTTCAGAAATGAAAACGTTGACTGCAAAAGCCAACCCAGACTTCTTTGGGAAGATTTCCAGCTTCATCAGGAAGTATGATGCTGCCAATGTGTCCTTAATCTTTGACAACCGAGGTTCCGAGAGCTTTCAGGGTCACGGCTATCACCACCCCCATTCCTACAGAGAGGCCCCTAAGGGTGTGGACCAGTATCCAGCTGTGGTGTCTCTGCCCAGCGACAGGCCGGTCATGCACTGGCCCAATGTCATCATGATCATGACAGACCGCATGTCCGACCTGAACAGCTTGGAGAAAGTGGTCCACTTCTATGATGACAAAGTTCAGAGCACCTACTTCCTAACCCGCCCAGAACCTCACTTTACCATTGTTGTCATCTTTGAGTCAAAGAAATCTGAAAGAGACTCCCACTTTATTTCCTTCCTCAATGAGCTCTCACTTGCCCTTAAGAACCCCAAAGTTTTTGCAAGTCTGAAACCTGGCTCCAAAGGCTAGCAGGTGATTTGTGTGAAAGGTTTTCAAGACTGGAAATTGTGTTCTTAATTGCTCTAATGATCTACTGTGGTCTATGATTAGAGTTTCCATCCATTCATGCTTCTCCCAGAGCTAAATTAGAGACAGATCCTCCCTAATTGTGTCGCACACTTTATAAGCAATTAAGGCCAATTGAATTAAGTATCCAAAGAGTAATCTAGGAAGTGATCATGACTACTGTGTATAACCGTGGTACAGCGAAGTTCTTTCGGTACTTTCTCCTATTTTCCTGTACTTCACGTAGACTGAATATTTATTAGCCTTTGATTTTTCTTTCCACATGTTTTATATTGTTCTAAACTTTCTGTTTTAATGCAATTCCAAATGCTTTCTCCTTTCCCTTCCTTCCGGGATGAGTAATTGGGATAAGATATTAAATGGCCTTTCCAGAATCAAGGACTGTACGTTTTCTATCTCATAAATTAGCAAAGTTAACATAAAATTATTTTATGATTCTCATCAACAAATTAATATTTTGGATGCCAAAGCTAGTGTCTTGGTGAAAAATAGCCATCAGTTATTGAAATTAAAGGTGAACCGGAGTGGTCCCATAACATCAGGTGTTTAACAGTTCAGAAGATCTGCAGAAAGTTTAATAGTCATGGGCTCTTTTTTGGGGTGATCTACACACCTAACTGCATTTCTTCTTACCCTTGAAAAGTTTGAATTTTTCATTCTGTTTGAAAGTTAGCAGAAGCCATTACGTGGGATTTCTTCATTCTTCAGTATATTATCTGCTTGGCTTTCTGTTTATCACCTTTCTGCTGAAAGGCACGTTCATGTTTGACTCCACTCTCTGCTTCCTCTTCGGCTGGAAAAGCATGTAGTCTTAGTTTTTCGTCCACTTTCAGACATTCATGCAACTCAGCCTGCTTTTATAATGTCAAAATGTTGGTCTTGATACCTTGTGCTTGCTAAAAATCAGTTGTGTGTGCCAAAGACCTCTTCATAGTTGAATAATCAGATGAGTACTTAAGCACATCAGAACTTGAGTTTCATGCCTGTCTCCTCCAAATTATTTTTAGAAGCGGTGATGTCTCTTAACACATGCCGCCTTCACACTTTCCTTCCGCAGGTGTTCCTGGGGTAGTAGATGGACCCCTAAAGGTATAATGGGCCCTGGAGGACTTCACTTCTAGGTTATTGATTACGAATAAAAATAACCACAAAGAGTAATTGAGTTGTTACTATCTGATAGTTCCTTCAAAACTTGTGTGTGACATAATCGGATCAGTCCTGTTTCTCACGATGGCACGGAGCCCCGGTTTTACTGGGCCGCCACAGCAGGCAAGCTGGCAACATGGGCAGAGCCGCTCCCAGTCTGTGCCAGGAGGCCAGCCCACCTTGGTTGGGACTACCTGGTGGAAGGACCTACTGGCTCATTTCCTTTTCCTTTTCCTTTTCCTTTTCCTTTTCCTTTCCTTCTCTTTTTTTTCTTTTCTTTTTTCTTCTCTTTTTTCTTTCTTTTCTTTTTCTTTTTTCAAAATAAAAGTCCTATGATTTATAAAAAGCCAGTTTGCTTTAAATAGAAAGCAGCGATTGACTCCTGCACTTTATTCACTCTGGTCATATAAAAATCCGAACAACACTGAACTTTTATAAAAAACTGGAAACAATTAGAACTAAAAATTCAAATCATTTTTCTTCCTTTTTGTATTTTTCCGGGAAAGTGAAAAATATTCCTTGGTGTTCACGTATTTTTTTTTTTTTTTCTAGAAAACAATCACCATTAGCCTTAATGAAATGATCCCCCATGTACCTAAAGAAATATGCTTCAGTGGAACTTGGAGAAGAGTGTAAATAAAACAGACAATATGATATTTAAATAACCAGTCCTTGCCTGGGAAATGTATATTTCCTATGTATTTGAAATGTATATTTATTTTTAAACATATTTTGGTTCAAGCCAAGAAACAAAGTGATTCTACTCTGAGACTTGTCCTCTAAAATCAGTAATGAGATGATCTGTAAAGTCTGTGTTTTGGTAATGGGAAGAGTAAATCCGCATATTCTCTGAGGACTGTTTACCTGGAAATTGTTTCTGGGGTGCCTGGGTGGCTCAGTTGGTTGAGAGTCTGACTTTGGCTCAGGTGGTGATCTCACAGTTCGTGAGATCCAGCCCCATGTCAAGCTCTGTGCTGACAGCTCAGAGCCTGGAGCCTGCTTCAGATTCTGTGTCTCCCTCTCTCTCTCTGCACCCCCTCCTCCCCGCTCAAAAATAAATAAACATTAAAAAAAAATGAAAAGAAATTGTTTCTAAACCACAACTTGATCAGTTTTTATGCATAACCAGGAGTGTGGTCAACACTTACTGAGTTTGCCAACAAGCCCATCAAGGAGTGTTCATTTTTCTTTTCTTTTTTTTTTTTTTTTTTAAATTTTTTTTTCAACGTTTTTTATTTATTTTTGGGACAGAGAGAGACAGCATGAACGGGGGAGGGGCAGAGAGAGAGGGAGACACAGAATCGGAAACAGGCTCCAGGCTCTGAGCCATCAGCCCAGAGCCTGACGCGGGGCTCGAACTCACGGACCGCGAGATCGTGACCTGGCTGAAGTCGGACGCTTAACCGACTGCGCCACCCAGGCGCCCCGGAGTGTTCATTTTTCGATGTTGTTTGGACACAGGGTGAACATTCACAGCTTTGTCCTCTTGGGTCCAACCTGGTATCTGACTATATCATTTCAGGGTTTTAGGGAGTGTGTGAAAATATAGCCATTGCCCCTTATAAACAGCTTTGCTTACCTCGGTCTCATTTATCCATGGTCACCCCAGGTCTGGAAGCTGAAAGCCAATTCCTCCTCCTGACGAATCATCAGGAAGTCAGTAGCAGCCTACTGCTACCTCACAAAGCCTGTGTCATTCACCTCACTTTATCTCATGGCGTCGGTATCGTATCATCTCCCATCATCACAGAAGGGTGAGGACAGCGCAATCAGATTTTTAGAGAGAGAGCCCACATTCACATAACTTGCATTACAGTACAATGTTATAACTGCTCTATTTTATTACTGGTGTTAATTTCTTACTGCGCCAACTTACAAATTAAACTTTATCATAAGTATCATAAGTATGTATGTATAGAGAAAACCACAGTATATACAGAGCTTGGTACTGTATACAGTTTCAGGTGTCTGTTGGGTGTCTTCAGCGTACTTCTTGCAGGTAAGGGGGGACTACTGCACGGCTTCTTAACTAAGGATTCAATACCCCCGATATTGCTTTGTATATTTGAACACATTGTAGAAAATTTACTTACAAGAAAGAAAACGGTTGGTAACTCACCGCACTCCCGTAGAGTCACTCATATGATCTGTAAAATGCATCCACCTTTTGATCGAGCAGCAACCTTGGCTTTTGTTTTTTCTTTCTTTTTTTTGCTTGTCAGCCTCTGGGCTTACTTCCTTATCTGTAAAATGGGGATAAGAACATATGGGCTGCCTTTTTCAAAGGATATATAAGAATGGAATGACATCATGCATGTAAAAAAGGCTTTGGAGCTTACTTGGGTTTGAAAGCTGTATAAATAAAAGACGGACCATTCTTTCCTTAAACTCAGTACCTCTCCTGTTCTCGTCTTTCTCTTCAGATCCGTGGCATAAGTGTGCTTAGTCATTATGTCTGAACAGTACTTAAAGAACTCGCTTAGAAGAGGAGGCAGATAAATGCCTAACCAACTCACCCTCCCCTCTCTCCTTATTTAAGGGATAGGGTGGTTCTTTGTTTCCAAATTCTTATGCTTGGTTGATAGCATCATTCAGTTCTATATTCTTACTGATATTTTCGGGGGAGGAGGGGATCTAGGTGCTCTTTTAATTACCAAGAGAGGTGTGTTAAAATCTGTGATTGTAGAGGTCTTCCTTTATTTCTGCAGCATTTTGCCTTTTGTATATTGAAGCCCTTATTAGGCCCATATACATTTACAATTCTTCTTTCTCACATATTGACCATTTATCATTGTGAAGTTTCCTACTTTATCTCCATCACTACTCCTTGCTTTGAAGTACATTTTGCCTGATATTTTTATGACCCTTCCAGTTTGTTTCTGCTGACTGTTCACATGGTATGTCTTTTCCTATCCTCTATTTGTATCTTTATTTTTAAAGTGTCTACAGCAAGAAATAAAGAGAGAATACTGATTACAAAGAGCAATAGCCAACTCTGCTCTGCAATCTGACAATCTCCACCTCTTGACTGAAGTGTTTAGTTTATTTCATACCTATGAAGTTTTTACAGTCAGGACTTTGCTGATGGTATCTTTAAGCTATCAGTGATCATGCTTTTCTATCTTTTTTTCTTTATGTTGGAAGTTAGATCAAGAGGTTTGATCAGATTTTTCTTTTTTTTTTTTTTTCCTTTCTCTTTCTCTCTTCTTTCTTTTTTTGTAGTGACTATTGTGTATTTTATTTGGAGGTAGCTAATATGTGGCATTACCTGGATCAATTATATCACTAGAGGTTACAAAACAGTGATATTCTAATTATGTCATTCCTTTTTCATTTGTTAGGTGGAATACTTCTATGAGAATAAACTTTACGTCTATTTGGTTATATTAAAGAACAGTTCCTATAGGAAGGGCTTGATTCTTTTGCCAGTTTTTATCTTAATTTTTTTAAGATTTTATTTTATCATGGTTTTCTTTTTCAAAGATTTTATTAAAGGTCTTTACAGAGCAAAAACCAAACTCCAGATGCAGCTGCCACGGAGACCCTGTTAACATTGTGGGTACTGGCTGCGGCATGGCAGGGAGCTCTGACTTCCCACCCTTCTGTCCCGAGATGGGGTTGCTGGGGAGTATTTCATATTTGGGTTCCACAATGCTCACGTGATCTGGCAGGGGATTCTTACCACTTGGTCAGACTTACCACTTGGGTCTGACGGAAGCATGCTCTTCACTTTGACGCCCAGCACGCCCTGTCTGAGCAGCATATGGCACACAGCAGTGTCCATGTACTAGTTAACAGGGTCCTCACTGTGAGTCATCAGGCCATCCACAAACTTCATGGATTTAGCCCTCTGTCCTTGGAGTTTCCCAGACACCACAAGCTCACAGCCTTTGGCCCCACTCTCCATGATGAACCACAAGACACTATCGCAGGCCCTCCACACGGTGAGGCCTCCTAGGAGTTTATAACGTAGAGACTGCCTGGGCAATAGCACACAGACCTCCTGTGGCCACCTTTTCAGCATAAAGCTCTATGCTGCCCTCGGGGAAACCAAACCTCTGCTGAACTACAGGGATCAACTCTTGGATCTGCCAGCCTGTCTCACCCAGATCATTCCGTGCCCTGATAGCCAAGATACTGACTTCTGTCCTGGTTGATGTAACTTGGACCTCAACCCTGGAGGAGCCGCCTTTAGCCAGCTCCTGAGTGAGAAACTCGTTCAGTTCAGCTTCGAAGACGCCATCAGCGATGAACTTCCTCTTCTCGGAAATTTGCTCTGCCATCTTGCTGCTGTGTACCTCTGAAAGGCAAGGCAAGATTTTATTTGTAAGTAATCTCTACACCCAACGTGGGGCCCGAACTCACAACCCCAAGATCAAGAGTCTCATGTTCCACCGACTCAGCCAGCCAGGTGCCCCTAACTCATTATTTGAACAAGTGGCAAGAGGGGCACCTGGCTGGCTGAGTCGGTGGAACATGAGACTCTTGATCTTGGGGTTGTGAGTTCGGGCCCCACGTTGGGTGTAGAGATTACTTAAAAAAAATAAAATCTTAAAAAAAATAATGAGTTTGTTGTTTAGGATCTTCTACAGACACTGGGGAGTTTTAAAAGAAATGTATAAGAATTTATGAGGATTTCTGCCTTTTGCCTAATTTGAAACAAGGCAGCCATTTTTCCCCTTATCACAAGACACTTGTGTAAATGTTATGATCTTCCTTTATTTCTTCCTCATGGTTAATTTTCTTATCTCTTAATTACCGTTGATGATTTGCCTCTGCTTTTTCCCTTCCTCCCTTAGTTTCTCCCTTAGTTTCTAATATCTTTCTCACTAATTCCACTTAGTCACTTTTTCCCATGCCTCAGGAAGCCAGGGCATACCCCTGTGGTCTCTGACCCAGTTTTGAAAGCATTTGAAAGTATTAACTTCAGGTTTTTAAAAATTTATTAAATTTTTTTTTTTTCATTTTTAAAGTTTATTTGAGAGAGAGAGAACATACAAGTGGGGGAGGGCCAGAGAGAGAGGGAGAGAGAGAGAATCCCAAGCAGGCTCCACACTGACAGCATTGATCCCGATGCAGGGCTCAAACCCACAAACCGTGAGATCATGACCTGAACCAAAACCAAGAGTCGGAAGCTCAACTGACTGAGCCACACAGGCACCCCTCAATTTTTTTTAAGTGTATCCATTTATTTTGAGAGAGAGCGAGCGAGAGAGAGCACAGAAAGGCAGAGAGAGGGGCAGAGAGAGAATCCCAAGAAGGTTCCACACTGTCAGCTCAGAGCCCAACATGGGGCTCAATCTCACAAACCGTGAGGTCATGACCTGAACCAAAATCGAGTTGGATGCTTAACCGACTGAGCCACCCAGGTGCCCCTCATTTCGATTGTTTTTACAACTAGTTAGTCTTTTTTAGGCACTGAGGAAGGAGGGGAAATATTCAGTATTGATACTAATGGGTGACCGTGGTTAAGCCCAGCCATTTCATGAGCACACGAGACATTTAGCCAACTACAGCCAAGGAGTGCCATATGTATCTAGCAGGCTGTTTGGCATTTTTTTCATTTTTGGTGTGACAGGATATGGCAGTGCGGACACCTCTTGACCCAGAGCCATCCTGGCCTCAGCCACTCCAGGCTAGGCCAGTGTTAGAGGAATCCCTAAAGAAGAATCAGAGGACATGAATGGCTCCTTTCTAGTATTCAACTTTCATTCATTTAACAACCATTAAACATCAACTATGCTAAGGATGGGGATACAGCAGCCAGCCTTGACAAACACGGGGCCTGCTGGGCTTGTGCCAGTGGTGAGGTGAGCTGGCTGCAACGCCCCCTGCAGGCCAGGAGTTGAGAGCGCTTAAGCAGGGAGGGAGTGAATAGTCTTCAAACTTGTTTTACTTGTGTACTTTTCTATCAATTTTGAAAAACCAGGACGCCTTAATGAATTTTTTTTTTAAATCTGAAATAATCATTACATGTAAATAGTCTCAAAAGATTCATTTTATTATGTATCGTAGCTGTTGACATTTCAAATGAAAATGTTAATTGTTCTTTTAAATGTATCCAGTGAAATCTTGCTACAACAGAGGCTTGATAGCTACCATTTTCCCTATTTGAAAATATCTTAACAAGCTTTGTAATATTATATCACTCTTTTTGCTCCTTCAACTCCATTCTACTTCTCCCATAGAATTTTATCCTAATATGAATTTTATTTTCTTAAAAGTATTATTGATCACCCTGTTAAACACTGTCTCAGCAGATTACATATGTAAATGTTCTTTCTGTTACCACAGGGCTCTTGGAGTTTGATGACCAAATGACATATGTACTAGAGACTTTATTTGAACATTTTAGTTAAACTATCTCTTTCAATTAAATGAGTGTGTGTTTGTGATGACCTGGTTAAGGAAACCAATCGTCTAAATGTTCCTTTGTTTGGTGGGCAGCGATTTTTACACTCTGCCGTAATATCCCATGTTGAGAACTGTGCAGGGTTTGAGATTTTATAAGTTAGCCTGCCACAGTTTCATGGGTGCTGGCAGAAGACAAGAGACCATGACTCACAGCAGTAGCAATAGCCAGAATATGACCATTTTTGCATTGGTTCCCTGGGCCCCAGTTTCCTCAGGGTCAATGGGGATGGGCCCAGATGGATGCCTGCTCATGCAATAGGCTGCATTTCAGGAGAAGAATTCTGATCTTAGGAGACCAAATCTTATGTAACGGTCAGTAAGCATGCCTTCCATTTACTTGAGGGAAACATTATTATTCTGCATAGTCAGTATATTCGTTTGCTAGGGTTGCCATCTCAAAGTACCACCAATTGGGTGGCATAAATGACAGAAATGTATTATATCTCAGTTCTGAAGTCTAAATGTATGAAACCAAAGTGTTGGTAGGGCCGTCTTCATTCTGAAGCCTGCAGGGAAATCTTTTCTTGCTTTCCTAGCGGTTTGCTGGCCATTTTGGTGTTCCTTGGTTTACAACTGCGTAACTCCCATCTCCGCTTTGTTACCACATGGCGACTCCCTCTGTCTCTGTCTTCACATGGCTGTCTTCTTATGAGGACACCAGTCATATTGGACTAGGGGCCCACCCTACTCCAGGATGACCTTAACTAATTACATTTGCAATGACCATATTTCCAAATAAAGTCACAACCCAAGGTACTGGGGATTAGAACGTTCACATCCTTTGGTGGGGAGGGGACATAATTCAGCCTGCAACGGTCACCATGTCTGCTCTTTGGTCTCAATAAAGGGAGACACTCTGTTCCAAGGATGTTCTTGAGGACACAAACCTCCCTGAAAGACAACCCAGAATCAAGGACAGTTAGCGCCTCGCTCTCAAGACCTGCGGAAACATGAAAACCACATGGAAAACTGACTCCGGATATAAACTTCTGGGTGAGGAGCGAGTTTGTTTTTATGTGGGAGAATAGCAGTTATGAAGAAGGAAGAAAGAAGTACCTTAACCTAGTAAAGGCTTCTTCAGAGCCTCATTCTGGGAAGGAATTCATACGAAAGTTGAGGACCGAAAAATGATTTCCTAAAAGTGATCCCTGAGCGTGCATATCTTGAGAAATAGTCACTACTGCACCCCAGGTAGTATAATCCTCACCCGAAGATCACTATTACAAGAGAGTGGCATGTGTATCTGGGCTGCTGGTAGCCATATCCAAGTACAGCTTGAAGTTGGTGTTGGTGTTACGATGTCCCTTCCATTTTCTTGAACTCTTCAGACAAGTCTTTCCTGAAGGTTGCAGTTGGGTTGAGCAGGTTTATCAGAGAATCAAAAGAAGGGTCTCCGCTTCTACTTAGAAGCAGAATAGGAGGGGGCAACAGACAGTAGCTGGGGGCAAAGATTTCATCCAGAAAGTGTAGGAGGTAGTTTACAGCAGAGTGATGGACAGCCTGTGCACATCCTGTGCATGGACTGATGAGGAGACAGATCTGTGGCTGAGGCAGCAGACAAGTGGGGTGAGGTCCTGACTCCCAGAAATTGTGGGGAGAGGAATTTGTCAAGACTCTGGAATCCCTGCAGTTAAGCAGGGATTTCTTCCTTCCTTCCTTTTCTTTTCTTTTTTTTTTTTAAGTTTATTTATTTATTTTGAGAGAGAGAGAGCACAAGTGGGGTAGGGGCAGAGAGAGAAGGAGAGAGAATTCTAAGCAGGCTCCACACTGTCAGCACAGAGCCTGTTGCGGGGCTTGAACCCACAAATCGTGAGATCATGACCTAAGTCCAAATCAAGAGCTGGATGCTTAACCGACTGAGCCTCCCAGACACCCCAGGAGTTAATAATAAATACGTGTGACTTCATTTTATGCTCCCATTTACAAGGTCTGGACATGCTAGTTAAACTTTTCGACCAAATTGTAGATGGCTAGACTGATGCGGAATCATACAGTTCCACAGTAAATCATTAATGCAGACACAGTGACTTATTTGCATAAGTTTTAAAACTCTGCTGTCAACAACAAGGCCACTTTCTGAGATGCGCATCTGTAATCATCCCGCTTAGCAAGTACAGGTGACCTTGCACAGCTGGAGAAGGTTATTCTCTTTGTATTTTTTCATGTTATTTTTAGTTTTAACACCAGCGCGAATCTCCAGGAGCAATACTGTTTCATTTTATCAAAGCTGAGCCTCTGCAGTCTTGCTTACTTTTCAGAAGGACGATGATATTGAGGAAAAGAGGAGAAGTTTCTTGTCTCTGGCAAGGAATTAACTCCAATGAAATGGGATGTGCAGCAGCTAAAGAGATACCTAGCTTCAACAAGTTGTGTACATTTGTCAAACTTCAACTACCCACAAGTAAGAATCGTAACAATATGGGACAATTGTCAACCACTTAGATGTGGATAAAATTCTTCTTGGGGGAGGGGTGCCTGGGTGGCTCAGTTGGTTAAGCGACAGACTTCGGCTCAGGTCATAATCTCAGTTTGTGAGTTCGAGCCCCGCATTGGGCTCTGTGAGCTTAGAGCCTGGAGCCTACTTCAGATTCTATGTCTCCCCCTCTCCCTACCCCTCCCCTGCTCATGCTCTGTGTCTCTCTGTCTCTCAATAATAAATAAATGCTAAAAAAAATTTTAAAAAAATTCTTCTTGGGGGAAGTTACTAAATGTTTGGTAGGACGACTTTGAGAAGGTCTGTGGAGTAGAACTGGTCTGGTTACCTACAGGGTTTTCCTTTGGCTTCCCTGGAGGAAGAACTGGGGTGGATGGGAGAGGGGAAAGAGAGGTTCACTGGGTGTAACAGAGAGAGAAGGCAGGAGGCTGTGCCCTGCCCAGTAGAATGAAACAGATCCTTAGATGCACCCCTGCAAAGCAGGCCAGAAATGCCTAAGGGAAGGTCTTTCAGGGGACTAGTTGAGAGGCTTCAGTGAAAACCTCTCCCTTCCCTATGAAATTGTTAGTAACTCCTTATACAGACTTTTTTGAGAGGTCAGGAAGGGGAAGGACTTCAAAGGAAGGAAAAAGGACAGGTGACGTCTAAGTTACACGTTAGTATCGGCAATATTTTCTTTCTTCTACCTTTTGTTCCTGAAGGTATAATAAGAAAGGAACAGTGACATGTTCTTTCATTATCAATAAAGACCTCTTGAATTGTACATCTAATCAGGGCTTGTTGACTCATCAGATGATGATGGTGACTCACATTTATCATCCATATATATGGATTACATTGGAAGGTGATAACGGAGAGAGAGAAAGGCAAAATGTAATAGGTCTTCTATTATTTCCCAGCTCTATGGAGCTATAGTTGACAAACATATGCTAATTAAGCTTACTTGGAAACCACTTTCCACATACTACCTAACAAAGGTAATTCATTTTAATAAAAAAGAAAAAAGCAGCTATTTTCAAGGCTTTTACTTCCCTATTCAATCTGTGGCTACAACTTTTAAATTTCCTAATATCTTGGCCTGATTATTTATTATCACTTTACATATATCACATTGAAAGTATTCTTTGTCTTAATTATCTGGAGTTAACAAATATTAGCGAGGGTCAGAAATGCATTTTATTGGTGCCATTTGCAATGACCTGGATGGAACCAGAGTGTATTATGCTAAGCGAAATCAGTCAGTCAGAGACAAATACCATATGATTTCACTCATATGCAGAATTTAAGAAATGAAACAGAGGGGGGGGTGCCTGGGTCACTCAGTTAAGCTCTGACTCTTGATTTCAGCTCAGGTCATGATGTCATGGGTTGTGAGTTCAAGCCCCATGTCGGGCTCTGTGCCGACAGCGTGGAGCTTGCTTGGGATGCTCTCTCTCTCTCTCTCTCTCTCTCTCACTCTCTCTCTATCTCAAAAAGAAGAAGAAGAAGAAGAAGAAGAAGAAGAAGAAGAAGAAGAAGAAGAAGAGGAAGAAGAAGAAAAGAAAAAATAGATGAACATGGGGTTGGGGAGAGAGGGAGGCAAACTATAAAACAGATTCTTAACTATAGAGAACAAACTGAGGGTTGATGGTGCGGAGATGGGCAGGGGATGGCTTAAATGGTTGATAGATATTAAGGAGGGCACTTGTTGTTATGAGGACAGGGTGTTCTGTGTAAGTGATGAATTACTAAATTCTACTCCTGAAACTAAACAAAACAAATAAACAAATAAAACAACCTTGTTTAAACTTAAAAAAAAAAAATGCCCTCTATTAGAAAATGCTAACAATGTTACTGACATTTTGATCTTGTTTTATTTTTGTTTTGGAGCTGACAGATTTGTGTTAAAATTTTTTTGACCTCTTTGGGGTCTGAAGTCTCTAGAGAGGCTCTATCAGAAGCAGCGTAATTGCAGAATCTTCCATCTGGCCGACCAAAGATCGGGAGGGAGAGTAACTGGAACTAGCCAGTAGAGGGCAGTACCGAAGCAAGACAGGACTCCTGAGTTGGCTCCCTTCCCATCCTGGCACAGTCAGTGCAGTTTGCTTCTCTGGACAGTGGAAAGATGAGCAGTGTGGGAGTTCTTGTAAAAATGACCATTTTTAGTCTTAAAAGTTGGGTTCTTAATGACTGCTCTTGTAGAGACAGGTATGCAGGAAGGATTTGGTTCAAGAGATGAGTCTCTACTGTCATCTCCATTGAATTTTGACCAAGAAATTCCAAACTCTTTCCTCATCCGGTGACTGTGCGATGAGCTTCTCCTGACTCAGAGCCATTCACAAATGACTGTAATCTCGCTGCTGCTTCATTGCTGAGACTTTTGTTTGTTCTGAGACTCATGCCTCTTCCCCAAATCATCAGACAAGAGTATTTACCTTGCTTGGAGTGTTTAGAAGGATGAATAAGGAGTACTTCTTCACATTTCTGGAGGGGAAAGAGGGTCACATACCCCCTGAGTGTGTAGGGACAGTACATGCTTTCTCCCACAAAAATGCCCATGACCACAAACAAAATTTGCTTCCATAATGTCAAGGGTTTATGGAAACCCCTGTGTGTCCATGTGTCCATAAAAATCTCAGTTGGGGAAAAGCTCTTGCTGGAATCCAAACAAGCTATAATAAGTCTTGAAGGTTAGGACCATGCTCTAAATAATTACCCAATGTCTTCACCTAGACATCCTACAGGCAACTCAGCACTTTCCTTGTCCCAACTTGCTCTACCTGGCACCCCTTGATCTTTTCTTGGTATGATGCCTGTTCCAGTGACCCTCACTTAAAACTTCAGAGTCACCTTTGATTGCTTTCTCTGCTGTACTCAATGTCAGTCTTATTCAACTCCTTCTTTATGTTTTCATTTTCACCCTCGTCACTTTGGGCTTTTATTAGTCAATCCTGGATTAGAAATTTCATCTCTCACCTCCCGTTTCTTTGTATTCCAGTCTATCCTTCTTACTTTTACTAGGCTATTCTTTTATTTTATTAAGTTTATTCATTTTTGAGAGAGACAGAGACAGAGTGTGAGTGGGGAAGGGGCAGAGGGAGAGGGAGAATTCAAAGCAGGCTCCAGGCTCTGAGCTGTCAGTGCAGAGCCCCATGCAGGGCTCAAACCCATGAACTGTGAGATCATGACCTGAGTTGAAGTCGTACGCTCAACCAACTGAGCCACCCAGGAACTCTGGGCTATTATTTTGAAATTCTGGTTTGATTGGGTTTCTCCTGCTCTGATTCTTGCCCCCCTCCTCTTCTAAAAAATCCTAAGTAGCTTCCCAGAATCTGCTGAAAAAAAGTAAAGTTCTGATAATCAAGTTCAGCCTTTCTTCTTTTTTCTCTTCCATTGTTTCCTCAAGTTGCAGGCAAAATGAAGTACTTGTGTTGTCCTGCATTTTCTTACCCTTTAGCCTTTGCTCAGAGTTCACTTTGTCTAGAATCCTTCTAGGTTAGGGGTTCTTAACATTTGTGTACAATGGGATCTCTCTGGTAGTCTGTGACGCTAATGGGCACTTTCTCAGAATGTTTTCAATGCATAAAATTATATATTCAGAGTTGCAAAGGAAACCTATTATACTGAAGTATAGTTATAAAATACTTTGTAATCTGTGATATTATATGTGTTCTTATTTATTAAGGCATTTCTAAATACAGGTGACCCTTGAACAATGTGGGGGTTAGGGATCCCAACCCCCTGCACAGTCAAAAATCCACATATGGGCAGAAAACATGAATAGACACTTCTCTAAAGAAGACATCCGGATGGCCAACAGGCACATGAAAAGATGTTCAACGTCGCTCCTTATCAGGGAAATACAAATCAAAACCACACTCAGATACCACCTCACGCCAGTCAGAGTGGCCAAAATGAAGAAATCAGGAGACTATAGATGCTGGAGAGGATGTGGAGAAACAGGAACCCTCTTGCACTGTTGGTGGGAATGCAAATTGGTGCAGCCGCTCTGGAAAGCAGTGTGGAGGTTCCTCAGAAAATTAAAAATAGACCTACCCTATGACCCAGCAATAGCACTGCTAGGAATTTATCCAAGGGATACAGGAGTACTGATGCATAGGGGCACCTGTACCCCAATGTTTATAGCGGCACTCTCAACAATAGCCAAATTATGGAAAGAGCCTAAATGTCCATCAACTGATGAATGGATAAAGAAATTGTGGTTTATATACACAATGGAATACTACGTGGCAATGAGAAAAAATGAAATATGGCCTTTTGTAGCAACATGGATGGAACTGGAGAGTGTGATGCTAAGTGAAATAAGCCATACAGAGAAAGACAGATACCATATGGTTTCACTCTTATGTGGATCCTGAGAAACATAACAGAAACCCATGGGGGAGGGGAAGGAGAAAAAAAAAAAAAAAAAAAAAAAAAAAAGAGGTTAGAGTGGGAGAGAGCCAAAGCATTAGAGACTGTTAAAAACTGAGAACAAACTGAGGGTTGATGGGGGGTGGGAGGGAGGGGAGGGTGGGGGATGGGTATTGAGGAGGGCACCTTTTGGGATGAGCACTGGGTGTTGTATGGAAACCAATTTGACAGTAAATTTCATATATTAAAAAATAAAAAAAAAATAAAAAAAAAAAATCCACATATGACTTTTGACTCCCCCAAATCTTAATTGCTATAGCTTACTGTTAACCAGAAACCTTGCCAATAACATAAACAGTCAATCAAGACATATTTTGTTAGATGTATTATATACTGAATCTTTACAACAAAGCAAGCTAAAAGGAAAAAAAAATGTTACTAAGAAAATCATAAGGAAGAGGGAATACATTTATAAGACAGTCCTGTAAAAAGCTCACATATAAGGGGATCCACACCATTCAAACCTGTGTTGTTCAAGAGTCAACGGTAACAGCATCTAGCATTGGGCCTGATAATTACCATGGTCGTTCACTGCTCACATCTGCAATGGAAGAAGATGCTAACTTTTAGTTAGAGATTAATGAAAATAAAGATGTATTTCTTTCCCCACCCAAAGTCGTAGACCCCAGCCCGAAAATCTCAAACTTAGATAACTGGTTTTCAAACTGGAGTAACTCCTCAGAATCAGCCGGCTCTTAACACGAACTGCTAGGACTTGTTTCCGATTCACCAGGTCAAGGGTAGACCCTAGAATGTGTGCTAACACGTCCCCAGGTGTTGTTGGGGTTGCCGGCCCAGGTTCTACATTTTGAAACCCTTTGCCCCAGACTAGATTATTACTTTCTGCCCTCTTTACCTACCCAAATCCCATGCCTCTTTGAACCCAGGAAAAGGCCACCTTCTGTATTGTTTCCTTTGTCACCCCTATCAGAAGAGATCTCTTCCCCTTCAAGGACCCTTGCCCAATTCATTCATACCACTCTCGTGGCATCTGGCCTTCTGCTTTGCTTTACGGCCACTGGGGTACAATATGGCTGGCCCCCACCAACAGCTCCAGTCTCCTGAACTATTTGTGTTACTGGAAATGCTGTATTTCAAACCGCCACGAAGATTCCTTCTTGCACTCATTAGACGGTGAGCTCTTCTAGGGTATGACACGTGTCCTATAATTTGTGGAAGGGAGGGAAGGAGGGAAACTGTAATGGAGAATTCTTCATCGGGGAAATCTATCTAGCAGCATAGAAGTTACTAATGGAAGAAACACCCTAGTTTACTCACATAATACCCTCTCTGGGTGCCATATGTTGAAATATCCTTTATCCTGACTTTAAAAGTTATGACATCTGGGGCCCTCCAGCAAAATTTCAAAAAGATATCCACTGGCCCGTGGCAATCACATAGTATAAGGCCTCACCTGGGTCGCCGGTAAAAATAAGACTGTTGTGTAAATCAGCGCTATGGGTGTGGGTCTGATTTTTTTCTACAACGGCTGCAGTGTAGTATTCTGGAATTATTATTGACGACAGGGTGAGTCTATCGGGGCCTTTACTACAGTTATCTATACCTGATCAAACCTCCTATCCAATGAGTATCACTTGTTTAAAATCAGCCTAGGAGGAGACACAGAGTTGTTTGGCTAAGTGATGAGTCGCAGGATTCTGATTTCACCCGTCTACTGTTTAGTTTTTCACATTCTCTCTCTCCTTTCTCCTCTTTTTCCTCCCTCTGTCTTTCTTTCCTTTCCCCTTAAAAAAATTTTTTTTAATGTTTATTTATTTTTGAGACAGAGAGAGACAGAGCATGAACAGGGGAGGGTCAGAGAGAGAGGGAGACACAGAATCTGAAACAGGCTCCGGGCTCCGAGCTGTCAGCACAGAGCCTGATGTGGGGCTCGAACTCATGGAACGCGAGATCATGACCTGAGCTTAAGTCGGACGCTCAACTGACTGAGCCACCCAGGCACCCCCCTTTCCCCTTTTTTAAACCAGTGCCTAGGACAGTGATCATGTAGGCTGGAGGTTGATCTACAGGGGCTTGTAAGGTTCCTTCCAAATTGAAAAGCCTGAGACTCTATAAAACAGATCCACAAGAGGCATCCTCCCTTGCAAGGAAGAAATTGTGTTTGTGGTGTTAATGGTTCCTATGCTTCAAATTTCATTTATTTGGCATAGACGATGCCTTTGTGAAGCAGAATCATGTTCTGAGAACCCAGCTCAGGTTTTCTGCGTCTATCTTGCTATGTTTGTGTGAATTATGAAAGCTTACTCTGTTGCATTCAAGTCATGAATATGAAGATAGTACTTATGAACGGCAATATGATAAACATTTCAGGTAGTGCTTTTTAGCCCTAAATGGCTTTGAGAAGACAGAATGCAGCCTGTTAATTTTAGCCATTTTGCCTGTATTATTCCTTATCTTGCGTCAGAGGGTTTCCCTTGGACAGTAAACTCTGTTCTTGCTGTGGGAAAGGGCTCATTTTATTAGTTATCAAATTTCTTTTTCCCTGTGAGGCATAGTCTTACACATTTTACTCAGCATTTGTGGGTTACATATGTTCTCTCGGTCCTAGCTCTACATCAGTATCTATTCTCATGTATGCATTAAAAACTTTTTTTTAAGTTTATTCATTTTTGAGAGTGAGAGAGACAGAGCACGAGAAGGGGAGGGGCAGAGAGAGAGAGGCAGACACAGCATGCGAAGCAGGCTCCAGGCTCGGACCTGCCAGCACAGAGTCCGACAGGGGCTCGAACCCACGAACCGCGAGGTCATGACCTGAGCCGAAGTCAGACGCCCAACCGACTGAGTCACCCAGGAGCCCCTCGTGTATGCATTTAAAGTGAATTATCCTCTTAATTGTGGCCACACAGGAAACTACTATTACTGATTCTTTCCTAGGAGGGAGAAACTGAAATTTCCTGAAGGGCATAAAACAGATCTGAGAATAAATCCCTGATCTTCACGGTGGCATCCTGCCAGGTGATTCCGCAGCTACTTTGAACCCCTACTTTCCTGGGAAGGTGCAGTAACAAAGGTAGTTATGTTTACTGAGTGTTATGTATTAGGCAAAGCACTCGATAGGGCTTGTCTTAATCTGCCAACCATTATATGTGATAGGTAAGGAATAAATCCCATTTTTCAGGTTAGGAAACTGAGGCATGGTGTAGTTAAGTAGCTTGCTCAAAGTTTTATAGCTATTAAGGAGACAAAGCAGGGACTGGAATCTGCCTTAATCTGACTCCAGAACCTGAATTCCTTTCCGCTTTATTTCATTTCATTTTAAGTAAGGTCTACACCCAATGTGGGGCTTGAACTCACAACCTCAACATCAAGAGTAGCATGCTCAAAAGAATTTCAAGCTCTACCGACTGAGCCAGCCAGGTGCCCCTAAGCACCTGAATTCTTAACCACACCTTTATAGTGTTGAGTGGTCTAGCTTACAGGGAGGAGTAAGGTAGGTGGTCTGGACTTGGAGAGGTTTACCATTGAAGTCCTCAGCTCAGCTAGCTACAAACGCTCAGCTGAAGGTTGCCCAATGTATGTACCTCTCTCTTTGGTCACATTCTGAATATTCTAGATGGACCTGTAGCATTCCACATGTATGAGTTGACTGTAAGGATGGTGTGGCTGGGTCTGGGGGCTCTTTTCCCAGTGCCGGGCAGAGAGACAGGGCTCCACTGTTTGTTGAGTTCAAACCCTCTTTTTTCTAATCCCTAACCAAGCCAAATTCCCTTTTACAATCGCTGACCCAAACCAAAAGAATTGTTTTCCATGTATAGGATAAAGTAAAACTCTATGACATTAATAAGGGAGCACAGTCTGCCTTACTACATGGTTTAATGACCTAAGGATTTATTTTTTGTTTTTTATTATTATTTTTTTAAATTAAAAAAAATTTTTTTTAACATTTATTTATTTTTGAGACAGAGAGAGACAGAGCATGAACAGGGGAGGGGCAGAGAGAGAGGGAGACACAGAATCTGAAACAGGCTGCAGGCTCTGAGGGGTCAGCACAGAGCCTGACGCGGGGCTTGAACTCACGGACCATGAGATCATGACCTGAGCCGAAGTCGGACGCTTCACCGACCAAGTCACCCAGGCACCCCAGGATTTAGTTTTTAGTAACTCCCTTAGGTCGAGTGTTGTCAGGGGTGCACAGCCCCGCCCCCTTCCCCAGCGGCATCTCAGACACCCTGCCCTGGGACAGCCCATGCCTTTTCCAGCATCCTGAATGCCCTTCCTTACCCTGCACCGTGTCACCCCCACATACCCTTTGTCCTCACCCTCATTTCACTCAGCACGTCCTCTGGCTCCCCAGCCCTTCTCATGCCCTGCCCTGCTCAGTTTCCTTTGGCTGTGGGCTCTTCAGTTCCTTTCCTTTGGTGCCCTGATCTCTCTTATAAATGGGTGGCCATCCATTTCTAAGTGACTCTGCCCTTCGCTCTTTCAACTTCCTGAGGCCAGGGGCAAGCCTTGTTTTGTTAACCTTTGTATTTCCTGGGATATAACACGCTGGGATATAACAAGCACCATGGCAGTGTCTGAGAATGCTCGAGGTGGCCCCCCACCCCCACCACTATAATTTCCATCATCCCACACAAAAGAAGTCTATTTTTGGATACAGATGCATGCCATTTCTCAATCTCAGGTAAAACCGAAGGTAAGCTCCACGAGGGCAGGGCTTGTTGTCTCCTCACTCACGCACCTCGAGCACCTGGAAGGCTGCCTTCCAGGTGGCAGGTGCTCTGAAACATCTGTTGAACTAATAGAGGCATCTTAAGAAAACTGCATTTTCATTGCTCTGTGATATTCAGTTGTGTGTGCTCTGGAGACAAGTCCCTTCCCTTCCCTCCCAACACCTCACCTTCTAACTACACTGTGCTTTTCAAGCCCTCACCTTTAGAAACTTCCGGTGTTGCCCACGCGTGGGTCTCCACGTATATTTTATGAGATCCCAGAGCTCGAAAATATCAAGGAAGTTTCCTGACAGTACACACGTGGTAACGGCGTGCTCCAAACTATAGAGAGGAGGGAGGCTGGGAGTGGAATGGGTTTCCCAAGGTAACTTTGCTTCTAAGAGCAGGAACTAGGAATGGTTTATGAATACATAAGCAGTTTGCTTTGAGCAAGTAACCAAGCAAGAATACAAGCTGGAAAATGTTTTTCTTTCAAAAGCTCCACCGCATTTTGAAAAGGACAGCATTTCTTCGAAACCATCGCTGCACTGAAAATCCCAGTTTACGTGCATATATAAATAAGAGCGCTGCCACACGCACGGATCTTTTTCTCCCTCTGTTATTTTCCAGGAGGGCCACTCCCCACCCTCAGAGTTTCCTCCCAGTTCAGCTTCTCAGTAGCCTCAGCAGAGAAGGCAGCTTGTTGTCATCAGCGACCAACATCTGGTTTTAGCTGTGGCTAGCGTGCCTTGTGATTGTAACAGAGGGGACGTCACAATTAAACTGCAAGGCATGGTGAAGGGCGTGGCTGTCAGATATTGCCACACTTCTGGAAAATTAGAAAATAAATGCTCTCAAATTTATCACTGACACGTGGGAGGGTAATTATTATACACTTCTTGAAATCATCTCATTCCAAAAACAGTATTTGGTTCGGGGAAGCACAGTGGAGAACTGAAACATACTGGAAGGCTGGAAATAGGTCAACGTGATTGCAGAACAGCCTTTTCAGCATTGTTGTGCGGCTTCTCATGGCTCTCGTTGGTCACCCAATCAGAGGGCTTGTCTTTAGACTATGCTATTCAACTCGTTACTATGGCAATGATGGAGTACTAGTTGTCATGGCGATGAAATGGAAATTTGGGGGACCAATTTCTTTAGAGGACGAGGATTCATTAAGCCCTGTCTTTCCTTCTCTCCTTAAAACCGGACCATATTGCGTAGTACTTTCAAAGGGGCTACAATTTCAAACTCTGTGCAGGCATTTCAGGATTTATATTACCTTTTCTTATTCTTGGGTCACATGGCTTAAGTCTTTTCAACTCTGATGAGAATAGACACCCTTCCCACCCCCACCCCTAGTCTTCTATGGCTTATATCAAAGAATGACATTGCAGAAGCTAGGTTTCTTTTCATCACTCCAAAAGTGTTTCTGCCAAACTCCATTGGATTCCTCAAAAGTTAATCTGGTATGAAATGGTATAAAGTCAAAATAAATATAACGGACTGTAAACGATAAATACATTTTTTTCCTAGCCTCACTGACGTATGATTGACATAAAAATTAGGTGTACGGTGTGATGATTCGTTATGGATATCCACGGTGATTAACACATTCGTCCACTCACATAGTTGTTTTCCGTACGTGCACGGTGGGAACACTTAAGATCGATTCTCTTGGCAAATTTCAAGTATGTCATACATGATTAGTAACTCTTGTCATCATTCTGTACATCAGGTATGGATGAGCTTACTCATTTTCTAAATGAAAAATGTATACCCTTTGACCAACATCTCCCCATTTCCCCCATGCCCAGGCAACCCCTATTCTAGTCTCTTTCCGAGTTTGATTTTTTCAGATTCCACATAAGACTTACCAATGGTAAGTAAATATACTTTTGGAGGCAATAAGGCTTACCAGTGGTAATATAAATCCAGAAGGAGACTTACCAGTTCAGTCCAATCACCTCCTCCTCATTGACGTATTTATTAGAGTCATACTTTGAGAAGCGACCGCTGGCTCAGTTGGTGGAACGTGTGACTCTTGATTTCAGGGTCAGAGGTTTGAGTCCTATGTTGGGTGTAGAGATTACTTAAACATAAAATCTTTACCAAAAAAAAAAAAAAAAAAAAGAAAAATCGTACTTTGAAGCAAATCCATTTGAGAAGCAGCCAGGAGCCTGGCTCTTTTTCTCTCCTGGTGCTGACAGAGGTTTCGTTCTTCTTTGTTTAGTCTACTGTACGGGATCATCAATGGGAAATATGTGTTGTTCTCCTGTTACATAGATATGATTGACCTTCTTCTTGAATGCTCCTGAGGAACTAATTTAGATGGTCATTTTGGATTTCTGGAAAAGAAAGAGTAGTCAGATTAATGGTTTGGCTCAAGTTGGGGCTCATTAGAGAATTTAGAGAAAACATATTGGAAAAAAATCTGAATTCATGGACGTTTCCATTTTCTGAGATTACTCTGACGTATAAACAAGAACTCTGTGTGGAAAAAGCTTTTTGGTGTATTTTTATTTGAGTTTGCTACTATAAAAATTTTACATGTTATCCTCAACTCTGTTGTGCAGGAAAATCTCCTGGTGAGTGTGTAAAAGGTAGGTTGCTGGACCCTATTCCAGACCTTTTTTCTTTTTCTTAAATTGAGGTATAGTTGACATACGACATTACATCAGGTTCAGGTATAGATGAGAATAATTTGATATTTACATATATTGTAAAATGATCACCACAATAATCATTCCAGACCTATTGATTCAGATTTTTTGGGTGGAGCCTAGGAATTTTTGTTTTAAATGTTTATTGATTTATTTTGAGAGAGAGAGAGAGAGAGAGAGAGAGAGAGAGAGAGCATGCGAGCAAGCTGGGGAGAGGCAGAGAGGCTGGGAGAGAGAGAATCCCAAGCGGGCTCCAGGCTCAGCGCAGGGCCCGACGCAGGGCTCAATCTCACAAACTGCGAGATCATGACCTGAGCCGAAATCAAGAGTTGGGCACTTAACCGACTGAGCCACCCAGGCGCCTCTAGGAGTGTGTATTTACACAAATAACCCAGATGGTTTTGAGGCAGTCTGTGGCCCAAATGGCCATTAATTAACTGCAGTGGGAAGAAGACTCTCTCGGGTGAAGAATGTGGAGGGAATCATCCTTCCTTTGTTGTTTCCTCCATCAGTCCACCCAGGAAGGTGAGAGCATCGTTTAATCTAGCCTGAGGAGAGCACCTGAGCTTTCGCGAACACCCACTGGGATCTTTACTCCAGATAATGGATGGAAGTGGTACCATTAGGTCTTCCTTCAGTGGATGTTGCCGGTGATACTTTTCTCCCTGACAGATTTTTTTTTCTTATAGGTTGACTGGAAGCCCTAAACACACCAAGTCTGCCCCACCAAGATGAGTAGCTTTCACCTCTTTAGTGCCTCTTCACTTCCTGCTGGAACCTTCCAGGCTGGCATCATACGGCCATCATTGGCTTCACCTCTTTTGGCTGAAGCCATTTGCCATAGGTTTTTTGGAGGCAAACGAAGCTCTTTATATAAAGCCCAATGACATTACTTAGGATACAGATTCATCTCCTCTAATAGAGACAAAAAATAATAGTACTCCAGTCAGATAGAAATGGCTCTTCCTACCTGGTTGCTCTGCTATCCTCAAAACGTGGCTTTCATGTTAGGATCTAAAGATTCACAGTCCTTCCTTCCTTCCTTCCTTCCTTCCTTCCTTCCTTCCCTCCCTCCCTCCCTCCCTCCCTCCCACCTTCTTTCCTTCAAGTGAAGTTTTGGGGGGTCGTAGGTATGGGCTGTGAAATCTGGGCTCAGGAATAGGGGAGAGGTGGGTGTCTTCACCTCGTCATTTCTGTGGCATTACCCCGAGGAGACTCCTAGCTAGACAGCCATCAAGCCTAACTCTCTGGCAGGTTCTCTGAGCTAACTATTTAGTTTTTAAGAAAATCCCACTTTTGCTTAAGTTATTCAGAGTCATTTTCTTTCTTGGCATGATGAACTTCAGTACTCTTTGTGCTTTGTACGGACTTACTGATCACTGACAAGAAGAACCTTAAGGAGGGGGATGGGTCACAGGCCCAGGCAAATTGATATCCAAATTTCCAGGGAGATCCAGAGCCTACTTCAAGAAGCCCCAGAGGAGTCGGACCCAAGATTCGATCCATCATTCCCCTTGGTTATGGTTATCACTTGCTGGACTGAGGAGCTAGAAGTTTCCTTAAGGCGAAAAGCTCCCTTCAGCAGCAAATTAAGCCCATTTCATTTGTTCTTTAGAAATGGAATATGCTCGCCATGTTTAAACTAACTTTAATGGAGTTTCCAGCTATCAGCAAAGTCTCATCAACAGCATCTTCTTTTTCTGTAAGTAAGTACGAAAGCATTTACTGGAAAGAAGAAAGGAATTTCTCATGTTCTATCCTTTTCTCTTGCAAAGAAAAATACAGCACCAACATTAGCTTCGATTAGAGTACAATCATGGCCCATGTAGGAATAGAGATCACTCTGAAAACCACAGGCTTGGTAGATAATTTCAGAAACCATTAATGCCATTTCTCTATTTCTGGATTTTTAAAATGGATCATGCAAGTAACATGAGGGACAAAGGAGGCACGAAAGAACCCAGGAAGCAAAGCAGAAATTGGAGATTTCCAAGAAGTGTCTGAAGCCCTTTCTTAGATTGATCAAGTGTCAGTGACATTCTCTCTCTCCCATCCATATATTAAAATAATACTTTAATTTCTCTTTTATTGAAAAATTAGTAAATTTGTCATCATTACTAAAAAACAAACAAAACAAAACACATATAAGCAGAAAGGGAAAACAAACAATCACCTGAATCTCACTAGTGAAGATAATCACTGTTAATGATTTGGTGTCTGTATTTTTTTTTTTTTTTTAACGTTTATTTATTTTTGAGACAGAGAGAGACAGAGCATGAACGGGGGAGGGGCAGAGAGAGAGGGAGACACAGAATCGGAAACAGGCTCCAGGCTCCAAGCCATCAGCCTAGAGCCTGACGCGGGGCTCGAACTCACGGACCGCGAGATCGTGACCTGAGTTGAAGTCGGACGCTTAACCGACTGAGCCACCCAGGCGTCCCTGGTGTCTGTATTAATCGGAACGCTTGCTAGTGACAGAAACCCAACTCAGACTACGTTGAGTTAAAAAAAGGAAATGTATTGGCTTACAGAGCCGGTCAACCCAGGGTTGTACTCCATCTTAGGCTCATCTGCATTCAAGGGCTCACACAATTGCTTCAAGATTTGGTTCCACTGTCACTCTTTATTTCTCTCCTGATGTCTGTTTCCTTTGTATTGGCATTGTTCTCAGGCAGGCTGGAGGACGGCCCCCACAGTTCCGGGCCTATATCTTAGTGATTTAGCAACTTCAGGGAAAAGAGAGAAATGATTTTCCAAAAGTAACACCCAAGTCCCAGGATCAATCCTAATTTGGCCCACTTTGGGCCATGTACCTACCCATGTATGTATCATTTAATCCTGTGAGAGGGGCAGGATTAGGTCCTGTTCCATCTACACTTTCAACCTGTCATATGGACTCTCTACCTTCTCTATAAATCTTCCAACCTCCATAAAAGAACATCCAAGTGCCTCACTGTGCTCTGAAGGCCCTCCATCATCTCGCCCTTGGCTCGTTTTTCTGCTTCCGTTCTGCCCTCTTTTCTGTCTCACTCTGGGCTCTTGCTGGTTCTCTAAAATTTCATCTGCAGGTCTGCAGATCTCCCTGTGTCAGCCTCACCTCATAGTGCAGTCAATTTCTGAGCCTTGGAGAAGTTCTTTAGTGCATATGAATTTTCCTGCTAGAAGACAACTTTCTCCAGATGCTAAGTAAGTTCCTCTTTGTCTTCTTTCTATCATCCAATACTTTGTTGCTATGTTGCCTCCCTTGACTTTGTTGCTATGTTGCTATGTTACAACTCCCTGACTCTCTTTAACCCTTGACTTTGTCTTTTTTTTAAAATATAAAAATGCCCCTAGGGGCACCTGGTTGGCTCATTCAGTAGAGCATGCAACTCTTGATCTCTGGGTTGTGAGTTCGAGCCCCACATTGGGTGTGCAGCCTACTTAAAAAAATACCCTTTATTAGAGAGGTGTTAGGAGGTAGCAGAGAAATGTCTGTCTTCGAATCACCGCCTTTAAACAGAAACATCCTTGAGTGTCTTAAAATCCTTTCTGCTTAAATCACCCCGAGTTGGGTTTTGTGGCTTTCAACTGAAGGCCCTGACTGATACATGTATTCAGAAAGAATATTCTTCCTCATAAAGGTAAAAGAGTTGTTCTTGTGGGTAAACAGAACCCTGAATGGTTTTTTTTTGTTTACTCATTCATTTATTTATTTAGAGCATGAGTGGGGGAGGGGCAGAGAGAGAAGGGGAGGGAGAGAATCCCAAGCAGTCTCCGCACCATCAGCGCAGAACTGATGTGGGTCTTGAACTCATGAATCACGAGATCATGATCTGAACCGAAACCAAAAGTTGGACGCTTAAGCGACTGAGCCACCCGAGCACCCCCTGCCAAATGGTTTTTTCTTGAGTTTATTTATTTATAATTTCTATACCCAATGTGGGTCTCGAACTCACAACCCCAAGATCAAGAGTTGTGTGCTGTATTGACTGAGCTAGCCAGGCACCCAAAACCATGAATGTTAAAGAAGTGAGCGACGCTCTAGACCAAGTTACTATTTAACCAGGGAGAATCTCCCAAATTCTGCAGACCACAACGGTTGCCTATTTATATCAGAGGGATGGGAACATCACATTTGCCACCTCAAGAAGAAATGGCTTGGAAAAGACACAGCTAGAACTTAACCATGGTGGTTTAATCACTTCAGTCTTTAGGGGCAAAATAGGAGACAGTGTTTCATTTTCTCTTAAAAGTATTTTAGTTTTCCTTATTTTTAATTTATTCTTTTATTTTAGTGAGAGAGAGAGAGAACGAGCATGAGCAGGGTAGAGGGGCAGAGGGAGAGGGAGAGGGAGAGGGAGAGGGAGTGGGAGAGGGAGAGGGAGAGGGGGAATCTTAACCAGGCTCCACATTTAGCATGGAGCCTGACAAGGGGCTCAATCCCGTGACCCTGGGATCATGACCTGAGCTGAAATCGAGAGTCGGATGCTCAAATGAATGAGCCACTCAGTGCTCCCGGTTTTTCTTATTTGAACACCAGCAACAAAACCGTTCAAGGAAAAAAATTAATATGCTCAGAAATTAGGAAAACTTGTTTACCATGGTGTGAAGCAAAATACACAACCACGGGGTGCCTGGGTGGCTCAGTCGGTTAAGCGTCCGACTTCGGCTCAGGTTATGATCTTGCAGTCTGTGAGTTCGAGCCCCGCATCGGGCTCTGTGCTGACAGCTCAGAGCCTGGAGCCTGTTTCAGATTCTGTGTCTCCCTCTCTCTCTCACCCTCCCCTGTTCATTCTCTGTCTCTCTCTGTCTCAAAAATAAATAAAACGTTAAAAAAATTAAAATACACAACCACAAATAGCTGAATAAAGAGATAAAACGCTGACCCAAACAAGGAAAATTACCACTCATAATAGCTCATGAATTCCCACTTAGAAAAAGAAAAGCAATAATATAGCTTGTTTAGGATAGAAGTATGCTCATGAAGAGTAAGTTTTATGGCCAGAGAACCAAGTATCCCAGGGATACAGGTGGGTAAAAGGAGGTTCAAATGTATCTGATTATGAGAAAAACCACCTATGGGCTCTGGGAATAATTCACATTAAATAGAGAAAATTTCAAAATAGGAATTCATATGTAGGGCAAATGTAGGTCATGAGTTTAAAAAGTCTAGTGGAATTGAGAAATACATTTAGAATGTTTATAATTGAGTCTTGACAAGGCAGGATGAGGGGGGAAAGTTTCTCTAAGACAATCACCAGGAACTTCTCGACATGGAACTATGGGTCACAGTGAAGAGAGAAGGTTACTGTTAAGCCGCCCAGTTAGAAGGTGGGATACGTCCTTTCTCCAGTTCACTTGCCTGAGCCCCAACCCCCAGCCGCCAGACACAGTAGAATTTCCAAAAGTGGATCTATTCCTTTCCAGGCTCTCATTCTTCCCCCCCGATAGAGCTCCTTCTGGATTCTGAGTACTTACGGGATGTAGAAGTTGTCTGGCTCCTTCCAGTGTTCACATGCTGAGTGTGGCAGGCAAGCCCCAACAGCTGAGCAGTCGCCGGCCTCAGAGAGCTGTGCCCAAGCGCAGTGCCGGACCGAGGCTCTGCCGTCGAACCAGACGCGGGCGCTAAGGCCGCAGCGTCCTCTGAAGGAGCAGTGTGACAATGGTCACAGCTGACACAAGCAGACAAAGGTCCACGTTGGCACAGGACTCCGATGTCCCAACAGTGTCAGTGAAGGAGTAAAGGAGCATTTCAGTAAAAACAGATGCTAAAGGCAATATACTGCGATATATCTATTCCATCGCCGGCCTAATGGGTGAAGGAAATACCTTTCCCGAACTCAGCGTCTGTTTGGGGGCATTTGCCACCCTGTCCAACTGTTAGGACAGATGAAATCATTGTCTCGCTTCTGGCTATTCTAAGGAAAGCCCTAGAGAGTTGGCTTAAAATTCAATGTTATTTTAAACTGTGCAAGATATATCGACTTGTTAACATGTAACTTTTCTGTTTGTCCTTTTGCCATTATATCGTGGATACAGAACCCGAGAGGGAGAACGACGTAAGCTCAGGTCAGGATAAGCCCAGGTCAGGAGAAGCATTCCCACGAACTAGAGAATTCTGGTCTTCTTCCTGAGTTAAGGAATCTAGGACCAGGGAATGCATAATAAAAACAGGAATGTCAACTTTCTGCATGCAGCTGGAGGCAAGACTGAGTTCATAATGGTTCTAGGCCTTCGTGATTTACATGGGCGTCCTTTCCCTTTTCTGATTTGTAAACGTACCTAGTATGGACCTATCGTGTGACTTAGGTCTTCATGCCTCACTCAAGTTGGCTTGTCTTTAATCCCTGTGTAGCCACAGTTTTATTGGATCTCTGCTGAGAAGAGGCTTTTAGGATGGATGTTTACATTGTATTTATCAGGAATTTGGTCTGCTCTGATGAGCAAGACAGTTACAGACATTTTAAAAAAGCAGTCAATAATCTTCTAACGTGGAAACACATCACTTCACTTCTCCATTCAACCCGCCTATGATGACTTCCCATGCCATGTGGAATAAAATCCAGACTCCCAACCTGGGTCTGCACGATCCAGCTCCCGTTACATCTGTCAACCTGTCTTGTTCATGGCCCCCCCCCCTCCCCCCGCCTCATTCGTGACATACCCACCACACTGGCAGTTTTGCTGGTCCTCCAACATGAGGAACTTATTTCCGCCTCAGACCTTTCCCCCAGCTCTCTCTACCTGGAATGATCTTCCCTTAGATTTTTACATGGCTGGCTCCTTTTTGATATTCAGATTGCTGCTCAAATGTGAACTCTACGGAGACGCTTCCCCAACAACCTGCTAAATAAGCATCCTGGATACAGGCTGATGGGAAGATCAATTGGTACCGCCCCTTAGCAGGGCAATTTGGCAATAGTGACCCCGATCACAAACACACATTCCCTTTGGCCCAGTAATCCCACCCCTAGAAAAGTATCCTACAGATACATTTACATGCATGGGAAATGACATAAGTATAAAGCTATTTGTTGCAACATTATCCGAAGTAACAAAAGATTGCAAACTACCTAAATGTTCCTCAATAGGGGACAGGTTAAATAAATTATAGAACATTCATACAATGGAGTACTTACTTAACTTCACAGCCTTAAAGGAGAGTGAGGAAGATCTCCAAGTCCTGATATGGGAAATGTCCAAGATATACAATGAGGTAAAAAAAAAAAAACAAAGTGCGTAACAGCATGGGTGGCATCCTACCATTTGTGCAAGGAGGGGCTAAAATAAGAATAATTCATGCTTGTGTTTGCTTGCTTATATAAAGAGACAGTAATGACACACAAAAAAGCATTTAGACAGGTTACTTAGGCAGGATGAGTGGGGAGATACAGGTGAATGGGGGGGGCAGGGATGGGAAGGAGACTTTCGCTGACTATCTTTTAATATATTTTTGTCTCGGGTTCATGTGGCTGTATTACCTTTTCTAAAGTAAACCCATTTTAAATGGTTTTTATTCTGCAATAAAATAAAACAGCACTTCCCAATCTCCCTTTACTCTGTTATCCTGCTTTATTTTCTTCATATAGGATTTACTACTATGTAACAGGATATAAAAATGGAAGCTCCATCAAGGGACCAAAACATCATATTCCAACGTGTGAGACCAAATCAACATGCACATTTTCAAACAATTTCATTAAAAGCCTGTGAAAGCCTCACTCTCCTCTAGTGGTATACAGACTCTGGATATTAGGAGATTGATTTACGAAGAGGCTTTTACAGAGAAGCGTGGGTGTGCTGTGAGCACCCCTCAAAGGAGAAGATTGGGGTGCCTGGTGCTCACTTCTACTTTAGTGAGAAGGGCATCAATGGGCAACCCCCCAAAAGTTTGATACATATCCCCTACAGTTGAGGGACACTGTGGAGTGGAGTCTGACTTTCTTTTTGAGATCTCTGGGGTAAGGTGCTGATGAAGTGGCAGTGTGGGCTCTCTGCACTTCCAGGGGCTGCAGGGCATAGAATGCATGAAGTGGGCCAAGCTCTATGCAAAAGAAGGCTGAGTTAGCGTCACCTTAGGTCTTGGTCAAAGGACTGTCTGGAGGTGAGAAGAGAACCTAGCAGACCTGAGCTGGATTCCCACCTGTTGAGGAAGCAATAAGCAAACAGCCAGAAGAGAGATGCATCAGGGGACTTGTGGGGGGTGATCCCGCAGAGACCCATGGGGTCGGGCTTCTCCAAAAACTCAACAAAGCACTTCTCTAAGGAAAGAGCCCATGTTTGGCTCTGGTGTAAGCACAAGGCCAGTTGAAGCAGATGGTACTGATCAAGTAAGAACTTTCCTGCCCCCTCTTCTCTCCTAGGTCTTGGCTCCCCCTCTGTGGCTGACCCCAGCTGGAGCTGGGGAAGAGAATGTTCGTTCAAATTAAATGCAAGATTTACATGGGATCAAACATTATAAACGAGTGAATTAAGACTGTTTATAACTTAAAATGATCATAAGGATTTTTATCGCCTAATAATAGCCAGAGTCAGTGTCATGTCAGAGACTAGGGCAGGTGGCAAGGGGCATGTCTTTAGGTCGGGGGATCAGGAGAAGGCTCTTTGAAGAAGCGATCTCCATGAGGTGAGAAGATAAAGCACCCTGACATCCCAGAAAGTTCTAAGAATTTCCTAAGCAGAGAGGACAGTGCTTCTGGCCCCGATAACATTACATAACATACTATTATACCCTCCCGGTCTTCCCCTTCCTCGTCGGCTGCTCCTCCCAGTTTCCTCAGCTCACCCCTTGTTCCACCAAAGCTCGGCAAGTTGGGGCTCTACTGCGGCCTGATTCTGGGATCTTGCCCCTCTTCCCTATTTCTAGGAGATCTCCTCCAGTCTCACACCTTTAAATACCAAACTAGCATCTTCTGACCAGAAATATTTGCCCTGAGTCAGATCCGCTGCCCTCCTAGATGTCTCCCCTTGGAAGTCTAACAGCCATCTTACACATGTCCAATCCTGAATTCTTGGTTGCGCGCCTCTTGCTGACCTCTTCCTCTCCCTGATTTTTCCTAAGTAAAGGTCCCTATCGCCCACCCAGTTGCTCTGAAACAAAAACCCGGGAGTCATTCTTGCTTCTTCCCTTTTCTTTATCCCCACATCCAAGTTGTCTGCAAACCCTGTTGATTTAACTCTAAAATGTACTCCCAATGCATCCCTCCTTCTCCATCTGCAAGGCTACCTGGTCCACGCCACTGCCATTTCTCACTGTCGTGCTTAACCATGCTATCCTACCTCACTCTTGCCATCTCCTTCCTACGTCCCCACCACCAACTGATTCCTACAGCATCCAGAGTGATCTTTTTTCTTACTGTTGCACAAAACACATCACATAAAAATCACCATCATACCAATTTTGCACGTACACTACAGTAGCATTAACTATCTGTACACTGTCATGTTTTCATCTTGCAAAACTGAAACTCTACACCCACTGAACAGCTTCCCCACCCTTCTCCCCCAAGCCCCTGGCCACCACCACTCTACATGCTAAGACTTTGACTACTCTAGGTACCTCACCTAAGTGGACTTGTACAGTATTTGTCTTTTTTTTTTTTTTTAATGTTTATTTATTTTTGACAGAGAGAGAGAGAGACAGAGCGTGAGCAGGGGAAGGGCAGACAGAGAGGGAGACACAGAATCAGAAGCAGGCTCCAGGCTGTGAGCTGTCAGCACGGAGCCCAATGCGGGGCTCGAACTCACGGACTGTGAGATCATGACCTGAGCTGAAGTCGGACGCTGAACCGACTGAGCCACCCAGGCACCTCAGTATTTGTCTTTCTGTAACTGGCTTACTTCACTTAACATCATGTCCTCAAAATCTGTGCTGTAGCAGGTGACAGGACTTCCTCCCTTCCTTTGTAAGGCTGAATAACATTCCATTGCATGTATATGCCACATCCTTTTTTTTTTCTTCAAATTTATTTATTATTACTGTTTTAGTAATCTCTACACCCAACGTGGGACTCGAACTCACAACCCCGAGATCAAGAATTACATGCTTTTCTGACTGAGACAGCCAGGCACCCCGGACACATCTTCTTTATCCATCCATTTGCTGATTGACAGATTGCTCTCATGTCTTGGCTGTTGTGAACAACACTGCAATAACATGAATACACAAATAGCTCTTCACAATTCTGTTATCAGTTCTTTTGGATGTATACCCAGAGGTGGGATTGCTGGATCACACAGGAGTTCTATTTTTAATTTTTTGAGAGACCTCCACACTGTTTTCCACAGTGGCCGCACCACTCGGCATTCCCACCAACAGTGTATAAGGATCCCGGTTTCTCCACGTCCTTGCCAATGCTTGTTATTTTCTTTTTTCATCCCTTCCTTCCCTCCCCTCCCTCTTTCCCTCTCTCCCTTTCTTCCTTCTTTCCTCCCTCCCTCCCTTTCTTTCCATGGCCATCCTAATAAGTGTGAGGTGATCTGTCCTTGTGGTTTTGGAGAGTGGGTGGAAAGCGGTGGGTGATGTTACATTCCTTAGATCCTTCTGATGGCTTTCCTTGCACTGGGAATGATATCTAAGTCTGTTACTTACTTTGGCTCCAAGGGCCTCCACATCCTGGTCTCTGCCCACCATCCATCTCCATCACCGGTTCCTCTCGTTGCTGGGCTCCAGTCGTGGTGACCTTCTCTCCCTAAGTGCTGTGACCCGGCAGAGGTGGAGGGCATGTGCATGAGCAGCTCCCTCTGGTGCCAAATCTTTCTTTTCACGTGGCTACTTTCTTCCCATCATTCCGACCTGAGCTCAGATTTTTACCACCTCAGGGGGGACCTCCCAGCCGTCCCATCTGAAGTTCCCCTCCCAGACGCCCTCAATCCTATCACCCTTGTCTGCCTCGCCTTTGCTTTCTATAGGTGTTGGCACCTGAAATTATTTTGCTGACATAGTTGTTGGCTTGTTTATTCAGTGCCTGTGTTCCGACCAGGAAATATACCTCACGAGACCAGGAAGCGTGTGCGTCTTGTTCAGTCACGGCCTGTGGAGAGGGCCTGATGGGAGGAAGCATGGAGGAGAAAGGGACGGCCGCCCAGAGATTTGGGGCATGTGTCATGAAAGACGTAATATTTTAGTTGGGTTTTCAAGGATAAACATTAAGTCAACAGGCAGGTATTTGAGCGAGGTCGGGGACACGTTAGAGTAAGGAATGACGTGAGGTAGGCTGAGGGACAATGAGGCCCAGCGCGTTCAGGGGAAGGTGCCGTGACTGGGCCGAAAAGTAAAGGTTCTTGAGAGGAAGTGGTGGGCAGTGGGGTTGACACGGCAGGCCGCAGAGGACGGCAGACAAGGAATTCATCGTCACTGTGGTTTCACCGATTTACTAGTCAGCTACGCGTTAGGTGAGAAGATACAGAGGGAAGAAGACAAAGTTCGGGGCCTGCGGTGGGGAGTCACGGGTGGCTTTGAGGAGGGGAAGGACAGGAGCATCATCGAGGGGGCAGGATGCAGCAGTGTTACAGGCACAGCCCCTGGGGAAGCAGACAGCTCAGAACTAAACCCTGGCCCTGCCCGTGGCTAGAGTCTATGATGACAGGAACCCCTCTGTAGCTCTTTCTCTTGGCTTTCCTGTGAGGGCTGAACTATTTAGTATTTGTAGCATGGAGTCTGGCACTCAATACATGTTAGGCGTTATTAACATGTTTATTTCTAAATGAATTCTAATAAATTTTTAAAAATGTATTGAAACTTTTTTTATTGTTTATTAATTTTTGAGAAAGAGACGGAGGGGCGCCTGGGTGGCTGTCAGTTAAGCATCTGACTTCGGCTCAGGTCATGCTCTCACAGTTCGTGGGTTTGAGCCCCGCGTCGGGCTGTGTGCTGAGAGCTCAGAGCCTGGAGCCTGCTTTGGATTCTGTGTCTCCCTCTCTCTCTGCCCCTTCCCCACTCATGCTCTGTCTCTCTCTGGCTCAAAAATAAATAATAAAAAACATAAAAAAAAAAAATAAAAGAAAAAAAAAAAGACATAGCACAAACAAGGGAGGGGCAGATCATGCCCTGAGCTGAAGTCGGATGCTTAACTGACTGGGCCATCCAGGCGCCTCTCAATGTATTTTCTTTTCTTTCTTTTTTTTTTTTTTTATTTTTATTTAAAAAAAAAAATTTTTTTTTAATGTTTATTTATTTTTTGAGACAGAGAGAGACAGAGCATGAACAGAGGAGGGTCAGAGAGAGGGAGACACAGAATCTGAAACAGGCTCCAGGCTCTGAGCAGTCAGCACAGAACCTGACGTGGGGCTTGAACTCACGGACCGCAAGATCGTGACCCGAGCCGAAGTCGGACGCTTAACCGACTGAGCCACCCAGGCGCCCCACTCTCAATGTATTTTCTTAAGCAGCTTTCACATCCAGTGTGGAGCCCAACATGGGGCTCGAACTCACAACCCTGAGATCAAGACCTGAGCTACAATCAAGAGTCAGAGGCTTAACCAACTGAGCCATCCAGCCACACCTATTAACATGTTGAAAACAATGCCTGGTAAGTAGTACATGTTTGCTTGTCCAATGATCGTTAGTTTGTTTTGTTTTGTAGAAAGCTGCTTAGCCAGAGTGTAGACAGTTGTTGCAAAGGGGAGACAATGGACCCCCAAAAACTATGCAGGAGGCTACTGCAAGAGTTGAGGCAAAAGGGAGTGGACACAGAATGAGGTTAACACAGAGCAAAAGTCAGTAAAACAGATCGGAAATCAGAGGAGCAGCATGTATTTTGGAATTAAAGCAAGTGGCTTTAGTTTTTAGGTCTGTCAAACTTAAGGTGCCCGAGGAAAGCCTCGCTGGCTGATGTTCAGCTGAAACAACAGTGATATATCTGACACTTAGGACAGAGAAGTGAGTAAAAGTGGGAACTTTTCACTCTGGAAGTGTGAGTGTGCACGTAACAAATACCCCGAAGAATGTAGGTCGAACCTATCATTTACCTGTTACATCGGCAAAGGGACACACGATGCTATTTTAAACTCGCATATCCTTTCATGTTGCTGGGAGTAGTGTGAACGTGTGCAGTCTTTCTGGCAGCATTTGTCATGAGTCTAAGGGAATGCTTACAACCTCTGGATCAATGCTTTCACCTTTTGGAGTCCATGCTAAATTTATGGTTCAAAAATGCAGACAATGACTGTGTATGGAGCTGCTCACTACAATGTAATATTCAACAGAAAAAATGAAACCTGCAAATAGGCTCACTCAATGATAAGAAAATGACGAAGTACATCACGGTATGTTCATATGTTAGAAAATTTTACAGCCATTAAGAAAAATCACATTCGCTGACACTTCTAATGTGAACTGACGTGAGGGAGAAAAACCCAACAGGGGTACACAAGTATATATAGAATATGAATTCAACTGTGCTAAAAATAGGCATCGTTCAAGATTAGAAGATAATGTGTTAAATGTCACTGTGGATTATTTCTTTGGGAAACTGAGGCATGGGTCGCTGATTTGATGAGGTCCAATAAGTGAGTTTGAATTAGGACAAGATAACAATTTTGTCTTACTTAAAATTTCTTTCCCTCTTCAAACGCATCTGCTGATATTCAGTTACTAATGCAATAATCATCTTTGGCTCAAAGACCACACCTTCTGTTACAAATCCTGATCATGTTGCCTTTTTTTTTTTTAAATGGATGTAGTCCATCAAAGGACTAGAACCCCAGATCTCATTTTCTAGTTAGTATCACATCGTTGTACAATTTCAAATATGCCATGAGACTATCGATGACGCTTTCCTCTCCTCTAGCTTATAGACACGACCATCCACTTTTATTTAGAGGGACATGATTCGTACGCAAGATATTCCCTGGGTATGTCAAAGACAAAAGATTAACACGATGCATTATCGCTGAGAGGGTAATTCATCGATAGTCCTCACGTTAGCCGAACACCCAAGCAGCAAAAGAAAGGCATTCACCCCCAGGGGCACACCCGATAGAGAGCTGATGAATATGAAGAATGCGCCTGCTAGCCACCAGAATTAGATTGCAAATATCCTAGAGCTGGAGACGTTGTGGATCATGTCATAACTTCCTTCAAGATACTAACGTTGAACAAAGCATGTTGTTTCAGGACTCCAGGAGGAGTGCTCACTTGTGCTCTCTTTCTCATACATACATACACGCACACGGACATTTTGATATCCAGCCTTGTCCCAGATCTCCAGCTTCTTTTGTTGAAGACTAACCTTGATGAAATGACTGTTTTAATAAAAGGCAAGCTTTCTACTAGGTAGAAACACGTGAACGTCACTATGATTATTTCAAAGGTATATTGACCATATTTCCCCAAAGCCAAATGGAGACATATGGCCAGTAAAATGGAACTTGCCAATGGAATTTGTCATTGTTTTTGGCTTTCCAGGACTTTTTTTTTTTGGCACTTTAGATCATGGTTAGGGAATTTTCCACATTAGGAATCCCAACTACCTAAGGCAAAAGCCAGAAAATGTCCTTTTTCTGCCTTGCTAATATTCTTACAGGGTGCTGGCTTATGAACAGTGGGAGTTGACAACCAGGCGCAGCCACATTTTGGGACTCTAATTCTGGAGTGAGGGACGTGAGGAGGCAGGCGGACATGGAGAGGGTTGTGGCAGGTGGAGGCCTTTGGATCCGAGGGTGATGCAGGATAATGGGGTCTCTCCTGGAATAATCCTATAGTCTGATTTGCCCATTCATTCCTGTGGGGAAGCCTCTAAATCCAACTCTGGTCCTAAAATGGTTCTACCTGCTTTTGGGTAGGCCCTTCCAGTCAAGGGCTTAGTTCAACATCATTCCACAATGTTGTGGGACAATATTTCCTTTAACAGGTGGCTTTCCCCCTATTCATTTGTCCATGTTGAAAAAAAATTTTTTTTTTAATATTTTTGAGAGAGAGACAGAGACAGAGTGTGAGCGGGGGAGGGGCAGAGAGAGAGGGAGACACAGAATCTGAAGCAGGCTCCAGGCTCTGAACTGTCAGTACAGAGCACGATGCGGGGCTCAAACTCACAAACCACAAGATCATGACCTGAGCCGATGTCAGACCCTTAACTGAGCCACCCAGGCGCCCCTCATTTTTTCTGCCCATGTTTAAAGATTTCTGCATCCAACACCCAAAGTTTAATCAGGAAATATACAAGAAATACTGAGCAAATTCATGAAATAGAATTCAATACACCAGTCAAAATGGAAGAAACCAGTTATATGTAACAACATGGACAACTCTCACAAACATTTCAACAGAAGGAACCAGGCACAAAGTGTGTATACTATGAGGCCATTTATAGAAAGTTAAAACTACAGGCCAAAGCAAACCATGGTGTTATTCATGAAGATATTACACTGGAGAGGCACAAGCCTGGCCAGATCTCCTGGGTAGGCAGTGGATACTGGAGATCTTGATCTCGGTAGGTGGTAGATGCAGGAGAGTATTACTCTGTGCAAACTCTTACACTAATGACTTGTGCGCTTTTCTGTATTTTATACTCCAATAAAATCTTTTTTTCCCCTTGATTTATGTGTCATTAAAAAAAATTCCCCATCTCTTACCAATATTCAATCCTGTACATTGCGAATGATTTTGTAAAACTCTTTATTATGTACTGATAGACCTCAAGAGTTAGTTTAAAAAAAAAAAAAAGTTTGAAGGAAAAAAATACCAGCACGTGGGGCATTCTAAACAGAATCTCTACCTAAGGATTGCATTTCAGGATATTCGAATGAAACCAAAGATCGCCTTGACAAGGTCTACTATGCCAAAGAACCCTCTTCCAGGGAAAGGTTTCAATCTGGCTAGTGTTTAAGAGGCTTGCTTGCTCTCCCGTAATCCCCTTTCCTTACTGCACAGGGGTCTCCAAGCCATCCTCTGAAAAACTCTGGCTTCATGATCAAGGCCCTGTCCACGAAGTCTCATTTCCAAGTTCACAAATAAAAATGCAAGTGAGACAGAAACATTAAAAAAAAAAAAAAAAATTAGTTTCCCACCATTTAATGCAACTCAGCTCTCCAGGGGGCTAACAGTGATTAGAAAAAGAAAGGAAAGGAATGAAAACACCACGGAGAATCACTGAGAAGACAAAGGCAGCCAGAACTATCTTATTTATTATAAAGATACACCATGAAGAACAGACCTGACTGTATATTGAAGCCTGGAATGGTACATGCCAAAATGTACAGTACTATACATAAAAGTGCATTGTCACAACAGATTAACAAAACATTTCTTTTCTTCCAGAACTGTAAAAGCATCCCCCCAAATTTCCGCCTCAGAGCCGAGAAACTGTAACGGAGGCAGCACAGATCACAGGTGACATGTGGGCTGCAGCAGCTAGAGAGACAGCGGGAGGGAGGACACAGGGACACTGCGGACGGGAAAGGCACAGTCACGGCTACCAGCAAAACGAGACAGTCTGATGACGGACAAGGATGCAAGACGGACGATACTGAGCACCGAGGCACAGGACGGGACACAGAGAAGCAGGGAGAGCGTGGAGGAAGTTTCCGCTCAGATAGGTAGTAGGAATTGGGGCACGGGGGCCAGGAGCAGGAGTGGAAGGGTGGAGGGGGCGCTCGACGGGGCGGTAGGAATTGGGGCAGGGAGGCCAGATGCAAGAGTGGAGGGGTGGATGGGGTGACAGTAAAAAGCAAGGCTAAAACTCCTCTAAAATAGAAAGGCACTTTCACATGTACATACTACAGATGTACATTGACACGATTAGTAACAGTCACAAGCAGGAAGCTACCAGTACTGCAATTGATCAAACCGACAGGAAAGGACAATACTGATTTAATTACGTGGGCAGGAGTTACCCTTAATTCCGTAGGTAAATTTTAGCAGTCTCTCCTGTTACACAGCCACTTACTATACTTTAAACATCTATAATAACCATCACACTACACACTGAACTTGGATGAATGCTCTAAAGGGGGCATTCACAAATGCACGGTTTATATATTTTCTTTTACTAAACAGTTTCTAAGATAAGCATTATGGAACCCAGTACAATTATTTAAACATACAAAAGTCCCTATGTAATTTAAAGATACAGGTACCCATCTCGATTATACCACATAGACTATTTTTTTTAAAGAAAGTATACTAGGGTAAGTGAAATCTCAATTTCCAGTTTGTTTTACTGATCTGAATAAAGGGGTGCCAAAGTCACCCTGCACCAAGCCTGACACCTCAGCCCAGCTGGAGGTTTGGTTTTCAGCTCAGGTGACTGTCTGGAGTAGGGAGCTCTATTGTACACACGGATGAGCCTTTGCATCTAAGTTGCTCCGGGACCGTGGCCTCAGCGATGGGCAACTCAGAGCAAGGCTCATCCGAGTGCTTTTCCCGCTTTTACGGTGTCTCACTACTGTGGTCAGGACGAGAATGAATGCGATCCCAAATCTGAAGTCTTCTAAATCCTCAATAGACCTATGGGCTCTTTTTTTTTTTTTTTTGAGTTTTTAAATTCCAGTTGCTTAACATACAGTGTGGGCTTTTTGAATTTTAGAGGCTGTACTTATCACATTAAAGTTTCTTCATTTTGTAGACCTCGTGTCATTCCCAAATGCTGGGGAGACCACAATCCTTCCCACTCTTATCTTTTCCTTAAATTATAAGCCCTTTTTGGGAATGGCAAGAGTACAAAGAAAACTCGGTTAATACAATGTGACCCGTTTGCTCTACATCCGCTGAGAGCTATTCATGCTTCCTGCAGTAGATTAAGTGGGAGCCTGCTCTAAATTATTCTATGCATGGCTCAAGGGGCACCAAAGTCAGATCATGTTGTGTGAAAACGTGCAAAACGGTTGACTGATAGCGTTGACCCTGAACATGAATACAGAGCTCTGCAAAGGGCCACTGGACTGGTTCAAATAATTTACAGAACACGCATCAGAAAATGTGTATGGAGTACCTTTTCTCTCTCTTATCAATCAGTCCTTTCCCAATACCCCTGACCCAAACCAAAAGGTCAACTTGTAAGCCTACTTAGTGAGTTCTATGGATGGGACATGAACAGAGTTATATCAGCTGTGAATATATATTCTTGCGTAAGTGGAGCCTGATCATCTTTGTAGAACCATCGTCTGCCCATCATCAAAATGACCCCCTTGCCAAACTGTGCACGAAGAACAATATGATCCTTGAAACCGGGGGCATAACATCTCAAGGATTCTTCCTTTCCTCCCCACCCTTTGCATGCTTCCTCCTCCCCACTAGATGTGTGGCTATAGAGAAGGCCATGCACTAGGCGAATGCACCAGAAGCTTTTAATGAGCTTTCAGGGTGTTATTTTGGATCCTCTGTGAAGTGGCCACCTTGTCTTCTCCCTGGAATCTGAAGACTTTTACCAAAACAAAGAAAGAATAGGTGAATCCTTATTCCCTGTGAGGTCATGTCCTTCTATGGGAATTGGAACAAATAAAAAAGACTGGAAAAAAAAAAAAAAAAAAAAAAAAAAGAAAGACCTCAAGGTGTCACAGGGGTATAGGGAGAAGAGAGAGAGATGGGTAAGGCAGTGATGGGGGAGCATTAGAAATTTCCTGCAAGAAGGCACAGCCTCTGAGGCCCCAGAGCAGCCACCTAAGGGAGCAGAGTCCTAATTTGGTGGTTGGAAAGGCAACCCTCATTTCATCAGCGGTGTAAACACTGAAGAGGGGAGAGTCTGGGCAGGACTGCCAGGGAGAAATCCGAAGACATGAACTTGTAGGAGTAAGATCTAAGTTAAAACTTGTAGAAGACACCCCTCTGCCTTTTTGAAACCCTCTGTTTACATCTTACTCTTGCACCATAGATGGAAAAACCGTTTTTAACAATCCTTTTCATTTCAATTTCTAAAAGATTTAAAGTCTCCTCCTCCATTACTTCCGCCTTTATTCTCGGCTTCTGTTTCCCCATCTAGCAGCAGAGAACTAGAAACCCAAGTGGACTCTGGAAAGAACTGGGAGGTTATTCAGCAAGGTTTCAATTTCCTAGGAATTTGGGAAGATTGTTTAAAAGGGTGAGTGCTACTCAGAGCTCAATCCTGGCTGAGTCTCCATGGTGTCTAAAGTTGATGAAGGGCCACTAAAGCTCAAGGGAAATGGCAGGGGGGGGTAGAGAAGATGCTGGACTGGGCATCGTTTTCACAATGGGCAAAGTGGATGCTTCAGAAACCTCAAAGATTTAAAAGCTTACCATACCTGGATACTTGGAAAAAAAATCTCGATTCAATCCATCTGTGAAGTTAGGCCACTGGCTGGCAATCAGAAGTGTGACTTTGAAAGGTAACCCTATGGCATTAATTTAATCTCTCTCTGCATTACAATGATTAGACTGGCAAACTGAGGGAGAGATCCCAGGAATGATCTTGATTTTTTAGTACAGATCCTCATTCTTTCCTGCCTGAGGCATTCACCAGCGGGCTAACAGATTCAAGTCCATACTGTGCAACTCTTAGGTGGGCAGGCAAATGGCTTCCAGTTTGAAACCAAAGCTAGAAGGAAATCAATGGTGGTCGAGAGGGGTTAGTTCTGGGCCACCCATTTATCTAAAAAAAAAAAAAATTCTCTTTATCATTAAGTTCAAGGTCAGAGCAGAAAACATGCTCATAGGTTTACACACGATATAAGCTGCTGCTGGCAGGAGTGGTGATTTGTACCTTAGTAAAAACAACTGAATTCAAAGCAACCTTTTTAAGACAGTGGGAAAACACAGAGAAAATGGTTTCTGTGCCAGGATGTCAGAGAAAGAGGGTACCTTACGGAGCTCACCTGACTATCTGGGTTATGTTGAGACCACCTGAAAAGAAAAGAAAAAAGTCATGGTTCCAGGGTGCAAAATTGGAAGGAACTCCTCCTGGAACCATGTGACCCCCCCACCCCCCCACCTTGGCCAGCATGGCTCTTATTACTCCAGTACCACAGCCAGTTCTTGGTTGGCTCAAAGAGGCCAATGGGAGAGGAGAGCTAGGGAGTCACCTTAGGATCGTCAAGCCTCTGTATCGGGTTTAAAGGAACCGAGGTCATTTAGTCGGGAGAGAAGGCTGAGCGAACCAAGGACTTGTGTGCTGCCCGCGTTCTCCATTTCCACAGGAGAACACAGGGGTTTAGGGGAGCTGGAAGTATTTTCTAGGCAGTTTGTAACAGACCTCTGAAGGAACTTGTGGAGGAGTGTAACCAGGAAGTCTTTACAGTTAGACCGTTCTAGTCCTTTGTGAATGCAGGGGACGGACCTGGAAGTCTTCGGGGGCCTGACCAGGCTTGAGGAAGGAGTCACCTCGATAGCTCTGGAGGATTAGCTTTCCCCTTTTCTAGGTTCTGTTCAAGAAGTAACTGCAGAGGGTCCGACCCCTTCCTCTGAGCTTTTAATCCGGACCCAGGGAAGTGACTCGTATGAAAGAGGCAACCATGCAACTCATTCAGGCAGTGGGCTGAGAGTCCCACTGGGCACGTCCCACCGTGACAACTGACAACTGCAAGCCTGGGCATGAGTGGGACCTCGTCCCGCTGCACGGACTCAGAGGTACTCGCTGTCAGCTACCCAACAATGCCGTTACCACTTTCCAGCCATTCCCCCCAAGCGCCACAGACCAACACTGGTTATACTCCACGGCCTGGGACTCAGACGCTTGTGCCTTTGGATCCAGACATTTCCGACTCACCCAGGCTACACTAAACCTGAAGCGCCGAACGACGCGGAGAGCAGAGTGGTGTGGCCTTCGTGACAAATGGTGCAGCATTGGATTTTCAAGTAAATCTAAGTGTTTCTATTGTCTTTAAAATGACATATGTCCAGTTACTAAGAAAAAAGGAAGAAAATTACAAAATACAAATGCCCGTGTTAATTTAGCTAGTCTCCGACATTACATTCAAGAACATAGAAAAGCCAAAAATCTCCAGTTATAAGCACAAAACTAAGGAAAGTTAAAGATCACTGACTTTTGTCAATGATCCGTTTTTTGTTTTGTTTTGTTTCTTAAATCACCGCCCCATAGGACCTTGCTCATCTGGAGTTTACATCGTGCAAGACTTGTCTGTTGGACCTTGGGAAGGTGGGGCCGGTCCCACGGTAGGGTTTGTTTTTGGAAGAACGGCAGGTTTTGGCCGAAGGGCTGGGGGCTTTAGCTGCACACCCATCCTGGGTGCCACCATAGGCTTGAAAGTACTCATTGTGTCGCTGGAGGAGCTCGTGCTGCGTCGGATCTGAGGCTCGGAGCTCCTGAAGGCAACGTTGTGCAAAGGGCTGAGAGACTCTGTGGACGTGGCGGGGGTGGGCGCGTTCTTCACTTGTTCCAAGGTGTCCAGCACCACATCGGGGGCGTGCTTTGCGGTACTCTGTCTCTCCAGTTCTCGGAGTTCGTTCAAAGCAGTGTTCATCGTCTCTTCAATATCCTGTTGACAAATCACCAGAGAGGCAGAACAGACTGATAAATTCGTACTAATGTATAGAAGCACACACACTTCAGCTCAAAGCAGACAGGCCAGCAAAAGCAATCGTGTGTTAAGTTCACAGTCTGTGGAATGTGTATGCATGATGATGGCATCTCACACGACTGTTTAGGCTCTGCATGTTCAGGAGACCAAGATGCCAGGGTGCCTGCAGCCGTATATCAGACATCTGCCGTTCTAAGGTGCTAGGTAGCCTTCTGGTGATTTCCACCTTACGTGCTGATTATACAGAATTCTATTCCAGCTTATGGCAAAAGACAGCTTCAATTAGACACTGCTACAGTTTCTCAAGAAATAAATGGGAATGGGATTGAAAAGCAGGCTTCTTTCATTGATTTAACAAATAATTTTGCGCACTTACTATGTACTTGGCTAATTCCTAGCAGTTCTTCAAAATTCAGTTTAGGCTTTCCCCTGATGCTCCTGTCCGATGGTCTCACTGGAAGAGGTCCCGCCCTGCAGGAGGGCATTTTTGTGATATGGGGTGTGTGTGTGTGTGTGTGTCTTTGTGTGTGTTCAAATGTCACAATAAAGGGGTGGCATTATTGGCACTTGGTGGGCAGAGGTCGTGTATACTAGATATCTTGCAGTGTCCTGGATAGTTTATATGCAATGAATTATCCCGCATCTTGTTTGCCGTTTTTTTTTGGTTTTTGTTTTTCTTAAATTTGAAAGAGAGAGGATGAGCAGGGGAGAGGGGCGGGGCGAGAGAGAGAGAGAATCCTAAGAAGGCTCCACGATCAGCATGGAGCCCGACGCGGGGCTCGATCCCACAACCCTGGGATCGTGACCTGAGCTGAAATCAAGAGTTGGACACTCAATCAACTGGGCCACCCAGGCACCCCTTCTTCAACTTTTGAATGTCCTTCAGACATTCATGTAGGTGAAAATTCTGTTTACGATAACCTGAGCCCAGGCCCTGTCTCTTACATCAATATGCATTTTTAAAATGTTTATTTATTTATTTTGAGGCGGAGAGAAGGAGTGCAAGCTAGGGAGACAGAGAGAATCCCAAGCAGGCTCCACCGTTGTTAGTACAGAGCCCAATGCGGGGCTCGATCCCGTGACCTGTGAGATCATGACCTGAGCCAAAATCAAGAGTTGGATGTTAACCTCCTGAGCCTCCCAGGTGCCCTGATCAAAACACATTTTTAATTGTTGTATTTATATGAGATTTACATGGATTATATATGTAGATGAAAGCACCTTACTATGTCCATTGTTTTCCAGTGTAGTCAAGCATTAAGTGAAATACATTTAATTGTTTTAATCTTTATTTCCTTGTTTTTTTTATATTATATTTAGAGCTTCATATGTTTTTTTCAAATTAGGTATATCATCTATCAATGTATTTCAGATGGTAAAGAGGGAATTACAAAATATATGTTTCAAAAAAGTAGACTGTGCTCCACTGATGGATGAATAGAGAAGCAAAATGTGGTATATACGTCAATGGAATATCATTCAGCCTTAAAGAAGAAGGACATCTTGCCACACGGTACGATACGGATAACGCTTGAGGACGTTGTTAAGTGAAATAAGAGGCCAGTCACAAAAAGACAAATACTGCCTGATTCATTTATATGAGGTAGTCCCCCACTCATAGAAGCAGAAAGTGGAATGGCGGTGGCCAGAGGTTGAGGGGGAGGGGAGAGAGGAGAGTTGTTCTTCAGTGGGTATAGGTTTTCAGGTTTCCAAGATGAAAAAGTTCTGGAGATCTGTTTCATAAAATGTGAATATAGTTTACTGAACTCTAGAGTTAGAAATGGTTAAGATGGACAATTTTACATCATGTGATTTTTTGTATACGCAAACCCCAAAGGCAGAATGTTGTGTGAGACAGACAGGGTGAAGAACCACTGCCCTAGTCTGACTGACATGTCTATTCTCTACTCTCCCAGGGCTTTTTTTTGTTTGCTTAATTTTTTAATGTTTATTTATTTTTGAGAGAGAGAGAGAGAGAGAGAGAGAAACTGAAGCAGGCTCCAGGCTCTGAGTTGTCAGCACAGAGCCCAATGCGGGGCTCAAACTCACGAACCGAGAGATCAGTTGGACACTCAACCGACTGAGTCACCCAGGCGCCCCTCCCAGGGCTTCTTTCGCTCACCTGGAGCATAACCCTTACGGCGCTGCGTAATGGTAATTGATTTTCATACCCATCTCCCTCACAGGCTTGTCAGCACCTTTGGAAAGCAGCTGGCTATTGATTTAACGTTGCTTCATAAAGCCTAGCACAGGACCTGGCGCACAGTAAGTGCTCATAAAGGTTTGCTTAACGAATAAACCAAGATACAGTGACCACATATGGATATTGTCGTTTTAAAACAAGCCCCATCAGGGACTGCACTGATTTGTTTAATAAGAGAATCTGCATGTTTTTGGTATGAACGCCATGATGGCGGGCTTACTTGTTCTCATGGGAAAATCTGAAGATGAGATGGAAAGAGAAATAAAGGACACAGCTGGAGGCCATTTTGTGAGGATGACATCACTTTCCAAGTGATTATTTTCATATGTGATTTCTATTTGATGCTAAACATATGGATTTTTTTTTTTTTTTACACAAGTATTTGCCCCAGAGAGATTGCAGAGAGCCTGGTTTATCTGTTGAGTTCTGTTTTGATGATTTACAATAAAAGGATTTCTTGGTTCTAGAAGCAAAAGGGTTAAATAGATGTTGTTATGCCTTCCCACCCCCAAGCTCCTAACTCCCTACATCCTGTTTCACCTGCTTATTATAAGCAGTGAAGTTACAGATTTCTCAAATCGTTAAACTCAGCTGTAATCAAATATCGCTGGTTCTGTATAGATCTCAACGGGCCCTGTATGGTACTTCAAACAGAGGAAAACCAAAAGGTCAAGTCTTTTTGATTTTTACTGAGAAACTGTTGTAGATTTAAAATTGGTTTAATTTTTAAAAAACACATTAAACCCCTCACAATCTAATTTACATCCAAAATTTTCTTTAGTTAGGACAGTGAAAATAGCTTGGAAATTTGTCCCATCAGTGCAGGTCTCCTTGGATACTCTTTATTAAAAATAATCCATTTTAAATACTTCCCCATGTTTGTTTCATTTTTTTCTCATTCACTCTCTTTTTTGATTAATTTAGTTCGCCTTTAAGCTTCAGATAGATAGAAGATGCTTTAGATTAAAATGGCAAACCCTGAATCTATTCACCTCTTTTGTCATTGGTGTTAACCATATTTTCTGATGGCCTATGCTGGGGGAAAAAAAACACTAGAGGAAAAATGGCAGAATGATGGAAAAGCCATTAATTTTGTTTCACCCTCACTCTGTCAATTCTAATCATTAAAAAAAACTACAAAGTCCTCTGTACTAACTGTTGAGAAGTAAACAATGACATAGGATTCAGACTTGATGTTCTTCAAACAGCTAACCATTATTTCTCCATTTATTTATTGACTAATCCATTGTTTGTCTTAAGTTGAAAGGGTCATATTTATCATACACTAACATTTATTTATTTCTGGGCTCTCCATTCTTTCTATCAATTTGTCTATTTTATTATCTTTGGCACGCATTCAGGATCCAGTAGGGCCGGTCCTTCTTCATTATTATTCTTTTCCAGACTTTTCTAACTATTTAGCAATGATATGTTTAAATGCCATGGGTCCTACATTTCTGCCATGTTTCTATTTAAATCAATATGAACCTGATCACCTGGGTCCTTCCAGTAACAAATGGTTCTTCTAAAGAGACCCTTAGTCCAGGCTTTAAAGAAGGAGCTCATTTCTTTTGTTTTCTTTAGCTGGTTCTGTACAAAACAACATGGCTACAAAAAGGAAATCCTGCACACCTCCTTCATCATACTCCAGGTACACAGCATGCACCATTCCATTAAATGCATCCTACCTGAGCGATCGTCTCTGGGTCCAATGGCTTATGGTCATTGAAGCCTGTGTATTGCCCTGATGATGTGGACCTTCTAATAGGAGGACTGTCGATCTTCTTGAGGGAGTCGTGTCGGCTGATATTGGTCAAGCTCCCATGGCCGGGCCGGCGTCTCCTCTCAGGACTGTCATTGTTGAGGCCACGGTTCTGCAGCAGGCCCCGGGGGTGACTGCCCAAGTTTGGGGACCCCAGGTCAACGGAGGAGTTGGAAAGAGGATGTGGGGGGTGGAGGGGACAATGGCCATCACTGGTCCTGCCAGGACGCCTTACTGGAGGGGGTGGCTCTCCTCTTTTTCTCTGCCTAGACATACACAAAAAGAGAGAGAAAATAGGAGAGCTTATCACACTGGGTAATACCACAAAGCTGCGGGTCCTGTGGCTGCTCAAAGTCCTTGGAAAAGTGGAGGTTCAGCAGCTTGATGATCAGATTCCACCTACCTGGCTAAATAGCTGTCCGGGTGACGGTCTGTTGGGGAGTTCATGTCCTTGGATGAAGACTTGTCTTCAGTGACTGGCCCACTGCTGGCCTCACTGTCAGCTTTCTGGCTCAGAGTGTCTGAAAACGTATCATCCCTGAAACAATGAGAAGCAAGAGTGAGGGTCTTTTGCTAGATGAATGGGAACAAAAAAATAAGTGATGGGATTTACGTATTATAAGTCTTTCTTACCAACACGACTTTTTCATTATAAAAATAATACAGTTTCATTGGTAAACTGGAAGATTCAGATATACAAAAAAGAGCAGTATCACAATCACCCATAATAGGATGCAACAACCAGACACAACTACTGCTAGAACTTTAGAAAATATCCTTCTATACTTTTTATCTATGCCTGGGTACATATCTATGATGTCTGCATATATATGTATGGTATTTATACTATAGTTACTTATATGTTTATGTGGCTTAGATATATATCACTGCATGTATGTATAAAATGCACATAATATTTCTTGGATTCTGAGACACATTTTAACATCTCTAAAATTAGGTTGAATGATTTAATCATAATATGCATTTCATGTGGTATATTTCTCTTTCCCTTGAAAAACTGCTCTTAAATTGCTCTTAAATAATATATTCACAAAATAGGAATGTACGTACAATTTTGCAACCTGTTTCTTTTACTTAATAGGTTATAAGCATCTTCTCATCTCTTTAAATATTTTTAAATTATAGCAATATTAAGGGGTGCCTGGGTGGCTCAGGTGGTTAAGCATCTGACTCTGGATTTTAGTTCAGGTCATGAACTCATGGTTTGTGAGTTCAAGCCTTGCACTACTGGGCTCTGTGCAGAGCCTGCTTGGCTCTCTCTCCCTCTCTTTCTGTCCCCCACCCCCAAAATAAATAAATAAACCTCCCAAAAAATTATAGCAGGGGTGCAGCGGTGGCTCAGTTGGGCAGCTCAGGTCATGATCTCATGGTTCCCAAGATCAAGCCCCATGTCAGGCTCTGTGCTGACAGCCTGAAGCCCGCTTGGGATTCTCTCCCTCTGTCTCTGCCTCTCCTCAGCTTGCACTCTTTCTCTTTCCTCTTTCAAAATAAATAAATAAACATTAAAAAAATTACAGCAATATTGAAAAAAAAAAAAGAAGAAGAAGGCTGGAGATGATTCTCTTTAGACTTTATTTACGTCAGTATCTTCCCTCTGGGGAATCTGAATTGAAACAGTGGTCAGACAGCAAGAGATGATAACCTCTGGTTTTGGAACCAGCAGTGGTTACTACAGCTCTTAAAGCTATTCTCTGCAAGGATTATTCTTCTAAGAGCCTGAAAGTTTCAAAAGGCATCTCTCCCTAGCCTTTGCTCCAAACCTCCTGGTGGTGTTTGCAAAATGAAAACCTGCTGGTCCTGAAGGACCATTAGCAAAGACCCAATAGCAAGGCAAAGAACTGTTCCCAGCTCAGAGGTCTGGGCTCTGCGATCCCTTCTGCTCTGTTCCTGAAAGACCAAGGTCAGTTTAAGGACAGTGGCTGGAATCTTCTGATGGGAGCACTTGGCGGTAGAAGCTGGCACTACTCACATATCCTGCACCACTATGTACTGATGAGGCACGAGCCCATCAATGCCGTTGTGTCTTCCTTCCCACCAGTCCTCAGACGCGCGGTGATACAGCAGCAGGGAGGCGCCCTTCTTGAAGGACAGTTCTCTGGCGGATCGCCCAACGTAGTCAAACTTGGCTATCGCTTCTATTGGCTCACATTCTACAAAGAACACACCGGAAAACAAAGAGGGACCAGAGCTGTTAGAAGAGCATGAAACACTAGGTGAAAGTTCCATATGAGGCCTTGGCAATAAACACGGCCATTTAAATATCCAGACTGAACAAGGTAATGAACAAATCATCAATGCAGGACAAAATAAGGCTGTTAAAAGAGGTACAGAAAAACAGTCTCTTGCTGTGGTCAGTTTTTCAGGCAAAGAAAAATTGAACATTGGACCTTAATTTCCACAGTCTCTTACCAGAGGTATAATGACAGTTTAATAAAAAATATTTAAAACTTTGCAACATGATATATGAGATCTCTCCTTGGGCTGTAATATCCTCCACAATAGCTCCAATAGTATTTTGACAATGATGGAGTTCCTGTGTAACATGTTAATAACCATGGATAACATGGGAAAGTCAGTATCCCAGAACACGAGGGAGTTTAGGCTTTATTTGCTTATTCAAAGAAAAATGAGGTTTATAAAAATCAGTACATTAAATATTATGTGAGTACATTTAATTTCTTCCTGTACTTTTCTGGCATTATCAAATCTTCCAAACTGCCACCAACAGTAAAATAACTTTGTTTTCTCTAGTATCAGTAACAAATTCTAGTTACCTATGAAAAAAGCACAACTTAGACTGTCCTGTACCCAAATTAAGAGACCAGATTCAACAATTATGTTATCCAGAGATCAAAAAAGTTTTTTTTAAAGTTTATTTATTTTGAGAGAAACAGAGACAGCACAAGTGGGGGAGGGGCAGAGACAGAGGAGACAGAATCCCAAGCAGACTCCACACTATCAACACAGAGCCTGACATGGGGCTCGAACTCACGAAACTGTGAGATCATGACCTGAGCTGAAACCATGAGTCGCTTAACTGACTGAGCCATTCAGGCGCCCCAATTATCCAGAGATCAAAAGATATTCAAGGGAATTATGGTGAGTGAAAAAAAAAAACCAGTCTCAAAAGGTTATATACTGTATGATGCCACTTATACAGCATGTTTGAAATGACATAATAATCAAGATGCAGAACAGATTAGTGGTTGCCAGAGGTTGGAAAGAGATGGCCACGGCTATAAAAGGGAAGCGCACAGATGAGTGCATGAAAAACTGGTGAAACGTGAATATGGCTGATGGGTTGTGTCAATGTCAACTTCCTGGCTGTGGTATTATGCTACAGTTATGTAAGATTTTACCATGGAGGGAAGCTGGGAGGAGAGTACGTGGGATCTCTCTGTAATATTTCTCACAACTAGATGTGAACCTACAATGATTTCAAAATTAAAAATTAAAGCTATTGAACTAGAAATGGAATTTCAGTGCTGATCTAATTCTGATCACAACAGTTGAAGGCAATTAAGAGGACAAACTAAACAAAACAACTATAAGAGATGCTTTTCATCATTGAGATTTTGCAAAAAGCCCTTTGATTCTGGGGCTTATGATCTTTCCTCCCATCTTCTACCATCCCCCGCCCCGTCCTTCATCCCTGCTATCAACAACAGATAAGTAAACTTCTAATCAATTATACACAGAAAGGGCCAATACAAGTGCTAAATGTTTAGAGAAATGTATAAGCAATGAGCAATACCTCAATTTCCTATAAACTGAGAGTGTATTACTTTCTAAATAGTCTAGAATACATGCACATGTAATAGATTAAAACCTGTCCATCTGTTAAATATTTTCTCAGGAAATTGTCTTCTATTTTGCTTGGTAATGTACATTCCCATTTAAAACAGTTAATTTTTCCCAAAAGATTCCTAAAGTATCTTTAATATCTTGTATGGAATAACTGCATAAGAAATCCTTGGATAGTCAACCAAGCTTCTTTCTCGCTTAATAAATTCAAATCCCAGACTTCAAGCTGTATTCAAAGCCGTAATCATCAAGACAGTATGGTACTGGAACAAGAACAGACACTCAGATCAATGGAACAGAATAGAGAACCCAGAAATGGACCCCAAAACATATGGCCAACTAACCTTTGACAAAGCAGGAAAGAATATCCATTGGAATAAAGACAGTCTCTTCAGCAAATGGTGCTGGGAAAACTGGACAGCGACATGCAGAAGAATGAACCTGGACCACTTTCTTACACCATACACAAAAATAAACTCAAAGTGGATGAAAGACCTCAATGTAAGACAGGAAGCCATCAAAATCCTTGAGGAGAAAGCAGGCAAAAACCTCTTTGATCTTGGCTGCGCAACTTCTTACTCAACACGTCTCCAGAGGCAAGGGAAACAGAAGCATAAATGAACTACTGGGACCTCATCAAGATAAAACCTTCTGCACAGCGAAGGAAACAATCAGCAAAACTAAAAGGCAACCAACAGAATGGGAGAAGATATTTGCAAACGACATATCAGATAAAGGGTTAGTATCCAAAATCTACAAAGAACTTCTCAAACTCAACACCTAAAAAACAAATAATCCAGGGAAGAAATGGGCAAAAGACATGAATAGACACTTCTCCAAAGAAGACATCCAGATGGCCAACCAACACATGAAAAAATGCTCCACATCACTCATCATCAGGGGAATACAAATCAAAACCACAACGAGATACCACCTCACACCTGTCAGGAGGGCTAACCTTAACAACTCAGGCAACGACAGATGTTGGCGAGGATGCGGAGAGAGAGGACCTCTTTTGCATTGTTGGTGGGAATGCAAACTGGTGCAGCCATTGTGGAAAACAATATGGAGGTTTCTCAAAAAACTAAAAATAGAACTACCCTAGGACCCAGCAATTGTACTAGGCATTTATCCATGGGATACAGGTGTGCTGTATCCCCACGTGCACCCCCATGTTTATAGCAGCACCATCAACAATAGCCAAAGTATGGAAAGAGCCCAGATGTCCACTGGCAGATGAATAGATAAAAAAGATATGGTATTTGTATACAATGGAGTATTACTCGGCAATCAAAAAGAATGAAATCTTGCCATTTGCGACTACGTGGATGGAACTGGAAGGTATTATGCTAAGCGAAATTAGTCACAGAAAGACAAATATCTTATGTCTTCACTCCTATGAAGACTTTAAGACACAGAACAGATGAACACAAGGGAAGGGAAGCAAAAATAATATAAAAACAGGGAGGGGGACAAAACATAAGAGACTTAAATATGGAGAACAAACAGAGGGTTACTGGAGGGGTTGTGGGAAGGGGGATGGGTTAAATGGGTAAGGAGCATTAAGGAATCTACTCCTGAAATTGCTGTTGCACTATATGCTAACTAACTTGGATGTAAATTAAAAAAATTAAAAAAAAAGAATTTCAAAAAAAAAAAAATAAATTCAAATGTTCTCTGGGCCACATAAGGCAAAAGCATAAAAATCAAAAAACACATTAAAAAAGCTTAGGGTTTACCTTCTATGAAAGAGCCTAGATGAATTTCAGCTATGCATTTACAATAAAGACAAAAAATTGCTCCATCTTTTTGCTAGTGGTTAATGTTTAAGGGGAATATTTCATATGGCAGAATCACAATGCTATGATTTACATGTAGTATACTTCTCAGCAAAGTAGGTGTAAGAATAATTTTAAAACAACAGTTTAAGTCCTTTAACAACTGACTATAACTTTTAGATCGCATGTTAGCATGCTAGTATTCCCTCCTAAAATTATATTATTAAAACAATATGAATAACAGCTTTATTAAATATCTACAAACCTGCTTCATAGAGGAGGGACTATAACTTTATATTTAAAGAGAATGACTGTATAGTTTGTCCTCAAATTGCAGATAAAGAATAAGTCAGAGATGACTGATGCCAATTTTTTTTTAACACCAGTTCTCCTTTAGGAACAGAAATAAACATGCCCATGGTACAGGGGACATGAATAAACATATCCAGGGAGGAAAGAAGACACGCCCATTTGTTAAAAAGAACTTTATGACATGCAGTTCTCAAATTCCTATGTGAACATGCCCATGTAAAGTTGAATTTCATTTTACTGAAAAAAACAATGGGAAGATACCAGCCCACAAAATAGTGTACAGTTTACGTACTTGTCAGAGGGAAATGAAGAAAGAACCATTAATGTTCTTTAGACATTAATTAGACATTAATTAGACATTTAGTCATACACTGTCAATGCGGGCCAAGGGCTATTTAAGACTATTTAACAGATACTTATGTATTTTATCCTAATTTCATAATCATGCACTCTAATGCTTGTTATCTCTTTTTATTTCTTGAAACAACTAGCAACAGGATTATCAGACTGTTTATTTAATTCAAATGTGGAGAGATTATGAAAGAATGACCAGATGAATCAGAAGTACATTTTTATTGGTAATTCCATATCAACTAGTAATTCTGAGCAATTTCATTATTTTGACTCTTTCTACTACTCAGGGAGTCATTCCAGAGCCAAGTGTGAATCAATAAGCTACTTCTACACATCTCAGTCTACTCACTGCAGAGCAAATCAATCTTAGGGCATGGCAGAGTCACATGGTCCTTTCGTAGAGAGTCACATGGTCCTCTAAGATCCTGCAGAGACTCTACAGAATGCTGCTGTTATCAGTAACAGTAAGAGTGAACACGATACTTCATTTTCCTGCATGGCTATTATAACTGTGCAATGGGGGGCGCCTGGGTGGCTCAGTCGGTTAAGCGGCCGACTTCGGCTCAGGTCATGATCTCGCGGTCCGTGAGTTCGAGCCCCGCGTCAGGCTCTGTGCTGAGAGCTCAGAGCCTGGAGCCTGTTTCAGATTCTGTGTCTCCCTCTCTCTGACCCTCCCCGTTCATGCTCTGTCTCTCTCTGTCTCAAAAATAAATAAACATTAAAAAAAAAAAAAACTGTGCAATGGGGGACAATTCAGTACAGCTGATTTTTCTGACTGCCCAGAACTATCAAGTCTTAGATTTCCATTTCTTGTCATTTTATACAAAATGCTAGTACATCACATTTTCTCTTGGGCACCTGCTGTCCCTGGCACTGTCCCTTCTAGATCTGTTACCCACTGCCCTTGTAGGTGCTGGTTTCGTTCTATGACAGCCTCTCTTTCAGAAACAAAAACTGTCCTTCTCTAGTGATATCATGACGGACAAAAGAAAATACAATACCCAGGGGATCACAAAGATAATCAATATGCTAGTTAATTTAGTTACAGAACTTTACAGGTTGGCTGTGGGCAAGGATATCTATCCTTTGTACGCAATGCTTTCTTTTCCAGCAAAATCAGGTGAACATGGTTAAAACATTATCAAAAACACAGAGCTCTCAGCAAAGCTTCTCTTTTGTAGTCAAGAGGTAAGAACAACTAACAGATGGCATGGTGGGGAGACTGATGTTTAGGAAGAGAGACGGCTGGGGCTTTGTCTTAGCTTTTCCTGCCACTAGGGAAATACTCTGAAGGAGACAGAGAAGTCATCGGTGAGAAAGGAATAAATCACACGGTGAAAGAAAGAAACTCAAGTAAAAAGAAGGGATGGTGGCAAGGGTAGGGCTCAGAGACTTTCAAAAGCAACATCACAGAAGTAGAAGCTCTTACTGTGAAGAATTTCTTCTAAATGAAGTTCTGAAAATGTCAGTTCATCCTACTTTTAGAAACAAACTTTTTTTTTTTTAAAGCAGAGGGTGGACATGAGACATCCTGATTACCCTCTTGCTGAAATGAATGAAAAATCTTGGGATTAAAAAGAAATCTTTGTAATTGCATTAAGAAGCTACCACCGTAGTAGGGAATATCAAAGACAAAAAACTCAACGAAATGGGAACGCAGTGAGGTAAACAGAACACTAGAAAATGTGAGTCAGAGTTTGCCTTGAGGGCACTTTCCCTGCCGGGTTAACTTAAGCTTTCGTTTTGGACAAAAAACGAAATCAAGGGTCTACTCAGTTTGGACAATGTAAGCCCCCTCCACAAAAGATCACGCTCGCAGTGTCACCGTGAATTCCTAGTGCTAGAAATCATCCTCCCTTCCTGCCCTCCATACTTCTCCACAGACTGTATACATCACCACTGTCCCCTCCCAGACTTAAAAAAAAGAATCTATCTCAAACCTTGGAACAAATCATCTCCAAGAACCCCAACCACATTCCAGTCCTCAGGCAGGTTTGCAGTTAAAAATCACACAACTTGGGTGGCCTGGAAAACCTGAAGCTAAAAATTCAATATGGTCCCAAGTTGGTTATGCCCCAGGCAGAAGTAAATGAGAAGATTCTCTGGAGGAACACATAAAAATTTACAAAACACTCTGGAAAATAAGACTCAATGAGCAAGAGACAACAAAAACAAATCCAGGAAGAATGCAGATATTAGAATGATCAGAATCACAATTTATAATGATGGAAAGGATTAATATGAGGAAAGAGCGAACAGCTACAAAGAATGATTAAGCAGCAGATAGAAAAGTGAACCAAACAACTTGTAGAAAAAAACAAAAAATATAAATGCAATGGATGGCTTTAAAGCAGATTAGTCACAGCTGAAGAGAAAATAAAAGGATCATGCATATAGCTAAGGAAGTACTAAGAGAAAACTGACAGCTTTATATGTTCATATTAAAAAAAGTCTTGTATGGCCACGGCTGAAGCACCAGCGGCCAAAATGATGTTCAATCTTTTGGTGACTTCTGAATGGAGCAAGAACCACAAAAGGCATTTCAATGCATCTTTCCACATTTGCGGGAAGATTATGTCTTCTCCTCTTTCCACAGAGCTGAGAGAGAAGTACAATGTTTGATCCATGTCCATCGAAAAGGATGATGAAGTTCAGGTTGTAGGAGGACACCACAAAGGCAAATTGGCAAAGTAGCCCAGGTTTATGGGAAGAAATATGTCATCTACGCTGAACAAGTACAGAGGGAGAGGGCGCACGACACAAATGTCCATGTGGGTGTTCACCCGGGCAAGGTGGTTATCACTAGACTCAACCTGGACAAAGACCTTGAACACAAAGCCAAATCTTGCCAAGTAGGAAAGGAAAAGGGCAAATATAAGGAAGAAACTAATGAGAAAATGAAGGAATAAAGTAATCTTATACATGACTTTAAATAAATACTGTTAAAAAAAAAAAAAAACCTGTTAAAATGAAAAAAAGTGTTGGGGCACCTGGGTGGCTTGGTCGGTTAAGCGTCCGACTTCGGCTCAGGTCATGATCTCACGGTCCGTGGGTTCAAGCCTCGTGTCGGGCTCTGTGCTGACAGCTCAGAGCCTGGAGCCTGTTTCAGATTCTGTGTCTCCCTCTATCTCTGCCCCTCCCCTGTTCATGCTGTCTCTCTCTGTCTCAAAAATAAATGTTAAAAAAAAAAAAAAATTAAAAAAAAAAATGAAAAAAAGTGTTGAAAAGTTATGTTAAAGATTAAACTTGTTAGAAAAAGGAAAAAAATGATCTCTAAAGAGAAAAGTATAAACGTGTATTGAGAGACATTCAATATGTTTGTCGACTGGAAGACTGAATATTATAAAAATATCTATTCTCTCCACATTAACATACATAGAATCAGTGCAACTGCAATCAAAACCCAAGAGGTTTTCAATTTTTGTTTAAGAACTTGAAAAACTGAGTCTAAAATTTAAGTGAAGTTGTAAAGATCAAGAATTGCTAAGGAGAACAGTCAAAGGTCTTGATTTGCCAAATATTAAGATTTATTAAAAAGTATCAAAATTAAGAGAGGAGGGATAGACAAGTAGACCAGTGGAAAGGAGAGAGCCCAGAAACAGACTTGTTCAGAGAGGACATGTGATTTGTGCAGAGCTGTGGAGAAAGAACAATTAATGTTGGGACAATAGTGCATCCACATGGAGAAAAAGGAACGGACCCCAACCTCACACCATACCCCCAAAGAAATTCCTGGTAGATTAAAGACCTATGTGTGAAAAACAAAACCTGAAAGGATTTAAAAAAGAATATGGGGGAATTATCTTCATTACCTCTGGGCACAGAAGGATTTCTTAAAGGAGACACAAAGGGAAGCAACCATGAAGGAAAAGATTGGTAACTTCTTTAAAGTCTCCTTGTTTAGCAAAAGATGTAATAATAAGCACATGAAAGACAAATTACAGAGCACAAGATATTTGCAAAACATATACACAATACCAGACCCGATCCAGACCCACAAAGAACTCTTAGAAATAAGAAAAAAACCAAAGCCCAATCAAACTAAGACAAGCAAAAAAAAAAAAAAAAGCCCAGAGAAACTGACAGTGGGCAAATGGGACTTAAATGGGCAAAAGACTTGACAGAAATTTCACAAAAAAAGTGAAGCATGTAAAAGTTAGTAAAGTATAGCTACCTATATGAACTGTATTTTTTATTTTCTGTATTCTGACATCCAGGGCCTGGGTGCCGCTCGAGGGACTATCCCTCCCAAGGTTTACCAATTCCTACAGATAGTATAAATCACTCGCCTGGTGTGCTTTTCAAATACAAACCCACCAATCCAGAGCCCCAACACCCCAACCACCTCCTTGGGGTCACTATCCACCTGTCCTAATCTCCTGCTCCAGGTAATCTCCTGACAAGAGACAACACCTATAACCCAGAGCCCGCTGAAATTATTCAAACTAGCCAATCCGAAACCCGCTTACCTTGCCCTGACTGTTGCTTCCCGTGGAAACCACAGCAAAGACTCCTGCCTACCTGCTCTTTCTACGGCTGCCTTCTGACCCACCCTGGTGCATTTCTCTGTGGCCACGTGAGGCATGATGTACCTTTTCTCTTGGGTACTGTAACAAAGTAGCTTTTCAGTGGTAATCACCTCCTGATCTGTGGCAGTTACTATACATCAAATTTTCTATTAATACTCTATATTGCAAAATAACACCTTCATCAGTAATCAGAGAAATGCAAATTAAAATCACAAGATACCATCACACTGACAATACTGGCAAAGATTATAATGTTTGATATTGATACAATAAAGTGTGGATGAATACATCCAACCGGAAGACCAACATATTGCTGGTGTGGTGTATATAATTAGAACTCTTTTCTTTTTTTTTTTTTTTAATGTTTTATTTCTTTTTGAGACAAAGAGAGGGAGACAGCATGAGCAGGGGAGGGGCAGAGAGAGAGGGAGACACAGAATCCGAAGACAGGCTCCAGGCTCTGAGCTGTCAGCACAGAGTCCAAAGCGGAGCTCGAACTCACAAACTGCGAGATCATGACCTGAGCCGAAGTGAGACACCTACCGACCGAGCCACCCAGGCGCCCCTAGAACTCTTTTCAAAAATAGTGTGGCTTTATCCAGTCAAGTTGAAAACATGCTTACTCCTAGGTGCGTATATCCTGGAGAAACTCCTGTTTGTTTGCAGTACTGCGAAAGCATACACGTTCAAAATATTCGTAGCAGCACTGTTTTTAAGGGCAAAAAATAGAGAACACCTCACATATTCACCAATAACAAAGTAAATACAATGGGATATCATACAGTTGTAAAACAAAATGATTATAATTGCATGCAACAATGTGGGTGAGTCGCAGGAGTGTAATACTGAGTGGAAAATAATCATGACAAATCTTTACAGTAGGATTCCATTTACAGAAAGTTCAGGAAAATAGAAAATGAGGGGCCCCTGGGTGGCTCAGTCTGTTGAAAGTCTAACTCTTGATTTTGGCTTAGGTCACGATCTCAAGGTTTGAGGGTTTGAGCCCCGCTGATAGCTCATAGTGCAGAGCCCGCTTGGGATTCTCTCACTCCTTCTCTGCCCCTCTCCCACGCTCTGTCTCTCATTCTCAAAAATAAACATTAGAGGGGGCGCCTGGGTGGCTCAGTTGGCTAAGCATCCAACTTAGGCTCAGGTCGTGATCTTGCGGTTCATGGGTTCAAGCCCTGCATCGGGCTCTGTGTGTCAGCTCGAAGCCTGGAGCCTGCTTCGGATTCTGTGTCTCCCTCTCTTTCTGCCCCTCCCCCACTCACTCTCTGTCTCTCTCTCTATAAACATTACAAAAATTTTTTTACTTAAAAAAAAAAACAAAACATTGAATAAAAAAAGAAAATGAAACAATAAACCATGTAAAAACAAACATATAGTGGTTACCCCTGAGGGAGTAAGGAAGGGAATGGTAACAGAGAAGAGCAAAGGTGATGCTGTCTTTTTTCTTAAACTTGGTGGTGGTCTGTGGTGTTCACTGTAATATTATTTTTCATATCTTACATACATTTTATAAATATTCTTTTGTAGCTACTGAATTCTTAATATAAACACTTCCCAAAAAAGTGGGTATTAAGATTAGTTTTATAATGGTGTGGGTCCAAGGGCATACCGTCTTCACTGGTGTGGGGCTCCGTACCAGCGTCCTGATCCACTTCCTCCAGCGTACCGTGCTCACTGTATGGGCTGTCACTGCCAAGTGCAAACAGAAATTCATATAAAGCCAAAGGAAGAATTTCGAAAATGAACAAGTGCTACTCTACGTAAAGATGTAGGACTTTGGAATGGCAAAAGAGTCAGTTACTGGAGAGCCTTTCCATTAGACGCTGGAGCCTCCAAGGATTATCTGGTCTTATGGGAGTCTAGGTCCTTCATCTTTGGTCATTCGTATCCACAGAAGTTAAAGTTGGCTGAATTCTAGCGGAGTGCGATTATTGTGCTACGGCTACACCAGTTTTTGTAAATTCATGTCACTATTCCTTACTGCATATAAATTGATGGCTCTTTGATTTCTGCTTTGAATCGACTGTAGTATCTTTCCCATCTTCTGACACGTGTTCATTTTAGATTCGTGAGACTCACGATTTTATTCTTTTTAAAAACTTACCCTTTAACACTACCACACTCCTCAAATATGTGCTGGTGAATGGGATGCATCTACCACAAAGAGAAACCTGACATTGCTGTAAAAGCCCACTTAAGTTGCTGGTGTTGGCGAGAAAGAGTAACTGCTTTTTCACTGACTCTCTGTTTAAAATGAGCGATTGCCCGTGGAAACACTATGAATGGGGGAAGGACACAATCAAGCACAGGTGACTGGCTGCAAGCCTCCTTATTAGGGACTTTACCCTGTTTGTGGAAAAGCGGTGACCACAAAAGTTGTAGGATACAACACATCAGATAATATTGACCGGACCTCCACATACCGCTCTTTGATAAAAGGAGTAAGAGCAAAACTTACTGATACGGCCCTGAATATTTGGAAGTGCTAAGATACTGGCTTTGCAGTAAGTATGACTCTGAAGATAAAATTATGCATCTCGCCAGGGCTGAGTTTTATACATTTATCTTCCTAGAGCCAAGATCAGTCAGTACCTTGCACATAGGAAGTGCTCAAGTGAATATTTTTAAACTCGAATTTCACGTGTAAAATTACCGGCTACATCACAGAACAGGAATCTATCATGATTTGTTGTTAATTTAGAAAGAAGTGCTTCTGGAAATAGTTAATCTTCAGTTTTCTTAAGGCATAAGCCAATCATAATGTGTTTTAAGCCCATTATTATGGTTTAGGTGTACTTTCAGGTACTTAGGATCTTTCAGCTACCTTCTACTTAATCCCTGGTGAGGCAATGGGATGTGTCCTGAGGAGGGTCCAGAATGGGTTTACATAGGTCTCTTTCCAGCTGCTCCTGGATCTGAGCTGCACAGAACAGTTTCTGAAGTGGGCTGGGAGGCAACTGTTGAGTGGGAAGGGTCATGTGGGCTTTGGAATCAGACAGACCTGGGCTGCCTGCAGTTACAATTAGTCATTGGCCAGGCTTCTTGGCCTCACTTTACTTGGTAGAGTGGTTAGTGTATAAAGTGATCACATGCACCAAGGAGCTGGCACACAGTAGGGGTTCAAGGATTAAAATAAATTTGCTTAAAACGACCATTACTACTATAATTGGTTAGGATAATATTTATTAGTAAGAATGGAAATAAGAATGAAAACATATTTGGTTGAGAGGGCTCCTTTAAAATGATAAACTTGAAATACTTACAGCCAAAACTATTTCAGAATGAAACTGAAATCTGTCAGTTCGATCAGTTATCTTTGATATAAAAGTAAAATTAGTACAGCTCTATATGATACGTTTCAAAACCACTATTCTCTACAGAAGTTACAATAGGGTGGATAGATCTTAAAGGATGTCATCCTTGAGGGAAAAGGGAAGGGATGAATAGGAATTTCCCTAGTGAGAGGCCATGCTGTCATGGGTCTTAGTATTCTCATCTAATCTAAAGAAGGGTTCCTGCTGCTTCTTTTTTTAAAAAATTGGAATCTTTGGCAACTTACAGTCAATTCTTTTTCTTAACTGGATTGATATGTATACTTCCATGATTTTTCCAGGGCAGGGGAAAGACTAAAATGCTTGGACTTACCAGTAGTCATCCCCAGCCATACATTTCTCATAAACAGGGCCATCCAGCTCTTTAGCATCCGGGAAAATAGTTTCATGGTGGATGATGATGGTTTTGACAATTTCATTCACATGCGCCTGACAAGACACTTGATCCTGTATTTCTGGGACAGGCATCAATGTCGGGCCAAAACAAATGGCCAGGTTATAAGGGTCCATCATGTTCTCATCGCTGTACTGTGAAAGGCTATGAGAAAAAGAAAAGTTATAAAAGGCGAGAGAGAAAAAACAAAACTGATTTTTTTTAATGTTTATTTTTGAGAAAGAGAAAAAGAGAGAGAGAGAGAGAGAGAGAGAAAGAGAGGGAGCGCACAAGCATGAGCAGGGGAGGGGCAGAGAGAGATGTAGACACAGAATCCAAAGCAGGCTCCAGGCTGTAAGTGCAGAGCCCAACGAGGAGTTTGAACTCATGAACCACAAGACCTTGACCTGAGCCAAAGTCGGATGCTTAACCGACTGAGCCACCCAGGTGCCCTGAAAACTGATGTTTAATAAAACACTTTATATTTTGAAAATAGGGATCCAAAGCATTTTATTTGGTTTTTGTTATTAGAATAAGATGATGTTCCATAATACTTTAAGTTGGCTCAACAAATTCCAAAGGAAGTAAAGCAACTTATAAACTTTCAACTAGAAAGAAACTGAAAGGGGAATATAAATCCTACTTACTTAATTAAGTGGCATTTTTCAAAGCCACAAGAGTTTAAGATAATTTCTATTACAATGGAGACCAGGATCAAGTAAATGAGTTTCATTTGTAAACACTATGGTCAGGCTCTAAATGCTACTCAAGTAAATCCGGGAAGGTCAGTAGTGAGCTCCATAAAACTTGATGGATGTCGTCAAAATTGTCCTCCCACTAATCAAAAACATCTCAGATTTCAGTTTTTTCCCCATAAATCTTGAGGAAAGCCTTGAGGAAAACAAAGCCCCTTTTCTTTGTAACCACTGAAAGAAGGCAAACAACTCTGGGCTTTATGATGTGTTTTTGGGTAAGACCACCAACACTACCCTGTCAATGTCAGAAAAGACACTGTTAAGTGCAAGAGAAGGGGAAAAGAATCCCCAGTTATCTCGTTCCTTTTAAAGCTGGCAAACAACAAACTTTGGGGAGATTTCTGGTTGCCTCAAACTAATTTCTAAATTCGACCCTATGGGTATCTGTGAGGTATTTTCCACAAGGGCCTCAAAATAAGTCTGCTCTTTTTCACTCTAACATGTGCACAAAGTGTTGTTCTAGGGAGAAGCTAGAGACGTTATCTTTTTGTGAAGAAAATGTCAATCTTGAAAGGACATGTAAAATCCAGGTGAACAGATGACAAATGGAAGAAGGAAAAAAGAGACTCAGCCACATTTGTGGGATGGTGACAGACACAAAGTGAAATACCACATGACCTGATACCTTACCCTTTTTAGGAACTGATAGCCTAGAAAGTCGAAAATACAAAAGCATTATCTCCTCAGCTAACATATGTCTTTCCCTTCTGCCATTTCTCAAGCAGACAGTCTTTAAAAAAAGTTCACAATAAAGGGGACGGTCATGTTACACATCATCTGGAAAACGGATGCATGGAGGACAAGTGAGATTCAGAGTAAGAATGGTCTAATTTTCAAAAGACACACGTAAGCTCAACAGGGAGAGTCACAATTCATCTTTCTGGGTCTTTCATTTAGTGCTGGCTTGAAGAGCAAAATCTTCATATAAAAATGTGATATCCAGGTTTCAACTTTACAATTAAAAGAGAATAGGTTATTTCTTTTCTCAAAATTCCTGTCCCACGTATCCTATCCTAGAGGCTGAGGCTGGTCTCTGCATGAAGGCAGGTGTAGCAAGCCAGGGGCATCTTTAGGCAGACATGCTGAAAGTCATGCCAGCCGGCTGACTCCTGGCACATTTGCTGTTCTGTTGAGATACATGGTGAGTTCGAGTCGGGTTTTGAAAACTTTCTTTTAAAAAAGTTTTTTTAAAGTTTACTTATTTATTTTTGAGAAAGAGACCGAGAGAGCGAGTGGGGAGGGGCAGAGAGAGAGAGAGAGAAAATCCCAGGCAGGCTCTGCACTGTCATCACGGAGCCTGATGCAGGGGCTCGAACTCATGAACCATGAGATTGTGACCTAAGCCAAAAACAAGAGTTGGATGCTTAACCAAGTGAACCACCCAGGCGCCCCTGGTTTTGAGAACTTTCTTGATTTATGGTCTGCTTTCCTAGTCTACTGTGGTTTTTTGGTTCATGGTGGGTTTTGCTCAGGTGTGTCTGGAAAATTCGGTGGGGATAGCATGCAGAGGGCCAACAGCAATGCAAAAGGCACTTCATACTGGGGGAAGTGAAGCAATTAAAGGTGAAGACAGCAAGCCTCCAGATTTTTGTTTTTTATGAATTTGAGGATTTAATACTAATGAGGGAGTAAGATTTACACACACACACACACACACACACACACACACACACACACACCTGACCCAAGGTCACTGGGGATGGATCATGAACACCTTTGCTTCAACAATTCCATTTTCAGCACAGCAGGTCAAATTCCTGAATTCATAGAAATTCAGGCTCCTGTCCACGTTTCCCTATTTCCAGCTTCATTATAGCAACAGGGGTGCGTATTTGAGCTGAGTGCCTTGGATGTGATTTGCCGTCAACTCTCTCGTTCAGGCCCCGAAGCCCACTGTCCAACAGGCTCTGGCTCATGAAGCTCTCTTGAATTTTTGTCTTAGGCTCTTCCAGAGCTTGTAAATGACAGCAGCTTGTTGAGATGTGACCCCACCTTGCGTTTTGGTTTAAGCAGTCAAGAATGCCTCCAGCTGGTTGTCTACAGATGCAACAGACCTACGAGTCCCCCTCATCTTCGCCAGAAAGGGGCAGAGCTCTTCAGGTGATGCCTCCACATAGAGCCGATTCCACAGCAGCAACTCCGTGATGTCCTGGTGCCCGTGGAAAGCTTCCTAGGCAAGGCTGCTCAGCAGCCCGCTCAGAGGTTTGGAGCCCTCGAGCTTGCCTGCCATAGTCAGCAAGCCTTCAGATTTTTAAAGCTGCCTGGGTAACTAGGCTTATTTAAAGGCAAAATTTATAGCCATCTATTTAACCTACACATAGTGTATATCCATCTCTCTAGATACTGCTTATTTCCAGTGGCGACTTCTGTACAAATGGGTTCCTACTGTCACTTGTGCATATTTTACTTCCTTGCAAGCATTTCCCCATGATACTTGGTTTCCAGGGTCAATCTGACTGGGTATGATTTCAGAAATGGTTAGCAGGATTGTAGTAAGTCCTCGTGGCTTCTGAGAACTTTAAACGTCTAATGAAGTAGAGAAGAGAACATATCCTAATTTTAGGAAGGGAGAATCTGTGCCACATGGAGAAGGCATTTCCCTGAGCTTACTCCCCTTAGATCATTGAATACCAAGGGGACTCTCAGATATGAATTGAGGAAGATAGTCTTATAACGGGGCCCATTGTTGTTATTATAAAGTAATGCAAATGAAAATCCAGTTGCCTAACTTATAACAATAAAGTTTCTTTGAAGATAAGGCAGTGATTCAGGGCGCCTGGGTGGCTCAGTCGGTTAGGCGGCCGACTTCGGCTCAGGTCATGATCTCTCGGTCCGTGAGTTCGAGCCCCGCGTCGGGCTCTGTGCTGACAGCTCAGAGCCTGGAGCCTGTTTCAGATTCTGTGTCTCCCTCTCTCTGACCCTCCCCCGTTCATGCTCTGTCTCTCTCTGTCTCAAAAATAAATAAACGTTAAAAAAAAAAAATTAAAAAAAAAAAAAGAAAATAAGGCAGTGATTATCTTAAGGGTTCTGTGACATTGTTTTAGAGACTTTTAGAAGTATCTTCTTCTTGATGAGGTCTCATTATATTGAATTTGCAGACACTCTTTCTTGGATCTGTATATAATTTGCACCTATAGTTGCACTCCTCCCTTGACTACAACATCAAAAATCACAGACATTTTCTGCAGTGAGCAGGTGGGTTGCATCATTTTGACAAAAACATTCATGACATTAGCTTTGGATGGAAGTTGGAAAAACATGTATTTCACTGAACAAGTGTTCTTTTTAGTAATATTTGTATATTTTTGCATGTAAGGCCACAGTTTCTGCATCTTTCATCTATCATGCAATGACCTTGATCTGCTGAGGAAAAACATAACTTTGGTCTACATTTAATCATCTCCTCTTCGACTCTGCTGATAAATGGGACCTAATGTACATTTTACAGAATCCAAGAACAAAAACAGAATTCAGAGCAGTGCAAACGGAATGGAAGACAGGCATTTTGGCAGAGCATTAGGGTACTTACTGATTGAGGAAGGCAAAGAGGTACCTCATCACGATAAGGACAGACCTAGGCAAGGTCAGGAGGAGTTTGCGGATGTGAAGCGCCCTCTCATAGAGATTATCTATTCCTACAGACAGAAGAGAACATGGTCAGGATCCTTTCATCTGCTACATTTAAAGTAGAACACTGAGTACCAAATTTCATATCCGACCATAAGCAATCCTTTGGCCCTAGGTGGGATGTAACTGTAATCAAGACAGTGAATCCATGATCAGCTTGGGTATAACACCATTTCTGAGTGTCTCCTTTGACCCATCACTGTTTTTTCTGATTTCCAAGGTCTCGAGCAACTTAGCGTCTTCTAGGTTTAAAAATAATTTTTCACTTGCTGTTATTTCTAGATTTTGCATTTGATATGGTTTCAACTCCTTTTTGCTTCATGTCAACTAAAGTAGCTTTTGGGGATATCTCCCTTATGATTTAATAATTTATCCTATATTTATTTGTCTATTACTATGATTCAGGCAATGTACCAGGCTTTGAATCTCTCCTTCCTCAAAATTATTGTAGTATTTTAATGATATGACTTTTTACCTTGTGTTATAATACGTCATCAGTTTTTCAAACATGTATTTTAGCAGAGCATACTAGGTTTCAGGTACTGAGTTAGGCATTAGAAATATGTTAGTGATTTGAGGGGTGACCGGCTGGCTTAGTTGGTGGAATGTGCAACTCTTAATCTCAGGGTTGTGAGTTCGAGCCTCATGTTCGGTGTAGAGATTACTTAAAATTATGTTTTATATTAAATCTTAAAATAAAATCTTAAAAATAAATAGAAAAAAAATACATTAGTGGTTTCATTCTGGCTCTCACAGAACTTATACCATGGTGTTTACAGTTTTTTATTTCCTTACCCTGTTTTCCCTGAGAGAGCTCCCTGAAGACAGGGGTACCTGGGACTTACCAGTATTATTATATACCTCTTTACTAGGAATACAAATTGCTTAAAGCTTCTTAATACTAAAGTGCTTGTGAACAGCAGCAAAAAAATACTAATAATCCAGTATTTTCATAATGGTCTATATTTTACATTTTCACATTTGTTATCCAGTTTAATGCGGATGACAATACTAGGGAGTAGGTAAGCCATGTAATGTCATCCCCACTTAATGGACTAGGAAAATGAGAACTGGGTAAGTGGCTTACCCCAGGTTACCTGGCTGGAAGGGTGGAGCTGGGACTAAAACCTATTTTCTGTTTAAGTCTGGTTGTCTTTCTTGGATTTCGACGTACTTTAAAGTACAATATATTTTTTTAAGATTTTGTTTTTAAGTCATCTCTATACCTAATGTGGGGCTCGAACCCACAACCCCGAGATCAAGAGCTGTACGCACCACCAACTGAGCCAGGTGCCCCTTTATAAAGTACACCTTTGAACACATTCAATAAGCATATGTCTGAGAAAAATATTTATTTTTTATTTTTTAAATTAAGTACACTCTATTCCCAAAGTGGGGCTTGAACTCAAGACCCCAATATCAAGCATCACAATCTCTACCAACAGAGCCAGTCAGGCACCCATGAGAAAAATATCTCAAGGAATATTTCAGAAACATTTTTGAAGTTTACTCTAATTTCATATTACTACATTTACTCTTAGTTGCGCTTGAGGTATTCATATATCCTACTCAAAAATCTCAGGCTGTTTTTTTTTTTTTTTCAGGCCTTCATTTCTGACACAATAGCCAATAGACTCTCCTTCTACTAGGTTTTTGACCTTTGACCTTCTCCCACCCACAAATGTGACCCTCTCTACTTGGTTCTCTTCAATGGCAAACGTGTCTGGTCTTGAGGTCAGGACCATCCCTTCTAGGAAGGTGGTATTTTCACTTCATTTTTCAATTTTCTGTGGGACATAAGTTCTGCTGCTTCTATCTCTGGATATCTCACTGCTGATTTCCTAACTGAAGTCTTCATTATTTCTAAGTGGGACCATGATAATACTTTCCTAATTCAGTTTCCCGTTCCAATTCCTTTAAAAGCAGTGGTTCTCAACCTTGACTTGAAATCACTTATGACCTAATCTTAAAACTAAATATTGAGATTTCCTAGCATTTATTCTCAGGTCCTTAAAAAATTGCATGCATAAGTGACTTTCGATTCATGCCTCAAACCAAACAGTTACAAAGTTTAATATATTTATGCAAATTATAAATTGAAATGATGACTTATTCTGTTAATGGTCTTCTGACTGGCAATACCGTCCACTCTTTTCCAGCCATATAATGGTTATTATTAAAAACAAAACAACAACAAACACTTCTGCCATTGTTTACTGAGGATCTGGGTTGTTTCAAGAGTTAAGTCTACTGATTCTCTAGGCTAATCCTCAGTATAAGGTTAAGGTCAACTGTCAGGGAGAGCTATTTTTGGGGTCTTAGAGGGAAAAAAAGGAAGAATGTGAAAGAACTATATTTTTTTCTTAAAAAATTTTTTTAAAAATTTACATCCAAATTAGTTAGCATATAGTGCAACAATTTCAGTAGATTCCTTAGTGCCCCTTACCCATTTAGCCCATCCCCCCTCCCACAACCCCTCCAGTAACCCTCAGTTTGTTCTCCATAATTATGAGTCTCTTCTGTTTTGTCCCCCTCCCTGTTTTTATATTATTTTTGTTTCCCTTCCCTTATGTTCATCTGTTTTGTCTCTTAAAGTCCTCATATGAGTGAAGCCATATGATTTTTGTCTTTGTCTAACTAATTTCACTTAGCATAATACCTTCCAGTTCCATCCACATAGCTGCAAATGGCAAGATTTCATTCTTTTTGATTGCCGAGTAATACTCCATTGTATATATATACCACATTTTCTTTATCCATTCATCCCTCGATGCACATTTGGGCTCTTTCCATACTCTGGCTATTGTTGATAGTGCTGCTATAAACATGGGGGTGCACGTGTCCCTTCGAAACAGCACACCTGTATCCCGTGGATAAATGCCTAGTAGTGCAATTGCTTGGTCAGAGGGTAGTTCTATTTTTAGTTTTTTGAGGAACTTCCATACTGCTTTCCAGAGTGGCTGCACTAGCTCGCATTCCCAATGAAAGGAACCATTCTTAATGTATTATTAATCTTTAATCTTTGCCAAATCCCATAGGGGGCAAGTCATTTTCAGGCTGGAAGAGGACACAGGCAATTACTTCCAAGAGGCTTAATTTTAATTCACGATCCTCTGGTTTCTATCTCTCAGTTCTAAAGTTAGTTCCCGTACCCTTTAAAGGTAGTTTCGAAGCTTTATTAAAAAAAAAACAAAAACAAAAAAAACCAAAACAACCACATCTGGGGAAACAGGTATTTGTTCATTGAGTGGTTAATTTTCTTTTAATTTGTTAATTTTTAAAGAAGTTGTTATTTACATGCCAGTTAGTTAACATACAGTGTAATATTAGTTTCAGGTGTATAATTCAGCAATTCAACAGTTCCACAGAACAGGTATTTAGATACCAATCTCATAGCAGCATTATTCATAATAGCCAAGAGGTAGAAATAACTCAAATGTTCATTGATGGATTACTGGATCAACACATGTGGTACATATACACAACGAACCATTACTCGGCCTTAAAAAAAGAAATGACATTCTGATACAACATGGATGAACCTTGAAGACAACTTAAGTGAAATAAGCCAGACACAAAAAGACAAAGACTGTAGGGTTCTACTTACATAAGGTACCTGGAATAGTCAGATTCACAGAGACAGAAAGTGGAACAGTGGTTGTCAGGGGCTGGGGCTGGGGGCGAGGAGCGGGGTAGTTACTGCTTTCCGGGTATAGAGCTTCAGTTTGGGAGGATGAAAAAGTCCTGGAGATGGACGGTGGTGATGGCTGCGGAACATGTATTTAATACGACCGAACCGTAGGCTTCAAACGGAGAAGATGGTACATTTTGTGCTACGTATATTTTACCACAATTAACAAAATAGATCGGGGGAGGGCACCATGAGATGCAAATGAAGGATTTCAGGAGAGAGAAGCTACAGGCATGTAAAAAAGTGACACCAAAAAGGCCAGAGAAGATCACGGGAGGCAGGCGTACCTTCTCTGCAACTACAGGAAACGTAAATCAAAGCAAAGCGGAATTGTTGGCATCCCTGAAGTGGCAGCAGATCTATCTGTCCCAAAGGTCTCGGAGCGTGATGGTTGTGAGCAGGACTCAGATATTACCTGGCTGGTTGCTTAACAGGCCTACGGCACACATCCTACAGGAGTCTCGCTCTGGCACAAATGACTCATTTACTCTCCCGAGTCCTGTTAGCAGGTCAAAATTTATGGTTGCTGCGGACGCTCTGATTAATGTGCATTCCCAGCTGGCTCTGAGCGCAGCAACTCATGATCTCTCACCGTTTTCTGCTGCGTGAAAAGACGGATCTTTGCGTCCCCTCAGAAGAGTTGTCAGAAAGGAAAACCAGTATTTTGTGTGGGTCTCTTTTAAGCTGGCCTTTGTTTCCACAATTCGGAATCTCATGTAATTAGGTAAAAGTGGCATTCGTCCAATCTTGGTCACAGGCTCAGAGCTCCCTAGGCTTATTTATGTTCTTTTCCTGGCACTGCACAGTTCCCATGTCAGCATCCCAACTTCACAGCATGGGGGTTTGACAGCTCTGTGTAAATGTGTGTGAAAAACTCACCACAAAACACAGTTACTTGACAAAATGGCAAAAAGCTCAAATGGCCATTACTCTGACCATACCAGTTCTCTGTGCGCTATGTGCAAAAGTATTTGTTTGTCAGAAAACAAGTAATAAATCACAAGATGCAAGCTTATCCCCAGGTATGACAAGAGGGAAGGAAATTAACGGCCATACTCAGAAATGGTTTATTGAAGAGCAGGTACACAAATATTTCTGAGCTCCACAGCTCAACAGGCAGTATTCAAGGTGAAATTCCCAGCCCAATGCCATTTTTAGGTTCACTGTCAGGTTCCGAAAATTGTCAAGGTACCAATCAATTGTGAGCACGTAATAGTGTATGTGTGTGAATGAAAGCGAAAGAGAAAAACAGAGAGATGTTCTAGTACATTTAGATGAATCTTAGCCTAGCCTTGAGATGAGTTACTGGCTGCTCTTCTGGGTGAGAAACGAAATGCTTGAAAATCTTCCTAATTAATCATTAATAGATTGAGTTCTGTGAATTAAACCATAACGTTCTCTCCTAAATAGCAACAACTGTAGAAATAAATAAATACAAAATGTTTCTCCTCCTGCTGAATGATCAAGGTTAGTAAAGAAACAGTCTTAGATTAGGAAGCTTCACTTACTCAGTTCAGAGACTAAGCCCGTTCCGTATTTTTAGGGGTAAAAGGAACCCCTAATAAGGCATCAAACAGAAATTTAGAATTCAGACAGAAACCATCACGTATGCTACAAAGCTGAAAGAATTTTTAGCAACAAAAACACATGCTGGAGAACCAGGAAGACAAAACAAGAGATTTTTTTCCATGAAACAATTAGAAATGGGCAAATAGATTTATGTACTAAAAGGCTCATCATAGTATTTTGTTTAATTGCAAAATCACTGGAAACAACCTAAATTTCTAAAACTAGGATGTGTTAAATAAAAGCCATTATATGGTCACTAAAATCTTACTTTATAAAATACCTACTGACACAGGAAAACGTTAATAACATCATTAAATTTGAAAAATGGCTTTTAAAGAGCAAATGATATAGTACCATTTTTAAGTAGATATATTGAGATATAATTCATGTATAATTCATATATGCAAGGTATACAGTTCAATGGTTTTTAGTATATTCACAGTTCATCAATCATGATCTCAGTCAGTTTTAGAACATTTTCATCATCTCAAAAAGAAATCTCACATCCATTAGCAGTCATTTAGTATGATCCCCTTTTATTAAAAGTCTGTGGTATATCCATACAATGGACGATTGTATTTGGCGATAACATAAAGTGCTGATACATGCTACAACATGGGTGAACCTCGAGAACATCGCTAGGTAAATGAAACCCGTCACCAAAGACCGTAGATTGTATAATTCCATTTATATATTAAGTGGCCAGAATAGGTACGTTTATAGCAGGTAGATTCATGGTTGTCTGGTCCTGGGGGTGGAATGAGTAAACGGGGTATGGTTGCTAATTCTGGTTTCTTTTTGGAGTCATAAATATGTTTTAAAATTGTGGTTATGGTTGTATAATCCTGTGAATATACTAGAAAACATTGATTTGTACACCTTAATGAAGGAATTGTATGGTATGAGAATTATATCTCAGTAAGCTGCTTTTAAAAGTAGATAGGTGGGGCGCCTGGGTGGCTCAGTCAGTTAAGCGGCCGACTTCGGCTCAGGTCATGATCTCGAGGTCCATGAGTTTGAGCCCCGCGTCAGGCTCTGTGCGGACAGCTCAGAGCCTGGAGCCTGTTTCAGATTCTGTGTCTCCCTCTCTCTGACCCTCCCCCGTTCATGTTCTGTCTCTCTCTGTCTCAAAAATAAATAAACGTTAAAAAAAATTTTTTTATAAAGTAGATAGGTATAAAAAACTTAAAAAAAAAGTACATAGGTATACGTATAGGAAAAAAACTGGGAACATACCAAAAAGGTTTACATTATCTATATGTAGAGGAGTCACAGCTGGTTTATTTTCCTAGATTATTTTCTAATTTTTCTACAGTGATCACATATTAATTGCATAATACAGTTATTTTAAAAATGTACTGGCTGGTTATTTGATGATTTTAAGAAATTACTGTTATTTTTTGAAGGTATGATAATGGTATTATGGCTATGCTATATTAAAAAAAAAAGAAGAAGAGAAGAGTCTTCACCTCCCAGATATTCATACACACAGAGGAAGTGATGTAATGTCAGAGGGATGATGGAAGGGGTACAGGTGGGATAATTTTGTTCAAGAAATGAAAACTGTTCAAGTTAGGTGATTATTTATACTGGAGTTCATTGTAATTTTCTGCATCTTTTTATAGCTTTATAAGTGAAATTATGTATAATAAAAGAGTCAAGGGGTGTTTGGATGGCTTGGTTGGTTACATGTCTGACTTCAGCTCAGGTCATGATCTCATGGATTGTGAGTTCGAGCCCCATGTTGGTCTCTGTGCTGACAGCTCAGAGCCTGCTTTAGATCCTCTGTCTCCCTCTCTCTCTGCCTCTCCCCTGCCTTGCACATACACACTCTCTCAAAAATAAATAAGCGTTTAAAAAAAAAAAAAGAGTCAAAAAGAAGGTTGACTATGAACAGAATGGATCATTCAGTTCCACTTTGGCTTAAAAAAAAAAAAAAAGTTGTGTGTGCCCACGAATACAAAAAGAGCAGAAGGAAATGCAAGAAAATGTGTACATACCATTGAGCCTCTGAGTAGCGGCATTACGTGGGACAATATTTTGTTTCACATGCTTTTTGTGTACTTGTCGAGTAGTCTCAAAGACTACATGTTGGTATTGTGGTAGGTAAAAGACCCCCTTAAAAAGGTTTCCTCATGCTCAAGTAGTCACCTGGATAACAACACATAACGTAAAATGAAGTGCAAATGTGTCCTCTGGTTTCCCAGCTCCGAGGCAGCCAGGAAAGACCACAAATTGCTTGAATAGCTCTTGTAGGGCAAGTCCAGTGGACTTCTGCCCTAGGGAATCTCAAGGCCATGGTTTATGGCCATTCTAGGAGCTGCCCAGAATGTGTGGGCACACTCTGGAACATTTACAAAACCATTCACAAAGTGCATGGTTTAAAAAAACCAAACTAAAACAATCCTCGGTGAGAAACTGAGACACTACCAAGTACGTCACTTCAAATTTAGATTGCACTGGAGTCGACCAGGTGTTCATCCGGGTAAGTAATTTTTAAAAAGAAATATGCAGCGAATTGGGGAATGAATAGTGCATATTAAAAAGAGCGCGTGCATGCGTGCTAATGCCAATTTTCTTTTACCGCGTATATTTGCAAGCTTCCAATGAATGTAGTTATTTACGGACATGGAAATGGCACAATAACAACTCACCATTAAAAAAAAAAATCTTCCCCCAAATTCTCCAAAAAATAAGCAAAAAGTAGTAGGTAACCAGACAGCTATGTAAACTCTTAAAAAAGATGAAAAGTGAAGATTTTTCTATACAAAGTAAATACCACATGAAATTACTTTAGTAGGAAAAATCAGTCCAATTATAGCAATGCCAGGAGAAGATGACACAGATATAAACAATCAACCTACATGAGATCTCTCTCTCTCTCTCTGTGCTTCTATTACATACTAACTTAGATTGCATTTATTTGTAAATACCTTAGCTCTCTTACTACTTTTTTAAACCTCTTGAATGCAAAAATCAAGTCTTTGAATCCCTAGAAAGTTTTGCACACTGCAGGCAATTAATCAATGGTTCAGATGATCAAAACCTGTAATGTCAGTGAAAGGATATAATGATGAATGACATATTATATACCATTCTCAAAGAATTGATTGAAAATCCAGAAAAAAATACGGTATATACATCAGGGTCACACTGGTATGAGAAAAATGCTTGCCTAGAGATAAATCAATAATAGCTAGAAATCCTCTCCTTTTTAAGAGATTAGATGTTGGAAGAAAAGGGGTTGTTATAAACAGTGCCACTGTATGTTCTTGAAAAACCTCCTATTCTGCAAAAATGTGCACTAAAAATAACAGGACTTCTGGGGAAAAGTAGGGTTGGGACACACTGCTCAATACCTATGCAACTTTGTAACTCTAGCACTAACAGTAAGTAACATTGACAGTACTACCTAAATGACTAGCACAGTTAAATCTGTAACTAACCAGCATCTCTACTCTCTAGCGTCCTTAGCGACCTTCAAACCTGGGACTCCTGCCTTTTTTTTTTTTTTTTTTTAATGTTTATTTTTGAGAGAGAGGAGAGAGAGAAGGGCAGAGAAAGAGGGAGACATAGAATCCAAAGCAGGCTCCAGATTTCGAGCTGTCAGCACAGAGCCCAACGCGGGGCTTGAAGCCACAAACCATGAGATCATGACCTGAGCTGAAGTTGGATGCTTAACTGACTGAGCCACCCAGGTGCCCCAGTTCAGATTTTCATAACCACAATAATATTTTTTGTTCAATGAAAGTATGAAGTGATTTTACAACACTAACTGACAGGGCAGTCCAACGCACTTTATTCCACTGGTACATGTAAACATGTATGTTGATAAGATGTATGTACCTAGAAAACCACCGAGCCTCGTAGAGTGCTTATTATTTTTCCAGATTTAACTTTCTGGCTAGGATATTAGGAAAGTCTCTGAACAAGGCCAAAGGAGAATTCCAGAAGTGTGACACCTCCTTTTCAGTTCTTTCCAGCTGGGTCATAGGCCTACTGTGGTGACTCAGGCTATGTAAGGGCCTTGGAATGGACACACAAGGCACAGTTCTGAACCCCACACAAGACATCAGGCTGTGTGAGGTGGGGGTGGAGACAGAATTACGCCTGGTGAGTTCATCCTCAACAAGAGCCAGGCTTTTAGGCCTGAATGCCGACAAAAGAATTCTGGTGAAATTTTGGTGGCATTCAACGACTATGAGTGATGTACTTACTGTGTACCTGGAATTAATGATGCCAAGCATTAGGGATACAAAACTGAATAATCTGTCAAGACCTCGCAGGCCTGTGCAGCTCACTGTAGGCATTTCAGTGAACACACTCTTTGCTAGGCACTCCTCCTGGTATTTCACATGGATAAGCTCATTTACTTCTCAGCCCTGTGATATGTGGTCTGCTGTTCTCCCTGTTTTATTTTTGTGAAATGTTTACTTATTTTGAGAGAGAGAGAGAGAGAGAGAGAGAGAGAGAGCGAGAGCGCGAGCACACAGGTTGGGGAGGAGCAGAGAGAGAATCCCAAGCAGGCTTCGCACCGTCAGCACAGAGTCTGACACGGGGCTTGATCTCACATACGGTGAGATCATGACTTGAGCTGAAATCAAGAGTTAGACGCTCAACTGACTGAGCCACCCAGGCACCCTTATTCTCCCTATTTTATAGCTCATGAATCTGGGATGCAGAGAGCTTAAGAAACTTGCCTAAGGTCACATAGCTGGTGAGCAATTTGAACCCAGGCTATTTGAGTTGAAAGCCTACATTCTTAACCTCTTCCCTGAATTCTCTCTGTAGCACAGAGAAGGAGGGGTTAAAAACGCTAATGTGGGGCATTAAGAAAAACGACAGACCTATGTACACAGTGGAACGTTAGTAGAGGAGACAGGGACTAATTCTGCGAGGGGGTATGGGAACGACGACATGCTGAAAGGGTGCTGGGCCAGCAGTCCTTCAAGCAGATGTCACATGGCTACCAGGGACAGTAGACCACACGGCGTGGGCAAAGGCACGGAGATGGGCGATGGCCCGGAATGCTGCAGCTTGTGGCGTGCTGCTGTCGATAAATGAAGTACACAGCCCAGGGTGGCAGAGGGAAGTGTGGACAAGCAGAAAGAGACCAGATAGAGAAATGACTCGGTTCTATGAAATGGTCACACCAAGGAGCTCATCTTCTGGTGGGAAATATTGAAAGAGGTTTTAAACGAGAGTGGTGGGAACAATACGACCAAATCTGCCCTGTGGGGTCTAGCCATGGTGTGAAGGACAGAATGACACAGGGAGGTGGTGGGTAGGAGGGAAGAGTTGGCAAGATCTAGAAGTAGGGACTGACTCCACTTGGCAGACTGTTAACAGCAGTCCCAGTGGAAGCCAAGTCACTGGGACTGGGAGTGGGGAAGGAGGGATGAGCTGGGAGAGTTTCTGACGGTAGGAGGACTTGAGGACTGGGGGGCGAACCAAAGGGTGGGTTGGGCAGGTGGGGTAGGACGGTTTCTTGATTGTTTTTTTTTTAATTAATTAATTTTGAGAGAGAGAGAGCGAGCGAGCACACGCATGAGGAGGGGAGGGGCAGAGAGAGAGGGAGAAGGAGAATCCCAAGCAGCCTCTGTGCTGACAGCCCAGATGCGGGGCTTGAACTTGAACTACGAACTGTGAGATCATGACCTGAGGCCAAACCAAGAGTTGGACATTTAACTGAGCCCCCCACCCCAGGCGCCCCGAGGCAAGCTTGATTCTTATGCAGGCCCTCACTGTGGGATTTGAATCAGCTCTAGACCCTTGCCTGGGAACTGGGGCTTTAAAAAGGCATCCTGTGGGGCGCCTGGGTGGCTCAGCTGGTTAAGCCTCCAACTTCGGCTCAGGTCACGATCTCATGTTTCATGAGTTCAAGCCCCCCATCTCTGGATCCTCCCTCTCTCTCTGCTCCTTCTCCACTCACACACACTCTCTCAAAAAGAGATAAACATTAAAAGCCACATGCATTTTTATTTTTATTAATTTTTTTTAACGTTTTATTTTTGAGACAGGGAGAGACAGAGCATGAACAGGGGAGGGTCAGAGAGAGGGAGACACAGAATCTGAAACAGGCTCCAGGCTCTGAGCTCTCAGCACAGAGCCCGACGCGGGGCTCGAACTCACGGACCGCGAGATCATGACCTGAGCCGAAGTCGGCCGCTTAACCGACTGAGCCACCCAGGCGCCCCCACATGCATTTTTAGATGTACAGAACTCGGTACGGTTAACATCTAATTCCGGGCATCATTATTTCACCTTTCCTGTAGTGTCAACCCACCCCCCCCCCCAACCCCGCCTCTGCCGCCCGAGTAACACAGTAATGCTGTTTACCTGCTGATGATTCTCAGTTGTATGATACATCATTCATAGTCCCACAGCACCTTCGCCTATTAGCTGGGGATGCCCACGGACAGATAATTACCACCTGGTGTCTGCACTGTACTGATGGTCATTTATCTCATTTTACTTCAGTTCTCGACGTAATGTTCCAAGATGGGTAAATTACTCCACTCTTAAGATTGGTGGAGAAAACCAAGAACCAAGAGCCAAAAAGAAGTTACATTCCATGTTACAACTTCCCCTTCTCCCTTAGCTGTCGGTTGGCACCTGCCTTTCTGCTTTATTCCAGTCACTAAGTGGGACGCTCTCGGGCTCTATGGAACTTGCGGGTGTTCGGGAGCAAAACCCACTCAGCTCAGGGCGAGGCCACAGCTGGAGGATGACTCACATCGTATCCAGAAAGAAAACAAACGGTCTCAAAAATCTGGTGGTCAAGGGGTAGTGGTTAGGGGAGGGTACGCGGAGGGGGGCCGCTGCCTTTCCAGGAAATTGGTGAGTGAAACAATTCTGGTGCGAAAAGAGTTTAAAAAAAAAAATCCACTTACTGATACAAGAAATCAGATCGTTGAATCTTTCCTTAGGAAAGAGGGGGTTTTCCAGCCCACGGAAATACAGCTTCAGAACGCCAGCAACGGAGTTAATATCATGGTTACTCTGGTCATCAGCCAAAGGGTTTTCACCTATATAAAAAAAACATCAGTTACATGCACAGTGCTTCTGTTTCTTCCTCTGAATAAAGATATATTTCTGTACTCACACATGTTTCTATATATACATGTATCTTTTAATTTCGCTTTATGAAAGATTATATAGTACTAAAATTAAACTAATTGGTTTAGATATCCCAACCCATGATTAACCTAAAAATAGTTGGTTAAAATAAAGCTTTTTAAAAAATCTCAGGCTACCAAATAATCCCTTACAAGTTACCCATATCTTAAAATAAAATATTGTGGCACTTATAGTTAAAATCTAATCCTAGCTTGACATGAATTCAAATACTACATTCTGTGTTTTTTATCCTACTGGAAAAAGACACAATATAGATACAATATCAGAAATATTATAGGATGCGCCTAATTGTGAATGCCTACAATTATACAAACATTTCCCAGTGGCACAGTGCTGTTCACGGCACATTTGAAAGCTGCCTTCAGCAGTGGGAGATTCTGAAATCAGATAGAGGAATTTGAAAATGTACCCTTACTAGTACCGAGGGATTTGTATAAAAAGTACAAATTTACAAAATATATCCCAAATATGAAATTATATCATTCTTTATGGTAAGCAGTTTTAAAATTTACATAACTGGCCTGGCTATTCCACGTCCCTGAGAATTAAACTGAGATAAAATTCTTGAGAAGCTCAACATAACATGCAGCCTTAAGTCAAACTCCATTTTTTATTCACAGGTCTGTTCTGAAGTTCACAAAAATTGTACACTGCGTTTTAACTTTTTTTTTTTTTTTTTTTTTTTTTTTTGCCTCTTGGGGCAGTTTATTTTCAGGGACCTGGGATTCCTTTTATCTGGGAAATGATTGAACACAAATTCACAATTTTTTTTTTTTCTTTCCCACAGAGAGAAAGCCTCACCCAAAGAGATCACAAACAAGTAACAAAATACCAGGGGGATTTCCAAGGAAATATAATAAAGCATTTTGCCTGTGGTAACTGGCACAGAAAGTGACGCTTTAGACACTTCAGCTTATGCTGAACATGGTTCATAGAAGAGACTGGGAGCATGTGGCTGCTGAGAGAGAAGGCTGTTCTGCTCCACACATCGTATCAGAGAACTTAAAACAGAAAAGACAATCTGGAGCCAAGTTGATCTCTTCCACCAAGATTTCAAACTTTCAAGGGCTCTGTGACAAAGGAAATGAGACTGAGAGAGAGAAGCCCTGTCTCCAGGCCATGATACCCCCCACTCTGCATGTTCAGCCTGACTTTCAAACATGAAGGAAGGTACAGATTTACCCAGGAGTCCAAGGACACAAATCATCATAATTGGGGAGCATCAGTAACTAAGAGCCATCACTAACGAGTTAGGCATTTGCAGTGATTATACCACATCCCCACACCAAGTTGGAATCTTGCAGATGAGGATCCTGAGACCTAAAGAAGAGATGAGTAGCTTGACCAAAATCAAATGATTAGTAAATGAAAGAGTCTGATTTGATTCTGGGTCTGCCTAACACTAACGTCTACGGCTTTGCTAATTATAATGTGTGGATTAACAGTTCAGTAGGATTTATTTGAAGCCAATTATGAACAAACGTAAGGTCACAGGGAAGGAGTCTGGGGGTGGTAGTAAGAGGGAGGAAAGCATTTCTGACAAAGGACACAGACATGTAGCTGGGATGAGTCACCTCCAACGCCTGCCAAGTAGGCCCAGGGCTATCGGGCTATTCTTCTAGAACCCTCTCATGTGCCACCTTTGAAACATGCTGAGGATTACCAATGCCAGTCCTAAACCAGGATATAAAGCTCATACGTTTTTGTATACTTGATTACAAAATTTTATGATTTTGGCTTCATTTCTCAGCTATTCCAAATAGCTTCCTATCTCAACATCCAAAATGAAATGAGAGGTTCCGGACATATGCAGAATGAGCATGCCACTTCACTCTGCGGCATATGATGGCTTTTTAACATGGTTTCTTTGTAGGCATACACAGGCAATTACCTCTCTCAAATGAATTTTTAATATCATTGACTTCCACCTGGGAACCAGACACTCTGAAAATCCCCTGATGCTGAAGACCTAAAGAGAAAAGAAGAGGAAGGGGATGAAAAATTTCCATCACAGCCTCCAGGTTCCCCTTTCCCAGTAATCAAATGTTTAACAGAAAGCACATTCACTGAAATATTTCCAGTGATTATTTTTTTTTTAAATAAGAATTTCAGAGGTGCTTGGCTAGCTCAGTTGATGGAGCAAGTGACTCTTAACCTGGGGGTTGTAAGGTTGAGCACCACATTGGGTGTAGAGATCACTTAAATAAACCTTAAAAAAAAAAAAAAAGAATTCCATAGTTTAGGGCTTACCATAGAGATTGATGAACCGAATACAGCTTTCCACAATGAGGGGGATAATCTGTCCTGAGTCCTGGGTAAAGAGATGGAAACCACTTAACCACAAAAGAGAGGCATAAATCACACACAGTAATAAAGCTCGCAGTTTGACCCTACTTAAAGAGTGATTTTTACTCTTTTTAGATGATCATTTCCAAATACATCCCCCTCTAAAATATTCAACAAAGGCCAAAAATCAAATTATATTTAACCAAAGGTAGATTTCAGTTCTGGAGCAAACCAAATTAAATACATTTAAGGTAATTCTGTTTCAATCTACTCTGTTGTATCTGGAGATGTCAATGCTAATTCATCTCTTTTCCTTATATTTAGGCTCACACATCAAAGTGAATATGTGAATCATTCATTCTTTTTTTTAAAGGTTATTAGAAGTAATTAATCTAATGGACCTAAGAACAACTCTCTGTATTCTAACCTTAGCATCTTAGGACTATCTTAGGTGGCCATCTTACGGCCATCTTGGTCACCAAACACAAACATTCAGCCATTTTGGGATCCTCTCTGTGACATCCCTGAGAGTACACTACCATTTGGATGACAACAGTTATTTACAAAAAAAAAAAAAAAAAAAAAAAAGCTTATATGTTTCCAGATGCAGGATATGAGGATTGCTTTATAGATGATTATAATGTGTCATATATTTATTTGGTCTGCATCAGAACTTACTCATCGATTTTTCATCGTTATTTTTACACGTTTTAAGGATTATGAAGAAACTGCACAAATGCACATCCCATTAAATCTTGCTTTCTTAGGAAGGGGCAGTTTTTTGGCCTTCTTTCCCCACATCTTGTAATCCAGTCAGTGCATTCTTCACTCTACAGTCAGTGAACAAATGTGAACTCTGGAACTTTTTAAAAACATGTACAGGATGACAGAGGAGATCAAGGAGCTGCTGAGGTCACAGTTAAACATGTATCAATGCCATGCACTCCATGTAGTTAAAGAAGGTTACGGGCTGTGGAGTTATTTTCTGTGTACTTTTAAAGACTATGCTCTTTTACGAATCAGATCTTTATAGGAAACATGGAGATTCAAAATGATTAGCAGACATCAGGTACTAATTCATGAGGAATTTTATTCTGAAACACAAGAAGAATTTGGTTGTCTTAATATATTAGAACAATTCAGAACCCACTAACCTTTCCAATTAAGCAAAAGGGGAAGGCTTGGGGACAATGCAGCTGAGCAATTTAAACTATTATTCCTAAAATAGGCAACACACTTCTCGAGGAATAGTTTTATTTTAGGTTTTAAGACCATCTAATCAGTCTGTAAACCAGTTAATGCTTCAATTACTTTTGGAGCCTGCATTAAGTTCCTCTAATTAGTTAAATTGTTTTAGGGATGTAAACTTTATTAATTTCTTAGAGAAGGTCCTTAAGGATAAAAACTCTTTTTAGTGTGACTAGTTGTCTCAAGAATAGCAATGTAATTACATCAAAACTTACTGAATATGTGAGGGGATTTTTCTTTAAGATATGTGTGCTTTAAGGGAAGTAACCCTTATATGAACAATTCATTTAACACTGTACTCTAGAAGAACAACAAATATTTAAAGGCAAGTGATAAAAGGAGAACATTAGTTTGCACCTCTGCTGAACTTAGTATTAAAAGCATAAACAAAGAATAAAATGTTATTAAAAGAAAAATGTTTGCACAAAGAGAGTTCTCCATAAAATGTCTTAAGTTTTTATATGATTCAAAAATATTTCCATCTTCACATTTACTCAGGTAATTGCTAATCTTGTGCTGATCATCTGTATTCTATTCTGATATAATGAATTTTGTGGTCAAAAAATAATTGTGTGTATTAATTTAATTTCATGGATGCCAAACGTGTTGGTAGAAAATATTTTATAAGAACTGAAACAATGGGCTGTGCTCCATCTATCATTCAAATAGATCCCTTTGTGCCTCAATTTTCCCATGGGAAAAAGGAAAAGTGGTTCGCTCTTGTTGTCTCACGGTGGTATTGTGGGGACGTCAACTGATCGAGCAAGTCTCAGAAGCACAGAGATCTCTGTATCCATTGTTTTACTGCTAAGACCTAAGATTCTTTACATGCCATCTGGGACACCAAGGGCCTCACATAAGTGAATTTCCCGTAATAGATGGTTTGCTCTTTCTTTAGTACCTAAATTTGGGTTCTATTAACTGTTCTTAATAAAAAATCTCTTTAAAAATGTAACAGGAGTTGTCCTATCACCTTAAGCAGTCATTCTTGGACTGTGTTATCCAGTGCCATGGGATCACACACTTGTCTCTTTGAGCTTTCCTCTATCCTTCCTCTGCACATCTCAGTGCTCTCATCTCATCTGCCCTTCTCTCCATGTCATTTGCCCCCGCTTACAGGCCACGGGCTGGGAAACTAGCTAATCGAGTTTGACAAGAATTTTATATTAAATTAGAGCCAATCAGGCTCTTTGGAGGCTTACGGCCGTGGGTTTGTGATTGTGATTTAGGTTGTCCAGTGGCTTCTCAATGCCAAGGTGAAGGGCTCAGTTTTAAGGCAGCCAGAGGTTTCTAATCTCTGTGTGTACGTGTGTGTATGTATGTATGTATGTATGTATGTATGTATCTGTCCATGTGTACATGCCATATGCACACACACATTTTTTTAGCCATTAGTGCACATATTTGATACAAGATCTGTCTTAAAGAAACTAAGCCATCTGTAACATATTATTGGGGAGGTTAGTAATGATGTAGTTTCCTACCTAAGTTTAGTCTTCTGAAACTGTCGTAAAATGTTAGCCACGAAAAAGAAAGCTCTTCTCTTTTTTGTCTAATTTACATGAGGGTCCACAATCAAGTATTGCTGTGCATTTGGTATTTAACACTGGTTTGCCTTAACAAGAGCCCTTGACTTGAATTTGGTACAACTGACAAGTATGTAATGTAAAGACTATTTATCCAGTTTTGCTAGAGAAGACAATTCTTCCTCGATCAGTGTTTGATTTCTGTAATCCCTTTTGATAGTAAATAGGTAGGAATCTATAAAGAGTGAAGCCTGTTTTTAAACCTAATTTCCAGCTGCAAACATTGTTCTTTTAAAGACCTTAAAAATCTAACTAAAGCCAAGCATGATGATGGTTTGAAAATGATACCAAGAGCAAAAGAGGCTGTGCCCTCGCCTCCCTTTGCACTATACCTGATGTCTCGTGTGCGAGTTCCTTCGTCCTCGGCTAGAAGCATTATCAGAAATACAGGATGAAAAAGAAGACAGAGTAAACACAGCAGAGATACAAGATATAGACCACAGGGTCTTACAATTTATCCAATATAATGAATTCCTCAAGTCATGGGAAATCAAGACTCTTGCTGTTCAGAGCTACCCTAACAATGTACTTTAAAAATATATTTTGTGCCATCTAATTTGTGCGAGTAAATATTTTACACTGTTAACTAAGTCAAATTTAAATAAATTAATTAAAAAACACACAAGACCAAAATATTTTATCAGGTAGCTCTTTTCCTTTTTGCACAAATTATGGCTTTTTTTTTTTTTTTTTTTTTAAATATAAAGAGGGCTTTCTCTTTTGCCAGCATAATGCTACCCACATTTATTTCCTCTTCTGAGGGCACTCAAACCAAATATTCTTTCCTCTCTGACTTCAGGAAATATTATATTGATTTTCTGGGAAAGCAAAGAGCCCCAGGACAGACTTGGACATAATGACCTGCCTCTTCTTACGAGAGGCTGAGACCATTATAGGCAAGAAGCGTGGAGATCAGCCACCCAAATGGCTGGTGCCAGTACCTTGACGAATGTTTCCAAATCCCCATTAAACAACTTAGCATTATACTGTGAGCGGGGTCTGGACTTCCTGTGTTTCTGGGGCTTAGGGGGAACATTTGGAGGCCTAAGGGAAGGGAATATAATTACTGAGCATGGCAGAAATCAAACAATGAATGAAACCCCCACAGGTGACATCAAAATTACAAAACAGGAATTCTTGTGTTCCCTCCCCACCCCCACCCATGGGGAAAACAGTTCTTCCCATTTCCCATTTACTTACTTTTACTTATGTGATCAAAAGCCATACAAACTATTCATACAGAGTACTCTTTTCTTATATGCTGTATTTGATATTTGTTTGCTAGATTGTTTAAAAATGGAATTGTGAGCTATCTGGCCAAGTGTTACAAACTCCACTTGCTTACGGGTCACACAGAAGACACAATGAGTCATAAAAATTAGGGCTCTTGACAAATCCCAGTATGGGAAAGTAAATATAATTATTTTTAGTTACAACTAAAATATCGCATCTTTTCAATATTCCTCAGATATTAATGGGGTTTTAGTTTATGCAAAAGTTAACTATCAACGGAGTCACAAGTGAAAAAATGAGTTTGGTTTCAATGCTCTTTCAGGGCAGTAGATAGAGGCTCATATGAATTATTAGTTCTTTATAACAAACTGTCTCATCACTTAAATATTTGTAGAGCATTAGGATGCACCCCTTATTCTGTTCTGGACTCTCTCCATCTCCAGTCTGTTTGCCTTGGTGGCTAAGTTAGGGTCTCTAACATACACATGCAGTGTTCTGCATGCTATATTTAGACCCTGCCTCATCTTGCCCTGTAGTGCAGACGGGGAACTTCTTCTGTTCCTCTTCCTTAAGAGCAAAGAGAGCCAGAAGTGCCCGACTCAGCTTCTTCAGCTGTCCTGAATGGAATACAGGGAAAAATAGTCCCAAGAATTTTCTTCAGACCTTCCTATTTTAACTCCCTAATTGGAAGGCTTATATGAGGGTGTACATCACACTTGAAAATCAGGTCAAGTCCTTCATTATGCTGCCAACTGTCTGGGAAGAATTACCTTTTTGGTTCATTAAAGTTCAGAAAGGCCAGTTTAGAAACAAAATCCTAAGAATATGAGGAAGCCTGACTAGATTTGTAAGACATTACACCAATCTATCAAGAGAGGTAGGGGTATAAATTTCATTTTAAAAAAAAAAAAAGATGAGTACTGGGTGTTGTATGGAAACCAATTTGACAATAAATTTCATATATAAAAAAAAAGAGAGAGGTAGGGGAGCAAATTTGACAGCCTTCCACAGCCAAATTCTAAGACTCGACTAGCAGGCGGGCTCAGAGGACTGATGGGGTGTGCAGTAAGCAGCACCTGAAGCTCCATGTGCTTGACAGGTTACAAGGAGTCTTTGCAAGCGTCTAGAAACAAATATGGAAACTTCTATCAGGCAGCACATCATGTCCTGCCCCAGTTGGCTCTTCTGAAATCTCATCTGCACACTGAATTGTGTCATTCGTGGGGGAAAGCATCACGTACGCATAAAAACCAAAACAACTACCCATCAAGGAGCTTAACCTTATGTGCCTGGTTTCATCCACTCTTTTCATTATTTTACAAGTGTTTTAAATATAGACTATTTTTATTCCGTTGTGGGGAGGCCAACAGATCAGAGGTTAACTGTTACTGAAAAGATAGTGTGTTTCCCACACTTCCCAAGAGGAGGGGGCCATGCTACTACATGGGGTGGGGTGGGGTCCATGGGAAGCACTGCAGTCAGTGAGGAGGCAGAGGGAGTGAGAGGAAGTACGTGCAATGGTATAGGTTTCCATGGGAAGGAATGGGCAAGGCAGGGTAAACGGGTTAGGACTGGCTAGTTTGAATAAGTTTGGTGGGCTCTGGGGAACAGTTGTCTGGCACCTGGCTGTCACTAGGGAAGGAGAAGAGTCACCCTGAATGTGAAAGCCCCGTAAAGGATGCGGTTGGGGTTACGGGTCTGGACGAGTCGGCTCGGCATACAAAAGGCAGACGTGCAAGCACCACCTTTACTATTCCTACGAATTGGCTAACCTTGGGAGTGGCAGTTCCTCCAAGGTGAGCAAGGCCCCGAGATATCAGAGCATCAACTACTGAAACTGGAAAAAATGGTTACTACAGGGTCCAACAGAGATGCACATTTGGTAATATCTGGTGCAGCTGATGACGCTGAAGGGGTAAGAGCACAGGCTCATTCTGTTTGGTCGCAGATTCATGGGACAAGCAAATCTTGTAGCTCGAACCAAAGCCCCCTCGTAGGGCTAGACAGTCATTCCTGCATGACTGAGACACGAAGAGTGGCTCCTGGTTGGGGCAAATGAAGACCTGTCTTTTGAGTTGTCTCCCACAGGCCTGAAGATGGCCTCTCTTGATGATTCTAAGTTATGAGGCAAATGTGAAGACACTACTGTTGTGAGAAACCGGAGATGAAAACAAACTGCCCGAGGGCTTCTCAAAGTAACTTCTGTGGCAACGTGGCTCATCAGGAAGCCGGCACACGATGGCTCTGCTTCACCATGTACACATCAGGTGAAGAGAATCAGGACCAGGCCATTCAACATTTGGATTATCTGACCGGTTCTGGTTTGGTGGCTGCCACACAGCTTCCTTAATCTGGCCTCCTATGGAGGATGCCCACGTGAATGAGAGAAAGCACGAGTGAGGTTAATGTACGTATCTAGTCTGTTTGGCAATGACAGTTCTCAATGCAAATTGATACATTTGCATTTCTTCACATTTAAAAAAAATTTTAAGTGTTTTTTAAAAGCTTATTTATTTATTTACAGAGAGAGAGAGAGAGAGAAAGAGGGAGGGAGGTAATTCCAAGCAGGCTCCATGCTGCCAGAACAGAGCTTGATGCACGGCTTGATCCCATGAACCATGAGATCAAAACCTGAGCTGAAATCTACAGTCAGAGGCTTAATCGACTGAACCACCCAGGTGCCCCTAAAACATCTTTTTGTGAAGTGCCTTACATTACTTATAACATAGAGACAACAGGTAAAAGAGTTGATAGTACAAAGAGATAATATATATGAAAAAAACTCCATAAACACAAAAGGCCCCGAATAGCCAAAGTAATATTGAAGAAGAAAACCAAAGCAGGAGGCATCACAATCCCAGACTTTAGCCTCTTCTACAAAGCTGTAATCATCAAGACAGTATGGTATTGGCACAAAAACAGACACACAGACCAATGGAATAGAATAGAGAACCCAGAATTGGACCCACAAATGAATGGCCAACTAATCTTTGACAAAGCAGTAAAGTGTATCCACTGGAAAAAACACTGTCTCTTTAGCAAATGGTGCTGGAAGAACTGGACAGCAACGTGTAGAAGAATGAAACTAGACCACTTTCTTACACCATTCACAAAAATAAACTCAAAATGGATGAAAGACCTGAATATGAGGCAGGAAACCATCAAAACACTAGAGGAGAAAGTAGGAAACAACCTCTGTGACCTCAGCCACAGCAATTTCTTACTCGACACATCTCCAAAGGCAAGGGAATTAAAAGCAAAAGTGAACTATTGGGACCTCATGAAGATAAAAAGCTTCTGCACTGCAAAGGAAACAATCAACAAAACTAAAAGGCAACCAATAGAATGGGAAAAGATATTTGCAAACGACATATTGGATAAAGGGCTAGTACCTAAAATCTATAAAGAAGTCACCAAACTCCACACCTAAAAAAAACAAATAATCCACTGAAGAAATGGGCAAAAGACATGAATAGACACTTCTCCAAAAAAGACATCCAGATGGCCAACAGACACATGAAACAATGCTCAACGTCACTCCTCATCAGGGAAGTATTAATCAAAGTCACACTGAGATACTACCTCACGCCGGTCAGATTGGCTAAAATGAACAAACCAGGAAACTATAGACGCTGGCGAGGATGTGGAGAAATGGAAACCCTCTTGCACTGTTGGCGGGAATGCACACTGGTGCAGCTGCTTTGGAAAACAGTGTGGAGGTTCCTCAAAATATTAAAAATAGATCTACCCTATGACCCAGCAATAGCACTGCTAGGAATTTACCCAAGGGATACAGGAATGCTGATGCATAGGGTCACATGTACCCCAATGTTTATAAGCAGCACTTTCAACAATAACCAAATTATGGAAAGAGCCTACATGTCCATCAATGGATGAATGGATAAAGAAGATATGGTTTATGTATACAATGGAATACTACTTGGCAATGAGAAAGAATGAAATCTGGCCATTTGCTGCAATGTGGATGGAACTGGAGGGTATTATCCTAAGTGGAATAAGTCAGTCAGAGAAGGCCAGATACCACCATGTTTTCACTCATATGTGGATCCTGACAAACTTAACAGAAGACCATCGGGGAGGGGAAGGGGGAAAAAAGTTACAGAGGGAGGAAGGCAAACTATAAGACACTCTTAAATACAGAGAACTGAAGGTTGATGGGAGGTGGGAGAGAGGGAAAGTAGGTGATGGGCACTGAGGAAGACACTTGTTGGGATGAGCATTGGGTGTTGTATGGAAACCAAGTTGACAATAAACTATATTAAAAAAACATTTACTTACTTACTTACTTACTTACATACATACATACATTTATTTATTTATTTATAGACAGAGAGAGACACAGACAGAGAATCCCAAGCAGGCTCCATGCTGCCAGAACAGATCCCAATGTGGGGCTGGATCCCAAGAACCGTGAGATCAAGACCTGAGCTGAAATCAAGAGTCAGAGGCCTAACGGACTGAGCCATCCAGGCACCCCTAAAAAATCTTTTTTTGAAGAGCCTTAAATTTCTTATGACACAGAGACAACAGGTAAAACAGTTGATAGTACAAAGAGATAATATATATGAAAAAAGCTCCATAAACTGCAGAAGTAACATTCCTCTGTCACTGACGCAAGGAAGAAAAAAAACCTCAGTATTTTTGTGAAGTTCAGACAAGTCACTAGCTGTATCTTCCTAGTTGGTTCACCAAGAAGAGAAGCTTCCTTTTGAATAAATTGCCCAGTAGAAACATACAGAGCCTTGAAAATCAACTTGCCAATTACTGCCCCCCCCACACACCCTCCCAGTGTTCTAAATTCTGCTCACCTTAAAGAGAACTCAGCTTCAAGAGTACAAAGTCTAGATACGCCAATTAGAATAATTTCTGGCTGTTATACAAATGCTGGCACAGAAAAATAAAAGTTGCACATTTTCCCCAACCCAGATCAGAATCTGCTTCCAAAAAGGCTTTTCTCAGCAGTGGCTTCAAAATCCCCTCATGAATGAAAAAAAGGGGGAAAAAAAAAAAGAAAGAAAAAAATGTGCAATACAGCTATAGTATTAAATTTTCATCTTTTAAGTGAAAGGGGTAAGAAGCTAAAATCCTGAGTATTCAGTAGAGTTCTAAGTTTTATAGGACATAAGGAAAAGTAGGAGCAAAAAGTAACTCATCATGCTTTTCATTTGCTAACACACTAGATGTGTACATAATGTTGCTTCTTAATTGAATTCTCAAATCAGACTATTTCCAGAAACTTAAAGTGTTTTGGATTAAATAAACCAAACCCATCTGATTTAGGTCTTTCTTAAGGAGTCTTACAATCACACTGGGAAACCCTCCGATCGGCCAGAGCAAATTTGGTTTTGTGAGAACCCCAAACATGTCATGTTACTAGGTTTGGTCGAGTCAAAATGATCTTCCATGCTCATTGGCAAAGTATGTTCATTCTCACAGTGCTGGAATGGTTGCTTGTTGTAAAGGAAAAAAAAAAGGTGAGACACAATGAGTTATGATAAAACATTTGCCTACCTTGTAGTCATATATTCAGCTTTATGACCTGCAGAAAAAAATTAAAATAAGTAAATTGAATGGAATCAGTGGAATGCATTGGGTAATCTTTTGAATCACTTGTCCCTTATTTTAAGATGCTGAGTTTATAATAATTACAAATTTTATGGTGGAAAGCATTAGGATAGCATATGATAGACAAGTAAAGTCAATACAGTATTTTGTAAAATCTATACCTAAAATTTAATAAATCCTATCGATTGGAGAATTATGTTTCACTTGGCAATTTGAGGCAAGGGTATTTATTTATTTGTTATTTAGAAAACATGAAATAGCTGTTGGATCTTCAGTGTAAGTTTAACGATGAAATACACAAATAAAACACACCCAAGATTCGAATGTTAGTTATTTCCTGTGTCGTGATTGATACCTGGGGAAAATAAGGTGGTCACATACGGTTGGGAAAACTCTATTTTCTTTATATTAAGTTGGGGTTCTTTCTATATTACACCGTCAGGTGAGAAGCTGCCTTTTATAATCAGAAATGACATTTGCAGATACTAAGTACAAAGATATTATATTATGCTACATTCTACAACCTATACAATAGCATCTCACAGAGTTCCCTGTCATGTGAAACATGAGGTTCTTCTTCCATATTCTGGCTTCCTGACTCGATTTAAACATCGGATCTGTATTTTTGTCGTGCTTCTACAATCTATGCTAACTCCAAGTGTGAATGTGTCTGTGGTTGTTGTCTGCTCTTTCTCACATGTGGGGTGCAGCTGTGGAAGGGGTGTGGAGAAGTGACCCATTCCACCGGTTTGTTTGCTGAATGATGATATGGTCTTGAAACAGCCTGAAGTTAGAGCTAACAGAGAGAGGTCACGTTGCGGCACTCACAGGTACGCCCCACCCATCATATCATAACAGAATGATTCAGACTTGCGGGGCGAGGCCAACATAACAATTGTAGAGAAACCCGGCTTGTTGGAAATGGTGAATGAACACTCAGAGGCGACAGAGTCTTTTACTCTATTATCTACTTTTGAAGAACAAGCGACGAAGTATTTGAGGGGCGCCTGGGTGGCTCAGTCAGTTGAGTGTCTGACCTTGGCTCAGGTCATGATCTATCTCATGGCTCGTGAGTTCAAGTCTCACACAGGGGTCTCTGCTGTAAGTGCGAGAGCCTGCTTCAGATCCTCTGTCACCCCACCCAACTCTCTGCCCCTCCCTGCTTGTTCTCTCTCTTTCTCTCTCAGAAATAAACATGGGGGAAAAAGAAACCAAAGTATTTGATTAATATCTATTTACTAAATGGGGGGCAACAGTTAATATCTGAAAATACCTTCCTCAAAGCAGACTCAGGCCACTGTAGGTCTAGTAGAATTGTGGGCCATGACTTGGAGTCAGGGTGGGAGGAAAGGAGAACAATCTGATTTTCTCCCCACTACTCAACTCTATCTTTTAACTCTAAGCCCCTTCCCTTTTGCTACTTTGGGGGACAAGAAAAAGGAGAAGGTGGACAGAGATCTCCAGAGTAATTGGTAGCTACTCCTAAGTGGGAGAGACAGTCTACTAGAAAGTGGGGAGGGCAGTGAGCTGAGTGTGGCACGTGATGTCTTACTGGCTATCCTTTGGCACAGGGTTAAAGCACAGACAGAAGACAGGGCTGGAGATGAAGATTTGAGAGTCCCCACAATCTAGGTTGTTGTGGGGCCACAGAAGCTAGCTGAGATCACCCAGGATGAGTCAGTAGAATAAGCAAATGGTGGGGGGTGGGGGGCACCATTTGGTTAAGCTCGGTGGTGGCTCCGTCAGTCAAGCGTCCGACTTCAGCTCAGGTCATGATCTCACAGTTCATGGGTTTGAGCCCTGCGGTGGGCTCTGTGTTGACAGCTTGGAGCCAGAGCCTGCTTCGGATTCCGGGTCTCCTTCTGTCTCTCTGCCCCTGCCCCACTTGTGTGTTCTCTCTCACAAAAAATAAATAAACATTAAAAAAAATAATGAGCAAATGGCTGAAGGCAGAGAAACTAGCTGGCCTGTGCTGTAGTCATGTTGCATACTTTATTATCACACAAGTATGACATAAAGTGTATTACTAACAACAGTAAAAACAGCAATGATGTCCAATACTTATCAGACACTGTTCTAAGCACTTCCTGTACACTAACTCACAATTTTAACAACAACCTTAGGAAGTAGGTACTGGCTCTTTTTATTTTATGGGAGAGACTGAGCACACAGTAGGTAAGTGACTTGTTCAGGGTCACACTGCTAGTATGTGATGGGTCTGACCTGAGGGTCCAGGTTTGTTTTAAATCTAGACCTAAGCTCCCAAGTAATATATTGTAAAAATACAAGTCTTGGGACGCCTGGGTGGCTCAGTTGGCTGAGTGTCGAATTTTTGATTTTGCTCAGGTTGTGATCCCAGGGTTGTGGGATCAAGCCCTGTGTTGGGCCCCTTAGATTTTCTCTCTCACTCCCTCTCTCTCTCCACCTCTGCCCTTCTCTCCCACGTGCATGTGTTTGTGCTCTCTAAAATAATAACAATAAATAATAAAATAAAAATGTAAGTTTTATTCCCTAGCAAATACTTTGAAAGATCCTAAAAGAAAGGTACAGATTATGCCTTATGCTCTGTCCCACAGGGCTAAAGTCATATACAAAGCACCAAAAAGATTTACTGAAGTATATAATACATATTAAGTTAAAATTTTAAAGTATCTATAAAATTAAACTGGATAACAGAGGCTAATCACTTTTAAGTGATTCAGCGATGAAAATACTAATAATTCCTTAGAAATGAAATGTTTTATATAACTGAAAAATTTTGCTACTTTTGTTAAAATATCCCAACCAAATATTCTCTAGATTTAGAAAAAGATCACATATTAAATGGCTTAAAAACATTTTGCTCCACCCCTCCATGGTTAATAGTATGATATAAAAAATTAAAAACCTATAAAAGACACATTTCAATTAATGAACCAAGAGCAAGCTTCACAAAAACTATCATTCATATTGTAACTGCCCACCACTTCCATTGTTTTGTTCAGCTAATAGTACTGAGTGTGACTCAACTGATGAATGAGGTTTTATTTTTTAATCAGTATCATCATTAATAGATCAATAACACACAAGCTTAGAAGAAACTGCTTCCCAGAGAAATGTGAAAGCTTCCAGTGGTTTGAGGATTAGATTTCAATCACTTTGTTTGGAAGACTATTTAATTATTAAAAACAACAGACAACTTCTTCCCCCACCCCCACCCCATCCCACACTCTAAGCCATTTGGAGGGGAAAAAAAAAAATGACCCATGACCCAGGATTATCTTGTTCTTGCTGAAACACCTATGTTGACTATTCTGACCATTTCACTTGGGAATTAAGAAGTGAATTATTTTTCACACTCAAGTGTATTTTATCATCACAGACCAAAATGGAAAACCAAAATATTGTTTGGTGGCGATCTGAGATTAAAAACAAACAAACAAAAAAACCCCAACTGGATGAAACATTTAAAATGTGCACAGCTCAAACTGAATGGAGGCACCCAGGATTGGGTCCCTAATGAATGACTGATGAGGACTCCTGGAGTTTTCAGTCCTTTTTCTTTCTTAAGAATACATTGCTTTTCGGGGCGCCTGGGTGGCTCAGTTGGTTGGGCGGCCGACTTCGGCTCAGGTCATGATCTCGCGGTCCGTGAGTTCGAGCCCCGCATCGGGCTCTGTGCGGACAGCTCAGAGCCTGGAGCCTGTTTCAGATTCTGTGTCTCCCTCTCTCTGACCCTCCCCCGTTCATGCTCTGTCTGTCTCAAAAATACATAAACGTTAAAAAAAAATTTTTTTTTTAAAAGAATACATTGCTTTTCTAAAAAACATAATTATTCACAATCAGCTTCTCGTTTGAAAGTATGTTTGTACTCTTACTCAAAGACAGGAAATGGACTGGATGAGGATAACCCATTTAATTCCTTGATCAAGACACCTTATGCCCAGGTCTACAAACAATCTAACATGGAACTCAGCTTCCAGAGTCAAGTTTTCTGTGTTTAAGGGAAAACTGCACTGATACTTACACCCCCCCTTAACTCCAAGGTTGCACACAAAGAAGCCAGTGTGAACATGAAGGCTCATTATAAGAAGAAAAAGAAACAATTTCAGTGCCTCAGTTTTGCGGATGTACACCTCATTTACTATATTGACCTAACTTCTCCGATTTAAAAACAAAGGACATCACAAAAGGATATAATAGTATTGCTGAAGGATGCTGAAGAAGGTGATGACTTTGGTCTTAACGACTCATTATGTGTTTGCTGTCATTTCAATAGTTTTCAAAGATTTGTAATTCTCAATTTTGACAGTACCCCTTTAAGAGCCCAGTCTAGTTGTTTTGCAATGTTGTAAATCAAAGGACTTACTGGGCCGCTGGTAGGCTGCCAAAAGCAAGCAGTAAGACAGGCCAAACACATGTCTGTAGTTACAGTTTCAGCTGTGTACGATCAACTGCTAAATCCCTGGGTTAGGCTCTATTTGTTTTACTATGAAGGCAGTTTTTGCAGCAGTGAGTCTAGCATAATTCAGGGATGTGAGTTTTATATAAAAAAGTCAGTACTATCCCCAAACACACCATTGAATCCTGTGCTACTAACCTTATTTAGCCAAACCCAGACTTGGATTCCTTCGTAAGGGCTCACCGTTGGATTATCTCATTATGGGACAGGCGCCATTAACTCTCCCAGTCTCCTTTGGTATCAGCCTATTAACTCGAACGGGGCTTGCAGGGAGAGTCAGGGGGCTCACAACGGTCCAGCTAAAGGCGGGCACATTCTCCAGGCCCAGCTTTTCTCTGGGCAAAGCTGCCAGCATCGTGGCAAGGCAGTGACCAACAAGTGGTGTGGAAGGCTGCCAAGCCCACACGTGGGGTAGGGCCGGGGAGCATAAAGGTCTTCGACAAGTGGGCAGAGGCTGGTGTGTCTGATGCCACTGGAGGAGAACCATCCAGTTCCTGAATCAATCCAATCTGGGGACGGCCTGGTACACCCACACATGAGTGTCACTATGATACCGGAACCCATTGAGAGAAATTCCAAGATAAAGAAATCCTGGCTTCGAGTTCACAGGGTACAAAACGGCTTTACGCATTACAGCAGCTAATGACGGACTCTGGCATGTAGATTCAGCAAATTGGTTAAAATATAGCCCTATCCAATAATGGCATGTAAAATAATATGAACCGTTGGGGCTTTCTCTCCGGGAGACATAGGGGAATCTATGTAGAATGAGTATCATAAAAGTTTCGGAATGTGATCCCAAGTGAATTAACACATGTGTCCGTATGAAGTGCCAAGAATGAATTCACCCACTACTTAATTCCCTCCAACTCACGATTTCTAAAGTGGTACCAAGTCCTGTAGGGAAGGACTCTGTGCCTGTAAGCGTTCATCTACACTTACGATAATTGATGCTTCGGGACTGGCAACTGACCTTGGGGGCATCACTGAAATATCAGGCATTTTGTGGCAGATGGAAAAAATGATCTTATAGGATACTCTGAAGGAAAAAAAAAACAACTCAGGACATGATTCAAAGAAGAAAAAAGGCTTTTTATAAAAAGTTCAAGCCTCTATTATAGAAGAGTCGAAAGCCTTGTACAGGGAACATTCATATTCCCTTCACTTAGATTTCCCATTTTGCCACACTGGCCTTATTTCCTTCTCTCTTCTTCTGTCTTTATCTTTTTTTTTCCTGAATCATTTGAAAGTAACTTGCAAATGTTATGATACTTAGCAAGCATTTCTTAAGAATAAGAATCTTCCTTTATAATCTTAACACCGCTGTCATATCTAAGAAAATTAACATTAATTCAATAATGTCATTTAATATACAGTCTATACTTAAATTTCCCCAACTGTCCTTAAAATGCCTTTTGTTAACTTTTGCTTTTTTGATTTAGTATCTAATGACAGTTCACATACTGTATTTGGTGATTTTCTTTTTTAAGACAGTGTCTAGTAGTTTAAATGTGAATTTTTTTTCCCTAAGTGCAATCAGCCTTTCATCTTAGAATCTGGCATCCTTACTGTCATACATGGGAGACTTAGGTCATGATGACCTTTCTCCAAGTGGTCATTCCCTGGAGGAAACCAGGAGATAAGGTGATGAAAAAAACTTGGTTGGTAGGAAGGTTCTAGAATGGTAGGAGACAAGAGTTTAGGTCAAAGAGCAGCAACTTCTTTTTGGTCTGAGTTACACAACTCAGTCCCCTCATTTCCTACTCCCATTCATATTCTCTCACTTTTTATAACTTGTAACAAGATCTAGTGTCAATAAAAGATAAAATTACAGACTATGAGGCACTTAAAAAAGGGACTTTGCCTATATTTATCTTTTCCTTTAAATTTCAAGAAGATGAAAAGGGAAACAATACCATTTACACTGTCCCTTTTGCCTAGAATCCCCTTTTTTCCCCATCAGTTTCCTCATCTGTAAAAACGGGGAAAGTAATAGCCCAGTTCAATGCATAGTTTAGAACAATGCCTAGCACAGAGAGAGCCCTATAGAAGTGGTAGCTATTGCTGTTTTTGTTCCTATTATTAGCCATAGCAGTATACTTCATTAGGTTATTTCTCAAGTAACATCAATGTCTCTGGGAAGGAAAAAAACAAACAAACAAAAAAGTTTCCCAAACTGGTTTAACCAGTTTCTAGAGAACAATAAGGCATGAGATGTGACAACAAATACTGGCCCACTGAAACAACTGGGGTGGAGCTGGAAGGGTGGAGAAGTCCCAGAGGGTAAGGAAGAAGTGTCTGGGTGCAGGGGCAGCTAGGAGCATCACGCTCTGCCGATCCTTCCTCTGGAGCTCTGTGTTGGCTTTTCAGCCCTCGCTAGACTTCCCTACTCTTCCTCAAGGTTAGCACCAAGCTTATAAAGAAGACAGTTCCAGGGAGAACTTGATTTTTACAGATACAGCAAAAGCCCAATCTAAACAGTGTTCTCTGCTTCTTCAAACACAAATCCACAGCTCACAGTCTTTATGGAGCAGATACGTGACACAGTACGTGGTCCATGTCACCTTCCCATCTGTTTCAGATAACTGACCTTCTCCAAGGGTCCTCTGCAACAAGTCATGTTTGGCTTGAAGTTTTGTGATGAGATTACTACCTTCCAAATACTCTCGGAGTTTCTGCAAGAGGAAAGATTCATTTTTAACTTAAAAATATATAGTTCTCAAGGAACTTCCCATAGGATACCTATAATCCAGCCCTTTTATCTTCTAGATCCTAGAACCTTGCTCCTTGGAGTGTAGTCTGAACAGAACAGCAGCACCAGCCATCACGTGGGGGCCCATCAGAGAGCGGAGTCTCAGGGCCCTCCCTCCTCAGACCTACTAAAATCAAACCCTGCATTTTAACAAGCTCTCCTGGTGACCATATACATTAAAATTTAAAAGTAGTTTTATAGCAGGCCTCTTTAAATCTGTTGGCCTCTCAGAATTATCCAAGGAACTTTTAAAAAAGTGCTAACTCCCGGAGCACCTGGGTGGCTCAGTCAGCTGAGTGTCCGACTTCGGCTGAGGCCATGATCTCACAGTTTGTGAGTTCGAGCCCCACGTTGGGCTCTGTGCTGATAGCTCAGGGCCTGGAGCCTGCTTCAGATTCTGTGTCTCCCTCTCTCTCTGCCCCTCCCCTGCTCTCACTCTATCTCTCTCTCAAAAATAAAATAAAAACATTAAAAAAAAAAAAAAAGAAAAGAAAAGTACTAACTCCTAAATCCTATCTCAGACCAACAGAATCAGAACTCTGAGGGCAGACGAGGGTCCATATTTTAATAAAGGATCCCAGGTGATCTGGTCAACTCTAGAGGCTGTGTCTGGAGACCCCAGATCTGAGCCCCAAGAGTAGCTTGGGAAGTAACAGGCGCACCATGAAGTAGAACTGCTCAGTCTCCTGCTGGTTTGCTCTTCTCTTGGCGATGCTGGGCTTACTCAGGTAGGTCTCAGAGACAGTAGACTTCACAGACTCTGTGGACCGACTGTGCTGGAAGCATTCAGAAACATCATAGTCCTCAATGGTGACCATATCTTGTATGGTCTGCAAGGTGGCTTCAGTTGTTTTCTTAACCTGGGAACAGGAACATATTTCGCACGTTACGACATCGTTTCGTGAATCGCACGCTCAGTGAGAATCTACTCTGTCAGGCAGAGATGAGGACACAAGTCCTGCCCCAAGAAGTTCAGAGTCTACTAGGAAAGACAGACAGGTAAATAACACCCGCTATCACCAATACAAAGACAAGCTCTCTTCTCCATTATCCTAAAGAGGTTATTACTTTGTATTTGAATCCTTATAAAACTCATGTGTCACTGGGTACTCTCTCAGTTACATTTTTTTTTTCAAATAGCCTTTTCAATTGGAAGTGAAAATACACAAAGAAAAATATGCATACCATAAGTGTATTGCTTGATAAATTACCAGAGTGAACACTTAGGTGACCACCACTTAGATCAAGAAATATAGTACATTGGGAAGATCCTCTCATTTCTCCCAACTACCACACACCTCTTTTTCCTCCCCAAAGGTAGTCATTATCCTGATTTCTAACACTATATATTAGTTTTAGCCTTTTTGTACTTCATATGCATGGAATCCTATAGCATGTATAATTTTTGTCTTCCTTATTTTGTGCAACTTTATGTAGTAAGATTTATTCATTTCTTGGGAGTACAGTGTTTCATTGCGGAATGCTGGCTATTCATTGTAGGAATACCTCATAATTCATCCCTTTCACTGTTGATAGATGACTTATTTCTAGTTTTGGGCCACTGAGAGTAAGACTGCTATGAATTCATGCCATAGCATCCATGAGCAGAAGTGCTGCTTAAAGAGATTGTCAGACTGTTTTCCAGAACTGTTTTGATCTGTATTCCTACCAACACAGAGAATTCCTGTTACTCCACATCCTCAAGAATTGGTATTATCAGTTTTTAAATTTAAACCACGGTGTTGAGTATCTTATTGTGGTTTTAATATGCATTTCTCTGATGACCAAGACTGAGCTCATTATAATGTGTTTAAGGCAATTTGGATTTCCTCTTTTGGAAATACTTTGCTCAAATCTCTTGCTCAATTTTCTACTGGGCTATGAGTCTTTTTCTTACTTATTTGTAGATATGGTTATGAGTCTTTTGTTAGTTATATGTGTTGCAAATATCTTATCACACTATGCTCTGGTTTTTCACTTTCTATAGTATCTAGATGAACCATTAATGTAATCAATTTACCGATCTCTTCCTTTATGATTAATGGTTTTTGTGTCCTATTTAAGAATATTTTCCTTTCTCAGAGCCATAAAGATATTATTCTATGTTATCTTCTCGGAGTTTTTTTTTTTTTTTAATGTTTATTTATTTATTTTGAGAGGGGGAGAGAGCATGAGCAGGGGAGGGTTAGAGAGAGAGGGGCAGAATTGCAGGCAGGCTCCACACAGTCAGTGGAGAGCCTGAAGCAGGGCTTAAACTCATGAATCTGACCTGAGATCATGACGGGAGCTGAATGAAATCAAGAGTCAGAAACGTAACCAACTGAGCCACCCAGATGCCCCTCTTCTAGGAGCTTTTTAATTTGCCTTTTAGTTTTGCTGGTTGTTTCCTTCACTGTGCAGAAGCTTTTTATTTTGATGAGCATTTTTATTTTTTGAGAGAGAGAATGCATGTGGGGTAAGGGGCAGAGGGAGAGGGTGGAAGAGAATCTCAAGCAGCCTCCACGCTCAGTGTAGAGCCCAAGGCAGGGCTTGATCACACAATCATGAGATCATGATCTGAGCTGAAATCAGAGTTGGATGCTTAACCGACTGAGCCACCCAGGTGCCCCTATTCCTTATATTTTTAAGAGTAATCCCCCATCTTTAGAAATTGCTTTTAGCATGAGTCTGCGGGTGGTAAACTGTTTCTGTAGACTAGAAAATGTCTTTTATTTCACTTTCACTTATGAAACTTGTTGGCAGTTTATTTTCTTTCAATACATTGAAGATACCACTGTATTTTCTTATGGCTTCTATGTTCCTGTTGAATGAGAAGTTTGCTGTGAGTCTATTGTTACTTTGCATGCTTCTACAGGTGCTTTTAGAGTATCTTACAGTTTTACCATGATGTGTTTACATAAGGATTTTAAAAAATACATTCTACCTGGATTTCTTTGGGCTTCTTGAATTGTGTGATATTTTTCATAAACTCTAATAAATTTTTAGCCTTTATCTTTGTAAATATTGTCTCTCTTTTCTATCATTTTCCTTTCTGGGAATTTAATTAGTACATGACACATGACTGTGTTCTCTATATCTCTTACCCTTCTCTTTGCATTTTCTACCCTTTTGTTTTTCCATGCTGCATTTTAATTATTTTCTTCTGATCTGTCCTCCACTTTGATAATCCACTCTTCAGCTGTGTTGAATCTGATGTTAAAATCATCCACTGATTTGTTAACTTGGGCCACTATAGTTCTCATTTTTAGAATTTCTATCCAGTACATTTTGAAATCTGTTCTTTCACTGTTAATAGGTTATAGTTCTCTGCCAAAATCTAAGCTTGGCTTTTATCTCCTTGAACACAGTAAGTAGCTCTTTTACAGTTTGTTTCTGATACCCTCAATATTTGGAGCTCCTGCAGGTATCTCTCTGTGATATCTGTCTGCTGGACGTTTTGGTAGAGTTACTTGAAGCCCAGGGTGAAGCTACCATCTTCTAGAGAGAATGTCTGTTTATTTTTCCAAAATAATCTGGGCACTAATAGTTCAGAATCAGTGGGTTTTATTCCTGTTCAAAAATATTTGATGCTCTTCCCTTTGGGAACATATGGTTCCCTGTGCCATGGGCTTCAGGCTTGGCCAGGCACCTTGTCCAGGACAGTGAAATGTGAAATGATCAGCAGAGTGACTTGGTTTACTATTACAGGAAGGAGAAATAGTTTCAATTACTCTTGTCTTTTAAACAAGAAAATACCGTTTAGAGAAGAAATAATGGCAACCAGTGTTAGTTTGGATGCTTAAAGAGGGCATGTGATAAAATAAAACAAAAAACACAAAGAAATTTAACAGACTTGTTCATTATTGCTGGGGATATGCATAATGCAAAGGAGAGATATTACTGGAAAAGAACAGATTAATGGTTACTTTAAAAAAATCCAATACTGTAAGTGGTTGCTTTAAGAAGTCATGATTACATATTTATAGGCTGAATGAAAACACTCACCACCCTAGAGGTGACATCAGCAAGACGAGAAAATGGGAGATCCCCTACTATTCCCTCTTGCCCCACCACAACAATGATCTGGCAGCCATCTGTGGACAGAAGTGCATTTGTGGGAGCTTTGGGACCCAGGTAGGAACATGTAAAACCTTGGTGGAGCCCAGGACCGAGGAGGACCAATTTGAGAAAGTAGGTATGGGCCCAGGTGGGAGGCTTGCCAACCATAGTCCTGGCTACTGAGCCAGAAACAGCCAAGTCCCGCTGTGGGCTTTGTAACAGTCTTGTTTGGCTTTGGTCCTGCGACCAGAAGTACCTGCCAAGGGACCCATGAGGAGTCACACTTACCTGCGCCTCAGGTAACAGGCCTGCTGACATTGGTCCTAGCTATGAACTGTGTAGAAACCCATGATGCAGTTCCAGTCCCTCTCAGCACTGGTCATGGAGCCGTCATGCATGTTCAGTGACTTGCTAGAAAGCATGATTCTCAGTGCTCCTGGAGGCAGGCCTGCCTACCTTGGTCCTGGCTATGGACCCTGAAGTGGACCTGTGACTCTGTGCCAGCTGCATTCATCTGTGGTACAGGGCCAGTCCCGCCGGCCAGAAACCTGTCCAGGTAATTGAAGGGTGCCACACCCATTCAAGCACCTGGTAACAGACACACTGTGGACCAACCGTGGGTCTTGAAGTGAACCGTTGTCCCAGCACCAGACTTACTGACCCAGGTCTTGGAGGCAGTACCATCCGCCCAGGGGCTAGACAGGATCCACACCCACCAGGGCCCATGGTAACAGGCCCACAAACTGTGGACCCAGCGGCAGCCTCGTGATTCCCTGCCATTGTTAACAACACCGCTTTTTTTTTTTTTTTTTTTTTTTTTTTCCTTTTCTGAATTTTCTTTTCGGAAGCAAGAGTGTCATGGTTAAATTTGGAATTGTCATAAAAAATAAAGGATGTGACAGAAAACACCAAACACGATGGCTGGGACTACATATTATCCCATGGGATGTTCTCGACAAAGAATAACACCAGCTTCTGACACACTAGTCATGTTAATAAGTCACAGGAGGGAATATAATGAGGCAAATATGAAATAGCTGATACGAGGCTTGTAATGATTCCCCATCAGCAGCAGGAAAACGCAGTGAGCTTTGGCAGGAGAGGCCAACAACGTGACAAGGAATGAAGAAAAACCTGAAGAATGTACCGCAGTGGAGGAGTGCCCAGGTGGCCTGGACTCTGAGATGACAATCCAAATGAACCGTGGAGAAGAAGGGACTGTCTCGGGCTTCTGCAGACTGGCTCTTTTGCCTTTTTACTCACAGGACCTTACAATCATCGCAGAAGACAAAACAGTTGTTTTGGTTTCATTCTCTAAACACACTATTCGTTTCCTAGGGCTGCTGTGAACAAGTCCCGCATGCTGGGGAGCTTTAAAATTTTTTTTTTTTTTAGCATTTATTTATTTTTGAGACAGAGAGAGACACAGCATGAATGGGGGAGGGACAGAGAGAGAGGGAGACACAGAATCGGAAGCAGGCTCCAGGCTCTGAGCCATCAGCCCAGAGCCCGACGCGGGGCTCGAACCCACGGACCGTGAGACCGTGACCTGAGCTGAAGTCGGACGCCCAACCGACTGAGCCACCCAGGCGCCCCTGGGGAGCTTTAAACAACAGCAGTTTATCGTCCCACGGGTCTGGCGGCTACAAGTCTGAGGTCAAGGTTCTGGCAGGCTTGGTTCCTTATGGGCACCATGAGGGAAGGTCTAGCTTGAAGATGATCATCTTCTGTGTCTCTTCACATGGCCTTCTCTGTTTCTGCGCGCAAATTTTCTCTTTTTATAAGGACACCAATCACGCTGGATGAGGGTCCACCCTACTGACCTCACTTTAATTACCTCTGTGAAGACCCTGTCTTCAAAGTCATATTCTGAAGTAGTGGGGGGTCAGGACTTCAACACATACATTTTGGGGGAACACGGTCCAACCTCTAACACAAACATTATTTTATGACACCGTGCCTTGCACCTTCCTCAGGCCCATTCAACCTTTAAGACTCATCAATCCATGTGTGAAGATGGCTCCCAGCTCTGCCTTCCCTTCCCCACTTACCTACTTACTTCTTGCCATCACTGACCTCAGATGCATTTCACTTACAGCACTGTATCATTTCAGATGTGTGAAATATTACTGCACAGAGACCACACATGCATGTGCACACACACAGAGACCAGATCAGTGCCAGAGTTAACTAGCCAAGGGTATAGCGCCATACTGCCAGCACAGGGCACAGAAGGCAGGAGCAGAAGCAGAGCATCTTGCCATGACACCCCTCGCTCCTGGTACAGAGAGATGCCAGTGACCTCGCCTGTGCTGGATAATGAGGAGCACGATGCCAAACCCATTTCTCACAAGCACCTACCTCACTGTTTAGAGGGCGATGTTGGCCATCTATAGGGGAAGCAACTTGAGTTTAGAGCCAGCTTATTAATCTTTATATCTCTAGTCACTAGCACAGTGCCTGGGACAGAACAGATCATCCAAAGGCTTCACTAAATGAATGGTAGAGGTTGAAGTCATCCTCTTTGCAAATCCACAGTCCTCAAAGCAACGCTCAGCACAAGCCAGCAACATGCACTTTCGTGAATATCAGCCACCCTGAGCTCGCCATCCTTTCTAGGGTGCCCTAGCCCATGACTCACTTCTAGACCCTTTCGAGAAACTCTCCTCACTCTGCTTGGTATTCTTCTGGATCAAGTTGCTTCCTGTGGGGAGTTAAAGCTTATCTGAAACCACACACACACACACGCGCACGCATGCACGCACACACACGCACACACACTGCTTCTAAAAATATGTTTTCAGTGAAAGACAAATGATCCCTGTTTTCAATTTTGGCCCAAGATGATACTATCGTTTAATGGATAAATGGCAGTTATCTTTTCTTAGGCTTCTACTGTTAACTTCATCAACAGAAGGTTGCAGGTAAGTTAGAAACATTTAAATAAATTAAAAGATACTTAAGCAAAAATGAAGTTAAAGCCACAGAGAAGATCAGAAATAGTAACTATGATTAAGTAGTTATCAAGCTCCACATCTTATACCAGGTCTTAAAAGCATCTGATAATTGTCCATAATGGTTTGATCACAGATTTACATGACTTGGGATTCTGCTGTAGTCAATGATATTATGGGAATGTGATTCTTGAGGGAAATATGACTTTTCAACCCTGAGGTAGATAACCAAAACATCTCTTACTTCCCTCAATTACCCAGGTCATGAAAATTGTTTCAAGGTTTATGTAAAATCTTGTTCATTACAGTTGAAAATATCCTGTGTGAGGAATATATTTTTAGAATAGTCTGTGAATTATTCCCTAGTAAACTGTCAGTGAAAGATTTTAAATAAAGCTAGGAAAATTTATATGGGGCTGTCAGTTTATTACACAGTGTTGCAAATTAATTGAGGAATCACAGCTTTCTCTCTTTTCCATTCCCTTCAAGGGGGTAAATCTACTATAACTTAGAAGAAACTCATTTTATACGTGAGATTTTAGTCATAGCACTGAAGTGAAATGCTTATGGAAACTATTTTCTGGACAAATATTGGGACAAATGGTCTGAAAATCGGGCAAACTACTTAAAACTAAGGCTGTACTAAAAATACGAAAGGTATAATTGTTCTAGTTCTACAATTCATTCTCCTTTTCTTTGGCTGTGTGTAGGTAAAGGACGGAAAGAGGAACTCTAAGGAAAGAGAAATGTAGTTGTATGGGGAATTACTCCAGAGCTAGCTTTGAAAGAAAGGAGCAAAGAGAATGTCCCCTAAGCTGAAATCCCTGTAACAGATGTTAAAAACGAACTTTAAGAACATGTGTAAGATGGTGTGACATTAGATTGGAACATGTCTGGAGAATATTTATAGTGACAAAGGTACAGATGATTATTCAGATGTAAGTTGCTTTGAAAGTGTTGTGTTTAAAAGTAATGTTTACTAATGTTTCAAATAAAAAACTTAAAGAAAAAGAAAACAAGAGACACCTGGGTGGCTGAGTCAGCTAAGCAGCCAACTCTTGATTTTAGCTCAGGTCATGTCACAGTTTGTGGGATGGAGCCCTAAGTAGGGCTCTACACTGACAGCACGAAGCCTGCTTGGGATTTTCTCTCTTTCTCTGACCCTCCTTTGTTTGCATGCATGTGCACACGTGCACACACACACACACACACACACACACACACACACACACACACAAACACACTCTCTCTAATAACAACTAAAAAAAAACAAAAAAAACAAAAATGGGAATAAAGCGTGGGCAGCAGGCTCTTTGTTAATTCCATGTGCACAACCCACGGTGGCACTAATAAATATTTGTCGGCCAGCCTACTGGAACTTGAAATCGTGAAGATTGAGGTACCAGGGATATGAGAGTGTAGCATAATGAGACTGAAGGCTCATTTTAAAAGGCTTGCCCTGTAAAGTTGTGAAGTGACAAATTATAAACGGGTATCCACCCCAAATTCAATCAAGCCCTTCTCAAAACTTATTCAGCTTTTACTATGTGCGAGTATCCTGAGGTCATTTCACAAATGCTTCTCTTTGTTCTAAGGCCTGTGCTGCAAGCTCAGATATCTTCAAGGGCCAAGGAAGTGATGAAAATGAGGCAAGCGGGCTGAGTGGGGAGCATGGCAAACAGGAAGCACATGCTCTGCGTCTAAGGGGAGCATCTTAGCCCAAGCCAGTCATCACCTCGCAGAAATGCAGGCCTAGTGTGATCAGACTTTCTAATTGTTTAGAAGCTGGAAATAGATATTTTTACTCCCAACTTCTAATTTAAAATTTTTTAAATTTTTATTTATTTTTGAGAGAGAGAGAGAGAGAGAGAGAGAGAGAGAGAGAGAGAATGAGAGAGTGAGCAGGGGAGGGGCAGAGAGGGAGACAAAGAATCCAAAGCAGGCTCCAGGCTCTGAGCTGTCAGCACAGAGCCCAACACGGGGCTTGAACTCACAGACTGTGAGATCATGACCTGAGCCGAAGTCAGATGCTTAGCTGACTGAGCCACCCAGGTGCCCCCAACTTCTAATTTTTAAATGACAGCAACTAAGTTTTAAAAATCAAATGCTGTGGAGCAAACAAAATGTATCCATGGCCTGTAGGTTCTTAGCATGTAAATTCCCTTCTAAGAAGGCTTCCTACAGTTTTGAATGGTGCCCATTATTTGTAGTTGTTTAAAATTTGGTGAAAAGGTTCGTGTTCTATTTAGCTACACTGTCCATGCTTTTGTAAACTTGGATGAAATTCCCTTTCAACTTTTATCTCTTCGCTGGGCAGTCATTATTATTTTTAGTTAGCCAAACTCTCTCCAGTGAATTCTGGACTTTGTGTATAGCTGTTTGTGCAGAGGCAGAGAATTATACAGAATTATACATGTTTCTTTACTTGTATACTTTGATCTGATAGTGACAGGTCACTTTTCTGACCTCCATCAGTGGAGGTCTGCCTCCATCAGAGGCAGATTCTCTATTTCTGGTAGAGAAAAGTGCTATACAGGACTCCAAAGTCGGCAACGATTGCGATTTTGTTCCCACGTCCCGGCTCTTATTTTTTACATGATACAAATGACTTGTTATGGTTTGGCTCTCATGCTAGATAGATGCTAACTGTGACATTCATCTCTGTACTCTCCGCACCTGGCAAAATACGGGGAACGTACAAGTTGTTGAACAAATATTTATTGTACTGAAATGAACGGACCCACAGTAACAAAACCCCTCAAGTCAGCTCTCAAGGTCTCTCATCATCTGACTTGAGCTTCACCTTTGGCTCTTCCTCAGGGAGGAGCTGGACGATGACCAAATTGCTCTGGGAAACCAAGGTTCCTCCAGGGCATCTTGAAATATAGTGAAACATTGTTTCCTCCTTCTATACCAATGGAAATCTATCGATTGTCAAAAATTCAATTTAAATCTTCCTTTCAATGGGAATCCCATTCCATGATAATGAATTTGTTCCATAACCAACAGATCATAAACCACTAGTCATGCTCATCAGAAACCTCAAGACAACCTAATTCATTTGTTACTGCAATAAATCTTTTAATTCTCAGAAAGCACTGCCTGCCACTATCAGCAGGACACTGCTTTTCTACGTTGTGCCCAAAAGGGCATACGTGAAGGGTCAAAAACTCAAAGGCCTGCAGAAGCCAGACGGGCGACAGAAACGAACAGTCCAATGGAAGAAAACTGGGAGCTGAATGGCTATGGCAAAGTGGAACTCAAGTACCCCAGCTCTTCCCTTTGTGAGGCAATCCGGGGTCAGTCACCAGACTCTCATTTTTAACAGGGAAAAACTGTGGCAGGCAAACAAAACAGGTCTCTGGGCCGCCAGTTTTGACCCTGGGCACAACATGTTCTTTTTCTAGAGTTTAGAGGCTGTTTCCAAATAAAACAGCAGGAGGATATGCAAAAACAAAAACAAAAACACCACAACAACAGGAAGTCACTAGACATACAAACTGTAGGTCTATCAGGATAAACTGCATTAGGCAAGCCGCCACAAAACTCTAAGCTCTAAAACACTTCAAGAAGAGCAATAAAGGCTCATTTGTGGGACTTTACACAGCAACTGAAGACTTCATCACATGGCTGCATCTTAAACACACGTTTGAATAAGGGGTGGTTTGGTTCTTCTAGAAAGAATGGAAGCCAGAAAGCTGCAATGCATTTTGACCAAACTATACTGGTCTAGAAACACATCACTCTCTCTGAACAGAAACAAGTAATGTGTTCCTGTAGCTAAAAACATCTCAGTGGGATTAAAATAAAAGAGGGTACACCAAAGTGAATTTTGGTTAATCATTTCATCAAGGTGAATTATTATTGTTTTCTTTTTCTATCTCACATTCCTTCCTTTCAGGAACTGTCTCTAGAAAAACATGTTTCTGTTGGAGCTGTCAGCCAAAGGGCTCTATGAATGAGCACAATATATAAGGTGATCAATGACAGAATCCCATTTCTTGCGTGTATTGGTTGGTCCAGAAGAATGCACGACTTAACTCAGGACAATAAAGGATCCTAGTTCAGGGATAAGGACAGTGGGATGAGGTGAGATGGCAAGCTATAGGACCATGTAGCTTTGGCTATCCCAATTTGAGGGAAAACTACTACCGACACATATGAAAATACAACTTCAGAAAACTAGAAAGCTTATGAAAGAAATTGAAGAAGACACAAAATAATGGAATTCCATGCTTATGAACTGGAAGAACAAATATTGCTAAAATGTCGATACTACCCAAAGCAATGTACATATTCAATGCAATCCCTATCAAATACCTATCACTTACGCTAAGCAAAATTAGTCAGAGAAAGACACAAATATATGATTTCACCCACATGGGGAATTTAAAAAACAAAACAGATGCACATAAGGGAAGAGAAGCAAAAATAATATAAAAACAGAGGGGGAGACAAACCATAAGAGACTCTTAAATACAGAGAACGAACTGAGGTTTTCTGGTGGGGTGTCGGATGGGGGTAAGGGCTAAATGGGCAAGGGGCATTAAGGAGGACACTTGTTGGGATAAGCACTGGGTATTATATGTAAGTGATGAATCACTAACTTCTATTCCCGAAATCATTATTATATGTTCACTAACTTGGATTTAAGTTGAAAAAAAAAATACAACTTCAAAGTAATGAAAAGAGAGATTCCTGATAATATCATCGGAACACAGATCCAATCATTCCCGAGGCTATACAAACATTGACCACTAAATAAACTTTCTGACTTGAGTAAGTTTGATTTGGGTTCCTGTAAATGATAACTGAGAGCCTTAGAAACATATGCAGTTCATATTTTATTTAACAAGAATGTGGATCCAATTAAATTAATTTCAGAAACAGGCAGCTGAATTGTATGACTGCTTTCTGGTTCGACATATATTTATAATTCACATTTTATGTTCTATCCATTTAAATCCAGTAATGTCAGCAAATAAATAGTTTCCTATTCTCACTCAAGCGCTATTTTAAAATAGGATTTCTGTACTAATTGTATAAGTACTGCCATGTTCAGTACCAAAAATTTAGAGAACACATAAAAGCAAAGTACTAACTTCCAAAAAAGTTAGGATTAAATTAACACGTCAGTCAAAAGTTTTATTTCACACACTATTGTATATTCTTGGACACATGTTGAGTTTAATCATTTATGGGAACTGTTTTCCACATGAACTATGAATTTAAGAATAAAATGTGTGTTTTTTCATGAGTATGCAGTGGATCCCTGGTGAAGAATTCATCTCTGGTAGACTACAGAATCTTTGCATTCATCCTCTACAAGGAGAGTATTCTAGGAACTACGATTTAGCTAAAAATGCCTGATGAAGAGACGCATTTGGAATACTAAATATGCCTAGGTCACGAGCAAATGCCTTCCAGTCCCATTAGAATTCGGATTCCCTGCGGGGCAGAGAGTATACTCACCTCCTCATTCTCGATTTTCAGCGTGGCCAGCCGGGACTGCAGCTGCTGGTACCTGAGCATGAGCTCTGCCTGGACTGGTTGCTGAGCGCTAACCTGACACACCTGATGGGGAATCAGAAACTGCAGTTATAACAGGGCCAGCAAGCCACCCTCCAGAGGCAGGGTTCTCCTGCTCAGATGCTGCACGAGTCACGCTGACCCGCTCAAGATTCCAATTACGTATTTCCTTTCAAGAGGCGCTTCGACACTTCAGTTTTAAACACGGACTTGCTATGTCAGGGGCAAGGGCAGAACGCAGCTGTGGGGCCTGGGGATGGATGACTGGGAAGACAGCAGCTGCAGGAAGCTTCGCTCTAAAAATGGGGCACTTGCTGGAGAGTGAGCTCTGATCTTGAGGTCTCACTTGTGGGAATTCTGAATGACTATGGGGCACGGGGCAGGGGGCAGAGGGCAGAGTGCAAGGGATGATCCAAACGAACCACACAGGCAAAAGGAGGGGAGGCCACAGAGCCTCCTAGTGACAGTCAGACGGGTACCCGTGTAATGTTACTAACCCTCAGCTTCCTCATCTGTAAAATGGGGATAACAGGAGTTCCTACACCATGGGGTTGTGGTGGGGATGGAATGAGTTAACGTACACAAAGCACTTAGAACACTGTCTGGCACACAGTAAAAACTCAGAAGACGTAACTATTATCATCTTTTAACCATGGCTTGCTTTACCAAAATCGGCCACATCACGTGATTCATCATGAACAGGAAGAGGCCCCTTGTAGTCTTTGGCAGAAAGATATTTTGGCTATGGTCTCAATTACGGTTAAGGTCACAATTAGAGCCTTTTAATTTTATTATATTTAGTTCATTAAAATTGCACCAGAAGCAAAATCGTTTCTTTTCATCTTCCTTGTCATAGAAATGCTCCAGCAGATGGGGGTTTCCTTTAATGGAGTCTCCAAGACATCACAGAAATTATTGCTCCCTGGCAAAACAGGCCATTAAAAAAAAGGGCAACTGACTCATTTTATTAAAAATAATAATAGTAAAAAAAAAAAAAAAAAAGGAAAAAGTACTAACCCAACTGAAGTCACTTATTTGTGATATTTTATCATTGTGTATATTTGACATATCCATAACTAAAAAATATAACGGTAATCATTTGGTTTTGGAAACACAACTCTGGGTAGGATAAGCCACTTGCCTATCAAATACATGTGCTATTGGCAGAAAAACTGCTCACCATTTCTAATCGAGTATTTTACTCTATCAAATCGAGCAAATATAATATTAGGTTAGAAATGCAGCATGCGCACATATAACTTATAAGTATTAACACTAGGTGTCTCAGAAAAAAAAAGATGATGTTGAAGAAATCTGTCATGGCTATTATATCTATTTTTAAAACCATACTGTCACCACAATGAGCTAAAATTGAGTTGTTAATCTTTGAGTATTGTTTTGCACAGCTGGGATACCAAGTGCTGTATAGCGTGCTCATTAATTGGGTCTTCTTGTTTTCCCAGCCGCAGATAATAAAATATACCACTGTAACTCATGAACGGATTAGGTGGATTTTTTTTCCCCTTGGGTAAAATAGGACAGAAAGCTAAATTCATATAAAGAACCCAAGATACAATATATCATGTCTAATGTTCATTTTACCAGTTTGGAGACAACTACAGTCTTAAATAAATGTTCTGCATTTTTTTCCCCTCTCTCCCATTCTCCTGCCATTTACAATTATTTTTCTTTGTGAAAATCTTTAAATCAAGATCACAGGGAGTCTTCAGGTAGATTCTACTGGGCCAGCAAAATAGTCTGTTTTGAATTTAAATTGGAATGTCTAGAGGTAGAGGTAGGATGAACTCTGAGATGGGTTAGTGCTTACAAAACACTGAGTTTGCACGTAGGTTTGGCCTTTGTAGGCATTTCACCCAAAGGTGGTAATGGCTGATATTAGCATATAACTATGCTAAGATCCCATGCAAAGGCAGGAGAGAGAAAACAACTGAGAGTTCTGACAACTGGTGGGGTACAGCATGTGAAGAGTAACATAAGTAAAAAGACAATTCATTAATTTTAAAACAATCAATTACTGGGGCACCTGGGTGGCTCAGTTGGTTAAGCATCTGACTTCCGCTCAGGTCATGATCTCATGCTTCCTGAGTTCAAGTCATGCATTGGGCTCCCGGCTCTCAGTGCAGAGCCCACTTTGAATCCTCTGTCTCCTTCTCTCTCTGTCCCTTCCCCACTCGTACGCTCTCTCTCTCTCAAAAATAAATAAACATTACAATATATATATATATATATATATATATATATATATATATATATATATATATATATATATATATATATATATCAACCACTGACCTCATCACCCATGTGAGACTGAAACTCAAACTTCATCGGTGGACAGAATGCTGCAGGGTACATCTCCATGAATCTCTGTTTATCACTCCGGGGCTCCAAATTGTCAACCGCATTCTCAATAATGTCTAAGCCTTCATGTCTGGAAGTTTCAAGATTATACTCTGCAGAGAGATATGTTCTCAGGGCTCTGTTCAGACTTGCATGGTAGCCAAGATCACAGCACTTAAAAAATAAAAGAACACCATATATGAAAATTAACTCAAAATGGATCAAAGACCTACACGTGACAACTACAACTATAAAATACTTAGAAGAAAACACAGGAGTAATCCTTGATGACCTTGCATTAGGCATTGGTTTCTTGGATACAGCATCAAAAGCACAAGCACCAAAAGAAAAAATAAATTGAAGACTTTTGTGCTTCAAAGGGCACTATCAAGTAAAAAGATAACCCACAGGATGGGAATTTTTTTTGCAAATCATATCTGATCTAAAAACTTTGTATCCAGAATATATAAAGAAATCCTACAACTCAATAATAAAAAGACATATAGCCCAACTAAACAATGGGCAACGGAATTGGACAGACATTTCTCAAAAACACATACAAATGGTCAACAAGCACATGAAATGATGCTCAACATCATTAGTCATCAGGGAAATGCAAATCAAAACCACAAAGAGATACCACATCACACCCACAAGTATGATTATAATGAAAAAGACAAATAACAGGCGTTGGGGAGGATGTAGAGAAACTGGAATTTTTATACACTGCTAATGGGAATGTGATATATTGTAGCCTCTTTGGAAGGGTCTGACAGTTCATCAAAGAGTTAAACACACAGTTAACATATGACTTGGCAATTCCACTTCTAGTAATACACACAAGAAAAGTAAAAAAATTCCAAAAAAACTGGTACATCAATGTTTAAAGCAGCATTATTTTTTAAAGTGTTTATTTTTGAGAGAAAGAGAGAGAATGAGTGGGGGGGGGGCAGAGAGAGAAGGGATAGGGGATCCACAGTGGGCTTTGTACTGACAGCAGAGAACCTGATGTAGGGCTTGAACTCACGAGGTCATGAGTGGGATCATGACCTGATCCAAAAGTCGTGAGATCATGACCTGAGCCAAAAGTTGGACGCTTAACTGACAAAGCCACCTAGGTGCCCCTAAACCAGTATTATAAATAATGGCTGAAAAGTGGAAACAACCTAAAAATGTCCAACTAATTGACAAAACTAAACATTATCCAGTCATACAAAAGAGCGAGGTACTGATAACATGCTACATCATGGATCAACCTTTAAACATTATTTTAAGTGAATGAAACCAGCCATAAGAGACCACACCTTGTAGGATTCCATTTATATGAAATGTCCACAATAGGTAAATCTGTAGAGACAGAAGGTATTAATGGTGCTAGGGGATGTAAAAACTGGGGTGATGGTGGTGGCTAAGGGGTATAGGATTTCTCTTTGGAGTAATGAAAATATTCTATAAAGGACTGTGGTGACAGCTACACAACTCTGAATATACTACAAGCCAATTGTAGCCTTTTAATAAGTGAACTATATGGTATGTGAATAATATCTAAAGAAAGCTGTTAAAAAATAAAAGCAAAAGCAAATACTGAAAGGAAATAATAAAAAATAGCATTTAAGGTTATTTGTGCATACTGATCCTACGATTTTTTTGAAATCCATGTAGGATGCAAACATACTAACTGTAATGTTTTGGATCTGCATAATTTACTAAACTCAATAATAATCTGTACTCTTTCAGAAGTGAGAAAACAGCTTTGAATCTGCCAAAAAAGTTCAGGAATGCCTTCTTTCTTATCCCCAGAACAAAATTTGTGAATAAGAAATGACTGACAAAGTCCTTTTATCAGAGAGAGAATTTGGGGATTCTTAAATCTTCACTATCTTTAATTTGTATTTGCATTTATTTTCTTCATGTTGCATTTTAAGAGAATACATTTTTAAAAACATAACTGTGGATGTGAGTGCCTGTGTGTCTCAGTCGGTTAAGTGTCTGACTTCGGCTCAGGTCATCTCGCAGTTCATGAGTTTGAGCCTCACGTCGGGCTCTGTGCTGACAGCTCAGAACCTGGAGCCTGCTTCGGATTCTGTGTCTTCCTCTCTCTCTGCTCTCCTCCATTAATGCTCTCTTTCTCTCTCAAAAATAAAATAAACTTAAAAAAAATAAAAAAAATATAACTCTGGATACTGGTCAGCTATAAATTACTGAAAGAATTTTAAATTTGTACATAAAAGCAATATAAATCTCCTAAAGAGGGAGTGGTTTTAAAAGGTACAAAACCGGGTCATCCCTATATTGTTCTAATGCAATCCAATCAATTCAATTTGATTCAGTTTAACCTAGTAATTAGATGTCTACTAGGTGCCTGGGAATTTGCTAGGCTCCAGGAATATGAAGACTGGAATACAGTAAAATGTAATTTCCATTCTCAAGGAATTCGAATATAAGTTGTCCATTACTTTGCTACTAAAAGAACACTAGAGGGGCACAAAGGAAGTAACATCCACCAGGATATGAACCATCAGATCTGTTTTTTTCTTTTTTTTAATTTTTTAATGTTTATTTATTTTTGAGACAGAGCATGAACATGGGAAGGGCAGAGAGAGGGAGACACAGAATCCGAAGCAGGCTCCAGGCTCTGAGCTGTCAGCACAGAGCCTGATGCAGGGCTCAAACCCACGAACCACAAGATCATGACCTGAGCCGGAGTCAGACACTCAGGGGACTGAGCCACCCAGGCGCCCCCATCACTTCTGTTTTTATGAAGGTACAGATTCAATCACTGACCTGTCCTTTGAAATGTCAACATATTTACTTCTACCCTCACACTCCAATTTCAGAATTATTAAATTTGGGATTTTTCTATGAAGACATTATAAAATCTTGCTGTTCAGAGTGTGGTCTATAGACCATCAGCATCACCTGAAGCTGATCAAAAATGCAGAATCTAAGGCCCCACCCCTGATCTGCTGAATTATAATCTGAAGTTTAAAAAAAAAAAATCCACAGGGGATTTATACGTACATTAAAAGTTTTGAGAAGCACTACACTAAAACACTGATTTAAAAAAGGTCCTGTAGGGCACCTGGGTAGCTCAGTCGGTTAAGCATCTGACTTTGGCTCCGGTCATGATCTCACGGTTCGTGAGCGTGAGTCCCACATCAGGTAAGCTCCAGCTTGGGGTTGAGCCGTTTGGGGTGAGCATGAGCCCCACTTTGGATGAACACAAACCCCGCTTCAGTTGAGCCCCCCTTCTTTCTCTCTCCCTGTGCCTCTCTGCCCCTTGCTCACTTGTGCCCTCTATCTCTCTCTCTCTCTCAAAAAAAAAATAAATAAATAAAAGGGACTGTAACCCTGTCCATTGGTGGTTATTTCTACTAGTGGGCAAGAGAATATCCTTGATTAAATATTATTTGATTTAAAAAATCAGAAAAATGCTATGTCACATTTACAAATGCAAGCAGAATGCAGTTGTGAAATGCAGCAGTCTCATCATTGATACATTTCTAGCGGAATCGGCTGCACTCAAATACAGAGAATGATCTTCAGTTAATTAAAAAATTCTAGTTTCAGAAGAACAAAGTCCTCTTTTATTCCTTTTGCGCCTCAAAATCCATAAAGGTTCTGTGTAGCCGTTTTATACACATCAGAGGGACCAAAAAATTATTCCACCTTTCAGTAATACCTCATCTTGTGAAAACAGGAATTAGGAAAGGAAACGGCCTCATTTCTTTGAAATGTACTTGTGCTTCAAAACATACCACTATTCTGAAAGAAGACAGATTCAGCTTGATTATAATGAAGCTGCTTTATTTTAGGAGTACTGATCTCAGTGGGAGTTCATGGAAAATTGATATTAAGAGGAAGAAACAACTTAGAGAAAAGCACCCCCCACACAAACCAAGTGTCTTTTCAACAGAGAAAGGAAGAGCAAGGGGAAAAGAGAAAGAAAAAATAAAGAAATTCAACCTCCAACTACCTAATTGAGGTAGAGTTCTGAAAAATACATGTTAAGTTTGTATTAGTCCCAGACTTAAACTCAAATTTCTAAGAGTTGCTTCTTTGGGGGAGTAAATGTCAAAGTTAGGAAAGCACGGTGCATGCTTCCGCATCCAACTGGGGCCAGGTGGATTTGGTAGGTCTGGACCTAGTAAGGCAGGCTGGCTTTCAGCTGCGGTTTCCTAAGAGGCTGGGGAGAAGTATGCGTGTGACTTCACACCCAATCCAGAAGGACTCCCCAGGTGTCTTCTGGATTTTGAATGCTATACCTCACCATGGAGGCTTCTGTGATGAACTTGGTGGACGAGAGCCTTCTCTGATCCCTAGGGAGCTTATCAGTCTAGAAGATCACTTAATTACCATGCTTCTGTTACTTCTGATACGCAGCATTGTCTATGCTCTAGGTTTTTCACGCACCCTGGACTTTAAAAGAAACAATAAAATTCTCTTTCAAGGTCTCCTGAGACAGCAAAGCCAGTCACAGAATCGTCTCTTTTCTAAACTGGAAGCTAAATGACACTGGATATGTTAAGATTCACGATACTTGGTTAAAAGGCCTCAAGTAATTCTATGGAGCTTATGAATTATTAATGACGATAAGAAAAGCCAGCTTCTGCACAAAGAGTTGAGTTATAACCCAAGTGCCTTTCATGATGAAAATACATAAGAAACCAGTAAGATATTTCATGAAAACAAAACAGTGCTGTTCTGATGGGTGGAAACCTGAATGGACACATAAAATTATGGATTAAAATTGGGGAAGGAAAGAGTGTTGGAAGTAGAAGAGAATTCGTTTTCTAATATCCTAAGAGCTGTCAAGATATATCCCACTAGGTATTAGTCTAAATCACCACAGTAAGCTAGCTTCTTTAGGCAAAAGGGTTGCAAATAGTATCAGAAGTAAAGATGAAATCCAGGTTTTGAGAACTGTGACAAACACTTCATCTTGCTCCAAAGGCTGAGAGGTTGGCTGATATATATACTTGGTGGTTATACAGTCAGGTATAAATGGATCCCAGCTATTCAGGGAGAGAATTTGTTTGTATAAACTCTTAGGACATGAGAAGCCCTACTGGGCAGAAATTTGGTCCTAGATGGGAGTGAAGATAATGGCACTCCAAAGGAAACAAGTCCTACACGTGTTTTCGGAATAGTAATAGCCAATATCATTCGCAGGGCAGCCCCAAGCTCCTAGGTGACTGCAGGTGTCATGAGAATGGAGAGAGAAGGAACTCTTCTGCAGAAGTATTCTACCTTAACTTCATCATTCCTGCCTCCACCAGAGAGGCTTCCTTTATCTTTTGTCCTGGGTCCCATCTCTGGCTTTTTAATTAATAAGCTTCGACTTTGACCATTCCAGAGTCCTGGGTATTGGGTAAAGACTTGGTCTACCTCTTACTTTGAGTCTTTCTACAGTAGTGCAACCTGAGCAAACAATTGCAAAAACAGTTTTCACATAACCCAGGACCAGAAATAGGTAAGTTCACAGTTTTTTCAAATGTCAAATGAAGAAAGTTGATTTCTTCTGAATAAATTATCTTTGTCCCTTACTATTTTCCTCTCTCTTACTATTCAGTACTTCACCTCAGAAACCACAAACTTGTTTTGTGAGAGATGGGCATCTTGTGGGACTGAACTGGATGATTAAAATTCTACAGGCAACTTTTGCACACCTGCTCTCATGTCTGGGTTCCTGATGGTCCATAAAGAGCTGACAATTTAATTCTTGCTGTGCTTTAATAACCTCAGCCACGCATTTAGCAAAACTTGTTTTGAGTTTCTTCTGTGCAACAAAAATGTCAAAATGGTACACTGAAATGGATACAAAGTAGGAAACAGGAGGAGAATGGAGGTTGCATATGCTTGAGCCACTGAGCAGGACCAATAATCCTTTGTGGCCTAATACATGTCCCGCTCCATGGGCAATTATTTTCCTCAGAGGAGCTGCCACCAGATGCAATTTTATCTCCAGGACAAATCTCTGTAACCACCCTGAATCAAATCACAAAGAAGGAGAGAGAACAAAGCAAGCCCAGATAAATAGGTCAGGTGGTAAATGCTATGGAGAAGACAGAGAACTAGGGAGTGCTGGGGGAAAGGGTGTGGGTCTTTTATACAGGGCAGCTGGGTGCAACATGAATGAAAAGAAGGAATCTGCAAAGCTCTGGAAGAGTGTCCTAGACAATGAGTAGAAAGGGCCCGGGCAGGAAAAAGTTTACAGGAGTCTGGGGAATAGAGAGGCCAATGTACCCAAAGCATATGGTGACTAAAGAGGAAGTTGCAAAAGATGACACGGAGTGGCAGGTGGGCGCCAGTTCACATAAGGTCTTGGTGAATAGTTTAGATTTTATTCTAAAGACAATGGGAAGCCTTTCGAGAATTTTAAATAGGTATCAACAGGTCTGGCTTATATTTAATACTCTGGCTGCTTGGGAGGGGAATGGATTACTGATTAGAAGGTCTTAAGTGGAAGATGGGTAACATCTTAGAAAGCTAAGTGTAGGCAGGAGATGAAGAGCTTTGTCTAGGAGACAGCACAAGCAGCAAGAAATAGCAAGATTTGGGATATTTAGGAGGTACAGATGACAGGATTTGCCGATGCATTTATATGTGAGAAATGAGAGAACTGAGTTTTTGGTTTACGCAAATGGGTGGAAAGGCGTGCCACTTGCTAAGGTGTAAAAAATGGATGAGAAAAAGTTATGTGAATGGAGAATGATGACGATGAAAGGGGAAACGGAGATAAAAAGCTGAGCGTACGACATGTTCAAGATGCCCATTAGGCATCTGATCAGAGTAGTCCAGAAGGCAGTTGGATACAAATCTGAAGCCCTGCAAGATGATCAGGACTGGTGACAGAAATCCAGCAGCCATCAGGGCAAGGGACCAAGAGGTAGAAAGCCAAGGACCATGCCTTAGGCAACTTTCAACATTCACAGCCAAGATGGAACAACCAGCCCTAGAGACTTAGAGCAGCCTGTGCTGCAGGTGGAAAACAGGCGGGTGCAGTTTCCTTTAACAAAGCCCACGGCATCTCCACCGGAAGGAACTTTTAAAGCCATCTACTTTAGTCATCTAACCCATTTCAGTTTTTAAATCCCCTTTCAATCACAAAAGGATAAAAACACACAAATCAGTTCACATGATAACTACACTATCCTAACCCATTTACCATGATCTCTCTATCATCTTCCTAATAGGAGTTCAGGCCAAATGGGGGCTGCAGTATTCCAATTTGGCAGGTTTTCATGGATAAATCTTAATACTATTATGTGTGGGCATACGTCAAACTAAGAAAAATCTGAACTCTGAATAAGCTGCTTTTTAATTAAACACATGTCTCTAGAGACAAAAGGATAAGGCTAAAAGCTTTAGGACAGAGGATTACTTAAAAATGATAAAGTAAACACGACATGCAGTATATGATGTAATCTAATTTCAATTTCATTCTGTATAAATGGCTAATAAAATACATGACAGATATCTTTACCAGGAAAATTAGTTGCAGGAGGGGATTATTCTGTTGCAGTATTCCATAAGAGTAACAAAGATTTATCCTTCATATGACAAGGTGACCTGCAAACTTTTACAGGGAGTAATTTGAAACTGTGAAACTATACCAAAAGATGACAAATACTTTATTATTACCGGGCAGGAGCCATGGGACAAAGTGCCAATGGAATTCTACTGTTGAGGACTGTGTTCCTCTGAATACCTTTTGAGGATGGACTGAAAGAGGCCACATCATCAGTTGTTTTAAGAATTCCAGATATAGGGGCACCTGGGTGGCTCAGTTGGTTAAGCGTCCGACTTCCACTCAGGTCATGATCTCACGGCCTAGGGGTTCGAGCTCTGCCTCAGGCTCTGTGCTGACAGCTCAGAGCCTGGAGCCTGCTTCAGATTCTTTGTCTCCCTCCCTCTCCGCCCCTCCCACGCTCATGCTCGCGCTCTCTCTCTCTCTCTCTCTCAAAAATAAACATTAAAAAATTTTTTAAGAATTCCAGATATACAGAAGGCTGAATTTGATTACAGATCTAGGTATTATGGGAAATGAGACTTGTACTCTCCTCTCTTTTCTCTTAGCAAATCATAATCACTTGAAAATCTCCACATTCAATTACAAATATTTGTTGCCTGCAGGATTTTACTTCTGGGTTGCAATGCATCCCAATTATAACAGAATTAGTTACAGTCTTTTGTTTTCTTGTTTTTTTGTTTTGTTTTGTTTTTTTTTTTGAGAGAGAGAGAGAGAGGAGAGTGTGTGCATGTGTGTGCACAAGAGCAAGCAGGGGAGGAGCAGAGGGAGAGGGAGAGAATCCCATGCACATTCCACACCCAGAGTAAAGCCTGACATGGGGCTTGATCCCACGACCACAAACAAGATCATGACCGGAGCTGAAACCAAGTGGGAGAAGCTTAACTGAATGAGCCACCCAGGTGCCCCAGTTACAGTCTTTTTTGCACTTATTGTTGGGGATACTAATGATCATTATGTGAAATCTTTCACATAAATGTGAAATCTTTTATTTATAAAACTACAATCTATTTTCCTTTATAATTATGCCTTTATTCTCCCAAACCAATTAAATTTCCTTTGGCCAATATTTACAATATATTCCTTATAACAATATTTATAATATATTTCTTATAATTTACATTTATGCTTAAAGTAACATAATAAACATCCTTTATTGTTGTGAAATTAACTATATTCCATTTGCTACCTGATTTCAAGCTAAGAGATTGTTACTCTACAAACGAAAATTTACTTAGGACTTTCAGGGGAGAAACCATCTTAAACAGTCTTCTGCTTAAGTGACACTCTGGATTAACTAACAGTTCATTCTCTCAATCATAGGTCAGCAAGCTATGGCCAGTGGATTAAATCTAGCCCAAGGGCTGGATGTGGTCAATAAAGTTTGATTGCAACATAACCACACCCAACTGCTTACTTATCTATGACTGCTTTTGCACTACGGTAATTGCGACAGAGACCATATGACTCACAAGGCCTTAAGTATTTACTATCTAGTCCCTTTCAGAAAAAGTTTGTCTACTTCTGCTCCGAAGCACAGTGACCAAGACCACTGTGAACACACACAGCCAGCAGGTGCTCTTTAATACTCTTGTACATTTTTTCTCCAACAATTCATCTATATGTTTCCCAGCCGATTGTAAAATATGTGCAATTTGTATTATAAATTTATTAAATATTATAAATCTACTAAAATAGGTATTAAAGGAGCCTGGGTGGTATAATAGGTGACTGGGTGGCACCTAAGGGTTCAACTTTGGCTCTGGTCATGATCTCACGGTTCATGGGTTTGAGCCCCACATCGAGCTCCACGCTGATAGCTCAGAGCCTGGAGCCTGCCTTGGATTCTGTCTGTCTGTCTCTCTCTCTCAGTCCCTCCCCTACTCATGCTCTGTCTCTTTCAAAAATAAATAATAAACATTAACAAAATTAAAAAAAAAAGATTTAAGAGTAAACAAAATTGATACCAAATTAGGCAAAAGTTGGGCCAAATGCAACATTGTGAAAACACTAAATATCCAGAGCATTTTTGTTCCACATTAAAGATCTCAGAAATAGAAACCACAACTACCCAGTAGATAAGCTTTGTACAAAAGAAGACTACTCAGAGCTCTATGAAAAGAAAAATCATAATATTGTAAGACTGGAAAGTATAAGTGCATTGGTATGCTTTACATTAATACTTAAGGCATGCTTTCATCATATTTTACTTTTTTCTTTTTTTAAATATAAAATGTGGCATACTTACGGAAAAGTGTGAAACATATATACTGCTTTTAAAGTCTCCAAATTCCTCTCCTAAATCACCTCATCCCTTCTCCCTAGAGATAACTGTATTTGCAGTACCCACAAATGTCTAAACCTTGTTTGGTATACTAGATTCAAATATTTCCAGTTGAACTAATACTTGGTTAACAACTGAGCCATCATTTTCTTCATTATATTACCTTCGATAAACTTTAGAGGTCTGATAGCTTACATTGTTAGTTTGAATTTGATCAAGTTCATTTACATACTAAATTTATAGAAGTGTTGTTTGCAGGGTAGAGTTCATCACAAAATTAAGTTAATAATTGCAACAAAGCACAACGGAGAATTTAAGATTAAAAATAAATTCCAGAAGAAATCCAATAGCTATTACTTAGAAATAGAATGCTTCCACATCGATAGCCACTTCTCAGAGAGACAGAGACAAAGGTATATTAATTCAAACTAACAGTGGTAGGTGAAGGTGAAGTTTATAAAAAATAGACAAATTGGAATTATTAAATATATTTGTAAAAAAACATTATATTATCTTCAAATACACAGAAAAGACTTGAACTAGTCTATCAAAGTGTTACATTAGATTTTTTAGAACTGTAGTAATTAATAAAAGAGGATTCCATTGAATAGGGTTTCAAACAGTACATGTGAAAAGTGATTAATCTGAAGTGCCTAAAAATATGTTATTCTTTAATTTACAACACTTTTTAAAAGGTTTATTTACTTAAGTAATCTCTACATTCAATGTGGGGCTCGAATGCACAACCATGAGGTCAAGAATCGCATGCTCTTCGGACTGAGCCAGCCAGGCGGCCCTTTCATTTACATAATTAATTTGAACTCTAAAGAAGCATTTTGGGGGCACCTGGCTGGCTCAGTCGGTTGGCTGGGCATAACTCTTGATCTTGGCTCAAATCGTGATCTCACAGCTTGTGGGACAGAGTTCTAAGATTTGGCTCTGCACTGGCAGCACAGAGCCTCCTTGGGATTCTCTCTCTGTCCTTCCACTTCTTCTGTGCACTCTCTCTCAAAATTAAAAAAAAAAGCATTTTGCTAACCAAAAATAAGTATACTTCCAAATTAACAGGCTCTAAATTCAAGAAGTTTTAGAATACCCTGTTTGTTGCAAGGGGAAAACACTTAACTCTGATGGAGCCATCAGAGTCACATTACCCCAAGCCAGTGATCAATTTTAGCATCATTACTGGTGGTTTAATCAGATGTTGTTACGTATCTACGTAAGACACAGCAACATAACCTACAGTGTAATCTGCTGCAAAGTGCTTAACTTGAATTTATCAAGCCTTTATATAACATTTACTTTGTAGGAAATGCAGGGAATAGAGAAACAGGTTAACTGACACCATAACGAAGGGACACAAATCCAGAAGCTGAGGTGTTCTGAGGAACAACTGTCCATGTCTCCTCAATAGGGGCTTTGTTAGATTAAAAAAAAAAAAAAAAAAAACCAAAGGAACACATCACCCAGATGCAATGTGTGATCCTAAATTTGGTCTAGGCTAGACACACTAGCTATAAAATGTTTTTGGGGGGGTCTAGGAATATGGTCTGGCCATTAGAGGAGTTAAAATTTTCCTAAACGGAAAATTTTCTGAAATGGATAGATGGAGATTACTGAAAAAAGTAGGTTAAAAAGCCGTATAAAAAATATGCTTTCATACTCTTCTGGTATAAAAATGTGTATGTGGACACAAAAAAAGTCTACATTTTAGCAGTGATGATCTGGGGTGGTAAGAATGTGATCATGCTATTTTTGCGTGTAATTTTTTCTAATTTTCTACAAAGTACATGTACTAATTCTGTAATAATAAGAGACTGTTTCAAAATACAAATTCTATGGGAAATGTGTATGACTGTTTTATACCAATAGATCCATTCATCATGGTCTAGCGTAGGAAATTAATAAGAGAAGAGACATATTATTGACACAAATAGAACGAAGGGAGGAATATATAAAAAAGGTCTCAACTTGAATTCTTAATTATTTACAATGCTTTGATTCAGTAAAGATACATTTAGCATCTTCCATGTCATTTCATATATAAAATGTTATGCATTAAAAATGTCTTGACTTTTTCCTCACTAGAGGTATTCACAACTCTTCCAATAATTATTAGATAGCTCACTATAAAAGTGATTTTGCTACATAAGCTCGCAAAGCATAAAGGATTCTAGACGCCTCTGCATAATCATCATTCTGTTTCTTTTTCATCAGTAAGGGTCAAGCTTAATGGTTTTTAGGATCACCACTATATATGCAAATTGCATTCCTACAAAATAAGCAGCCATTTTGGAACATATACATTCACACTCTGCCTCAAAGATGAGTCAATGAATGCATAATTTTTACTGAGAGGATTCAACTTCAGTTGAATATGACAACAAACCCATTTCTTATTTCTTTCAAAATTCGTAATGAAGTTGTATTATTTGAGAATTACTCACAATTTATTATTTTTTTGAAAGTGGGGGGGGGAGGGACAGAGAGAGAAAGAAAGAGAGAGAGGGGGAGTGAGGGAGAGAGAGGGAGAGAGAGGGAGAGAGAGGGAGAGAGAGGGAGAGAGAGGGAGAGAGAGGGAGAGAGAGAGAACGAATTCCAAGCAGGCTCTGTCCGCACTGTCAGTGCAGAGCCCAATGTGGGGCTCAAACCCAAGATCTGTGAGATTATGACCTGAGTTGAAGTTGGATGCTTTAACCAACTGAGCAAGCCAGGCACCCTGAGAATTACTCACATTTTAAATTTAAGGCTGATCTTTTATTTTTTAAAAAAAAAATTTTTTAACGTTTATTTATTTTTGAGACAGAGAGAGACAGAGCATGAACAGTTGAGGAGCAGAGAGAGAGGGAGACACAGAATCTGAAACAGGCTCCAGGCTCTGAGCTGTCAGCACAGAGCCCGACGCGGGGCTCGAACTCACGGACCGTGAGATCATGACCTGAGCCGAAGTCAGACGCCCAACTGACCAAGCCACCCAGGCGCCCCAAGGCTGATCTTTTAAAAGTCCATCCTTTCTTAAAATTGAAAATTACCTGATATATTTAACCATTACTTATTTACATCAGAGTTAATTAGTTTGGAGGTTAAATGTCTGAGTTTGAAGCCTATCATACCTCCTAACTGTGTAACCTTCGACAAGCTATCTGGCCTAAGCCTCAATGCTTTAATCTATAAAATGTAGAAAATAGTATTTACCTCATGAGGTTTGTGATGAATTGGTGAGATTATGTGTAGAAACCTGCCTGTCACAGACTAAGAGCTCTATAAATATCCACGACAGTGACTGTCGCAGACTGAATCTGGAGTTCTCTCCCGTCCCTCAAGAGAGCGGATGCAGAATTGAATACGAGAGGCTAATGTCCGGTTGGGGACAAGAGCCCTGAACAGGGGTTTCGGCTCTGTATTTACTGAGCTCGCAAGATATTACCCACATGGTGAACATGAGAAAACAAGACCTTACACACGTGGACACGGAGAAAACAATCAGACAGCAATCATTAACTTGTGTAAGAAGCAAAGGGTCTGGGGGGCAAGTGGGGTTTGTGATCAAAGTACAATATAGTACATTGGTGTCGGATGGAAAGTACTCATGATCCTGTTACAATATCTCGGCAGCTAACCTTGGGCGTTTTTCACCCCGTGGTGGCAGCTTTCCACCCTAAGCTTTTTTCTAACCCATTTATGTAAGTAGAACCTATTTCCCCACAAGTGAATGTGACTTTCCTGAAATGTTAATCCTGTCCTATACATGCCCATAGTACTGAGAATGCTACCGCACATCGCCACACAGATGGCCGATGGCTATCTCAATCTTACTATATGTAACAGAACTAGGGCTCCCTGCCCTTCAACCCACTTCTCTCCAGGGTCCCCAACTCAGTAAAAAGCACCATTGTTAACCTAGTTACTCAGGACCTGAACCTGGAGTCCTGTTTATCCTTCTTTCCAACTACTATATCAAATTCTTACTAGCTCTACTTTCAATATATTTTGAATCCAACCAACTACTCACAGGTTTACTGCTACTATGCCAGTCCAAGTCAGCACCATCTCTAGCCTGGACAATGGCAAAAGATTCTAGATACAGCTCGCTGTTTTCACTCTTGTCTTCCTCACCCGCCTCAGTCTGCTTTCCACCCAGATGCCAGAATGAGTCTTCAAAATGTCAACTATGTGATGTCACTTCCCTGAGTAAAACCCTTCAATGGCTTCCCGCCACACTTAGAACACAATCTAAACCCCTTTTCCTGTCCAAAAGACCCTAAGTAATTGGGTTTCTGTCTACATTCTCTTCCAGAACCTTCCTCCTCACTTACTCCGTTGTTTGCTATTCCTTGAGCATCTTCAGCTTGCCAAACAAGTCACTGCCTCTATACCTTGAGCCTTACCAGTCCTTCTGTATGAGGGATTCCTTCCCCATATAGGCATAGGGCTCTCCAGCTCACTTCTCTGCTCAAATACCAGGCTTTTCCTGAATACCATCAAAAGAAGTAGACTGATGGTGGTTTTATTAATGGCACTGTCACTACTATATAATGTGTGTGTGCATGTAAATATGTTTATGAGCTGACTCCTTAATGACTACATAAACTCCATGAAGACAGGGACTTTTGTTTTGTTCATTGCTGGATCCCCGCTGTCAAGAAGAATGCTTGGTACCCTGCAGGTGTTAAAGAAATACTTTTCAATATATGGAGACCTTTCCTTGCGTTAAACTCATTTGGGCCTAGCCAAGTACTCCAAAAATAAGCCCTAAACCAAAAAAATAAGCAAGTGGAATAGTTACAAAGAATTAGCTCTATATTCTATATACTTTGCAGAATTCTTACAAATCTAAGTTTGAAAACAGGGGCCATAAAATCATTCATTTTTATTCAGAAAACCTAGAAGTCTAGAAGAAAAAAAATTCCTTTCATCAGAGTGCCATAAGAAAATTAATTACTTGATTAAAATACTTGTAAGAAAGGAAGAGAAAAAAGTTTTTCCTGGTTTTATTACTAAAGGGTTCTGTATAAAGAAATTATGACAGTGGAGATAAAACTGCTTTTAGACTCAAATTGAAAAAAGAAAAGGCACATCAGGGGTGCCTGGGTGGCTCAGTCGGTTAAGCATCTGACAGTGCAGAGCTCGCCTGGGATTCTCTTTCTCTCCCTCTCTCGAAGGTGTCTGCCCCTCTCCTGCTTGCTCACTCCCCAAAATAAACAAACTTCATATATATATATAAAAAGTACATCAGTGTTAATAAACTAAAAAAAATAATTCCCTTACTTAGCAATTCTTTTGCAGAAGTCCCAAACTGTGGCTCTAAAATAGCTAACTCCATGAGACTTAAATTGAAATAAATAAAGTTGCTTTAACCTATTGTAGATCTACTAAGGAGCCATAGGAAAAATTTTTATCATCTTTAAATTGTTGAATTCAATCAATACAAAGCAGCACATGAATAAAGTTCCCAGCAGGAAACTCTGTGAACCTCTATCAGTTCATCTGTGCTTTTCTTACGACATCGTTTTTTTTCTTTTATTTGCAGATATGTGTGTTTTTAGACTGGGATTTCTGTCTGTGTCACCTCTGTGGTCTCCTACAGTGTTGGCACAGTGACCGTGCTACTCAGCGCAGGTTTTCTGAATGAAAGCATGATGCAGATGGGAAGTCACAGCAGTAATCACTGCATGAACCTAACAGTGCATATAGACTTAGAGGGTTTGGAATGAGCCCCATTACCGCTTTTCATAGCATATCCTCAGATGGAAAGTATAGCGTTAGATAAATTTATAAACGTGGTTTCTCTCCACTCTATTTTGCTTACAGTATTTACCACAACTAGTAACAAAGCTATCATGCGTGTCGTCATTTGCTTAGTATCTGTATTTTCCACTTTCCATTCCTGAAGAAGTGTATATGCTTGGGGGTGGGGGATGGGTAAAATAGGTGATAGAAATTAAGGAATGCACTTGTAATGAGCACAGAGTGGTGTACGGAACTGTTAAATCATAATACCATACACTTTAAATTAATAGAATATTGTACGTTAACTTGAATTAAAATAAAAACTTAAAAAAGGAAAAACAAGTGTATATGTTTGTCAAAGCCTCAGCATCTCACAATAGTGGGGCCCAAGAAATGTATTTTTTTTTTAATGTTTATTTATTTTTCAGGAGGAGAGAGACAGAGTGTGAGCGAGTAAAGGACAGAGAGAGAGGGAGACACGGAATCTGAAGCAGGCTCCAGGCTCTGAGCTGTCAGCACATAGCCCGATGCGGGGCTCGAACCCATGAACCATGAGATCATGACTTGAGCCGAAGTTGGACGCTTAACCAACTGACCCACCCAGGCGCCCTAATAACCAAGAAATGTATTTGGAATCAACGAATGCATTTAGGGTTGTGCCATCGCATAATTTAAAGATGAGTAGGTCCCCTTCCCAGCTGAGTTTACCAGGCATTCATAGCTTCACAGAACTTAATAATTTGCTTTCTATTCATTTTGGGATGCACACTTTTTCACATGCATCTTAGAATCGACATGTACAGTTTAACTGGCAGCATTTTTTCCTTCTAAGTATTACATAAAATAACACCGGTTTCAGAAATGACGGTATTTCAATTGCTAATTACATCTCAATATGGAAAACATAGGGGTGCCTGGCTGGCTCAGTTGGAAGAGTGAATGACTCTCTCTCTTTTTTTTTTTTTTTTTAAGTTTATTTATTTATTTTGACAGAGAGAGAGATGGAGAGAGAAAATCCCAAGCAGGCTCTGTGCTGATGCAGAGCCTGATGCTGGGCTCAAACTCACAAACCATGAGATCATGACCCGAGCCAAACTGGAGAGTCAGACACTTAACCAACTGAGCCATCCAGGCGCCCTGAAAGAGTGAGTGATCACTCTCGTTAGTGATCAAGTCCCACACTGGGCGTACGGGCGTAGAGATCACTAAAAAAAATAAATAAGTTCAAAAAAGTTAAAAAAAAAATATGGAAAACATAAAAATTTCAAGTACTTACGTCAATTAAATCTGAAAGATCATGAATATAATACTTGAAAACCGAGGCATTGGTTGCTTCAAGGGTTAAGAGATACTCATTCCGTGCCTTAATTGATTTTAGTTTATTTTCCGAATACTTTGCTTGTCTCTGGAAATGAAGAAGGTCCAGGTATTGGGAAAGAGAACAAAGTCACTTAGTCACAGAAACATACATGACTTTCTATTAATTTGAACAATGTATTCTACATATACAAATGAACTTTGAAGTCCTCTGAGAAAAGTACATTTTGAAACTGATTTAAAGAACTAAAAGTACCCAAGTATGTATTTGAGCTTCAGGACCATTTGCAATGAAATCTCTTTGTTAATATTCAAGTTCTCCACATTGTGTACTGAATACTTGGCATTCAATACTAAATGATGCCCAGCTGTTATTACATGATTTTTATATTTTTAAAAAATTTTTCATTCCTGTTGGAGGAAATGTGTGTCATTTCACAATTTATAATGTGTGTCTATCAGTTACTGCAACTGTCACCTCAATGAGGTTCTTAGTACTGTCACCTCAAGTGAGGACAGAAAGGCTCTGTAATGTTTTTACTTACTTTTTCTTTCATTTTCTCAATTTTCTTTACAGAGCTTCGCCGCTGATGTCTCTCTTCTAGTCTAATATGAAAGACCGGGTCACCGGATCTTCCAATTTGCTTTTCTTCTTGTTTCTCAGCCTCTTTCAGCTTGCTCTCTGCACTGATGCTCTCTGCATGATACATATGGTATGTTTTCATCACCTGTGAAAATGTGACCCAAATTGTTACAAGATGCCTGTCTATAACTCAGAGAGTGAATGGAAGCCATTATATGAGGAATACGTTAAAAATATCACCTTCCAACTGGCAGGGGGAGAGCCACATTGCTAGTCAAACAGATGAATTATGGACGATTGCGTCTACATAAAGCAAGGAGAAATATGCAAATTCACCTGCCAGGAAGAGGCACTTAGGGGATAGGCTTTGATGAAAAAGTGATTTACAGACTCTTACACATGCTTTCAGTGCACTTGAAAAGTTCCCTTAAGCTTAAAAGTCTTCTCTAAAATCTCTGCATTATTAATCTGCAGAATAAACCATTATTCATGGATAAATTTTACCCCAACCTTGGAATTATAAAAAACTCCAAATTAGCACAGATTTTACTAAACAGTTTTTTTTGTATAAAATCTACTTGTCAAAATACAAAATGGAAATATTAAAGTTCGTACATACATAGTTAAAAATAATTGTTTTTCTGACCACAAATACTTTATGTTCAATGCAGAAAACATATGACACAAAAAAGAAAATATAAAAAGCACACAGAGATAACCACTGTTAAGATTTTTGGTCCAGCCACTTGGGTCTTTTTCCTATGAAAACACACAGACACACACACTTCTTTACTTGAAAATGACACGTTTCTCCTTTTAAAACATTTGTACCATACTGTGTTAACAATTTTTAATCTTCTATATCCTCTTTTCATTTGACAGATCAGAACACTTTTCTATAACACTAAATGTTCTTCTAAAAATATTTTTAAGGACTGTATAATATTTTTTTATATGACTGGGACACAGCTTGACTAATTTCCAATTGTTGAACATTTTAGGATATTTCAACTTTTTGCTTTATAAAGAAAGCTGTGCTGAAACCCTTTATATGTATCCTATTTCTTGTTTTATAAATGATACACCTAAGTTGCATTTTAATAACTTTAGGAATATATAGAAAATAAAGTTTTTAATGTATCCTTTCCATGTATGTTGTAAACTTACACAAACAATTCTCAACTAAAATTTTTGTTAAAATAAAATTTGAATCTTTAAACATTTTGATTATATGAGTTACAGAAATATTTATGCACAAAATTATATTTCCTATGGTACATTTTCAGAGAATTACAGTTAGACAATCTGCACATTTTGGAAGTTTTGACACAAACTTCCTATTTAATACTCTGCCAATCTGAAAAAAAGTGATCTGTATAGTTATTTTCCAAAGCATTTAGAAAACAGAGATGCTTAACAAACATTTTCTCAAGTAATAAATAAGTATATTTACTCTTATAGTATCTATTATATCTGTATATAGTCCTTGTTTTTTTAGATTTTCAAAGATTTTACCTAAAAATCACAGTTTTCCAATATAATTTCAATCTGCTATTTATAAGTAGAGTCAGACGTCTGGGCCAATTCTGAAACTTGTTGACTTTAAGCACATTTATACTCCTTAAAAGAAACAACTTATCACAGTAGGACTCCAATGCCATGGATGTATCAAGGAACATACCAGAATTTAGCACCCAATTATCCGTGGTGGCACTTTTCCATAAATTATGTCAAATTTGCATCCACATAAAATAGATTTTATTTCATTCGTAAATAACCAGAAGTTATTCAGAGCCACCTTTATAACTAAAATGTAGTTGTTAAGAAGAGATTTAAAGAGATTTTGAAGTAAGGAACTTGATATTTTTTTCATCTCAAAAGATGAATCTTAAAATAGTTTGGGAACCGGAAGCCTCACCGCAATATATTTACTTAGGTTGAAGCACATGAAATTGCTGTTTCGGTAGGTTATATAGAAGGTAGGAAGTCAGCACTTTCTTATGGTTCAACTTAATACATACTTCCAAGGTGACTTTTTGAAAAGGAAAACATGGGGTTAATGAAGAGTTTTTACTTATTTTCATAAAATCTGATAATGTCTTTCCTTAAAAAGGTAAGCTAGCAAATCACATTACAGGCATTGTTGAACAAGAACAAAGTAAGGGCTGAAGTACAAAGCATGGCAGCTTTCTCTGAGCTGTGTGTAATTGCAAAGTTGTCTGTTTTTAGTAATTACCAAACCTGCCCAGGAAAAGTTTCGTTGGTTACTCCAGTTTAAAAGAAAAATAAAATAGCATTAAGAAGCAGCTGGGCAGCTGGGGAATGAAAAGGGAGTGACCCTACAGCTGGGCAAACAGCGAGGTCAATGAATTTACTACACACCTTGCATTTCTAGGCTTGGCTCTGTTTGTATACCCTGCCTGAAGCAAACCCACACACCATTTGGGTCCTGGTTCCAATTACATCTTTAAAGAGAGGGTGAAAAAAAAATCTCTCTCTCTCTCTCTCACACACACACACGCACACACACATGCGCGCGCGCGCACACACACGCACACACACACACACACACACACAGTTGCTTAGCTGACTGTATTCTTCTTGCTAATACCCAGGAAGAAATGAGAACATATGACTTCCATCATAGATAGATGAAAAGGCATTCCACACAGCCCCGGGTAGCTGAGAATTATTTATTTTAAAAACATCCTGAAGAAAAGACTTGAACTCTTGCTTTATTTAGATGCTGAGGACCAGCGTAACCAAGTGATTTGCAGAAACTAAGCCTTATGAACTAAGGACACTGAGCTGGCTGCCAGCATGGTGATACTTATAAACTAGCCTGGGTTAAAAGAAAAACATTCTCTTTTTAAAAAAATGTTTATTTATTTATTTTGAGGGGGTGGGGAGAGAGAGACCGAGAGACCAAGAATCCCAAGCAGGCTCCCCACTGTCAGTGTGGAGCCTGATGAGGGACTTGATCCGACAAAGCATAAGATCGTGACCTGTGCCGAAATGAAGAGTCAGAGGCTTAACTGAGTGAGCTACCAAGAAGCCCCAAAAAGGAAAACATTCTTGACCTAAGACTAGCAAGAAAAGGGTGTAAATATCCCATCATAACGTGGTTCAGTACAATAGCTGAGGGTTTTCTACCTAGTTTGATGGTAATTTCCAGAAGGAAATTTCTTTGTTCAGTTTTCCAATGTGACTTAGGGTTTCCACTATTTTCTAAAATGTTAGCAATGACAATGAATGAATTTTAAAAGTTGGGGAGAAAAACACTAAAAGCTTTTTAGAACTCTAATTGCAGATAATGAATGCAAGTACAAACTGCATTATTTAAAATGTAAGCTGTTGGCAGCAGTTAAATGTGTTTTGTATTTAAAATAAAATAAGACAGTTTTCTCTTTTTCAAAGAAGTAGAAGAAAGCTTTTATTTTTCAAAGGTGCCTTTTTTTTTTACACATACTGCAAAGAAAATAATAGCTTCTCCATAAGCTTCATGCAAACACAAGTATTTGCATACCAAATGACATGATAGTCATATACCATTTAAATGTACTCCAATAACATATTTTCCTCTTTGAATTCTTCTCTACTAAAACCTCCTGCATAATTCTCCGTTGAACACACTCAATTTGTCTTTCCTAATCCATCTTTTCTTAACTGTAGAAGAGTATCGTCAAACAGAAAGTGACCATATCATGGATTTCTTTGCACTTGTGAAATCCTATGCAAAAACTTTTGCACAGAAGCTATATTTTTTTTCCTTATTGACAGAGTCATATAATGTATCCTACACTCCTCTTGTACTTTAAGTCAAAATAATTAAAATATCTATGGTAAATTTTAATATTTAGGGTCATGAAATCATTATGTATCTGAAAAGTAGCCATGTGTTTGGAGAGGATCAGTGGATTAAGGCTTTATTACTTTCCGACTTGTGGCACAGAAGTGAGGAGACATGGTTCCGGGAATGGATCTACCAGTTACCAGGTACAGGGAATTTATTTTACACTTCTGCTCACCTTACAAGGTCATTGTGGACACTCAATTGTGTGTTCCTAGGTGTGTGTGTGTGTGTGTGTGTGTGTGTGTAACAAACTTTACTGAGTACTTACAATATGTCTGTGTACATATATAATATACACCATTAACATATATGTGTAAAATGCATATATTTAGGGAAGAAGCATTATGTAATGCTTCCTATGTGCCAGACACCATTCTGAGCATTTTATAAATAATAGCTTATTTAGTCTTTGTAAAAACACTTAGGAGGTATGTACCTTTATTCTCTCTGTTATACAGAAGACACAAGAAAGGCAAAGAAAGGTTAATTAACTTGCCCAAGGTCACACAGCTGGCAAGTGGCAGCAACAGTTGAGACCTTGACAGTCTGATTCCAGATTTGGTGTTCTAGACTGCTATGTTGTAAACTTTGGTAACTCTAAAACACTGTACAAATGGAAGTCCTCTTTACCTGGGGGATAGAGCTATTCTTGGTTATATTTAGGAATAGTGGAAAAGAAGGGCTGACAGATAATTATTCATTCACTATTTGCTTGGTGCTTATTATCCATAAGGCAACGATACCTGTAACTTTAAAGATTTGGTTTCCTACTTCTTTTTTTTTTTAATGTTTATTTATTTTTGAGAGACAGTGCATGCATGCACATGGAGTAGAGGCAGAGAGAGGTGGACAGAGTCCAAAGTGGGCTCCGTGCTGACAGCAGAGAGCCTAACGTGGGGCTCAAATTCATGAACCGTGAGATCATGACCTGAACCAAGGTTGGATGCTCAACCAACTAAGCCACCCAGGCGTCCCTTGGTTTCCTTCCTCTAAGAGTTTAAATTTTTGGAGATTAAAAAATGGGGCTTGGAGATTCTGATGGACATGGATGAAGGGAGAAGACATTCAAGCTGGAAGGATAGTACCAGCAAAGGTATGTGGGGTAAGGGTAAAGGTATGTAGGTAAGGTGGACATAAGTAAATTATGACTTCAAGGAGGGGATTTAGGGAAGGGCTTGAAAAGTGGATGATTGGGTGAGGGAGCCAGAGGATAAGAATGCAGAAGTTGTCACAGGCCAGATTAGAAGAGCCTTGAAACCTCAACCAAAAAGTTTTAAATGGACTCTAGGGGTTCATGAATCCACAGAGCTATAAATAGCATGATCAAAGCAGTATTTCAGCAATAATCTCATGAAGATATGCAAGATGGTGTGGGGTGTGAAGTAACCTCATTTAGGAGGAATGGAAACAGGAGGAATGGAAAGAAAGAGAATCTAGGATAACAGTTATAGGGCCTTTTCTCTTTTCTCACTCTCTCTGACCTTTTCTCAGACTTGTCATGTCTCCTTCCACATGGAGGACCTCCCAGTGTAGTCCTAACACCAGCCCAAGTACCACTCTGTACACTATTCTGAGTCAATCACTTAAAGCTCCCTCCTGAGAATGTGCACACTTTCCTGCCACTGTGGTCTCCTCCCAAGCCAATCCCACTGCCTGCCATATCCTCCCCCAGCACCTCGACCTAACCTTTTGACTCATCCTCTAAGGCAAGCTCAGATTTCACCTACTGCTATGTGTTCCCTGGTTCCCCAGCCATGGCCATCTTGTTCTTCCAACTGCCAGGACCTTCTTATTGATAGCACTTCTGACCCTCTGCCATGTGTCATAGACATCTATGTACCCACTCAGTATCATGGACCTAACTTTAGCTAGGGTACCAACAGTGTCCTAGGCACTTTTGGATTCTTAATATTGCTTTTATACAGTGAGAGTAAAATAGGCATTTGGTGAGAAACAAATGAAGGGCAGAAAGCCATTCTGTAGTCAGCTTGTCCATTCATTTGTTCACTTAACAAATATTTACCAAATACCTAGTATGTACCCAGCATTATTCTTCTCCATCTCCAGCATCCTAAATAGCACTGCCAATAAAATCCCTGGCATTGGACTAATGAGATGATAAATAGCTCTAAATCACTGTGAAATATAGTGAGCATTTGGGGTTCATGGCCCCTGAAAAAAGACAGGCATGGTGGCTGGGGTGAGAGGAAATGAAAAGCAGTATGTTAGTGACAATATTTCCTAATTCCATACATAGCCTGCTGGTTTACTAAATCCGTCAATTACTAATGGACGGTTAGTTTCTCTTCTGAGAAACTACATTTTTGGAGTTTCCTTAACATCCTAAGATAAAGGTCTCTTTTCTACAATCAATATACAAGAAGGCTCTAATTGTAACGGAGCTTCTGCAAGTGCCAGACCAACAAAACCACCAAGTTAGGGCCACAGCCTCGGAAGCCCATTCCTGTTGTCTCCCAGCAAGTTCTTGAGTGCATCGGGAATGAAGGACCCCCGGGCCACCCTATGCTGAGCCCCAGCGGCTGTGTTGCAGGGAATCTGGCCCTTCCGGGGGCTGTGCAATCTCAATGGAGGTTATGGCCTCTGCTTGGCCAAGCTGCGTCTCTGGGGGCTTATTTCAGACAGGGGCAGAGGGCAGGAAGTACCTTTAAGAGAGCACTCATTAACAGTGCATGCCAGGATCCTTCCACCTGCAACTTCAAGTCCTCTTGCTCTTTAGAATCCTGAGCCAACCTTGGTGTTGAATAGTCTCTGGAGCCAGGCCCCACTGGATCCGAGCTCCTGTGCCTCCATTTACTAGCCAGCAAGTTTCTTAACTTCCTTGGGCCCTAGTTCCCCCCTGAGGTAAAATGGGGATTAAATGATAGAATGCAGGGAAGCACATAACAGAGTGGATAGTTTTTTGTTTTGTTTTCTAAATACTTATTTTTTGAGAGAATGCAAGCAGGAGAGGGGCAGAGAGAGGGGGACAGAAGATAGGGCACTGGCTCTGCGCTGACAGGCTGACAGCAGCAAGCCTGATGCGGGGCTTGAACTCATGAACTGTGACATCATGACCTGAGCTGAAGTCAGACGCTCAACCTACTGAGCCATCCAGGCAGCCCAGAGTGGACAGTTCTCATTCTTGACGGTTTCTATGTCCTGACATAGAAGTGAGTGTGCAGGCTCTGGGGCCAGATTGCCTTGCTTCATATTCAGGCTCTAAGCAAAGAGATACAGGCCACCGCCTTGAAAAGGCAAAGCAGACCAGATGGAGGCCTTTCCTGGTATTTCATTGTGGAGACCTAGGCTAATCAAAACCTCTTAATAACTAACATACCAATAAGGAGTGCCTAGGAGTTGCCGGCATAGACACTCACATGTTCGTAACACTCATGACGTGAATTCACACTTTGAAAAGGCTTCTAGCCTTTCTATAACGTACATCCCATAATTAGCACCCTTTCAACGTATGCTGACAGTTACTATAAAACTGCATGGATATTAGTCCAGGTTTCAGGAAGCAAAGTATATTGATCTGCATTTATTAATCCTCTGAACAGCTATTGAGTATCGTAAGTCAGGCACTGTGCTAGGCTTTCAGACCAGAGATGAGACACAATCTCTACTCAGTGGGAAGACAAAGTTGTGACTTCAGGGTAGGCCAATGGGCAGTAGGGGGGAGAAAGATTCCTAGGCTTCTTCCTTCCCTCCCCCCCATATCCATACATAACCATAACAAATGTTTATTTTTCTACTTTAGTACAATGTGCAGCAAACAAACAGTAAGGAATAGGAAAAAGAAAAAAAGAGTCAACTACTCTGGAGATTGAGAGAACAGAGGAACATGTTAAACCACAGTGGGAGCTGCAATCAGCAAAATGCAGACTCTGGAAAACTCTAAAGGATTAAAAATCCAGCTTAACAAAAACATTTCAAGGAAAAAAAAGAGAGAGAGATGGGGTCCCTATTCTCTACAGGGACCCCCTTGAGGGTAAAGGTGATTTAAAGGTCTATCCACCAATTGCAACGTGGAGATCTTGAGCCCTGATACAAACAAACTTTTTAAAATATGGATTTCTATGACAACTGGACATCAGAACATTGACAGCATATCTATAGCTATTAAAGAATTATAAAAATTTAGGGGTGATAATGGTATGGTGTTTTAGATACACATACCGAAATATTTACACATGCAATAGATGCCTGGAATTTGCTTTAAAGGAATTTAGGAGTAAGGGAAGTGGATGGACAGATAGAAAGGAAACCAGGTTGGCCACAAGCTGGTTAACTGTTTTTGTTTTGTTTTGTTTTGTTTTGTTTTTTTTAATTTACATCCAAGTTAGTTAGCACAGAATGCAATAATGATTTCAGGAGTAGAATGCAGTGATTCATCCCCTACATATAACACTTAGGGCTCATCCCAACAAGTGTCCTCCTTAATGCCCCTTGCCCATTTAGCCCATCCCCCCACTCACAACCCCTCCAGCAACTTTCAGTTTGTTCTCTCTATATAAGAGTCTCTTGTGTTTTGTCCCCCTCCCTGTTTTTATATTATTTTTGCTTTCCTTCCCTTATGTTCATCTGTTCTGTATCTTAAATTCCACACAAGTGAAGTCTTTCTCTACTTTTGCTTGGCATAATACCCTCTAGTTCCATCCACGTTGTTGCAAATGGCAAGATTTCAGTCTTTTTGATTGCCTAGTATTATTCCATTGCATGTATATACCACATCTTCTTCGTCCATTTATCAGTCAATGGACATTTGGGCTCTTTCCATACTTTGGCTACTGTTGACAGTGTTGTTATAAACATTAGGGTGCATGTGCCCCTTCAAATCAGCACTCCTATATGAATACCTAGTTGTGCAATTGCTGGGTCATCGGGTACGACAATTGCTGGGTTGAGGAACCTCCATATTGTTTTCCAGAGTAGCTGTACCAGTTTGCATTCCCACCTAGGCTTCTTTTTAATCAGTTTACATTTAAGTCTGAGAGCTACTGTAAGGGGAAAAGTAGAGGGGGATGTACATATTTTATTTATATAAAGAATGTAAGGATGGGGGTGCCTGGCTGGCTCCATTGGTAGAGGATGTGACTCAGTCTCAGGGTCATGAGTTTCAGCCCCACTTTGGGCATACAGTTTACTTAAAAAACAAAAAACAAAAAACAAAAACAAGGGCACCTGGGTGGCTCACTTGGTTAAGTGTCCGACTTCAGCTCAGGTCGTGATCTTGCCGTCCGTGAGTTCAGGCCCCGCGTCGGGCTCTGTGCTGACAGCTCAGAGCCTGGAGCCTGTTTCAGATTCTGTGTCTCCCTCTCTCTCTGCCCCTCCCCCACTCACGCTCTGTCTCTGAAAAATGAATAAACCTTAAAAAAAATGTTTTTTAATTAAAAAAAAAAGAAAAGAAGAATGTAAAGACAGTTGAAGCCAAACCTCTATATTAATGCTACTCAGTCAATACCTAGAATGGATCTCTTAGTTCCTACCCTCAACCTCTACCTCTCACTTAAGTCCTATGAGTGACACTTGTCACTTTTTAAAAGTTTATTCATTTATTTAGAGAAAGAGTGTGAGTGGGGAGGGGCAGAGAGAGAAGGGGGGTGGGGAGAGGGTGGAGAGAGAGGGAGAGAGAGAGAGAGAATGAATGAATATCCCAAGAAGGCTCTGCACTGTCAGCATGGAGCCCAATGTGGGGCTTGAACTCAGGAACCATGAGATCATGACCCGAGCCAAAATCAAGAGTCAGACACTGAACTGACTGAGCTCTTTGTCACTGTGTTTTTCTTCTTATTCGTGGCATCAGGGCTGGAAAAGTTGCTGATCTCTGAGGTACTGAGTGATCTGTAAGATGGTCATGATGATGAACTCTTACAAATCATCTCCTCTTTCTAGGCTGATATGCTTCTCCATGGGTCTATGAAAGCAGAATTTACAAAATTCAATTATATTTGCAAAATAACAGGGAGAACTCACTTTGAGACAGAGTATACTGATGGTTAGAGGTCAGACTCACAGAACAGACTGCCTGGGTTTGAATCCTGCTCCTGCACTTAATTTACTATGTGATCTTGGGGAAGTAACTTAACCCTTCTGTGCCTCAACTTCCTCACTGTAAAACCAGCCTAACATTCTTACTCACTGCACGTGTAGGGTAGTTGGAAGTATTAAACATGTTTACACATGTAAAGAGCACAAAAAGCATGACTTATAATAAGTGCACAGTAAATATCAGTTACTGATGCTTGAAAAAAATTATCACAGGTTATTTTCATGTTTTTTTAAATGTATTTTTGAGAGAAAGAGAGGGAGAGAGACAGACAGACAGACAGATAGATGGGGGGGAGGGGCAGAAGGAGAAGGAGACACAGAATCCAAAGCAGGCTCCAGGCTCTGAGCTGTCAGCACAGAGCCCGACGCGGGAGCTCCAACCCATTAACCATGAGATCATGATGTGAGCTGAAGTCAGATGCTTAACTGACTGAGCCACCCAGGCGCCCCATCACAGACTATTGTAAAAACATGTAATTATTTCTCCAGACTGGAAAGATTATCATTCTGATAGAGGTAAAGGGAAGGAAATTGACGATATTTCCATTTATGTATGTATATGTTAAGAATTTCAGCAAAACTCTAGAATGAGCAAATAAATCAAGATTAACAATTAAATAGTATGAGATGCTGTCTTTTTTTTCTGAGAGAGAGGGAGAGTGTTCATGCGCGAGGTGGGGAGGGGTGGAGGGAGAGGGGAAGAATCTTAAGCAGGCTCTATGCTCACTGTGCCATGCAGGTCTCGACTGCACAACCATGAGATCATGACCTAAGCTGAAATTAAGAGTTGGACACTTAACCGACTGAGCCACCCAGGCGCCCTGAGATGCTGTTTTTTTTTTTTTTTTTTATCAAGGAAAACTTGGGTATGCTGTGGCTCCAGTGAAATGAAATCAGTACACCAGTCTGAATTTATCATCAAATTATACTTATAATCCAAACAAATTCTTTGAACAAAAGGCATTGTCTGGGACTCTGGACCCTGCGGGCTAGGGACTGCCAACCAACCAAAAGACAGGGCAAGAGAAATGCAGAGGATAAACAAAAGGAAGAACAGAGAATACATATATGCAAAGGGAGGAACTATGGCTAATGAAAATGTTTAAAAAATAATTCTATTACGTTCAGTGTCATGTTAAAGATTTTGTTTCAGGAGTAATTATATAGAGCACTATTTCAACGAAGAGCTTAGGTCTATGAAATCCAAAAAATCTGGCTTTTGGTCTTAGCTTTGCTACAAAACAGCTCTGTGACCTCAGCCCTTCTGACCCTCAGTGCAGGTCTCACCTATTAGAGCTGACAACATGAGGTCTCCCTACATAACCAAAATTAGGGGGATGATCAAACTGAACCTCTCCAACACCTTGATAAGTGTGGAATGAGAGAACAAGTGCACATTGGAGTCCAAATCACAGAAGGAAAAACTGATCATGTAACTAGAAGTCTTCTTTCCAAAAGGATTTTAATATATCCCTCTAAAAGGAGAGTATTTGATGAAGGTCAGAGGAATGATATAGGATGGCATTTAGCAGTCTAGACGAAAACAGAATCCATACTGTCATTCATGTTTTTGTTTTCTGTTGGAAACTATTTTCCTCTCTAGCTTCCAGAGCCCCTGTTAGGGGAAGGGGCACTCATGTCTTAGATTTCCAAGGGGGTGAGCCCTCAAGCTGCCATGCCCACCAGCGTGACCCGCTGGCAAGACCACTCATCTCCGCTGGCCTACAGCTTGCTCACCTTTTGTGAAAGGGGCGACTGGACCACAGGATCCCCCAAGCCTTCTCCAACTCTAAAATTCTGTGAGTTCACGATTTCGGGTATTAGCCTTGTGACAGCTAAATATCATAAGAATTTATGATTTGAGTGTGTGTGTATGTATATAAAATACTTCTCAGCAGCTAGAGTAATTGACTTTTTTCAGTGTCCAGGTAAATGGCAGATACATTTTAACCAAAAGGAAAAGCCGGTGTGACAACAAATTATACTAATTATTTTCTTCTGCTTCTGTTGATCTGAGGCAAGCAGTATACCATGCTATGCTGCGAATGTAAGATTCCTCCTGGGCTCTGAGGCTGTAAGTCATCTGCTCTGTTGCACAGAAAACATCTAGAAATGAACAATGCCCACATAGTCCAACACACCATTATACTGATGAACCTTATACCAGGATATCTATCACTCTAGTGACTTTAATTAGCTCCCAAGCTGATTCGTGATCAATCATCAAGTGCTCGCCAAGGAGGAAAACCCGAGAACTCTTTGATAGGTGTGGGGGTGATACACAGATTTGCCACAAGCTTTCATTTTTGATTATAATTTTTAAGTTAAAGCAGAGCATTAGTCATCTTTTTCAAAATGCTAAATTTAACGGTAATCTTAAGGTGGCAATATAAATGATTATTTTCACAAGATTGTGCTGCTTTAATAAAAACTTTTAATAAAAAATGACAAATTTATCCTAAAGAAGATAAATTATTTTATGCCTTATTAAAAAGAAAGAAAATGTTTCTATTTGTAACAAGAGTGACCTGTATTTATTAATCTTAATCTCGCCTAGCTCTGCTGTAGCAGTCACTAGAGGCAGTTTCTAATTTAAGTCTTTGAGTCATAGACAGGGGTTATTGGTTTTGTTTATGAACTCTCGATGAACAGTCACGTTCAGCAAACATTTCTTGAGCCCCCTACTATGTACCACAAATAGGCCTTGTCCTATTTGATTCCATTACATTCTATTACTAGAAATCCAATTACATTTTATTCTCTATTGATTGATACCGGTTCATTACTGCCTAAGAGTAATTTTTCATGAGAGCAATTAATGTGGTATAGTATCCGCCTACTTCACAATTATCAGAGATTTCTACCACGAAATGAATGTCACTTTAAGAAATTCTGATTTTACTAAGGATATTTTCCTTTCTTATCTCTCAAGTACTTCATGTATAGTGGGGTAAAAGGAGTGTGGTAAGGGCAGGGGATTTTTTAAGAAGTCCAACTTACTAACTCCTTTTATTTTTACCTCGATGATTGCTAATACTCTGGTAATATTCAAGTGCATGGAGTTCTCTGCACAGGTAACTGTGGTTTCACACATCTGTGCTTCACTCATGTGCTAAATGCTTTTTGGAACACCCTTCCCACCCTTCCCTTATCACTAAAAACAGGTGTCATGGTCTCCAGGAAGCTCCCAGAGTGACTCTGGGCTTTGCACAGAGCTGTGAAGACCCGTCTCTATCTAGTCCAGCGTCCAACGCCATATATGGAACTATCTCCCTAGTCTAGCTCATCGGTGACAGGGCGGCATGCTTATCATCAATGCATTTCCAGGACCTCTGTATTTGTTGAAAGGCCCTGTAGAGATGATCCTATATAATAACTTTAGAGCAAAAGGCAACAACGCTTTTAGCGCTTTCCCTTTAACGGATTTAGAGACAGGGAGTAGGCCCTAAGACTTGGGACAAATATCGAATAACTCCATAAATCCTAGGACATTACAGGTCACAGCCGTCCTCCACATATTTGCTAAGCATCCACGCCACTGTCTGAGGAAGGAGAGTGTGGTCTTAAAAGACCACCCATTCCATCTCTCACCAGTATAAATGGTTAAACTCAGGCACCAGAACACCTGGGTTCAAATCTACATTTTGCCTTTTAGCATGTTTCCTTGCCTCTAATTGGAAATAAGAATAGGACCTGTAAGGCTATTGTGGAGATAAAATGAATGAGTACATGTCAAACACTTGCAGTGATAAGTGACACACAGTGAGTGCTTAATGGATGCTGTTACAATTAATGAAACACCTTTCTTTCATATCCTTTAAGTCCACAATGGCCTCAGCCCCACTGAGGCTCACTTGTTTATTCTCATACCTGAGAGGCTGAGTGCAGAGGGATGGTCTTTGTTTTATGGATCAAAGAAACGGAGCTGCAAAGAGACTTAATCCTTGCCCAGTAAGTCAACAGAGAGAGTCAGTGATGGAGAAGGTCATGCAGAAAGCCCTTGTTTCAAAAGGGGTTTTCATACAGTCTTTAGAGGGAGTGAAATACAAGTTCAATCTCCTGAAAAAAATACCCAAGAGTTGGCACTGGAATACTTATTAACCAGGGCCACCCTGGGCACAGTGGCAGAAGTGAAAAAGGGGAAGTTTAAAGTAGTTGGCAATGATGAGGGGGAAGGCAGATGTAAAATGAAAGGCCAAAGAATTTATGAGAATTTCAAAGTCTCCTGCAATATTAGATACTTAATTCTTTTCAGGAAAATGTTTCACATGTCTTCAACATTGCAAGAGGACTTCAGCTGCTTTCATTTTGACCTCAAACTTGCTAGCTGGGTTCTCCTTTCCAACCAGCCTCTTGGCTCAGGTGGAAGGCCCTAAGAGCACAGCATTCCCTGATGGGAAGTGAAACTATCCCCTCAAGCAATAAGGGCTGCCCTGAGCCAGCAAGACCCTACCGGTGATCGACCCCAAGGCAAGGATGGATTTGACCCTCACTGCCCACTGCACATACCCACCCACCTCTGCCTCACATTTTCCTTATGTAAACCTTATGTAAACTCTGGGCACTTTGGACACAGGCTTTGAGAGGTCAGTCCGCCATCTTCCAGGTGTTGGCCGCACCGAAATAAATTCCTTTCTTGTTTCACCACCTCTCAGTCTCTCAGTCTTTTGATTTTGTTAGTGGCAAGTGGCTGACCCTGGTCTTCTCGGACCCCCAGAGCCAGAAGCTCTTGCACCCCAACACTGCGGCTACAATATTACACGTGTGTGTTAGACATTTAAATTATAAGGTTTAGTACATTAAATATTTAAACTGAGGACACAAGACACTTGGAATCATAAAATGAAAGCCCTATAATCTTGAGAATTCCAGCATCAACTAAAATGGAAAAGACTGATGTAGAATCCTTTTCTTTCGATGAAAAATGGGTTGGAATTTGACACATACCCTGTGCCTCAAATCTAGTATGTACTTCTCATTGCATTTATTTAAAAAAAAGAAAGAAAAAAGGTGCCGGGTAGGGGGAAGAACAACGAAGGAAGGTGAGAGGCCTTAATCTGTGCAAGGAAGCTTTTTGACAGTCTGATTAAGATGTTAGTTACTAAGCACTGTAACTGCTTAGAAGTCGTAATACTGTATTGCAGAATGTAATTGTTTAAATAAAACACTCTTTCAGAAGGATTCTCAGTATAACACATTCTTTTTAAAATTTTTTTTAATGTTTTTATTTTATTTTTGATAGAATGACAGAGCATGAGAAGGGGGAGGGGCAGAGAGGGGGATAAAGAATCCAAAGCAGGCTCCTGCCGTTAGCACAGAGCGCAATGTGGGGCCGGAACCCACGAACTGCAAGATCATGACCTGAGCCAAAGTCAGCGCTTAACCGACTGAGCCACCTAGGCACCCTGGTATAACACATTCTTCTTTTTTTTTTGGCCACTTCATAACACTTACTGCTTTTAGAAGACAGTCTTATTTGTAGTTCATAAGTGCCAAGCATAACTAAATCTCAAATCTCAGAGAGAAAATGAAAATTCCAAGCAGGCGCCTGGGAGCATTTGGCTTCATTAATTAGCAGGGTGTCCTTAAAGGCATCTACACATAAAGTTCTTATCAAACAGCCGTCCTCAGGGATCCATGCAATGGAAATTTTATTAATCCCAATCATTTTGGGAGGAAAATGAAGCCAGGCTAAATTAGCTAACTTAGTCTCCAAAGTCAATCTATGTCAACCCCAAGATTAGAATTCAGAAGCTGGCAGTCATCTTGATCCCAACACCCTTCTTTCCTTCCATCAAAGTGTCTATTAATAATGCCAGCAGAAGGATATACACACACACTTTGTCAACCCAAGATCTCTAAATAGATTGCTTTTTTAAAAAGTATTCCAGGTGGCATCATGGAGAATGTGGCGCTCCCAAGAGGTTTTCAATTTGGGAGCTTTTTACATATCTTTTCTGCCTTATTTCTCTTTGTTCAATGTTTTGTTCAGAGACCCAGACCTCTTTGTAGTCCGTCTCAAAGGAATGAATTTTCATTTTCACTACAGGGATATATATATATATTTCAAATACTTAAAATGCCTACAAGCTAAAATAAATACTTAGCCATAAATAAATAAATAAATAAATAAATAAATAAATAAATAAATAAATAAATATCCTCTTTGAGGCTCAGAGAAAAATCTTCTGATATGTGGTGGCAAATATCTTGGGCTCTTTCGGAATGACTTTTCAACCTTGCCTTGGGCATGTTTCTTTGTTACAGAAGAATGCATTAGCTCCTGGTTCGTGGGAGGCTCACAAGCCAGCCAAGAAAGCTTTCCTCAGCAGTCCTCTGAGGTGGAGTTTTCAAGGAAGGGCTTGAAACAATAAACAGTGTCTTCCCTCTCATCGGCTCTAAAAAATAATTAGTTGTGTATTTTAACATTTTAAAGAGAGAAGTGGTTCAAAGATATGCAAAGGCCAGGGTGGATATCTGTGTGCATTTGCAACTCCATTTTCCAAATCCCACACAAGATGCTTGGTGGCCTCTGGGTTTGTGCTAGCACAGCTTCCATTCTCTACTTAAATTTGTTAGGCAAACCGGAACTACAGTTCGGAAGGAAGAAACAAAGGTGAATGGAGTATCAGCTAATGAATACTTAGCAGTAATCACTGTGTATGAACACACAGCTGAACAGGTGGTGTTGACACATATAACATTAAAGCTAAATGAAAGATCAGATCTTAAAGAGGCACGCCCAAAGGAACATATCCCAACATTAAAGCTTAAGGCACAAAGCCATTTGGGTTTCCCATTCTGCAACCCATATGGACAGTCTGGAAAGCTCAAATGAGTTTTTACCAGTGTCCATAAGAACATGCAGTGTGACTTTTACCTATGAGTTTTATCTACTAGATCACATTTCGCCCTTCCTTCCCCCACCTGCTCTGCACATCTTTCCCTACAGCAGCTGTCAGGTGGGGAATTGATGGGCCCTGGGGACTGAAGCTGGGTTTAGATTTTGGAGCATTCATTAACTGTGTGATCCTCAGGCTAATCATTCTGAGCCACAGTTCCCATTTGTTACACTGGGATTAGGAATACCTGCCTCACAGGGCTGCTGTAAGAAATGAATGGGGTAACATGCTTGCCTCCTAAGAAGGGTTGTATAAATCTTCATTTTCTCAGTTCTTGCCTAATGTTAACGGAAACTCAGGATGGATTACCTCTTGACTCTGGCTAGCCATGTGTGTCACTGATGTATAGGGAGTGTGATAATCAATTACACATAATTAAGAATCAATTTTATGTGGATTTATCACGACCGTCTGTGTTCATCTTTGTTAGAATCTGCTTACTGAGGACGGTAAGCTCTTTGTTTTCTAAAATGCTGAGCATAATGCTGCAAAGCAAAGAGATATTAACATAGGACAGAAAACTGCAGCATAACCTTTTGCGAATTTGGTATTAGGGGACAGGCTTAACACTTTAACCCACTGTTTTATGGTGAGCCCTTTAGCAGACTGTTGAAGGTTGACTTTGGTTGGAGTGCTCCCTCTGACTCTCTCGGTCACCATCTTTCTTCTCTTTTTGCATTTCCACCTCTCCACTAATCCAATGGCAGCCCTGTTCACATCTACTATTGATCTGGTTTTCTTAGGGGAAGTTACCTTCCTTTTTCTTTTCTTCTACAAAGCAATATATATCTATTATAAGGAAAAACCATACATATGTACATATACATACAGCTGTAACAACCATCTCTAATTACCATTGATATCAGCCCCCATCTCCACATTTACTCTGAGAGGCGGACCATCCCCTCTCCATCCCTACTCCACTGACGATGAAGGGGGGATGACACCACCAGGTGACACTAATAAGGAACATTTATTAAGTGTTTACTATATTCCAGGTGTTGTTCTGAACGCCTTATGTGTATCCCAGCCTTACTTTTCCTCGTAGCACTTACACCTGCCATACTATACATTTGTTTACTGTTTCTCCTCACCAGAATATAAGTGCTTTGATAGGAAGCATGTAGTTTATTTTTATTCTCACCTGTATATCCCCAGTATATCCCAAAGAGCCTGGCACTGGAGTAGGCACTTTATTTAAAAAAATTTTTTGTTGTTTATTTTTGAGAAAGAGAGAGACACAGAAACTGAAGCAGGCTCCAGGCTCTGAGCTGTCAGCACAAAGCCTGATGCAGGGCTTGAACTCACGAACCATGAGATCATGACCTGAGCTGAAGTTGGATGCTTAACTGAGTCACCCAGTTAAGCCCCATGTAGTAGGCATTTTAAAAATGTTTACTGAATAAATCAATCAGTCTTCATAATGATGTGGGTGAGCCTCATCCAATCTGGTGAGGACCTCACTACTACAGGAGGGCTGAGAAAGAGAATTTGCTCTCTCTGCCTGTCTTCGAGATGAGACACAATCATCTTCTTTGGACTTGAACTTGGGCTAGAACTTACACTATCATTGGGTCTTCTGATTCTCAGACTTTCAGAGTTGACTAGAACTATACCCTCGCTCTCTGGCTTGCTGTTTCATGTCTGCAAATCATGGGACTTCTCAGCCTCTGTACCGCATGAGTCAATTCCTTATAATCAGTCTTTCAATCTCTCTCCTCTCTAAATCTTCTACCAGGTCTTTCTCTGAAGAACCCATGCTAATACAGATTCCCAGATTGACTAAGTGAGCTTGGATTCAAACAGATGTTTGCTGACTACTGGTACAATCCACTTTTGCTTTGTTCTAGCACAGCCTTCTCCCTGTTTTTAGAACCTACTTAGTTCTCTTTCAAATGTGAAATGCAAAAGGAAGTTAATTAGTGGATTAGACTCAGGGAGTCTGAGGATCTTGGTTTACCCTTTCACTTTTTAGCCCAATGAATCCATCTGTTAGATCATTTAAATGAACACTTCTAGGGGTGCCTCGGTGGCTCAGCTGGTTAAGCGTCCGACTTTGGCTCAGGTCATGGTTTCATGGTTCGTGGGTTCGAGCCTCGCATCGGGCTCTGTGCCCACAGGCTCAGAGCCTGGAGCGTGCTTCAGATTGATTCTGTGTATTTCTCTCTCTCTGCCCCTCCCCTGCTCATGCTTTGTCTCTCTCTCTCTGTCTCTCAAAAATAAATAAATGTTAAAAAAAGATTTTTTTTTAAATTAATACTTCTAAGAAGTACAGGTTGCCATTGAGGCACATGTTCAATTTTTTACCTATCTTTTTGTTGAAGCAACATTAATGCCACTGACTCTAAAAGTACAAATGAGCAAGTAATAAACTGCTTAGTGCTGTGTGTTGTTAGGGAGGTGTTAACATTTAGAGATTTTTGTTAGAAAATGGTTGTCCCCAAACTACAATAATAGAGATAAAATGACTGGAAGGCCAGACCTGGACTTGACATTCTACTCGATTACTTATTGCACAACCTGGGTCAAGCCTCTCTGAGCCTTAGTCTCCTTATCTGTAAAATGGGGGAAATGATAGTTAATTACCTCAGACAGATGCTATAAGGATCACATTACTTAATGCAAGTAATGTGCTTATTAGCACAATAACCAGCACATTCTTACTGAGCCTGTGGTAAATGTTGGCTACTCTGACAGGCGTGGCTAGTTACCTATAAATCTCTCTCCCCCTGTCTCAAAGAAACAGAACCTCTGATCTGTAACTGGTTAGCAATGAGCTGGCCACCTACAAGGCTGTAACTCCCTGATTTCCCTAGGGCCGCTGGAATCCCGTTCTAAGTTCTGGCCAATGAAACATTACATGAAAATTTCACATGGGACTTTCATGAACTCTCCTTAAGAGACAGGAGGCCTGCCTGCCCTCTTTTCCTTTCTCCATTCTGTTCGTGTTTCCTTTCTCCATTTCAGGAACACCTATGCAACAGCTGGGGCTCTAGCAACTACTGTAAATATAAGGACTAAGGTTACAATCAGATTTCTCAGAACAGTGGGTCAGGAGAAGCCGGATTCTTGGATGGCTTTATGTAACCTCCATGCCAACACAAGGCTGCCAACCTCGGACTGACTTCTTTTATGTGAGAGAGATTATAAACTTCTAATTTGCTTCCACCATTATTTTGAGTATCTCTGTTCCTCAAGGCCAAACTAATCCTGACTGCTTTGGCTGGCCCTTGTGGTGGTGTAAGAATCCAAATGGAGGCTCAAAGCCATTTTGAAGCCATGTTTCTGCAAATAAAGGCAAGGTTGAGGAAAAAAATATGGAAAAGGAGATGCATGTCCTCAAAGCCTTTGCTCCCCTTCCAGAAAGCACCATCTCTCTGCCCCCTCCCCGCTCAGAAGTCCAGGCATTTATGCCAGATGCACACAACCTGTACTCAAAGGATCTGATAAAACATGGTTCATTCTAAGCTATAAATGATCATAAGGCATCTCTTTCTACTCTTTCTGGGTGTCCGTATTTTATTTAAGACAAACTCTTCCCACAGGATGTTTGGAATAACCAAGAGGCCTCTGGGAGAAATATTGTTGGGAATCAAAGTCCACAAACAAGGCTGCAGCTCACCACTAAGGTAGACTGTAATTTCAAATTAAGCTGGTATAAGGAGGTTAAGGTACTTCTCAAAATATTTTTGACACCCAGGGAATATCAAGAAATGAAAAAAAGGGAGGAGTGAAGATTTGTCTGAAAAGGCACTTAAACAGCAACCTCAATTTCTTAAGGCTATGTATTTTATACTTGTCGCTTCACTGATCATTATTATACCATCAGTTGTACAAAATTCCATGCACGATGCAACTCAGAAGGTCATCTGTGCATGACCAGTCAGTGGCTGCACATGGACCCTCAACCACATTCCCCCAATTCCTGGCCCACTGTACAAACACTCCTCACCTTTTCTTTATGAATGTAAACTGAGTATGTATAATGAATAGATTTTATCAGAACAAGACAGAAATTGTGTATCTGAATTTAAAGTGCAGGAGAGACCAAACATCCTTCTTCTTTTATAGTAAACACTGTGGGTGTGTATGTGTGCGTGCGTGTGTAAGTAACGTGAAGGTCTTTTCCTATGGAACAAGACCTCTGATCTTGGATGAGCACGCTCTCTGCTTAAGATAAAATTTTTTCACAAGAGTTCAAAGTGATCTACAGACTACCTAATTAAAACCTCATCTCCTCTACCCCTTAGGTCCTTAACTGACTTTGAGAGGTTAAACGACCCTGACAGGGTCATTCAAACTCCAGTGGTCTTTTCTAGAACCTGGCTCCTTCAGGCTTTCAGACTGACAATGATGAGAGTTTTGAGGAGTCCGCTTACTTGATTCATCTACACAGAGTCTGATAAATGTCTAAGTACCTTTGACAGTCTGAGCCCAGGAGAAATTTCACCATACACATCCTTCACGGAGAAAAAAATTTTCACAGCATTCTACTGGTTTTCCTCCTGTTCAACAATTAAGCTTGTCTTTGCCATGGTTGCTTTGATTAGTACTACTTGTTTCACACCATCATCAGCAGGCACCTGTCTATGATGTGACGACCAGCAGATTTATTTTTTAAAGTATTAGAGAATGATTTATATTTCTAGGTAAAACAACATCCAAGCAAAGGGAACCACAAGGAAAGTGTCACAAAGCTCTCATCTTAAAACAGTTCAATGAAAGACGATAGAGTTTCTTCTTTGGATAGCTCAGAGGCATGATGCTCACTAACCTTTTAAACGTTAAATCTAAATTCTGAATTCTAAATATAGAAATGGTTGGCTAACTTAGGTTATCAGAAATTAACAAATCACACAAAGCGTGGGCTAATAAATGGCCTTTATCATCAAAAACTCCCTTTCATTAGGAATTTGTTAGAGGATATGACCTTATAAAGAGGCTTTTGCAAGCAAAGTTAAAAGTTCCTTAAGGAGGAACTAACAAATAGAAATTGTCAATTTAATTCCTAAGTACAGGCGTAGCAAATGTGCCATTAAAAATACAAATTTATCACACATGTACAAAAAAATTGGAAAGCAAATTTTATAAGACTATCACTCACTTTATGAAAGCTTAAAACTACAGTGTCTTTCAATTAGCAAGTATCAATGGAGCATTAAAAACAATTTACGAAATTGTATTTCACACACATGGCTTTTTAAGAACAAATGCAACCTGTAAATCAAGAAACATGTTAGTAATGTTTCAGGTTTGATTTGCCTATAAATAAAAATTCAAATAATCTTGTGCAAAAATGCAAATATCTATAGCTAGAACAAATTAATATTATTCACTTCTCATTATGTGATTCTCTCTTATAAAATAAAAACTCATCGACTTCCTCCAGAAGGAATTTTTATTTAATAATGAAAGATCATTGCCCATGTGGGCCACCGGACCAGCAGCTTTGCATTCTAAACCCAATCTCCTCATCTAGCTTGAAGCCCAGCACCACCAAGATGCTGGCTTACCACTCTTCCCTCATGGACCCTGACACCAAACTCATTGGCAACATGGCACTGTTGCCTATTAGAAGTCAGTTCAAATGACCTGCCCCTGGAGACACAAATGATACAGAATTTGTGGATGAAGCCATCTATGACTTCAAGGCCAAGGTGTTTCTCAAGAATGAATGAATGAATGAATTCATTAAGAATGAAGCTGACAGAACCTTGATATATACAATCTCTACATTTCTGAGTGTCTAAAGAAACTCCAAAATTGCAACTCCAAAGGCCAAGGTGAGAAAGTAATGTATCTGCTGGGAATCACTAATTTCCCCGTTCCTGGAGAGCCTGATTTTCCACTTAATGCAATTTATGCCAAATCTGCAAACAAACAGGAAGCTGAGGTGATGAGGGCCTACTTATAGCAGCTGAGACAAGAGATTGGGCTGAGACTTTGTGAGAAAGTTTTTGACCCTCAGCACGTGGTGGACTTGCTTTGTGAAGAGACAATTTATGAACAAGAGTCTTTCAGGACCTGAAGAGTAAAAGGAGCCTGGGAAGACCCAGTTTTTCCACAGCCTTGGGCAGCATTTTACAGCAAGAGGTACACAGTAATTTGCCTTTATTTCATAAAGTTTTATACAGAAGACAGAAGAGAGCATGTCTTCACTCGAAGAGCTCTTTATCAAGAATTTGGGTAGGGGAGGGAAGAATGAATTGCCAAAGGGTGATTTGAAATTTTCTGTGGTATTAAGCTGGTGCTTAATAAGAACAGGTAATAATAAAGGAACTTCTAATATTCCTTGTAAAAAAAAAAAAGATCATTAAGCGTAAAAAATTTTACACAGACATATGACTAACTCCAACTTGCAACCTCATTGTTTTTTTTAAATAAAATAGCTTTAAATTGTTTAATTTCTTATGATTATATACAGCAACCTGAATAAAATTTAAATTCAAAAAAGCAAATTATTGCCAAGAAGGAAAACCGATACCTCCCCAAAAGTAATTTTAATATATTAGGTCATTAACCAAACAATTTAACTGAAATGGGAATAAAAATTAAAGTAACAGAATAAAAGCAACTCTAAATTGCTCAAATCCTGGGATGGCTAATGCAAGAATGGTAACAATTTGGGATCCCTCAGGGGCTCGGTCGGTGAAGCGTTCGACTCTTCCATTCGGCTCAAGTCATGATCTCATCGTTCTTGGGAGAAAGCCCTATGTTGGGCTCTGTGCTGACAGCATGGAGCCTGCTTGGGATTCTCCTTCCCTCTCTCTCTGCCCCTCCTCCACTCACACTCACGAGTTCTCTCTCAAAATAAATAAATGAGCATTTAAAAAAAATGGCAACAATTTAAATCAAAATATTCTGGCATTAAATATACGTATAGATCACATATAATCCAACTAGTTACAAACATAATCTTACAGGGACATCTAAACTCTAGTTTCTTAAAGTGTGCTAACTGCATATACATATTTACTTGAACACAGTCTCCCCAATGGAAAGAGTAGCCTAAGACCGTAGTAGTGTGCATCTATCCACTTGGATCAACATTTCAACCAGAGAAGCATCCATCAACACCCTAGCTTGGAATGAATTCGAATCAGAGCACTGTTTCTGCAAACCAAAATTCCCAAGCAAAGATTCTTTCAAAAGAAGAAAGATTATGTGCTTACCGTATAGAGTTCATTAAGAACCTTCATCAAATCCTCATGAAGCTGGAATGCAATCTCTTTGCTCTACAATTAAGAAAAAATTAAGAGTCTTTAAAAACGTAACAGAAACTTGTTTCCAAATTATTTACATCTTAAAAAGTCCACTGACTGAAAATAAAACAATGTATATAATACAAGAGAAGGCCAGCATAGCCCGACTGTAAGAAACAGTTTTGACCAAACTGCCCTTTGTTTTCAATTAAAGTATAGTTGACACACAATGTTACATTACTTTTAGGTGTACAATATAGTGATTCAACATCTCTAAAGGTTATGCTATGCTCACCACAAGTGTAGCCGCCATCTGTCACCTCACAATGCTATTACAACACCACTGACTACATTCCCTATTTGTATCTTTCATTCCCCACAACTTATTCATTCCATAACTGGAAGCCAGTATCTCCCACTCACCTTTACCCATTTTGCCCATCTCCTTCCTGTCTCCCAGGTGGCAACCACCAGTTCTCTGTATTTATGGGTCCATTTCTGCTTTTTGTTTGATTCTTTTGCTTCTTAGATTCCAGATACAAGTGAAATCATAAGGTATGTGTCTTTCTTTGTCTGACTTAATTTACTTCGCATAACACTCTCTTGGTCCATCCATATTGTTGCAAATAGCAAGATCTGATCCTTTTTATGGTTTAGTAATATTCCAGCACACACACACACACCTCCCACATCTTTACCCATTCATCTATCAATGGACACTTGGGTTGCTTCCGCATCTTGGCTACTGTAAATGATGCTACGATAAACACAGAGGTGCGTATGTCTTTTCAAATGAGTGCTTTCATTTTCTTTGGGCAAATAACCAGTAGTGGAATTACCAGATCATATGATAATTCTATTTTTAATTTTTTGTAAGGTTTTAGTTTTAAGTAATCTCTACATGCCACGTGGGGCTCTAACTCATGACCCCAAGATCAAGAGTTGCATGCACCACCTACTGAGTCAGCCAGGTGCCCCTCCACTTTTAATATTTTGAGGAACCTCCACATTGCTTTCCTCATTAGCTATACCAATTAGTATTTCCACCAACAGTGCACACCTTCTTCCACATCTTGTTAACAGTTATTATTGTCTGTTTGATTCTAGTTAAATGGCCTTTCTAAGTACTAGATGTGTGCACCAATTGTCACCATAGGCTGGACAGAGGCAAATAAGTAGAGAGTCTGAATGGCTCTTGTAAACCATCTGAATCAGACTTTATCAAGAAGAGAGAGGAAAAAGTAAGCCGGGTGAAGCATCGTGCTTGCTCAGAAGTTGAGTTGCAAAACTAACATCACTAAAAAAGATGAGTTCCAGCATCCTGACAGAGATGTCACAGAGAAATCTTGCAGTGTGAGTCCCAAAAAGCTAAGTTAGAAATCAAAACAGAAATTAACTCTCCCTTTCCAAGGGAACTATGTGACTAACTACAATTTTAGCGTTAAGAAAGCATTTTCAGGGGGTGCCTAAGTGGCTCAGTTGGTTGAGTGTCCGACTGTGTCAAGTCATGTCTGTCAGTTGGTGGGTTCAAGCCCTGCATCAGGCTCTGTGGACAACTCAGAGCCTGGAGCCAGCTTTGGATTCTCTATCTCCTTCTCTCTCTGCCCCTCCCCTGCTCATGCTCTCTCTCTCTCAAAAATAAATATTAAAAAATTAAAAAAAAAATAAAAGAAAGCATTTTCAAAGCAGTGCAATGGTAAGGCCACTTACAGTCCATATACCTTTGCTCCTGCATTTTTTAGGTTTTTATTTGAATTCTAGTTAGTTAACATGCAGTATAATATTAGTTTCAGGTGTACAATTCAGTGAATGATTCAACACTTCCATACATCACCCTGTGCTCATCTGCACTTATTATTTTCATGACAATGAAAAAGAGTTCTCCTTTTCCACTCAATTGGTAAATAACCAGCATTTAAAATAGTCTTCCCTAGGCTAATTCTAAGAGTTTGATATAGGAGTTTTTGAATCTTTTTTTTCCCTAGCAAAATCTACAAGCTATTTTAAAGGCATTCATGTATCCAAATTACTTTTCATCCTGTTTTGAGTTCATTATGTAGTCTGCTACAGAGAATGGAAAAAAACGTAGTGTGGCTTAACCTACAGTTTGAATCAAGAACGACCACACCCACTGGATCATTTATGTGTCTCCCACTGGACTGCCAGCATCAGGGGTAAGGGCCACATCTTTATCAGCTCTGTGACTCTGTTGTCCTGCACGGTGCTTGGCAACCAGGCTAGGACTAGGGGGAGGCAGAGGAGGCACCAACGGTTTGGTATTTAAGGTGACATTCCCTCCCCCACTAGACCAGGTCCTGCTGGGGCACATGGGAAGCTTCCAATGAACACTTGCTAAATGAATCTGTAAAGAAGCTGAAATACTGCATCTGAGTAAGAGCTGAATTAGTTACCACATCTGCTGAAGGTTGGCCACTGGGGAGAGGATGGAAAGGAAAGGCCCACAGGCCACTTGTAAGGAAATATTAGGACTTAGATGAAATACAGCCCGTCTGCAAATGCAAGGTCACTGGGTCAGGCTTCCCTCAAAAAAGGCCAAATGTGATGAAGCAAAATCTCCGAAAGATAAAACAGTGTGGGAAGATGACATCAGAGCAGTACCTGAACTTGGAGAAATGCAAATTCATTATTAGCAGCCTTTGTCACTAGGTCTTTTTACGTGATACAGTACTGCTGTTTATCAAGTTCTGCCAGCTTCTAAAATCTTTAAATTGGAGTTAGAGACTTTATGTTTTGCTGTGTCCCTGATATGTGAAGAGGTGGGTTAAGAGTCACTCAAGAGTGAAAGGCAAGCCACAAGTGAGCAAATGAAGCCACCTGAAACTCGTTTTATTTTCCCCAAGTCTTGGTTATTCTGACTTGTATACATTACACTGGAATCTCCTAGGACTTCCGTTTGGTATTATTTTAATATCAAATTTCACTCAAGGATCTGGGTCACCGATTCAGAACCCTCTAATGGGATCAAAGGCCACAAACAGACTCTGCTCAGCTGACCACATTTCAGGTAGGAGGTCCAAAAATAAAGTATTTCTTGGCAAAGGCTCAGGACAATAACAACAGAAAGTCCCTTTGGTCTGATTGGCCCCGAACAAGAATATTTAGAATCAGATTAAAGACTGAAATTTGGGGTGATAGGAGTCCTCCCAAGCTATCCTAGGTCATGTATCTTAGAACAAGCAAGAAGATTCTTTGTGTATTTCACATTTTACAAGATTTCAGGTGGTGAGGTAGAAGAAATCTGGCATCACAAAATGTGCTCTCCCAAGCATACTCTTAGGTTTCTCTTTCACCTTTTCCCAGAGGCCCTGAAATATAAAAAATTTGTCTGAGAGGTAGTATTGCATAACACTTAAAAGCAAGGGCTCTGGAGTCAGAACGCCTGGGTCTTAAGTTTCAAAGACTTTGGATTCCCTTGAGCCTCAGTTTCCAGATCTGTAAAATGAATATAGTCATTGCACCTATCTCATAGGGTTGATGAGAGCATTAATCAGATGACACGCACATTGCATTAAGAACGATATCTAACACACAGTAAACTCTCCTTAAATATTACAATTATTTCTTTCCCAGACACTATTTGTAATGGCAACTTCCTTAAGCGTAAAGGCCACGTCATATTTCTCCTTCTTTTGGTCTCTAAGGAGACTTGCTGCATTGACTTTCATGTAGAAAGAGCTGGGCAGACACTGGTTGATTTGATTTTGATGTCCCTCTGCCGTGGTTATTAGATCCCTCCAAATGGCATCTCATTTGAAAGGGTCCCAAGCATTGTGCTCCAGCCATACTCCCTTCCCCATATGTACGTTAAGTAACCTTACCTTTCCGTATTCCATTTTCATGGAAGTCCTACCACTAGTAACACACGATGAATTAACAAAACATCTGCTAATGGGGTGTCTGGGTGGCTCAGGTGATTAAGTATCTGACTCTTGACTTCAGCTCAGGTCATGATCTTGCAGTTTGTGAGTCTGAGCCCCGTGTCGGGCTCTGTGCTGACAGCGCAGAGGCTACTTGGGATTCTCTCTCTCTTTCTGCCCCTCACCCACTCATGTCCTGTCTCTCTCAAAATAATTAAATAAACTTAAAAAAATGTAATGTGTGCTAGGTACCACCCCTTCCCCCAAAATAAAACATCCACTGGCAAATGGACATTTCCTCAAGGTAACATGAAAAGATATATACAAATCATGAAAGAGGCCCTTAAGGATCCTGGTTCCCATGGGGAATTTTAGATTTTTCTCAAAAGTTGGCGGGGAGTGTCTTTCAGGTCGGTAAACCCCTGGCTATACCCATGACACATCACTAAAGTTGCTACCTGTTGGTTTCAAATCTTTTCGGTCTAGTAAATAACTTCAAAATTAACTACTGTCTTCCCACCATGACTTCTTTAGTCAGCAAAGATGGTTAAAGAACTGGACTGTGCTCTGAAGCCCAAGTTCATGTGACTAATGAGTGAAGCATGGATACATGGGCTGGACCCAACATCAAGTCCTTGTCTTGAGTGCTGGGGTCATGGTGCTTGTGCTTATGGCATGTTAACAGTGATTGGATCACCTCATGTTAGCCCCACTTCAACTTTAAGCATGTCTCCAGATTATTATACAAACAGTGAATAACAATCCTTTCTTCAAAATACTACCCTGGACCCCAAAAGAAATCATCTTAAGCCGCCTGCTGTGGCACACAGTTAGTGCAGTGGCAATGTTAGACTAATGAACTGAAACCCTCCAATTAGAAAATACTTGGATTTTCAAAGCCCATAAAAATTCAATAGGTTAAATATGCCTCTGGTTTCTTTTTCATTAGAAATTTGAAAACAATGAAGCAGACCCTTGATCCTTGAACAAGAACTACTAGGAAAAATGATACCTTAGTATTAAGAAAAGCAATCAGTGTTCCCTTACAAGAGGAAAGAATGACTTTATATAAAAGGATATACATTTGAAATCAGGTATTTTCTACATTACTTGAGATTGGTGGATTAAAATTACTTTTGCGCAGGGCAGGGGAGTCGCTTCATCTGCTTCAGGTACGAAGTTGGGAACATGAAGAATTGGTTCCCACCCTCCACCGCCCCCCCCCCCCCCATTAATACGAGTCTATGTAAGTTCCAGTGATGGTAAAACTTCCCATACATTACAACGAAATCCTGATGTTCTTACCCAAGGGGATGGAAAATGGTTACAGCTTCAATACAGTTGACATTTACTGACTGTCTCTGATGTGTAGAATACCTGAATGTCTCTGATGTGTGCAGAATGTCTCTGATGTGTGCCTCTGTGAGTAGAATATCAAGGCTATTTCTTTTCTGTTTGTCACTTTGATGTTTCAGATACATCAAACATGAGTTCAAGCCAGCCCCAAGTGTTTACCTTTTTCCATATAAAAATTGAGTATATTGAAGAATATTAAAAAATAGAGAACAGAGGTACACACCTACCACCATTATAATTTCATTTCCTTCAAGTTTATTTATCTAAACATAGGTCTGCAGTGTAATCGTTCTGTAATAATGACGTATCTTTTTCTACTCTTTTTTCCAATTACCATACACTTCTCCATGTACTTACATACTTTCAGAACCATCATTATTGGATTCATAATAACTACCCAGTGAATGTATATTAACCATTCTTCTATTATGGTTGCCAATATTTCCACTATTTTTCACTAATCATTCCATCATTTATTTAGTCATTCAATTTCACCAATCTGCTTTAAGCACTCTGAACTATTATCAAAAATGCTGGTCTAAGGGCATAGCTTGCATTTTACATTGTTTCCTTAAGATCAATTCCCAGACATGAAATTAGTAGGATAAAAGTATTGACACTTCTAAGCCTCTTGATACATATGAGAATATTATTTTCTAAAAAGGTTCTGATGAATTTATAGTTCTTTCAGGGCAACAGTGTCACTCAAGTCAGAATCTGGGGTTCATCCAGGATTCATTTCATCTCTCTAAAGGAGAAGTCACCAATCCTATCTATCCTGGCTGATCTAATCTTCTGCATGCCATTAGAATTAAAAAAAAAAAAAAATCTAGTTATGTCCGTTCTCTGATTAAAGCCTTCCAAAGGCTTGCTATGTATTTGCAGGATAGAGTTCAAAATTCTTCAATTTCTCATAACCTCCTCTGCCTAACTAGTCTACTTCGCCTTCCACAAATTTCAAACTACATCCTTCAGCCTGGCCATAAACTGCCACCTCACGTGTCCTGCTTTCAATCACATCCCCGTACTTTTCCCAGGCTGGCCCCTCTGCCAGGACTCTCCTTCCTTTTTGTACCTGGTAGAGTCCTATCTGCTACTTTGAAAACTTTCTTGTAACTTTGTCTTGTCTCCCAAAGAAAGAAATTATGTCCCGCCTTCTCTGTTATTTCAGAATACATTTTTCACCACTCCCAGGCAGTATAATTTAGTGGTTAAGGGTTCATACTCTAAAATCAAACTGCCTATTGTCAAACGTGGTATAGTCTGTGCGTAAATAAAGTAATTTTGTGAGACCTCAGTTTTTCCAATGACAAAATGGAGACACAAGTACTCTCTATGTTAAGAGTTTTATTGCGATGGTCCTTATTAATACTTAACACAAAACGCGGCATATGGTGAGTGGTAAGCTGATGCTACCCAACTAATATTACACCTATCACATTTCTTTCTCTCCTCAGAGTTTCTTTGAGAACAGAGATTATGTGCTCTAGGACCTGCTTGGGTGCCTGTCACTCCATAGGTTCTAGATATGCATTTGTTGAATGGGCCCAGACCTGAGTGAATAAAGCACGACTTCTGCCCTCCACAGCTTAAAATCTCATGGAAGAGCCAGACATGCCCAAACAGCTTTCTATGCAGAGCACTGTAATCAGCACTACACTGTGTGGTCCCTGGCCAGGATCTCTATTCCTGGAGGCCTGCAGTCTTGCTCCCTGGAAACTCCCAGAAATGAGAGAGAGAAAGGCAGCACAAAGAGCATAATTAATACAATCACAGGTGAATACACTGAGCGATCAATCAAGTGATCTATGTGGTTGGATTAAATGACCAATTCAGAGGGCTTCTGGGCTCACACAGAGGCATTTTTAAAGTAAATCTATTGTGATGACCAGAATCCTGACCTTATGCTGAGTCAGAGTGGGAATAAGAGAGAAAGAGGAAAACCAGATTAAATATTTAATAAGAAGGTTTTAAATGTTTTTAGTGTCTCACGCTTGGTGAGTTTTAGATATAAATTTTGGTTAAAAGGGTCAACCCATATTTCCACAGTATGTGTGCTTTTAAGTTTCCAAAGCTCATGTTCATATGTATTTACAATAATAGATTCTCTTGAGTCACGAAAACTCTGAAGACAGAGGCAACAGCATCCTGTGAAACACCTAATGCAGAAAGCTGGGATGGTCTTAATGTCCTGAACCAAGCTTCTGGATAACATTTATGGTGTTTCTCTACATTCCCTTCTATCCATTAAGCAACATGGTTTTGTATTTATGACAATGCACAACTAAGTATCAGTGCATGGAATTAGCCTCATTCCTGAGAAAATCAATCAGTGTTCTCTGAGACAAAACTCCATGCCATTAGAAAATGTGGGAAAATAAGAATCATAGACGTACAGGAGAAAGAACTTCCATTGTGGAACAAGACAAAACTGAATCTTAAAGGAAGTATCTGGAACATCTCCCAAAATACTTACTAATAAATTGCTAGGCAAATGTGGCATTTGCCATCCAGGTGAAAAAGGCCTGCTATTGCTACGTTGAGCCCATATGCTGATAACTTGAAAGGTGCAAAGTTGGGGCGCCTGGAACGCTCAGTCGGTTGAGGTTCAACTTTGGCTCAGGTCATGATCTCATGATTCATGGGTCTGGGCCCCACATAGGGCTTGCTGCTTTCTACCCAGAGCCCACTTCGGATCCTCTGTCCCCCCTCTCTCTGCCCCTCCCCCGCTTGCGTTCTCTCAAAAATCAATAAAAACATTAAAAAAAAATTGGAAGATGCCAAGTCATGTATACCAAAGTCACTTATAACCTCCCAGGTATAAACGCACCAGAACAGACATGTGAAGTAACCCAAGACTGAAATTTAAAATCCTACAGGGAATAAAAGAGATGTGACCACTATTTTCATTTTCAGCTTGCATTTCCTTAACTCTTCAAGAAACACAGTTTTTTGTGCTAGGGTTATTTCTCTACTCAAAATGGTGACAAATTAGACATACCTTTTCAGTGTCACTAAATGAATAATCACTCAGGCATAAGTCCTCAGTAGCTGATATAAACAAACCCACCCAATTAAAATCAGAATGTGTTATGAAATTTTGGTTCAGACTGTAATATAATTAACTTTTTTAAAATGTAAGAAACGTACTTCCAGACCATTTTTTCTTTTTAAAAATGTTTATCTTTGAGAGAGAGACAGGGACAGGGAGAGAGACAGAGAGAGAGACAGAGACAGAGACAGAGACAGAATGAGCGGGGAGAGGGGCAGAGAGAGAGGGAGACATACAATCCAAAAGCAGGCTCCAGGCTCTGAGCTGTCAGCACAGAGCCCGATGTGGGTGGGGCTTGAACTCAGGAACCACAGGATCATGACCTGAGCCGAAGCTGGACGCTCAACTGACTAAACCACCCAGGTGCCCCTCCAGACCATTTTTCAATATGCTGCTTTACAAAAATTTACTAACTCAAACTTTATTAACATTTCTTATTGTTAGCATAATAACAGATATCCTATAGTACATGAACCTGAGTCTACAAATTTCTCACTGAAGCCAACTGTCTTTCTCTCCTATGGCAAATGTGGTGTGCAGGGATCCTAAGCCACACTGCCTCTCTGTGTGACCAAAAGCTTAGGTCTATGACACAGGTGGCCAGGTTATGAGCATATTCTGTGTTGAAACAAATTAGACCACACTGTGTAGAGAACCCATGATCTTAGTCTTAATAGCACTGTGGTAAGAAAAATCCAGACTATTTACAAAAATAAATCAATTAAGTAGATTTGCTCAATTTATAAGTAATCTATTGAATTAGTAAGCAAAAGGTCGAGATTCTCTGATACTAATAAAAAGTTCAATCATTCTTGTACTCACTCATTCTATGAGATTTTATGAGTGCCTTCTAAGTGCCAAGGTTAGAAACACAGCCTTACAGTTTAGCGAGACAGATAAACAATTTCAATCCAATCTGACTTATGCTTAGTCAAACAATCTAAACCAAGTAAAATCTCTATATACAGCTCTTGAAGCAAACTCAAAATTTAATAAACTAATCAATCTTCAAGAATTTAACCTAAATCATAAACCAGGGCTGCTTGGGTGGCTCAGTCAGTTGAGTGCCCGCTTCTTGATTTCAGCTCAGGTCATGATTCCAGGGTTGTGGGACTGAGCCGTGGGCCAGGTTCCGCACTAAGTGCGGAAGCCTTCTTGGGATTCTCTCTCCCCCCTGTTAATACCTTTTACTTCTCTGAACTGTTTGCTCATCTGTACAATGGAGAATATTACAATATCCAGTTGACTCTTGAACAACATGGGTTTGAGCTACCCGGGTCCACCTACACGCAGGGTTTGTTAAAAATAAGTATGGTACAGCAAGTGCATTTTCTTTTCCACATGACTTATTTTTTAAAATATTTCTTAAAATATTTATTTTTGAAAGAATAAAATGGGCGAAGGAGGATCTGAAGCAGGGTCTGCGCTGACAGCAGTGAGCCTGATGCGGGGCTCGAAATCACAACGAGGTCATGACTTGAGCCAAAGTCGGAGGCTCAACCGACTGAACCACCCAGGCACCCCTTATGACTTTTTAAGTAATATTTTCTTTTCTCTAGCTCACTTTATTGTAAGAATACAGTATATAATACATATAACATATGTGTTAATGACTGTTTATGTTATCAGTAAGACTTCTGGTCAACAGTAGACAATAGTTAATTTTTTTTTCTTTTTAATTTTTTATTTGGGGGGGTGGGGCAGGGAGGGGCAGAGAGAGAGACAGAGCCAGAGAATCCCAAAGCAGGCTCCACAGCGTCACCGCAGAGCCCTATGCGGGGCTTGAACTCACAAACTGTGAGATCATGACCTGAGCCAAAATCAAGAGTCAGAGCCAGGTGCCCCTGTTAGTAGTTAAGTTTTAGGGGAGTCAGAAGGTATAAGCAGATTTGCAACTGTGCAGGAGGTTGGCACCCCAACCCTCACATTGTTCAAGGGTCAACTGTGTACTCCTTAGGGTTCTTACAAGGATTAAATTGTTAGGTGCGTAACAGAGTATCTGGCACATACTAAGAACTCCGTGAATATAGGCTCTGTCATGATGCTATTATCAGCTCAAGGTCATTCCTTGTTTCATCATGAGGTCATCCTCCATTTTTTGAAATGCTGATGCGACAGTGTATTCATACTGACTTTCAACTCAGTATGTCTCAGATGGTCCCTTCAACATATTTCAAGACTTTCTAGAATACTTCAATTTTGTTTGAGGTACTACAGCAGGAAGGATAAAGTCCATTCCAAAGCCACAACAAAGCAAAACTCTTAACTGTAAGCTCCCCCTTGCTGACTTCAGACTGTAGTAACTGCTAGATAGTCCTCCTTAGATTAAGGAACCTGTCTCCACCTACGTTCTATTAATTGGTCTTAACTCCTGTAGACTTAGAGAGCTAGACAATGCAAACCATCTTCTATACGACAGGTCTTCAAATACGTGAAGACAGCTACTCTCTCCTAGCAAAAGCTGACTTTCTTTGTACTAAGTATCCCCAGTGTCTTTATTCCTTACATGACACAGTTTAAGGATATGAGAGCACATTCTCCTTGCCACGCCCCCATCGTTGCCTTGCAGCTGGAAGTACCATAGAGATTCTTTCTTTATATTTCAAGGAGTGGAGGCTAAAATATTGAAAGGATTATCAAGAAGTAACACACACCTCCCAGTGACTTGCAACCACCCCGTTCTGTGGAGACAGTCCAAACCCATGTCTACGTGGTTACAATAAGCCCAGGAATCCTGGAATCATTGTTAGATTCTTTTTCTTTTCCAACAGGGTAAAGAGGCATCAGTTAAAAGAGTAGAAGCCTTAAGAAAATCTGACTAGGACAGATCTTTTGTAAAACCACCACCACCACAAAGCATTTAGTTAATTCTCAATCTATATAAATGCAAGCTTTATGAAGACAGTAGAAACATGGAACTACTCTCTGGTCATAATTCACAAAACAGAAAAAATTACCAGCCAGATTACTAATGCAATAGCTTTCTCACTAGTTTCCTTAAGACCAGTTTGTTCTCATTTCAATTGACTCTTCGTAGTGCTTTCAACAAACAAAGCTGATTATGTCATATCCCTGATTAAAAAGCTCTCTTGAGGGGCGCCTGGGTGGCTCGGTCGGTTAAGTGTCCGACTTTGGCTCAGGTCATGATCTCACGGTCCGTGAGTTCGAGCCCCGCGTCGGGCTCTGTGCTGACTGCTCAGAGCCTGGAGCGTGTTTCAGATTCTGTGTCTCCCTCTCTCTCTGCCCCTCCCCTGTTCGTGCTCTGTCTCTGTCTCAAAAATAAATAAACGTTAAAAAAATTAAAAAAAAAAAAAATCTCTCTTGGCTTCTTTAGTTGCTTAAATGACCACCTACCAATTCCTCAAACAGAAAATTCTTGCACTTCCACCCCCTGCACCCCCACCAAATATGCCTTTCTAAATCTCAGCCAGCGTTACCCCATTATGTATGCTTCACCATCCTACAGGCTACATTCCTGAGCTTGGCCAGCTGTATAACTGATGGGAGTTTTAGGTCGAGGCAAAAAAGGAGGCCCTAACCTATCTTCACAGCTCACTGCTGTTAGGAGTCAGGTAGACAGGGCCACCAGGAGTCCCACCTACCATCATCTTCCCCTACAGCCATTTCCTAGATACGTGCTAGGCTTGATCAGAATCCCAGGACCTTGTCCTTTACTGTTCTCTCTGTATAAAAGAATACACTTCCCCTAATTCTTCTGTAAAACCCAAGTTTAAGACAATGATCAAATGCCACTTCAAAGACTCTGTGGAGCCTTTCTCCATTTTCTTTTAATCTGTTTTTAATGTTTATTTATTTTTGACAGAGACAGAGCGTGAGTGGGCGAGGGGCAGAAAGAGAGGGAGACACAGAATCTAAAGCAGGCTCCAGGCTCTGAGCTGTCAGCACAGAGCCCGACGTGGGGCTCGAACTCATGGACTAGGAGATCATGACCTGAGCCGAAGTTGGATGCTCAACCAACTGAGCCACCCAGGCGCTCCCATTTTCCTAGGCAGTATGTCTTACAATCCCCCCTGTGCTATGGCAGTTTTAGGTCCTTTCTCTGTAAGAGCAGTTACTGGTTTGTAACGTAATTTTTATCTCTACACTTCCTTTTCTTATTAGGTTATAAGCTCCTTTGGGGTACTGAGGATTTGGGCCTTACTCCCTTTTGTAATCTCAGAATGCACCCTTGTGCCTGTCACATAATGATAATACATGTTTGTTGAATGAAAAACAGAATGTCCACTTTGTTTTGAAAAGGAAGCTGATTTCAGTAAAGTTTCAGAAAAAAATGAAGAGAAAGAAAAGTGAAAGTTACAATGGATTTGTTATGATTATTTTCAGTGGAATTATAAGACCTTGCCAAATAATAAAATATTATTTTATTAGACCCCTGCAATCTCCATCTTAAGAGCTAAAGAGATGAAATTTTTGTGGGCATGTTTATTCAAGCCAGTGCACTAAGCCAAATAGGATTCTTGTTCACTTAAAACTATCAAAGTTTAAAAAGTAAAATGGCGCACGTATTTATTTACTATCAATTATTAAACATTACTGTTTTTTTCAATGTAAATAGTTCATATATTCAGTGTCAAAATTTATTATTTTCATAACTTTCTAAGGTTCATCTGACAATGTATTTAAGTTGGTAAAATACCTGCTTGTCTCTAACTACTTTTCTAATAATTTTTTCCTTTCAGATTTTAAATATTTTATAGTGTTTATTTTTGAGAGCACGCGCGCGAGAGAGAGGGAGAGACGGAGAGAGGGACAGAGAGAGAGAGCACAAGCAGGGGAGGGGCAGAGAAAGAGGGAGACACAGAATCTGAAGCAGGCTCCAGGCTTTGAGCTGTCAGCACAGAGCCCGACATGGGACTTGAACTCATGAACCATGGGATCATGACCTGAGTTGAAGTAGGCTGCTTAACTGACTGAGCCACCCAGGCACTCCCTTTGATTCAGATTTTAAAAGCACTGAAATCGATCTGACAGCCACAGTCAGTATCTGTTTGCAAGTGCGTATTTTTGGGTTGCTATAATTCAAGGTATCACAAGTGTTTCTTAATTCAAATATTTACTCTATGTGCAATACCCCCCAATATGGCATTTCTTGCAGCTGCTAGAAATCTTTTAGAATCCTACCATGTGAAATTAAATACAGTCTTCAAATGGTAAGAAGGCTTGGCTAGCAACCAGAATACGGTTTTCAGGTTGCTTTAGACTTCGTTGATCTCAACTGCAGACACCTCGACATATGGTAGGAATGTTCTCTCCTCATCAGTTCTTTTCTTAAGGCTGCAATTTCCTCCTTGGATGAGGAGAATGGTACGGATTCAGTGTCTACAGCTCTTTGAAGATGGGTTTTATTAAGTGCTGATCTTTTATAAATAAATGAACCTAAACAAACCTGGTACTGAATGGTATTTTTTATCCTTCTTTATGGGAGGTGAGAGGCTGGGTGTCTTTTGACTTACTCCATGTTAATTTAATTAAGAGTTTTGTAAGCCCTGTAATTGAAAAATCAAATTACACATTTCTTTAAACAACAACAAAAAAAGTGTTTGGGAGAATGGAGGACTCAGTAAGAATCAAGTATTCTCAACTTGGGCCAATTCTCTCTGACCAGGGACATCTGTTAATATCCGAATACATTTTTGGTTGTCACAACTGGTAAGGGGCTACTGGCATTTAATGCAGAAAGAAATCCAATCATCCAATTCTTGTTCTCTAATAAGTAAGGTATCATTTTTTTCCCTGGCTGCTTCCTATAATCTTGCTAGTTTTCAATCTGATTATGATGCATCTGTGTATTGACTTCTAAAGATTCATCCAGTTTTGGGGCACTTGCGGGGCTCAGTTGTTTAAGTGTCTGACTTCGGCTCAGGTCATGATCTCACGGCTTGTGGGTTCAAGCACCCCGTTGGGCTCTGTGCTGACAGCTCAGGGCCTGGAGCCTGCTTTGGATTCTGTGCCTCCCTCTCTCTCTGCCCCTCCCTCTCTCCCCGTCCTCCAAAACCAAACAAACAAACAAACAAACAAACAAAAGATTCATCCAGTTTGGATTTTGCTAAGCTTCTTGAATATGTAGGTTTATCTCATTTGCCATGTTTGGGAAGTTTTCTTGCAATTGTTTTTTCAAATATTTTCTCTGCACAAACTCTTTTCTCCTCTCCTTCAGGGACTGTGCTGTCTACTGATACAGCTGTCAGACTTTTGGTATTGTCCCAAAGGTCCATGAGGCAATGATCATTTTCTATTTCAAATTTTTCTTTGTTGTTCAGATTGGACAACTTCTATAAATCAGTCTTCAAGATTAACAGAAATTAATCTGACTTTTCCCTATGTTATTTCCATTCTGCTATTGAACCCATTTAGTGAGTTTTTTTATTTTGGTTACTTCCTATCTTTCCCTTCACTTCAAGAGTGTTTGTTCGTACTTCTTGGCACATTTTTATCATGGTTGCTTTAAAAATGTTTGGTAGGTAATTCCAACATTTGCATCAATTCAGAATCATCTGTTGATGGTCTTTTCCCATGTGAATTGAAGTTTTCATGGTTCTTTATATGCTGAGTAATTTTGGATTGTATTCTGGATATTTTGAATATGATATTATGAGATTTGGAGTCTTGTTTAAACCACATGCAAAATATCGATATTGTTGTTTTATCAAGACATCAAGCTGGTTCAATTCAGGATGCAAATTCTGACCAGCCTTCACGGTTGTGGTTTCAACATCAGGTCTTTTTCAAGCATCTTTGTAACACTATTTGGATCTGTCCTGTACATGCATCATCCAAAGTTCAGTCTGGAATCCAGGCAGTGGTCTATCCCTTAGCTCAGTTTTCAAAATCTTTGGTAGGTATACTCCTCAAAATCAGACTCAAGCCTATTCAGCTCAGAGATGAACTGAGGAGTTCATAAAGAACTTTATAGGGGGCACCTGGCTGGCCCAGTTGGTGAAGCATGGGACCTCTTGACAGTGGGGTTGTGAGTTCGAGCCCCATGTTTGGTGTAGAGATTATTTAAAAATAAAATCTTAAAAAACAAAAAGAGAAAACTTTATGAGTTTTTTTAATCTTCACCCGTCTATAATCTCCCTGGTCCTTTTTGGTTCTTTGGGAAACCCTTTTCAGTCATCTAACCAGAAAGCTGGTACTTTACTTATTCCACTCTGCCACAAACTTCCCATGACTGATTTTCCTCTGAGTTCTCACTCCTGGGAAGTAGACTGCACATAATAGTGCTACTTAAATCCAGCTGTCAATACTGGATCTTTTTGAAATGTCTTGAAATTTCTGTTATGTAGGTGACATTCACCTCTGGTTTCTAACATAAATGTAAATATTCATTATCTACTCACTCAATAAAAATTAACTGAGCATCTAGTACGTATTAGTATTTCAATGAATGATACAAGGACACTTCCCTCAGGAACTTACATTTAAATTGAGGGGAGGTGTGCCTGGGTGGCTCAGTTGGTTAAGCGTCCAACTTTGATTCAGGTCGTGAGTTCAAGTCCTGCGTCGGGCTCTGTGTCGACAGCTTAGAGCCTGGAGCCTGCTTCAGATTCTTGTTTTCCTCTGCGCCCCCCTCCCTGCCTCTCCCCCACTCACACTCTGTCTCAAAAATTAATAAACATTAAAAAGATTTTTTTTAATTTTAACTGAGGGGAAACAAAATGAATACATATTAAGTAAATATAGAATATGTCAGAAAGAGAGAAGTGCTACAGAGAAAAATATAGCAAGAGAAAAGAGGTGGGGGTGCAGACTTTAACTCAGAGTAACATGGGAGATGAGAGAGTGAGGAAAGGAGTAATGAGATCTGCCTGAAGTTAAAAGGATTGTTCCAGTTTTTCCTCTTTATATATTTGATTAGTCATTTCAAAGATAACTTGGCAGGTAAGACACTTACAGCCCATGTGCAGGCTGCTATCTTGCTCAGAAATTCCCTGAGTTCATGTCTTTTCATCTTAACCATCTGAATTTTATATGTTCAAAGCACAGTTTTCAAGTGTACCTGGAGCACAGGCCAATTCTCCATTAACAAACAGCATTTGGAGCAGAATTAGTTACTGTTTGTAGTCCCCCCCCTTTTTTTTTTTTACTATGGACACTGGTATACTCTGGGCCAAGTTTCTTTAAGGTTTTAGTTTATAATAAATAATTCTTTTCTTCTGTGTCTTACAAAATATGTTCATCGTACAAAAATCAGAAATCACAGATAAGCAAACAGAAGGGAAAAAAAGTAACTTAGAGATGTTCATTTAAATTTTTTTTTTAACGTTTATTTATTTTTGAGACAGAGAGAGACAGAGCATGAACGGGGGAGGGTCCAAGAGAGGGAGACACAGAATCGAAAGCAGGCTCCAGGCTCTGAGCCGTCAGCACAGAGCCCGATGGGGTGCTCGAACTCACAGACCGCGAGATCATGACCTGAGCCGAAGTCGGCCGCTTAACTGACTGAGCCACCCAGGCGCCCCAAGATGTTCATTTAAAATAATTTTGGTTCACACACTTCCATTTAAGTTGTTTTTTTTTTTAAAGTTTGAAGTAATCTCTACATCCTATGTGGAGCTCAAACTCACAATCCTGAGATCCAGAGCCGCGTGCTCAACCAACTGAGCCACCCAGTTTTTTTAACCACGAAAACGTTTCAAGTGTTGTCAACAACTGTTTTGAATGTAATGATGGGTTCCACCGCTAACATGAGAGTGTCAGTACCACCGCACCATGCTGCATGACAAAATGTCCCAACTTAGCTCCCATCAGGTTTCTAATTACATCATTTTCCAAGGAGACACACATCTACACTTGGTTAGTGTCCTCGGCTTCTGAACTGATGGTGAATACTCTTATCTAGTAACTCACCTGCTAAGTTTACAGCCAGGACACATGTCCTTTTGTCACCAAGTAATTAAGGCAAAACATCAGTAACAGTAGTACCAACAACCGCTATTTATTCAGCGCTAGCCACACTGATCAGCAACTTATAAATACAAATCCAAAGCATTTTCTAAAATATTTCAGAAAATCGCATCATTGAAAAGGGTTTAATGTTGACTTATTTCCAGAAAAATCAGCTAGCCATAGGGTCAGTAAAACTCAAGAGAACCAGATAGTAGTGTTAGCTTGAACTATTCTACTTATTTATCCAGGTCCCATCAATAATTAAACTGTCCCCTGATGCCACCAGCATACCATTTAATTCTTCTGCTACACTGCACTGAAAGGCTCTGGAAAAAGTTCCTCTTGTTATATTATTTACTACTATTGCATCAGCATACTAAATTACATGTGGTGGCTCTGTTAATAAAATAGGAAATTTATTTTTCAGAAAATGAATTACTCATTGGTAAATCACAACCATGACCATCTTTACTCCAGAAAGGCAAAAGATAAAAATTTCACCCAAAGCATGACATTCTAATACCACCCTCTGACCTAATCATTCTACTTCAAGGAATATAGCATAAGGAAAAAATAGATGCGTGAAAGCTTTAAATGTCCAACAACAGGAAAAGAACATGTCCATGCAGATGGTGAAAACACGATGTGGGCACGAAGTATCCTGTTTTAAAAGATTATTTCCACACATGGGAAATGCTAACAAATTTTACATGAAAAGGGCAGGTTCACAAGCTACATGCAACAAAATCTCAATTTTGTAAAATAACATTTATGTATGTTTGTATATTACATAAATACGTTTATACATACAAATACTGAAAAGATACAGCCCAAGATACTAACCACAGGTGGTGTTCACATGGAGAATTAGTTCTGTTTTTTAATGTTTTCTGAATTTTTACAATGAATATGTATTTTTATACTCAAAAAGAAATAGATTCTTTCTCTTCCATAGATTGGTTGTTTTCAGATTTTTTAAAACAAGTTTAGAGCGTTAGAGATCTGTAGTAGACTAGTATATTTTCTTAATTTACATTAAAGCCTCTGAATGTTTTCAATGGACTAAATGAAAACACATGTATTTCTCCTAAGAAATGATTTTGTTTTCTCTCTTTTCATGCTGGGGTATGTAAGTAGAGTATGACTGGCCTTAATCACAAACAAAAATGATTCCAAATTTCACTAAGAATGTGAAATTTTTCTGATTCCTTTCAGATTGGGCCACACAATCAATAATATCAAAACTGGGATAATTCCCAGTCTGAATCTGATAACCTCTGGCATTTATGCCAAAGTGGAGTAATTCTCAGTGGCCTCCGACTAGTCTCTGCTGCTTTGAATCCCCACCTATAGCTGGATGACTGACAGATTTTGCTGCCTCATCCAGAATTGTCATTCTTCAGGATTTTCAGAAGAAATGGAGAGAGCCAAGACCACAATGTCCCATTCTAAGAAGTGTCTGACCTATGCAACGAGTAACATCTCCAGTTACCACGGAAGAACACCAACAGACTCATTTTAACTATGAGCTAAGACATACAGGCAAAGACAAAATACGTCTCCACTAGCCTGGCTGTGCAATTTATATCTCTGAGTGTTTTATTTCCTCCTCCCTGAAATGTGGATTATACCTGTTAACTGGGCAGCTGCAAGGATGCATGAGCTAATGTGTGAAAAACACCGAGCACCATGCTCGGTGCACAAAGTTCCCTAAGTGGTAGTGTACGAATGTCATTTATTGGTGAAGAAATAAACAAACCTGAATGCATATTTATGCAAAGCAAGGGAGGATAAAAACATTAATAATCTGAAAATAATCCATGGGGAAATGATAGCCTTGAAGATAATTTAAAACACACAAAGATAATTCAGCATTATGTAACTGCTACCATTTTGCTGTGCTCCCTCTAAACGACACACTTCTATTAACATTCTTAAAATTGGGAAATTAGATCATGTGATAAGGTACTTAAATAAAGTGATTGCTGCAAGCTGGCTTTGTTGTTTCCTGAAATTATGACTGCTGACGTTAATTACATTTTTATGTGTAGCATATGAACTGCACATTTTCTGGCTGCAGCCCGAAGCCCGATGCAGGACACTCTCTTTCGGCACGAATAATGGCAAGAAGAAGGCAAGGTCTCAATCACTTCGGGAGGCAGAGCTCCAGAATGGGGCAAGAAATACCTGACCACCTCTTGTTCTTTGGTAAAGAAATAAGGGCTGATAATGAAACAAACCCATGTGTACGAGGAGGCTCCAATTCCTGACCTAGGTGAAGCAGAAGCTCACAGAGTAAAAGCAGAGTCCTACCCTGTCCATATCTAACAGAGGGTCTGGAATTGAGTACTTTTTATTGTTGAATGAATGAATGAATGAAGAAATCAGTGAAGCCTCAAAGTTATGACTTTCCATGTGAAATAGCTGTGAGGGACCTCAGAGGCACGGGGGAGGGAGGAGTTGGCTGACACAGGTATTCCTTGGGTTATTCCCTGATTTCCCACTAACCGTTGAAATGTGAGAACCAAAATTTTAATGTGACTACAAGCAAGGACACTGGGTAGACGTTTCCCCGGAGTGTGCTTACAAATACGGTTTAGAACTTCATAATAAGTGATATGCCAATGCAATGGTTTGGATGTGTTTATCACAGTTGTGCCATATACTCTCCTTAAATAAGGACATACTTAGTATACTGGTTTGAGGAAACATTTAGTACAACGGTACAGAGTAAGTGTTTACAATACAGACAATAATAAAGATAATAGCTAAAAATTACCTAGGACTTCCTAAGTCCAGACAACTGGGCTAAGTGGCTTTTCATGGATGACTCACGAATCCTCCATACAATTATCTAAAATAAAATGTTACATATTGACTTTACAGATGCAGAAAGTGAGGCCTAAAAGGTTTACAATTATTCCCAAGTCCACACAGCTACCGACCGTGACAAAGCCAAGACTCATACCCAAAATACCAGATTTCAGAGCCTAAAAGATGAATCACTGTTATTCTCACCAACAGGATTCATTTATAGTTCTAAGGCCTAAATCTAAATAATCAATATTTGAATAATTTGGTACTGTTGTTTTAAAAAAGCTTCACTTCTTCTACCTGTAGAAAACTATTACTGGTTCTGATGTGACTAAAATTTAAGTTTTAAAGTTGTTGCCTATACCCATGTACGGAATTAGATATTCTTATAAGTGTCTTCCTGATTATTATGTTCACTTGGGCACAAAAACATTCCTAGAATTACCTGCTCCCAGCTCTATTTGACAGAACAGTCTGGGTACAAGGATTTTCTACCACTGGCTAAACTGAATACAATACAGCTTTGTAAGAGGCTGAACCTGTCAGGCACCCGGTATCTCTCGGGATCCCCATACAGACTTGGGGGTATTTTTGAAAAATGAAGAAGTCTCAAAATCTTCTCCCAAGAAAGACAAGCATTGTGCTCACTAAGGACTCCATAATAGTTCTAAAGGTCACTTCAGGCTGGCTCTGATGATTTCTTTCCATTTTGATAGAAAATATGCTTCTGGCACCACAATAATGGAAGAAGAGCTGGACGGAAGAGAAAGGTTTGATAATCAAAAAAGAAAAAACAGGTGGGGGAGGGGGCAGAAAAGACTAGTCTTTCTTTCTAATCTAAAGGGACCTAAAGTTTTCTGGACTTGATAAGTAGGGTTTAAGCTTCCTGTTCCTTTAGCTGACAAATGTGTCCCAGGGGGCTGATCTGGCTTCTCAGTAAGTTCCAATCTCTCCCTTTTGCTCTCTGCCTCTTGTACTTTCTTTCTCTAGTAATAATATGCATGGAAAGGTGGGGTGGGTAGTGTGCTACATTTGGTTGAGAAAGGCAGCACTGGATACCTGTAATAGTAACGACAGTTAACAGTTACCTACAACCCGGCCCAGTGACATCGAACTCTTTCCTTTCCCTGAACATGTCACGTGACTGCTTTCCGTGGGACAGCTGTCTTTGCCTGCTCGATGGACACCTCCTTCCCCAACAGGTCTCACTCCAAGTACTCCCTCCTCTGTGGAGAATTTCCTGACCCCCCAGTAAGGTGAAGATCTCCAGCTTCAAGCTCTCACAGCAGGTTGTGCGTCCCTCTAGCGGGGTGACTGTTAATTACTGTAATGAGTTCCACGCAGGCAGGGATGTGTCTTTTAACTCTGCTTCCTTAGGCCTTTTAAAGATATTTTGTCAAATAGACAGATAAATGAATTCAGCTGGGGTGCTGGCCCCAGACACCCTAGCTGAATGGTTGCCAGCCTTCCTGTCACTGGAAACATCATACAGCACCATCTAAATCTGGATAGAATGGGACCTTCTTGAGCAGGAGGACTGTTTTTTCTTCCTCTATGCAGCCTTTCCAAGACCTAACACCATCTCCTCCCCAGAGAAGATGCTCAAAAAAACCAAACCAAAACAAACCAAAACAAAAACAAGCCAGTGAACTAAATGAGGCTTCGGCTGAAACGGCTGACATCTGAGAAAATTATTTTACTTTCATGGCTCCATCTAAACTATTTTTCAGATCTCTATTTTTTTTTTTTTTAAGACACATTGGGTATTTCTCTCCCTGTTCTCTTCTTAATATGTTCTTCCAAGATTTTTTTTAAGATCCTCCTTTGTTTGAAACATTTTCTTCCCCCTATTTCACAGAGCAGAAGAGGACCCAGGGTCCACTAAATTCCATTTCTAGGTCAGAAATAGAACCTAATGTGGATACATCAAACATGGCTAAGAGGTTTTCCAGCTGGCCTGCCTAACACTACATCTTTGTTTTCAAGGGTCCCTTTGAAACATAAATATGTCATTAATCAACAAGGGGGTTCTTTTCCCCCACTTTCTGAAACTAATGCTTGCCAAATAGAGTACAGATATTGGTATAGGCAGCAAATACCACTAGCACAAAGCTGAGGAGAGATGGGGAGAACTGATGTCCTATAAATATAAACACTAAAATCTACTCTCATTGGGAGAGTAGCTGCATTCTCTACACAGGATATGGTCCAATTTTGTTATTGTTCTCAACGAAAATAAAATTACCGAGAGCTGGCTGAGAGTAGTAACAACGATAAGAAGGTTTAAAAGCCCAGCTCCTATTTTTAAAATGGATTTGGGAAGGAGGAAGCTCTCTGGCATGTAAGAGACTGAATTTTTTGTGCCCAGTGG